>NC_135194.1:14478032-15678032 GCF_050948175.1 Xylocopa sonorina | reverse complement strand
TTATCGTAATATCTAGCGAATTAAGTTATCGCGATGTTACTTGTGTTGTTCATATCTTCTTGAAACTGAGTGCGATCTCGTATTCTTGCACACATCAAACTATATTCTAATACACCGATTCGAACATTCATTTCAGAAATTTCATTTTTCATTTTAGTAATGGCCTTTTTTATGTTTATAAGAGGGGCTACAAAAAAATATCAATTATAGATGGTTGAATATCGTACCGATGATTATATAACACGGTGAAATTATTTATTAGACACGTACTTCCATCCGTCATACTTGATCCTCGTTCGTCCATTTCTTTCTTTACATGCTCCAATTCTTCGGATAATTTATTGAATATTCTTGTCCTTTCTGTTACGCCTCCGCTAACGTCTCGATATTGTTCCTTGATTTTCGATAATTCATCCTGTAGCAGCTGATATTCCTTCAAAGTAGGCTCAAGTTGTCTGTTTAAATAGGATTCTCTTGTTTTTACTTTGTCTAAAGTATTAGATATATCAATATGCAGCTTATCCAATTGATTTTTAGTTCCAGTCAAATTTGTTGCTATATTTGTACTCAGTTGTTTCATTTGCTCTACATGTGATCTCCAATCTCTCAAATCTAAAATAATTTTCCGCGTTTTATTATATTTTACTATTTAAACCATTTATTTTCTTTTTTAAATTCTATATACCTGTCTTGACAGTTACTTTCAACTGTGGCAAAACTCTTTCTAGTTCCAATTGCCATTCTTCCCTGTTTGTTTTAGATTCTAGAATATCATCAGGTTTTTGAGTCTCATTCTAAACAAAATTACAGAAAGTTGAACTGTATTGTTCTTACATTTCTATAAACCAGTTATAATTATGCTTACAAAATTTTGCCCATATAATTTTGTTATATCATCAACATGTAAAATATCTTCATCCTCTTCATCGTATTCGGCCATCATTTCTTCTTCTACTTTCTCCAATATTAATTCTGCATCATCATCCTCGATATCTGGTTCATTACTTGGTTCATCGGGTGGTACTTCTACTCTAAAAATATTTATTTACATAATACTAGATTAGACCTGCAATGCCTTTGCAAAACATATCCTAAAAGTTTACTTCTTCCATTGAAATTTCTGTGCTTTCAATGCATCATCTGCTAAATTGTCCAAAACGTAAATGGCGTATTCACCACTTCCTTGTTTAAGCTTATTGGGTGGAAATTCTATTGGTACATTGGAATCTCTCAAATGATCCAATATTAAAGCTATCGTAGCATTAGGGTCGTCTGATTCTTGCGGAGTCTCGAAAGTTTTGCCTGATTTTCTGATTAACCATGCTGCCAAAGATGTAAACGTATAAAATTGTTCTCCTGGATTTGTCTGTGTTACGAAATAATTCCTATATTTCAAATTAATATATGCCTTTGTATTAATTCGTGTAATGTAAAAGCTAGAGTATTTATACACAATTATGATACTACTACCTATTTATAGCTTTTAGTTTAAATTCAGGTAGAAATTGAGTATCATAATATAATAATTTCAGTTTTTCTAATAAATCTTCCATTCTAATGTACATAACATAAGAAGCGGATGGAGAAGATCCGTCTTCTATAATGATCTTTGGGGCGTCTCGAAACATTTCTGTAATCATAATTTTATATCACACGGTTGTATAAGTTAGAGCAAGTAACAGTTCATGGAGGTGCAAACTTCATACTTTCTATTTACAAGAGCAGTCATGTTTACCTCTTGTCCTGTTTTCTGTTTGGGAAAGGTTATATAAATAATTGATAAATAGCATATATATTTACATATACATGTAAAGTATACAATTGAATATATTGTATAAGTATATCAGGCGCATTTTTGCATGTAATTTTTATCACATAAGTAACGGCAAGGTCAGAGTGGACCTGACAAGACTTAACTCCCAATATATTTTTGTACTACACAGTTTGAGAATTCATGCATTATTAGACAAAAATTACAATACCGCTAGAGATTTTCGATTTACAACCAAAGACATTGTCTTTATCGGTTTGACTAATTAGAGTCAATAATTTCTAAACTTATATAAGTAAATTATAATAAGCACACTGAAACTTATTATTCTTCCCAATGTTTGGTATCCTTAAACTTGTATAATACCAAGTCTTATAAAATATAAGATTTAACTAACGTCCTTAGGCATTTAATAAGAAGAATTCTTACATTGCTATCGATAACTAGGGATATTAGCTTAAAATGGCTACTATTTCGCTATTTTGTAGCTTGAAAAGCAATCTAAATAGTTGGTAGTACCGAGAGTTGTTCATTTTGTTGATTTTGACAATCGGTCATATTCAGTTTTCTCTTAGGTTTATTGAAATTTCTACGTGAACAGTATCCCAAGTGAGTCTGTATTAAAGGAAGGCACACATGAACTGTCGAATTTGACCCTGATGCTATCTAATATCTATTTGTACTAATAGATCATTAGAATGGGTCTTATATCCGAGCCACTGTTGTTCGTATTAGCTTTAATCGATACCGGTTCAGTACTTTTCCTTTTGGTGTATTTTGTATCCTCTTTACAATTTCAAAATCTACAGAATTTTATTACGCTTAACCATCGTTATCTATGTAACTTTATTATTCTTCGATTGTTAAATTCTACCTACACGTTATTTTAACGGAAAACCTATCTAGGGACTTTTGCAACGTACGTTGTTTCTATGCTATTTATTACAGAGTAATTGTACTGGCGCCATATTTAATTTTAAACATTTTTTTAAAGTATCTTTCTGTATGTTATACTAATAAAAAACATGCCATTACTTTCCTTATCTGAGATGTGTATAGGTCATAACTCTATCAGATCTGGAATGTGATTATTTGAATGCGCAACAGTGTTGTTCAAAATTAAACACGGTAATTACATTATATTTTTCTTACAAACGTTATATAAAGTACTGAAGCAAATCTTATAAGTAGCAATATTTTACAGTGGGTAGTACCAAAGCTTGTAGCGCATTCGTTCTTAGAGTTTTTACTATTAACACACGGACAATTAATATTGTGCTTAGTAAATTTACCCATGACACTGTGGTTACTTTACGAATACTTTGGAGTACCCAGCGGTAACATGGGAGTTTATGATCCTACAGAGATTCATAATCGTGGGCAATTAAAAAGGCATACGAGAGACTGTATGATCTATCTTGGATATTACCTTATTTTCTTTTTTATCTACCTTTATTGGTACGTATATCTATCGTTAGTAATATTAATTACTACTAATGTTGGACTAATACTTATCACAATTCTTAATTTTCATTTTGCAGCATGATCATTGCATTACTGAAAGGTGATCCAATCAACAGAAATGAAGATGCAATAATGCAAACAGTCTAACGGCTGAGTGATAATATTAAAACTTTTATACTTGTCTTTTACTTCAGTCACATTTAATCATTTATTTATTGTTATATTATAAATACCAAATAACCTTTTTGTTATGTAAAAATGCTACGTTTTTCTGTTATAATTGTTTCAAACTTGTATCATATCTTTAAGCATTAATATTCCTTGAATATAAGACTTCCGTAATATTATACATTTCTCTGCATTGATTCAACAATAATTATATTTACGTATGACAAACTACAAACATGATACAGAACTTCAATTTTCCATTACACTTTATCAACATATAAGCGAAATAGGAGTTGTAATTAAAAAAACATTAGCACATGTACGACAATCGAAAATTTACTTTTATAAGTAATAATTAATGTGACATCATTAAAAGGTAGTAAAATATTCGGTAGCTCGTTTGTCCATAGGTTTCAGAGATAAAGTTGTAACAGGTCATTTACGTTACGCTTAACTACGTGCGACGTTCGAAAGGAGAAAGGATCGGGTTTTAAATACACGTAATCGATTAAAAAGAAATGAAAATAATAAGATTAAAATAACGTTGGAAAGAACCGTAACTAGTGGACTTACTGAATATCATAGTTCGCGTTAAAATCAATTTGACCGCGATAGGCGCACGTGTAGTGCGTTCCCGTCTACACGATCTGCTGGCCTGTGAAAGAGTCCGAGCGCCTCCTGGCGACAAGGGTAACGGGTGACGGATGACGGGTGACGGGTGGCGGTGCTCGGATTTGCTCGGATTGTCTTCGGTACGGCGCGCGGAAGGATGCTTTTCTGGACCAAGTGAGTGCGCGATAGTGCATCGAAAGTACGAAAACTTTCGCGGTGCATATATTAACAGCAAGTTCCTCTTTAACGCGGGACGTATACGTACCAAACTGTTCTCCGTTTCACTTTCATTGGGATATTTTGACAGTGGCTCGGCGCGGTCCCGTGATTTGTTTTTTTTCATTTTCCTCCCTCGTTCGTTCGTAAACGTTCAACATTAACCGGGACTGATCGTCGATGTTCATTGAGAACGTCACGTACCTGTTGTTGATATCCGTAAGACGGTACCTGTCAGAATATTGCGACAACGGAGACGACGACGACGTCGTCGTCGAGATACGGTCGCATCTTTCGCCACGGATGATCAAACAACAGCACCTGTCAAGGTAAGGTGGTTCACGAGGTGCGTCTAATGCTTGAAAGATTCTCGATGAGGCTTACGACGACGTCACTGTTGCCGCCGCCGCCGTCGTCGTCGTCGTCGTCGTCGTCGTTCTCGTCGTCGTCGTCGTCGCCGTCGTCGTCGCCGTTGGTGCCATCGCCGCTGTCGTCGACGCCGTCACCGTCGCTATCGTTCCGTTCCCCATTACCGCTGTCATCGACGTCGTTTTCGTTACAGCCGTTGTAATCATCGTCATTGTCATTGTGGTTATAAACGTCTCTGTGCTTCTTATTGTTGCCATTGGCGTAATCAGCCTGCACCGCTTGCTCCTTTACTAGTGCATTCGTGCTAGGAAGTAATATTTTCTCCACGCCAGACTACTCGCTGTGTCCTTTAGACAGGATGGCAGGTAGCAAGGCGGCGGGCAGTGTCTTGCAATTTAGAGCCATCGAGGTGTCTCAGCAGTTACAAGACGGCGAAAAATTCATCAAATGGGATGAGGTATGAGTTATACGTCAGATTTGAACGGTAGAGGATTTTAGATGGTACAGTTAGTCTGTAGACGTGTAATATGTATTATTCTATATAGATTGTGATATTGTTTTTATTTGTAATTCTACCTAGGACTCTGGTATAGCGACTCCTGTTACATTGAGGGTAGACAAGTTTGGATTTTATCTGGTTTGGGTCGATCAACATAATGAGATGGAAATGTTGGATATTGCTCTAATAAGAGATACTAGAACTGGGAAATATGCTAAAGTACCAAAGGTATTAAATTTCCCTCTTTTCTTATGTTTACACAAGTTGGTTTTGCGATCGATTCTATAAATCAATGTGCAACGAAATATAAATATTTAGAAATGAAGCTGTCTTGCCTTTCTATAATTATATCATGCTCTCGCGTGGATGCTAATGACGCACAGCTCCCACCGCATGATAATTATTGACAAATCTATAAATAGAATATTACCTACTTTATGTCCTCAATGTAGTTCATTTTTTCAGTCACACCTATCTTTGTATACAATGGAAATATTCTTAGTTGTATAGGAAGGAGAGCAGTTCTTATCCAGTCCATTTTCCTATAAATCAATAAACAGTTTATAAAGTGGTATTGTTTGTAGTTTCATACTGTCTCTGGTTAGCTTATTGTTATACCAGCTATTGTTATTACAATATGTACAGCTTAGTTTTGCGCGAATAAATCTAATTGAGATCATTTCAATCGAACCTCAGAGCTATTCATTATAAGATGTGTGTTTAAATGAGGAAATGGTTTTCAGGATCCTAAATTGAAAGGTCGTGTGACAATGGGCTCTCAAGATTCGTTAGAGGAGAAAACAGTAACGATCTGTTATGGATCTGATTTTGTCAATATGAATTTTATTAACTTTTGTACAATGCGTGCAGAAGTCGCACAACATTGGACAGAGCAAATATTTCAGCTTGCATATAATTTGTCGCTACTGAATATCAGCACCACTATGTTCTTGCAAAAAGCCCATACCAAGCTTACACTTACAGCTGACAAGTCAGGAAAAATTCCTGTAAAGAAGTGAGCATAATTTGTATATATGTGTGTATTAAACTAAATATGCATATATATGTATGAACGTGTATATTTTATATGTTGTCGTTTCAGCATAATAAGAATGTTTACGCAAAATAAGGAGGATCGTAAACGAGTCGAAAAAGCACTCGATATATCTGGTTTTCCATCCGACAAAGTGAGTATTATATCCTTTATGTTTAATGCACGTGTATATCACCATATATCTGGCATTCAAAATCGTTTTTCTTTTTCCGTGCTTTAGAACGAGGTAATACCGTTACAAAAATTTCAATTCGAAGATTTCTTCAACTTTTATAAGTCTCTTACTCAACGATCGGACGTTGAGAAAGTTTTCGAAAGCATAGTAGGCAATAATAAACGCAGACTAATGTCTGTCGTCCAATTTGTTGATTTTCTGAACAAAACTCAGAGGGATCCTCGTTTAAACGAGATATTGTATCCTTATGCGAATGAGGCAAGAGCAAAAGACATTATAAGTCAATATGAACCAAATAAATGTAATGCCAATCGCGGTCAATTGAGTTTCGATGGATTTCTGAGATACTTGATGAGCGAAGATAATCCAATAGTTGCGTTATCGAAACTAGAATTATCAGATGATATGGATCAACCGCTTGCGCATTACTTTATAAATTCTAGTCACAACACATACTTAACAGGTATATCGATTTTATGATTTTCACTTATAATTGATTAGGGAAAATCGCTGAGATATCATTTCATACAACTTTGGAAAATATTTCCGCAGGACATCAACTTACTGGAAAAAGTTCCGTCGAAATATATCGTCAGTGTCTGCTTGCCGGTTGTCGATGTGTAGAATTGGACTTTTGGAACGGAAAATTTGATGAACCTGTCATTGTCCATGGGTATTTTTACTTTACAAAAAGAATAATTTGTTGTATTTGTAGTTATGTACCATGGTTCTCTTTAAAAATATTTCCTTAGATATACATTTGTACCTGAAATCTATGCACGGGATGTAATTGAAGCAATTGCTGAAAGTGCATTCAAAACATCAGAGTATCCTGTTATTCTTAGCTTTGAAAATCATTGCAATCCAAGACAGCAAGCTAAGATCGCTCAGTATTGTAGAGAATTGTTTGGGGAGATGCTTCTTGATGCCCCTCTTGAATCTCATAAGGTATTTTAATATGGCCTAACAAACTTCTTACGAAAATCACAATATAAAGTGTCTAACTTAATCTTCGTTTATCGCTCAGTTGGAACCAGGTCAAGAATTACCACCTCCTTCTTTATTAAAGCGTAAGATAATAATTAAAAACAAAAAGAAACATCATCACCATCATAAGAAGCATAAAAAAAAGCAACATGCACCAACGATCGAGTCTGAGGAGGGAGTTCAAGAGAACGAAGATATCGGAGCGATGAATCAGGCCGTGGATGGAGAAAATGGTGCATCGCTAGATATTGTTCCTCAGACTGATACAGCCGATAATAATGATCAACAGATTAGAAACGGAGATATTCCGCATGCCCCGATGCTACAGCAAAGGCAAGGCAGCAAGGACAGTGCTCAAGACGATGATGGTCAGCATTCAAAGAAAGAATGTAGCTTTGCTAATAAATATGTATAAAGCATAGTGGATAATTTATTTGTGTTTTTTTTTAGACGAGGAAGAAGAATCAAGTACGGAGGAAGATGAATCAAACGTAGAAGATATTAAATTAAGGATGGATGATAAAGTGCCTGCACCTGACAAAGTAGCATCCAGCGCCAAAGAAACAGAAGCTGGCGCGGAAATTTCAGCTTTAGTTAATTACGTGCAACCTGTTCATTTTAATAGTTTCGAATCGGCTGAAAGTACGTTCGCGCACATATTACGATATTAACTATTTATTCTTCTTTATCGTTTATACCATGATACAGAAATTGACCAATTCTTACAGAAAAGAATCGTATGTACGAAATGTCATCATTCGACGAGAAACAAGCTACGACACTTTTAAAAGAAAGACCATTAGAATTTGTAAATTACAATAAGCATCAATTATCGAGGGTCTATCCGGCGGGCACACGTTTCGACTCTAGTAATTTCATGCCGCAAGTATTTTGGAACGCGGGCTGTCAACTAGTCGCGCTGAATTATCAAACGCTCGGTACGTCCACATTTTTAATTCGTCTACTATTGATCGTAGGTTTACTTAGTCATTGATGAATCTTTTTTCACTAGATCTTGCGATGCAATTGAACCTGGGTATTTTTGAATATAACCAGCGATGCGGTTACCTGTTAAAGCCGGAGTTTATGAGGCGAAAGGACCGGCGATTAGATCCTTTCGCGGAATCGACTGTAGATGGTATTATAGCTGGGACAGTTCATATCCACGTAATATCGGCTCAATTTTTAACGGACAAGAGGGTAGGTACTTACGTTGAAGTAGATATGTATGGACTACCAGCTGATACCGTGAGAAAGAAATTTCGTACGAAAATTGTTCCAAATAATGGGATCAATCCTGTATACGACGAGGAACCATTTGTATTTAAGAAGGTGAGAATTAATGTTTTTGCGGAACCGAGCGGAGGGCATGCAACAAAATTTTATTTCTACGTTCTAGGTTGTTCTGCCTGAATTAGCATCGATTAGAATTGCTGCGTACGAGGAATCGGGTCGTTTAATTGGCCATAGAGTGTTACCAGTCGTTGGATTATGTCCAGGTTATCGACACGTTGCTCTTAGAACAGAGTGTGGTCAACCGTTACCGTTGGCGAGTTTATTTTTACACGTTATCGTGAAGGATTACGTCCCAGATGGGCTGAGCGAGCTTGCTGAAGCTTTAGCAAATCCAATTAAATATCAGAGCGAAGCGGAGAAAAGGGAGCTGCAGCTATCGGTTCTCACGGATCCATTGGAAGATCCATCGGAAGAAGTCGATGTAAGGTTTAAGACGTTAGGATTTTATTTACCGCTAACTCGCTAACATACTAACAAACGCGTACTAACATTTTGTAGGATAAACCGAAAGTTGGTGAAGGAACAAGTTCTTTTAAGCCAACTGTAAGTTTCTCGGTAAAAGGAGGTCAAACGATTATAGGCGAATTTATATTCATGTCTGTTCAAACGTTTTGCCTTAGGAGGAGACCGTTAAGACGAAGAGACTACAGTCCGTGGGTGAATTGCCAACACTTGCCCCAGCAACTGCAAATGTTCACGGTAGACCGTCTATTGCCGGTATAAACAAGTCTGACACACAAGATAACGAGGATGGAACGCCAACCCCCCCGGTTCAAGTTGTCGATGCTTCTACAAATAAAAGTCCGGTTAATGTCAGCGGCAGTAAGTATCGATTACCCACTGCATATGCTGTGTTTGAATAGCATCATTCGATCTTTTATGATTATAGTGAGCGATGAGATAGTAGCCGAATCTTTAGAGAAATTGATGGAAAATAAACTTGTTCGGGAGAAGAAGATGGAGCTCGAAAAGAAGCTTGAATCTTTACGAAAGAAGCATGAGAAAGAAAAGTTGAGGGTACAATCGCAGAAAGCGTCCATTGACGGTGAAAAGCATAAATCGAAATTTTACGTCAGCCATAAATTAGTGAAACGGTTATCGAGTAGAAATATGTAAGTTATTGATTTTTACTTGAACAGGTCCGCTTGTGTTAAGGCCGTGCACATGTGTATATATTTATATTCCTACATAGATTTTCAAGCGAAGTACGATTGAGTACATTAGCCTTGGCAGAGTCGTCCGAATGCGCAGACATAGAAAATCGCGAAGGAAACGGCGGAGCTCCAAAAGGATTACCTAGGAGCCAGAGCGAACGCCTGTTAGCCGTATGTAAAGCTCATGTCCAACAAGAACGCGAACTTCAAGAAAAGTATTACGAAAATCTATTCGCGACTGTAGAGAAAGTGATGAAAACCTCTCAGTCTAATCAATTGAAAACCTTGAGAGTACTCCTGGAACGGGAAACTGCCGATGTTATGAGGAAACTTCAGGCCACAAGGCATGGAGAGGTATGTGTTTTTATCCTGTCATTTTTGGTACGCATGAGATATGGTAAAAATATTTGTCTCATTTTAGGTGAAACAATTGGCAAAGGTACATAAAGATAAAGCAGAGTTCGATCGTATGAAACGAGAGGTCGCAAAGTCGATGGTTGAAAAGGGTGTGAACGAGTGCACACGATTAACGCAAATTTATGAAAAAAAGAGAGCAGAGCTCGAACGACAGCACGAAGAAGTTCGGCAAAGGTTAGAAGCAGAAAAGGCAAAGGTACGAATTCATTGCCCGATCTATATTTACTTTAGAGTGTATTCGACGATAGTTTACACTCTGCGTTTCAGGTAAAAACATCCCTGATGGACGAGTACAGCAGTCGCTGTAGTAAGTTTGAGAGCGGAGAGCTACCTTTGTCGCCATCCGGTGGAACTGGTATGCCGGAATCGTTAAGTGGAAATACATATTGACTGAAACGATCGATAATTTAGTATCGATGTCTTGTAACAACATGGATTTGGAGTATACGTTAATCCATGGGAGTAAACTGTTTTCGCTGAAAGTGTGTATCCGTTTGGGAAGATGATAGTAACACATTGTGCGTTACTCCTCCGCAAGAAAAAGCAGTCGTAAGCGGCGGTGTAACGATAATGGTAGGAAATTTGTGAAATCTACGCAGTTACCTGTGTTTTGCTAAAATAATTTTATCCATTTCCAAAAAAAAAAAATATTCTCCTTTGTAACGTGTACAGCATTTACGAGGTGATATATGATTTCGACGAGCAAAACGCCATCAAGTTCGAAGGTAAATTTTATAGCGTCTCTTGTCCAAAAAGCATTTGATAAACGTTTCATCGTGTAAGGGATCTGTTCTGATATGATTTAACGATTTGACGAGCAAGCGATTTAAAACGATTACTATTAGCGATGTGCGCTGAACTATGTGATTTTTATCACGAGAATCCGACGAGTACGAGTAAGACTAATTCCCATTTATTCGTAAGTGTCGCTTCTCGAAAGGTAGTAACACGATTCGATTGATCGATTGTTCGATCGACTGACTTTCTGCGCATGCGGGGACGCCATTTTGATCTCAGTACGGTGGGTTGCGTTTTGTAAGGGTAAGAAGTGAGCTTTACTTTTCTTTTCTTTTCCTTCTTTTTTCCTTGTTTGTTTTTTAATTCGATATTACGCACAGTATTAAACGCACTGTTCTCATTACACTCGAGACGATCGCCGCCAGTATCGAGATTCTGTTCCATTTTAAAAGTGAATGAAACTTCGGACAGGCGGGAGTGGAAAGTACGGCTACGCGAAAGAGGTACACGATTCTAAATAAGAATAATGTTTCTAAGTGCTACTATTTAATCTTGTTATTATATGTATAAGATGTTATTTAATTAGCGAGTCGCTGAATCGCGTTCCGGGAGTACTCAGATTGTTTGTAATCACAAAAGAAGAACTCGACTAATCGCAGTATCAGTTGGAACTCGCGAAACTCGAATCATGGCGACGAGTGGAGGTACCGTTTAGCAGGGGCGAAATCTCTTTGGCCTAGAGGTAAGGAACGCAATGGAGTATTACGATTCGGATGGGCGCGTGCGTGATTTGATATATTTTTGACTGAAAGTACTCCGTATAAAGACATTTTTCGAGTAGCCCGTGTCGCGGATGCTAATTGAGAGCGTACTGTATAAAGAATGCGAATCCAGTAAATCCAAAAAAGAGGATAAACCGAAGACGGAAAAAAAAGAGAAAATATTAAACGGGAACGTTTCTAACGTTTTTGTACCGCGCGATTTCATGCTGCGGCCACTTTGAGGCCGGAGCGAAACGATTTGGGGGGCGAGCCCTTTTAGGAAGACAATCAAAAATGTTACACTGTAACATTGTCCTTGTTGTTTCTAATCGTACGATATTTTAAGTAACTCGATATTATACATACATATTATATATATATACATATATCTCAATGTATATATACATATATAAATATATATACATGTATATATTTATTTATTTATGTATATGTTCTTAATAGTTATTACAAGTCTAGGATAAAAAGTTACACACTTGCGCATTGTAAATCTCGTGTGATCCATCCTATTAATTTATATCGCAAACAATCGACGAGATAAGTATGCGAGAAATGTCGAGAAAGAATCGTGAGCTTTAAAAGAAAAAAACAGAAATATCGAGATTTATTGGTGGTTTTAAAACCATTATTACGATATGCAGACACGAATATACGTACATTACATACATGCATACGCACGTGCGCAAGTAGAGCGTAATCGCTGTCAATGCGAGAAAAAAGAAGAAAGGAGTACCTTTGTTTTAATTATAATATCGTCGTCGTTTACGTTGAGCCGAGGGATAACGAGCGGGTCGATCCCGTTCGATTTGGAGACTGAACTCGATCCTGAAACGTTGACGAAACTGTTGTCGATAATTTTGCCACCGTCGCTTTATTTATTTAACGTGGCGCTTTTCGTTTAGCGACGCACAAGGTTCCAGCCTGCGCGAGCCACGCACGTGTGATTAAAGTAGCGTTTAGATCGTATTATCGAGAAAAATAAGTTGAACGTTTCCACGGTGTCGCACACTTTCCACGTGTTCTAACTTTTTGTTCCGCGTGAGTTTTATATCTTTGACGGAGCTGCGTACCGTTTTATTTTAAAGGTCGTTCGTCGGGATACCGATTCCCACGGAGACTTTGTCTCATTACACCTGCGATTTCGATGATTTTAGAGTAAGTCGATGCACTGAACGATGTGCGAGTTTGATATATATATATATTTTCCTCGAAGCAGAGAATTTTCTTGGTAATAGGTATGCGAATAAGGTATTGACAATGGCGATAGTCGTTAGAGATCGTACGAGAAGCGTGTTGAGAATGCATCCTGAACCTCTCGCAATGCTCTAGTTATCGGCTGTTTAATTTATCGCACGAATCACTGGATCTTAGTCGTAGCTCAGAATGGATATTACCGTACGTTGCGTATCGAGCGGAAAGAAGCGATGCTCAGCGTTAGATGTAGTCAAGCGTGTGTGACCGCTTAAGCATAGAATTAGGCGTCGATCCGGATGAGAAACGTTCGTACACGACGAGTTACCATTTCCTTAAGTTTACGCCGATTTAGTCTCGACTGCATTTCTCGAACGCAAGTTACCAAACTTCCTCGCGAGGGAAGGAGAACGAAAGATATTGTACGTTGCGGTGAACTCGATTGATGTGAACGTTTAAACACAGTGATAATCTATTAAAAGATGAGACATAACGTAAGTGTAAGCGGGTATAATTTAATTAAGTAGCGGTAGCCGGTGGGCTACCTTTAGCGTTCCAACGTGAGAGAAATCAATAGTACATTATGCTAAGTCGTACAAGATTATCGGAAGTTTATATATATATTATAATATATATATGTATATGTATATGTATACACATGTAACGTTCGTATACACATTATACGTGTGTCGATGTTTTTCCGATCGTTTAGTCGCAACGACGCACGCCTCTCGCATCGCTGATCCTTACGATACCGAACGGGTTGAACGGGACGAGGGGTTGCGACCGCGAGGTGGAGAGGGTGAGTTCCGCGCGATTCGATAGACTTTCAAGGGACGTAGAGGTATCGCGCGATGGGCGATGCGGTGGGTGTCGATTCCTCTAAACGCTTGTATAGGTAGTCCAGCGAGCAAAACGTTTTGTAACGAATAATCGGACTGCGAACAGCCTGTTCCTCGATCAGCCACTTTGCGCGCGCTTCCGTTCCCGCGCGATTCGATTGTTCGTACTTACACAGTCCTCCTGCGGAAAAAAAGAAACGTTCTGGCTCTCGCTCTTTCGGTTGATGATTTTCCCTTGACGGGTGGCGAGTGAAACGTCCTCCGACAAAACCCGAGTCAGCTTTTTACAGGCTCGCGCGCGATGCATTTCCCCTCGTATATTTTTTTCTCTACGCGTGTCATAATCGTACAGATACATGTTTGCGTGATTCACATGGGACGAACGGTTGCGTTTCGTCCTCTTCCTATATTCCGGTAAAACGCGTAAAGCGTACGCGAGCGCGTGCACGAAGTCGAACTCGGCGAACTGCAATGCATACCCACGGGTATCCGACGCGCGGTCGCGTACGCATTAGGCGTGTTACACACGTACCTAACGTATAAGTATAACAAAAGTCTAGGTTACGAGGACAGATATTATATTCATGTTGATATATTATGTGTTGTTGCTGTTGATGTTGTTACAATGGTAGAGTAGCGAAAAAGGTGGCAGTACTAGCGTATAGTCGTTGTTCGTAGAGTTAATGCGAGGCTAGTTTTGCGTTACCTGTACGCGGCGCGTTGTCGCGTAATTCGCACGGCGACGAGACCGCGAAATCTTGCCAAAATTCGTAACGATGCGCGTGGCTCGCGGAGCCCGTCGGGGCGGTCGCGATTCGTGCGAATTCCGCGCCACCCCGTATCGGCGTTATCGATTAAAAAAAAAAAAAAGAGACGCGGCAACAGGTACAGATCGTACGTTACACATCGTGGTATTAAAAGCTGTAGGTAATTTTGAAACGGCCTATCGACGATCGTGGCGGTCTGACGTCGCTCACGTTCCTCTCGAAATTGACTCGCGCGCTCGTTTCCGTGAGGGCGTTCCACGTTCGCACGTACACGTAAAAGCAAAACTCGGACCGTTACCGGTTAATCGGCGATCACCCAGATCTTTTTACTATCACGTATCACGCGGCAAAGATTTCCTTTTAAGCAACGATTCTTCGTACCTGAGACGATTCTTCTGTCGGTGCGGCGCTGTATCCCGTGGGCTTCCCTGGAGAGACGGGCACGCGAGCATCCGTATCTATCGAATGCCAACCTGTCAATTCTTCGATGCTTCGAATGCTGTTCGATGTTAAATGTGATTTCTCGATTCTACCGAACCGCTATGTCTTTCGGGACAAGCGTTCTTGCGATCCTCTCGATGGTTATCGTTTCCTCGTCCGCGGAGAATGAATTTCCATTGTCGTACGCGTAGCCTTGTTAGACTTGCCAAACACGTGTCGTCAGGACAGCGTTCTTGCCTTCCATTGAAAAGCGATTGTTCCATAGTTCGATGCGGGGACACGGGGGCAACGCGTTCTCCATGGCGCATCGCCTCCCTCGCCCTCGAGCGGCTCTCGATATTTTGTTCTCATTTACATGCCCGTATCCTTTGGAAAGCCACAACCGAGCTAAATTTATTGTTCCCTTCGTATCGCGTAAGAAGCAGCGGCTGCGTATCGATCGCCGCTGAATATTTACGGACGATTAATAACGCTCGATCCGTTTGCGGCGTGGAGCCGCGTATAGCATAACCAACGTTTTTCTTCCGCAAATTAGAACGACGGGCCGGTGTGTCGCGCGCAGTTTGTTTTTTTCCATCGACGACGGCGTTCCTTCTACGCCACGGCTGGACACGGTCGATTCCTTTCGTCGAGCGTCACGCAACGCGGAGAGAAAATGAAGGGTTTCGTCGTTTGCCCGTCCGCGTCCACCCCTCGCCTTTGTCCCTGGTTATTGTTAATTGCCCGTACAAACCGTGCGTACCTATTAACCGTAATTTACGAGACGCTTCCACATTAGATCCCGGCCAGGGGGAGGATTGCTCGTTCTTACGTACTCCAAGATTCTTGCCCAGATACATATTTTATTTAAGCCAGTTCGCTGCGCGCGAATTGATTTAACGTGGCGATTTCATTTTCATCACGGTGGAAGCTACATTTTTTCACCGGTATACGCGTAAGATCGCGCAGCCGTTGCGACGGCTGCTTCGCGTCTCGAATAGGACCCAGAAATCTCGAGTAATGGTAATAATAAAATATTCGGTGTGTCAATCGTAAATCGATTCCGATTATCAGCTCCGTTCTCCATCCGTGGAGTGTGAGTTACGCGTAGATACGCGTGGACAGGTTCCATTCCCCTCGCTTCTTTTTATCGTGTCTATGTGTTCTCTTCGCGTCTCTATGTATGATATCGATGTGTCCCCCGCGATCTATGGGCTTGTTGTCGAGAAGCTTCGCTTGGCACGATTTGTCGCGCGCACACATACGTACAAACACACACACGTACAGGTAAATGGATGCATACATACGTACATACATACAAACATACATACATACATACATACATACGCACACGTACACAGAAACGCGCACACCTTCCAAGCTGGTCCTCCATTTTCGGTAGTCGCTCACAAGCTGATCGACCTTGTCGTCGCGACGAAGTAATTCGCGCAGATCTTCCGTAACGATAAGAATTTTTTGAGCCGTTTTTTATATACACGTTACATATGACTACTTCCGCCTTTCAGTCGAGCTCGCGCGTAACCGATTCCGCGACTCACCGACAATGCGTTCCCCTTTGGACTGTTTTCCTATATTTCGGGATATTTTTCGATTTCGACGCATTTACATTGTTTCTCGCTTGTACGTAGGCGTATTACGCGATCTAGGAACAAACGTCGTAGACGCTGCACGCTGAATATTTACCACGCGGCATCGACGTACGGTCCGTGTGTCCCTTTCGGGGATGATCCACGACCGTTCTATCGACGGAACCAGCGCGGAATCTCCGCGCGACTGCTCGAACTTTAACAGAGTCGCGAGAAACGGCACCGTTTCCGTCGCGCTGATATTCTTCCCGGTTCCACGCGCTGCGGTGATTACTTTAGAATTCCTTGGATCTGGAGGAAGCGGCAGAGTACCGAAACAATCGATGTCGACGGTTTCCAACCGACTTATAAACTTGGGTGTATTTTTTAGAACGACGCGTTAGTAAAATTGTTAATTCCCTTGTAAGGATACCGTAAGCATAGTAAAATTACAAAAAAAAAGAGAAAAAAAAAATAAGGAACCCACTTATACCCGTACGACGATATATGAGTTTTAACGATATTCTATAAATGGCTGTACCGTATTGTAAAATCAAAGATATAGTGTACAATAAAGTTTAGTGTTGTAGAAACGACGCCATGTTGTTTCTTGTCGCCTAGGATCGTCTCATCCTTTAGTGTCTCCTCGCATGTAGTAGAACGAATTAACCATCCTCTTTATCGTTTTTATTTAGGCGATTATCTTTCATTAAGTATAACGAATACAATGATAAACTCTTGGTCACTCTTACGATTAATTCTGCAAGTGGCTTGAAACAAATTTGCAACAGGCTACGTACGCCACAAGTACGCAACAATTGCGGATAATATTACATTGTCGGTGACCATGGTCAATCTTGCTTGGAAACGCAATCTTCTGGCTTCTTTAGGTACGCCACGAGAATATGGTATCTATCCAGAATGCTGTATTCTTGCTGACCATTGTCGTTCTTATTCGGAAACGACATCTTCCGGCTCGTTATTTCGTGTACTATCACATCTTCGAACTCCTCTTTGAGATGATCAGGGATCCGCGAGATGAAGGGATTGACCGCGATTATATGACCTGCAACAATGATCGATCCGCTTTTACTACGTGTAACCCCGTTCTCAGCCCATCTTTCCGTCACGTTGCTCTCGATCGCGCGATACTCAAGTTTCTCTCATTTTTATCCGTTTACCCCACGATAGCTAACGGAACGCGAACAGCGCGTTTAAACGATGTATACGATACATTCGCTGGAAATAAAATGATACTCTGTACTTTTCAATATTTGCACGTTCTGATAAACGAAACTCTTCTCTCTTCTGCTGCAGTGTAGAATCTCGAAGCCAATGGCGTCCAGCATCTTCCTCAGTGCCGCTCGCGAGTCCTTGCATCGATGGAAGAAGGGCACGAAACGATCAGCGTCCTGAAAACCAGACCAATTCGGTGAGTCATTTAAAAGTCTGTACCAACTACTCGCCGATCAAAATGCGAATATCTACTTGTCACCTCTGGCGAGATGTACGGTCTGAACCGGGGGTTCTCGTAAACCTTCGTATAGGCGTCGAATCCGTTGTTCCATGCCAGAAACATCACCAGAGCCTTCCCTCCTGGTCGCAATAGCTTGTAAATGTTATCGAACGCCCTCCTAAATTTCGACGATACGAAAGCATTGAATTCACGTAACAAGAGAACGTGTAGGGAGAAAATAAGGGTGAACGGTACCAAGTGTTGTGGCACCAATGCAGGCAGTAAAAGGACAACGCGTTGGTGTATTGGCCGAGTTGATCGTTCGGTAATTCCGTGGCCTCGATGTCCAACTGGAAGAATGATAAGCGTTTCTCGTCCCGGTACTTTTGCCTCGCGTGATTGACCATCGACTTCAATATGTCCGCTCCTGCGAACATTAAAGGAGGAACCATGTCTGAATCGCGCCGCGACCGGTACCACTTACCTGATGTTGTAGTTTCTTACCGACTAGTTCAGCCTCCGGTGACAATTTCGGTAGGATCAGCCTTTTGGTGACGTCTCCGGGCCCACAGCCGATGTCGATGCATTTCCCATTCATCTCGAGCATCTCCTTCTCGAATTCCTCGATAACGTCGAGCGCGTCCCGGTACTGGCACTTGCTGGCGTTCACATATTCGTCGATCATAAACATTTTCCCCTGTTCGTCGGTCGAATCTCCAAGCAAGTTCCAAGTGTGTAGATCGGGGACTCTCGGGATCACGGTGATCGACGACTTAAACGGTGGGGGCGAGAATGGAGGAAGGCGTCGTAGGTGTCCAGTTAATGCACTGTCAGATCTTCTACTGATGACTTTTCAACTCGACTTTGGTATTTATATTCGGTGACTCCTACGGGCAACTTTCCTGCTTTCGTACACTTCCCCCATCTTCCCGTTTGATTTCTTTTTCCCTCTTTCTTTATTCCTCCCCTCACCACTCCCCGTTTACCCCCCACGTGCCCCTCCTTGTCACCTCTCTTCTATCCGTGCCTACCTCAACATCCGAATTCTACTTCGTCTGCTTCGCAACGGGAGAGACTAGAGCACGCAGCTCGCGCCACCTGAACCGATGGTCACGTTCGGGGGTTCAACGACCTCGATCAACTCTGGAATGCTCTTGGACCTTAGGCGTGCTCGTTTCATAGCTACCGTTTGTCTTTTTCACTGATCTCATCGTTCGATCCAAAGCGTCTAACCACTGTCCCGATTGTTGCGCGCCTCGCACGACTTATCAGCTTAGCGACTTATCAGATTCCTCCTCTCGCGATACGAACGCGAGCTTTTTCCAACGCCATATCCGATCGATCCGATTCGCGAACGCGGTACGCGACCAACGAATAAATCCTACCAATTTCTGTTATCGATCGTCTCTCGGTGTTCGAGGAGCGGGTCGAAGGCAAACTCGCGGAACGGGAGAGCAGAGCTCTCGCGGTCACGGTTGCGACGACGAATTTTGGTAGGAAAGGTCCAGGGCTTGCTATTCTCATGGGGTATGAGGTGGTTCCAAGACAAAGGGGGGAAAGTCGTCGTGGCCAGTTGGTTCGCCTCTCGTCCGATTTTTACCGAACACTCACGAGCTGGCGAGCGCTGGTCGGTTTGATACGCGGGTTGCTCGCATTCGTTCGTAGGTACCTCTGGTCCCGCAAATATTTACCCGGTCGTCAGGTGGACGTCTTCCCGCCGCTCCTCCGACGCGTACGGGGATCGTTAAAGGTGTCGTTAGGAAATTGAACGCGAGCACCCTGTCGCGCGGGGGTTCTGCTCGCAGCGCAAACATTGTATTTTTCGCTCGATTAAAAGCCGCCCTCGTTATCCCCGATGCGACGGTTCCAGGTGTGCGTTGTATTCTTGTTCCGCTGCGACGCATACCGTATTTATCGGCCGCGAGCCTGTCGTTATTTTTATAGCCCGCGGACCGGCGCCCTTTCCTCTCCGCGGAGCGTAATTAATAAATTAAACCGGAGCGGACGTTTCTTCCGATCGATCCGGGGTGGAGGACTCGCCGCCGCTTATCTTCCGTTCGCCACGTATTTGCGTCCGCCGGCAGCCCTGTATTTGCACGGGCGCGGACCCTAAACGCGAGACCGCTCGGTTTCTTCCTCAAACACGATTCCCCCTCCTCTATACTTGACTCCCGCCGCTTGAATATCATTACGTTACTCGTAGAATCGAAGGTGGAACAGGCTTCCGGGAATGGATGTCCCTTGAACGTCGAACCGTGATTCGGAAATGGGAATATTTATGAGAGCCAACCGTGTCGGTTACGAGTTGACCCGATCCACCTCCGACGCTCGCCTCACCTCTTTCACTCCCCCATCTTTTTCCACGTGGCGCACAAACTAACGCGGATACATGGCCGCCGTCTCTTTCGGAGCTAACAAAAGCTCGTGACACGTACCTAGCTTCCGGAGTTTATGCGACCACGGGAGCGAGCAGCTCGCGCCAGGGAACGGTCGATTCTTTGTGGGTTCGCGTCCGATTTTTCCTCGCCTTGAATCATATTTAAAATAGGACCAGGAAGAGAGGGGCAGAAGAGCGTTGCAACATGGCCGAAATGGACGTGCGAGAGGTTCGAGGGGAGTCGGACGAGGTGGATCGAAGAAGGAAGGAAAGATGGATGCGAAAACCGCGAGGCAATGATAGATAGAGACCGCCTCTGGCTCGCGACCTCTCGCACCTTTTCTTCCGAACTGTTCTATCAATAGGCTACCCCGTACTATCTCGCCGCATAGAATTTTTGAGTAAATCTCGCTTTTTACGATCGCGATTGGAAACGTTATTGGAACAGGTCACTTTACGCAGAGCGTTCCTTTTTTTCGCGCCCTCGTTCCCTCGGCGGGCGTCTCGCCTCTGCCTAAATCCTCGTCTGGATCCGCGTGTATCGAATGAAGGAGGCGGAGGAGAGAAAACGAAGGGCTTTGATAAATGACTGACGCGGAAAAAAATCCGCGTCGATACGTCTTGCTCGAGGAGATGCGAGCGCTTGGGTACAGGCTGGGTACGAGGGGGATGAAACGCGAGAGGGATGAGAGGACGGATTTTAAGCCGAAGTATAATCCAGCACCGCGTTTAATTCCTCGCGTGAATCCTTTCATAAGCAATCGTCGAGCAACGCTTTACAAATATTGTGAAAGATCTGCAGAAACCTGGCGCAAAATTATCTCTGCGAAAGGTTACCAACGAGCACTTTAAAATGGTTCCGTTTCCGCGACACTCGGGACGATCATCCGTTTCGTGGACGATTGTCCGTTCGATGGTCCGTTCGCGGATGCGTGCTCTATTGGAAAGCACTGAGTGAGATATATGGAGAGATTATACGAGATGGCGTTTCAGAGTCGAACAGGCCGCTATTCTCCGCTCCGTCAATTATGCTAATTTCGATTGCCGCGAGATTAATGGAAGAAGGCGGCGTCCCCTTCGTATACACCCGCTTCTCCAGGACCTGACGTTCCTTCCGCGTTCGCTCGACCGTGCATAATGTACCAGACTTGTAATTATTGCGGGTTACACGTTGACCTTTTCTATTCGAACCGCGAACCAGTCTCTCGTCGCGTCTCCGTTTGATTTTCGAACCTGCTCGCGATATCAGTTGTACCTCGGTCGTGACGAACTTCCGTTCGCGTCCACCTAGAGTTTCGTGCGCACATAATTTTTCTTTACCGGCACGTAGAACGGAAGGAGCGAAGCTGGCTGACGACACCCGCATCGATAATACGTCTCGATGCCTGCTGCTTCTCTTGCCCTCGCGATTACTATTCTTCGTACAAGTATAATAAGTCTATACTTATATTTGACGGTCACATTTGCGTTTGACACGAGCGACCTTTCTTCTTCTGTCGCCTCGCCATTGTCAGGGAAGGAGGTCGAGACTTTTCCTCTGACGTATCGCGTGTGACTGAAAAGCCTCTTTTTTTCGATTCTTCGTGGCATCTCTGTTTCGAAATATCGCCTCGGCCAGAAGGTGACTGCGCGAGAAATAATACGCAGCCACGAGGAGAAGCGAACTCGGCTCGATGTCAATGTTTCAAGCGGCGTAACGAAAGGCGGTTTCGGTTAAAAGGGGCTGGGGACAGAGGAGCCCTTCGCCGGTGTGCGAAAATATTAACCGGACAAACGGGTGGCGCGGGTTCTCTGCACACCTCTCTCGCCTCTCTCGCTTTCTCTCTTGTTCGTGGAAAGTATGAAAATCCATACAGTCGCTCGGAGAAAATATCCGTCATTTAAAATGGATGGATTTAGGTGGATATAAAAGTGAGGGGTGGAAGAAACCGGTGGCAGTTGCGAGGGAGGCCCTCCCAGCTCGGTCACGGGAGGTTGGGTGAGCTTGGAGGCGACTACTGAAAGTCGGTAGCGTCGGTGGAAGTGGAGGCTGAGACGGTGGCGGTGGCGGTGGCGGCGGCGGCGGTGATGGTGGTGGTTGCCGGTGGTGTTGGAGATTTAAGGGAGACATTTTAAATGGATGGTTCTCTCACAGAACCCGGCTGCCTCTGGTATTATCCAATACCGTGGCTGGTCTCGCGGCCCTGTGTTGCTCCGCAAGAATTCGCGAGCACGCAAACGAAGGAACCGCCTGGAAAGAATTATGCCTGGACGTTATATTTCTGTCGTCGCCACGACCGGCGTCTTTATCCGCGAATTTCCGTTCGCGCGAAAAAAGAAAAAGAGGAGGACCGGTTCTTTCACCCGACTATGCTTTTTTCCGTGGAGAGCAAAGTTCTCTGTCGAGAGAAAGTTTCGGTAAAAACTCGCGACGCTAGAACGAGGAGAGGCTCGACGATAGGAGGATAAAAGGTAGAGCACGATAGGGACCTCTCCTCGGGAGCATCTTCGACGTAAGCTCATCGTCCGGTTCGTAACGAGCCGAGCAAATATCGCGGTAAGGAGAATAAAAATACCTGTGCTCGTTTCTCGCCTTTAAAGGCCGCACGCGCTCCTATCCGTGTGTACAGGTTTGTATCACGCGCGAAGATAGCGCTACATCTCTTTAAGAAGACTCTGTTTCAGGATCGATAGAGAACGCAATCGCATTCAACACCTCCGACATCTTTCGGTGTACCTATTCTCGCGTTAAAAGAAATTCATCCGCGGTGCCAACGACCATCGCCACCGGCGTTTCCCCTTGGCCATCGATCTTTTCTTTTTTGGTCTCGAGTAGTTCCCGTGAAATTCACGGGAGAAATCTTCGGGAACGAATTCTCGAGGTAAGCTCGAAGAATACTGTGTGACCTGCAGCTTTTGGTCTCGGTGGTAATAACGGGCGTTCTTTCTGATTGGTTAAATCTCGAGTCTCAACGATTTCCGCGGCTACAGACGGTCGCCAGCCTTCCGTGCGAAACGATTCCTCGCGCGACGTCCGAATTATATCACGGCGATACTACTTCGGCGAACGGGTCGGCCTCCATTTCTCGTCCCGTCGCGTCTCTTCGAGCCAGGTGCATTCTCCCCGATGCATTCTCGCTCCTCCTCTTTCGCGGGTGTACCGCGGGTCGAGTACGCGTGGGAAGGCAGGCGAATCGTCAAAGAACGTTTTCCTTTCCGGTGGTAGAAGGAAAGCGGAGACCGGCCAATGAGACAGAGGCGGCTGGTTCGCGGCCAATCGTCGAGTTTCCAGCATTCGGATGTGACTGCGAACAGGTGTGGCGAAAGAGGCTTCGGGGAGAGAGAGGAATGGAATAGAGACGGGGTGATGCGAGAGGGAAAGAGAGGGAGGCGGGGGTGGATATAAAGCGGCGTCGAGATGAGCAGGCGAAACCGGGAGCAGTCCTGCGCGATCGGGAGTTTCCCGAATTCGTTTCACGGACCGGAAGTCGGCGTCGTATTTGCGCTTACCATTGGGTTTCCGAGTGTCGTCGGGGCCAATGGCACGACTGAATGCCGACTGTCGGGTGCCGCGATGCGGATTCTAGAGGGGTTGGTTACGCCCCACGCTCTACCTATACATCGAATGAAACGGCCAGAGAGAGGAACGGAGGTGAAACGGAGGAAGCGGTAGCTGACGTAGGGCCGAGAGAGACAGGGAAAGGAACCGAGCGAGATTTCCCACCCCACCCCGTACCACCTTCCGTTTCCCTCTTCCATTCCCGTCTGACTATCTCTGTATTTGCGAGGGAAAGAGGGAGTTTCTCCCTCTCGGAGTCTTTGTCCGTGGATGTGCACGTGGATGTGTACGGACGTCTGTGCGGCCGCGGCGAGGGTCGAGAGGTAACGCGGGAGGAAAACGAGGACGGGGACAGGCGCGGGGGAATGGGCGATGAGGACGAAAGACGAGGATGAGGACGATGGCGAAGAGAGGGCGAGGGCCGCCTTGCTTCGATCCGAGAAAGAGACGCAGACAGAGGGCCGTAGCGAGTCCTGGCTTCGATCCCACAAGGAGGTAGACACTCGGTAGCACTTAAACTCTCCTCCCTCGGCTTGCCTCCGCTCTCTTTTCCCTCCGCCTTGCAATCTGCCTTCCACTACCCTCTATACTACTTTATCCGTTTCATCCCTCTTGGTCGCGTCGAGTCGCAACGCGACTCCTCTTCTCGCTGTTCGTCGCGTTGCACGTTCTCCTTTTCCTCCTCTGCGTCCCTTTCGTCGAGCGTGCCATTACATTCGCGAGATGCACCTATCCGGCAATCAGACTCGAATCGATCCGGTTTTATTCTAGTCGCAAGTCCTCCTCGTAGTCGCGTCCACGCGGCAACGTTTCACGTGGATTTTACCAACGGCGCGATTAAAGCGTTCGTTACGGTTAATCGCCTGGGCAGTTTATTTTTATAAGTCAAGGTTACCGTAACACCTGTACGCGCCTCCGGCCACGGGAATCGAGAGCAGTTTGGGGTTGACATTTTACTCGCGCTCCTATAACCGGAGGGCTCGTACGGCGTGTCGTTAAAAACGAGCTAATTGGTTTCATCAAAGCGCTCTTCGTGTCGCTTGGGAAACGAGCGTCCGTGCCGTTGACTGCCGGTTGATTTTTCGTCCCGTACAACGGTAATCTTCCTTGAAACATCTTTATAGGATCCTGACCACGGACCCGAGCGCGCGCCTCTCCTAAAAACGTTCGAATGTTTTCTCATTCACCTACCACGCTATTTACCTGGATATTCCGCGGGAGCCGATTCAGCTTAATCGAATTTCAAATTACGCGGTTCCCGGTTGATATTTTTCTTCGGAAGCCCGGGGACAGGAACTTTGGTGCACACTTTGCGCCATCGACACACCTATCCTCTCGCCCTTTCTCCGCTCGTCCATCGAGGCCGATCCCCTTTTTGTTTTCTCTCTTTTTTCCTTTAATCTTTCTCGCCTCGACGTTCCTCCGACTAACGACGGAGAAAGAACCGAGGCGCGAGAGGGCAAGCGTGGGTTAAAACCCTTTAGTCTAGACCGCAGGATCGGCCGGCTGGTTACCGTGGAGTTTTCTATTCGGCACCACTTAAAAGAGAAGCCCGGGAAAGAACTTCTGCTCGGTGAAGGGTTTCGAGGAAAAGCAGCTTGGTCTTATCGGCTATCGACGATAAAAAACGTCACCTCGGTGGAAAACGCTCACGTCGGACGGTGTCCCTCGATTTCCCTTTGCAAATAACAACCCCTGTCCTCTGTCGGACCGCGTGGGGCCGAACGGACCAACAGGCGCACCACCGGCTAGGGTACCAAACGTACGAATACGTCGAACAAAAGATGGTAATAGCTGGAAATAAATTAGTTTCCTGGTAGCCGTGTACCACTCTGTGAAACGATGGCGTCGCGGCGAACCTAACAGCCGGGGGTTAGTGGAAAAGACGAAGAAGCGGAGGAATAAGAGGAATAACAGGAAGGGGATCTTGAGAGTGGTCTCTGTCTCTCTCTCTCTTTCTTTCTCTCACTCTCTTTCTCCCTCCTCCTTCCCCTTAGCTGGCAATGACAGATACAAATAAACGATCCAGCGGTTTCGCGCAAGCGCCTTTCCAGAATCTAGCTTCTATCGTTCTCTCCACCACCACGACCACCACCACCCGACGCTACCACTACCACCAAACGAGGGTATACCACCCTCCCGCCTCTGCTTCTGCCACCCTGGCGGAAGCAGAGGTAGGCAACGGGTACCCCGTCACATCCACCACCACCTTGGGTGGAGCCTCGTAACTGACGTCATCAGACGTACAGACAAACGGCACAGACGTAGAAACCAATGCGCGAAAGCCCAGGTGGCTTACGTCTGCGTACAAATAACCGGAGGAACTTTGGCCACCCCTGAGCGGACCCGCTTGGAGAACCGCCCCTATGCCCGACGCGTCTCCCCCGTTTCCTAGGCGCCCTAGGCTTCGAGTTTGGTCCCGCCTGACTGCCTTCGCTGCCATTGCTTGCCATTTCCGTTTGGCAAAATCCGTACTAAGAAGCTTCGATCCTCTTCGAGCCCAAGGGGTCGGGGATCTATCGAGAGGACTGCTTATGGATTCGTCGGTGTCGACGCCTCCGAGCGAACTCGATGGCCTTCGGGGTACCAAGGCTCTTTTTGGCTCTCTTCGTTTTATAAAAGCGCTTCAAAGGCACCGATTATTCGTTCCGTTTAATCTTCGCTCGTCATCGGCTCGATTTACCGTGCTCGACATTATACAGCCGACGAGATTTCTAGTTTCGTCCCCTCTCCCTACCACGTTCCTACGAACAGAGTCGGACGAGGTTATTCGATAGTTTCCAAGGGAATTAACGCAATCTGATTTCGTTCTGTTTCCGTGAACCATGCGTAGGAAGGAGCGTAACTTGTAGAGTCATTAATAACAACGCCCCATTCGGAACGAGGCGGGGGGGTGGAAGCTGAAGGGTGTAATTGTGATTGCAACGCTGGAAACGCAGGTTGCAATAAAAAGTACGATCCTCGGTCGGATTTTACTTAGGTTCGTGCGGGGAATTGCGCGTTTCTGACGTGACAGGTTTCGAAAAGTGAATTCTTAACTCGTTCTATACCGGTATTCCCGAACTCCCCGAGTTCCCCGAGACTCTCGACACTTGTGCAGAACTGGTAGCACCGATAGCGGGGACACGCGAGTGGTAGTCGTTGGGGAAGTTGTATCGGGACCTAGTGGCAGAACTGCAGCAGGGTGGACGGCTAGGAGGAGGCGGAGGCAGCGAAGGCAGAGGCGTAGGGGAGAGGGGGAGGTGTAGGAGCGAAACTGAGGGTAAGAGAGCGAGGGAGGTACGTAACTCCGTGGCGATGCTTGCGGGGAGAGAGAGAATAGAGGGAATACAGCAGATAGAGGTAGCTTGGAGTCGAGTGCCCGGGGCTGAATCGACCCGGCTACATACAGCACACCCCAAGCCGATCCCTCTCTTACTCGTGCATTCGCTCGCTCGTTTCCCCTACCCACCGTTCTTCCTCTACCGTCTCTTCGACTCACCCTCCTGCCCACCTGCCGACACCCACCCGCGCCACCCCTTTCCGCTCATTCCCTTTCTAACCGTCGTCTCTTCTCTTTGCTTCTCTTCTCTTCCACCCTCTCCACCCTCTGCCTCTCGCTCTTTCTACCTCGCTCTCTGTCCTCTCGTCTCTAGTTGGAGGTTCTAGTTTTGTTCCATTTTCCAAGGGAGGATTTCAGGTACCAGCCAGAACGTTGTCGGTGTTTCTTCCCGTGTTTCTCTTTCGTTTCGCTCGGTCGCTAGTTCAGACTCTTCTCCAGTGTCCTGCACCCGCGTCCCATCCCTATCCGTCAGCCGCCCGTTTCGCCCTTTCCTTCTCGAAACCACCCACCGCCTTTCGGTTTCCGCCTCTCGTATCGCGAGGCAAAGCCAGCCGACAACCTCCAGCCACCAATGGCAACTGCAACTAACGTCTAGAGGAGGGAGGGGTATTCGGTGGAAAGGTGAGGTCGTCGACTCGATAGATGGACGGATCGAGAGGAAGTTCGGCGCACTCTTTCTTCCTTTCTCACCCATCGATTCTCCCGTGGATTTCTTTTTGCCCACCCTGTCTCTTTCCCTTGTATTCGTTTCGCGTGACGCTTGTCCGATTCTTTCCACTGGTTACGTCCGATTTCCTGGAAAAGCGCCTCGTGCTTTGGTAGCGGAAAATTCGAAAATTTCATTCTTTTCTGCTGCCTCGATGTCGCCTCGCTTTCAATCAGTTAAGCAGAGCCGGGCGAAGCTCCGAAATGGTAAATCGGCTGTCAGAAAGAGGGAGAGAGAGAGAGAGAGAGAGAGAGAGAGAGAGAGAGAGAGAGAAAGGGGTTGAGAGCGAGAGACAAGCAGCCACGGCGTTATCCTTGGATCTACCGTTCAAGGGCACTCGGAGATCCGTTCTCCCGTCGATTAGGCGCATATCCGATCTGGAAAATTCGCTTAGATCGTCGGATAACCGTCGAGTGCGATCCTCTGACTGCTCGACACTCGAGACACGGAAAGAGTCGGTTGTCTTCGGGGGACCAATCGACTGCCTATTTACCCGCCAAACAGAGCGCGGCAAACGGGCTCCTCTTTCAAATTCACCCCTTTCAGCGGCTCACACTCCTGACGCCTCGCGCCTCAAGTATTCGCCAGACAAAACGGTCTCATTCCCATCTCAATCTATATTCGCACGTCCAACACACTCGAGATTATGAATGCGTGGGGTTAATGAAACCGGGCAAGGCGTCTGCCTTTGCACCACCGACCCCGTCGCTGGCTCTTCCGCCCCCGCGACACCCGTCGCGGTCTTCCCTAGCACACCTCTGTCCGATCTCTTCTCGCGACCTCTTCCTTCTCTTCCTCTGCCTCGTCCTCCGGCGGCTTCGTCAATTCCCTCTCCAACCTTTCACGTGTTTGTCGAGAGCGTACAGGGCGGACCCTCGGTGCCCGCGGTTCTGCTACCGTTTCCCGGGGAGTAAACAAAGTCGACGCGGGCGCGAACTCGGTCTACTTCGCTTTATTTTTTCAAAAGAGCGTGTGTGAGCGCGCGTGAAAGAGCCACTCCACGTACAGGGGAAAATGTGGCCAGACGAAAGCCAGTTCCTATTCCACGGATCTTCCTCTTCGCCGTACTACCGCGCGCCGCCGAATCGATTCACCGGGGAGAAGGTTTTATCTTTTGGTTGCTACTTAACACTCGCGTCTACTTATCTCTCCACTCCCCCCTTTCATTTTTCCCCGGCGAACGAGGAAAGATAAAATTACGAATCGATCTGGAAAGAGAAAGCGCGCATAAACGGGATACCCGTTTTTTCCTAATAGATATCCGTGTCCTTTACTCTTTATGGGATGCGCGGGCGATAGCAGCGTGCTTTATACGCGACGGGAAACAATGTTGATCGGTTTTTCGTGAACAACCTTGTCGACGCGATGTCGACGATGCAGCCGGAATTCCGTTTAATTTACTGTCTCCTAAAGTTTTAGTAATTTCGCGTGCATGTTCCGCGCCGTTCACAAGTTTCACTATCGGCTGAGTAACTCCCGGACGTCGCGGCTCGTACGACGCCCCGGTAGATGACGCCGGGTGCGCGGGCAGCGTCCTGCAATTTTCAAACGCGAACTTTTTCGCGCTTCGATCCCATTACGATTGTCGAACAGATTTCGCATTCGTAGAATAGCAGAGCTCTCGCGTTCGCGGAATTGTTATCGCGCATCTGTGTTTACTTCCGCGCGAACGATCGTCGCCGATTGTTCGTACCACGAGCGCGAGTCTATCGCGTCTCATTACGTGACGTCTCTTTCCTCTAATAGTGATAAACATTTACGCCTGTCGTTAGACACCGGTCACAACATTCATACTCTCTGTACGACGTACTTGGGCTCGGTTCGCAGTTCGCGTCGCGTCGCGAAGTACGCGGGACCGTTCGTCGTTCTCCCTGAACTCTTAGTCGGTAGTGATATACGATAAGTGAGAGACGTATCAGTGAGAGAGTTGGTGCCTGCTTTCAGCCGCTGATTGCCTGTAACGAGCACCGATGAATCCGAGGAGGACATTTCGGCGGAGGCATCGGAGGATCGAAGGATCGGCATGGCGTCGGAACGGAACGTACAGAGAGCGAGGTAAGGTTATAAAGATTTTTATTCCGGGATGTTATCCTCGAAGTAATGGTAGCAGTAAACCACGGAAGCCCCAGGATAGGCCATCGATAGCGGCGAACCTACTCGCGTTAGACGTCTCTTATCCTCCTCTGCTACGGAGGAGGATAGAGGTTTCGCGTTACGCTGACTTACAGGTACTCGCGCGGCGTTTCTATGCACGCACTCTTTCTTCCGAGAGGATACCTTTTCGCGGTCTTACCCTTCCAACGAGAGGCAAGATGTTCCTTCTACCTCGTATTTCTAATAAAATACTAGACCCTGTACCCTCCTTATTATTATTTATTTTATTTTAAACTACTTGCACGATGCTACGATACCTAGCTTATAATTGTAGCGATTAACAACGATTGCGTAAAACTACATTCGAAAGCCAGAAGTGTTCAGAGTTTTCCGTATTCATTGCACGATGTAAGGCGAGCTCTCCCGTTCGAATCTAAAAATAATGACCGTTGAGTGTTTTGGTTCGATTAGGCGGCATCGATTTTTATCGGTGGCTTGCCGCTCGTCTTGAAGGGGACCCCGGCGTGGCTATGCAAATACCGAGGGGGGAAGGGGACGCGGAGAAAAATTACGCCAAAGTGCTAAACGATCGCGAAGAGACGACGAACGGGGGGCGAGGTTCTTGTATTTTTACGCGTAACGCGCTTATTGGTGAGAGTGGAAAGCGGCGTTGGCGTACGGGGCGAGGAGAACGGTGGCACGAGGCCACCTTATGTCGAGTGGGTGACTTGGAATGACAGAGGGTGCGGGATTTTCAGGTCGGTATGCAAATAAGCCACTCCCGGATGTCTCGGGGGTTCGATTCGGTTTAAAGTTATTGCTCGCGTCGAGTGGAATCATCGTCCTCGACGAATCGTTGCCAGCGGCGGTGATGTCCCCGACCGAAACGGCGACTCGCGAGGGCCACTCTCCTTCGATTCTCCGCGTTCGAACCGCGTTCGCTTCCGGTTCGCTCGATCTCTCGCCTCGTCCCTTTCGTTTTTGCCTCGTGCTTCTTTCGAGCTTTCCTCCACCGTCTCCCATCCCCCTGTGGTGAATGGCCACAGAGAAACAGGGCAAGGCTATCGGAACTAATTACAAGATAAATGAATCCGGCGACGAGCCGAGAGTCGTGCGGGGAGATAAGAAGAGGAGAAAGAAAAATAGGCGGGAAAAAGGTAACGCGAGACCGGTTGGCTGACGGTGGTTGAATGGCGATCGAGGCGCGCTCAGATGGAAAGATTCGAGAACGGGACGGCTCGGGGGTGCTTTTAACATTTTTAATCGCTTACCGGTGATTACGTAGCTCGAACGCCTCGTTAATGACGATGATGCACGAAGGGGGAGGGTTCTCCGGTTCTCTGGTTCTCGTTCAAGCGTCGATTACATTCTTGCTTCGAGTTCCAACATACTTGCACGGTTTCCAGTTGCCTCCCTAAACGATCTGACACTATTCTCGTTACGCGGCATACATTTTTATTCTCTCTGCACGGCAGTCGTTCTCTAATCTTCATTGGTCGCGTCTGTGCTTAAGGGAGGATCGATCTTGCCGGGAGGGACACGCGATATCGTTGATTAGCGTGTTCTCGTAGACAGTTAATCCCTTAGAGCGCCCTTCGCGATGTAAATGAATATTGATCACCCGGCCACGGTGGAGACTCGCTCGTCGAAAAGAATCGTATCTCGAGACCGCAAGCGAGCGCCTCTAAATGAGAAATCAAACGAAACGATCCCCGATCTCACCCCTCCGCGCGCACTCCCTTCCCTCGCCGTGGTAATGAATAAAAATTATAATTACGTTTCTCGTCCTTGTCCTCCGCGACGGGTAAAGAAAAAAAAAAACGAAGTTAATCAATCACGAGCGCGAACGAGGGTGGCTCGAGTGTTGGTTTTGTCTTTCTTCGAGTGGAGCCCCTCGCGAATGGCAGCTCTCCTTACTTTCTTGTCCATCGGGTTCCATCTATCGACCAAAGAACTCGAAACCTCGCCCGATCGATTGCTTAAAGTAATTCCCCGATAAAGTTTGTTCCCTGGAACCAGCCAGGCGCTCGAGAACTTTACTAGAAGTCGTAGAATTTTTTGCGTTCCTGATTAGCCGAGACGCGTGGCTCTCAGTGGAAGAGGGTGCACGAAGGGAGGCGGGCGTGTATCGGAAGGGGTGGGCGCGCGTTGTCAAATATGCAAAGAACCGCGTTACACGCATCGCTCACCGCGCATCAAACGTTTATCGCGTGAAACCATAAGAGAGCAGTTGGCGCGGATGATTCATGATGGTCGAAGAGCGGGCGAACGTGCGAGAAAAAGAGAGATCCGACGGGGGCCGAACGCGCGCCGGTTAGGGAGAGGAGGTCATAGAAGAAAGAGGCTGCCGACTGTATATACCTACATCATGCAAATGGTTCCAATCATAAGCGAAGTCTATAATCGATCTATAAATCTGCTTACGGGGAAGGAAGGTTCCGGCTGTAGGGTAGAGGGGCACGTCACCGGCGGGGGTGGTTCCGCCACTACCACCGTTACCTAGCCCGACAACACCGAGAGCGCACCTACTAACGTCAGCCCACACACCACCATAGACAAATGTATCTTGTTAGCATACCATTTGTATGCATGGGGTTTTGTACGCTCTCTCTCCTTCTCGCTCCGCGGCCACCCCCTTCCATCTTCGTCGCACCCTCGCGTTCACCCGGCTCGGTTACGTCCCTTACGTACGGACATTTAGCGCCTAACTTCTTCGGCAAATCGAATGGAAATCGTTTTTCGCTTGTCTGATACTTAATCGTCGTATATTCCCCCCCTCCGACCTCTCGTTCCTTTCCCTCCTTTTTACACTTTGCTCGCGCTTGATTACTTTCTTCTTCTTCTCGAGCGTTCCGTTACCAGCTTCAGCGAAATGTATTGTGCCAGGCGAACGGCGTACGGTAAGTTCGTTAACTAATGCGCAAAGCGTCAAAGACGAGCGATCTTCCGTGGCGTTAAATACCAGGCGAATGCGTGCAACAGTCGAGGTCGGGAGTTGAAAGAAATCGCTGGGTTCCAAACGAAAAGACGTCTTAAAGACGGCCGATAATTACGGGAAGCTCGCGGGGGCTGCTTGTTTCTTGAATATCAAAGCACTCGACAAAATAATCAGCGAACCAAAGTCAAGGCGAGCGGTCGAAGGGTTTTCCCGGCGCACACGCGCGCGTCCAAAAGCCCGACGATATTCTTTGCATCATTATCGCGATTTAATTATATCGAGTTCCTTTGACTCTCTTAATTTAACCGTCGATGCTCTCCGCCGCGCCCCTCGTCGCGCCAGATTCCGGCTGTAAATATTTTTTAGACGACTCCGTCTGGCGACTAATCAGAGATTTCTTTTAATCAGACCCGCTTCGACGCTAATCAATTCTTTCGTTCGTACGTTCGCAGCTCCGCGAACCGAGCTGGACAGAGGGTGGGGCGGGAGAAATTAATTTGAACTTTAAATTAAGACCAGTCCGATACCTGGTTGGTTCTTTGTCGAGCCACGGAGCGGTGGCGTCGGGGTTGAATCATCCTCGGCAAATAGCGAACCGAGCAACCACTCGGGGGTGTGGGAGACGCTCCAAGTTTTCCCGCGCTTTTGTCTACCATTCTCGCGCGAACGTTCATAATGAAATAACGATCCCGTGGCTGGTAACGAGTTATCGCGCCCTCGTCCGCGCGGCGTCGATTAATTTTTTCGCGCGGCGAAGAAGCTGTTTTCGTCGTGGCGCGGTTTCTTCCCCCGGGTTGGTTACGCGCGTGCACCAGTTAACGAGGAAGAAACGGTACCGGGGAACGTCTTGGGGATCGCGGCGCTGTAATTGCCAGGCGAAAACGCGGCAAATGACAAGAGTATGGTCGCGAGACGGACGATAGATGGCCGTAAGAAAAAGGGGTAAGGAAGGAGGGCGGGAAAAGGAAGGCGCGAGAGAGGCCATCGGTCAATTAATCAAGATAATGAGAGGCAAGTCAAGGCGCGGAGGAACTAGTAGGCAAAGACGAAAAGGGTGGAGCGAGGCACTGGGTAGAGGTGATCGTCGTGGGGCGGTGCTGGATGGGGGTTGAAGGGTGGAAGGAAGGATGGAGCGGCGTCTGTACGAGACATTCGACACCTCGACCAAACCGTTCCCGACAATACCGAAGATACGCGACTTGGCGGTAAACTTGGCTCGGCGAGGCTTCCGGATAAGCAGCCCAACTCGAGTTCGGAAGGAGGCGCATGATTAATTAATTAGCCCGGGCTAGTTAGGACGGCGATGGTTTACACGCGTGTGGGTGCGCTCGCCTCGCTACACCCGTTCGTCAAACTGCAGACGGATCGATCTTCCATTCATTCGGAGCTTCGTCCAGAAGTGTCTCCTTTCCATGGTCTTCCAGAGAGTAGTGTATCCTGCGCTACCTCGAACGGGGTTCTTTCGTTATTCCAGAAGCGCTTGCGTAAAGAGCGACGGACGTACGAGATAAAAAATCTAATCCGAAAGGAAGAAGCGGTCCGGGTTCTTTTGTTCCCGGCCGCTATCTCCGAGGATCTCCCTGCACTCGCGGGTAGATTTTTGAAAAGTCGACCGAAGATCGACTCGAGCCTGAGTTGTCGCGTGAAATATACATCGAACAAACTCGACGTAGAGCGAGATAGGGTGGAAGATGGAAGGGTTGAACGAGAGAGAGAATGATCGTACGGCGTTATCGCTGGTATACAAGTGCCCAGGACGAGACACGGACCAACGCACAATCCTATCTACCCGATCCTATCGGTCGGCAAATATAATCCTGAATGACCACCCTTCGGATATTAACTTTCGCGAACTCGTGCGTGCGCCGGTCTCCACCGATTCCAGAGATCCCGTACAGTTTACTTTAGATACCGACGAGAGTCCTCCTGAGAGGACACTTAGTTTCTCGTTTTTAATACTGGCTACGACTTCAACGTGGGTGGGGGGAGACGAGTGGTTTCGAAATACTAACGAGGGTGCCCACCCCGTTCCCTTGCGCAAACGTTTTTACCATACGCCAAATGGAATTAGGGAATCCGTTCCGAAGGGCTGCCTTTTCGCTCGGAACGCTCGAAGTCTTCGATCGGAACGACGCGTACGCGTGCAAGCCACCCCTCTGTAACGTTAGTCCGCGACAGGTAAAGTCACGTTAAATCGTCGGATGACCAAACAAGCTGGAAACTGGCGCAAGATAGTCGAAAGGCTGGAGATGGAAGCTGGAAGCTCGTAGGTAGCTGACAGGTAGAAAGGGTGTGTGTGGCGTGTGTGTGTGCACGGTAAGAAAAGGGGATGAACCGGAGGCTCTCCCGGCACGAAGGTTAGATTACACCGGTAGCTAGTTCTAGGCTGGAAGGAGGCTAGCGGCGGCACCGCTGCGCGTCACACATTAACATAATGCTAATTATCTTGCCAGCTCATTAGCGCCGGTAAACTGTCCGAGGAAACTCGGCCTCCCGAGATAAGGAGGAGGCGGCGGAGTTTGGGGGCGGTCTGTCGTTCTAGGAGTTCCCTTGCACGTGCGCCGGCTCCCGGGTACATACGCGAGCGTTTCCTTGTCTAAGACTGGCAAGATTAAGGTCCCGGGTCCCGACGACCCCGAATGCCTTGACGTGGGTCCGTGCTCCGCCGAGTTTGGAGAACTTACCCGGAAAGTGTTTGGACGCTTCCTAACGACTTCCTCCCATCGGTCCATCCTTTCTCTCTGCTTCTCTCTCTCTCTCTCTCTCTCTCTCTCTCTCTCTAGCTACGTATGGCCGTTGTATTTCCAGGTTCGCATTTATCAAACACGCTCGCGAAATCCCGTCTCATTTAATCCATTATTTTATGGTTATAGAGATTATGCAAATACACGGACAAACGGTGTCGCGATAGTTACCGAACCGCGGTGATTTACGAACTTCCGACTCTGTATAGGTGTGCGTCGCTCGTAGATTCGTTCGCGGTAAGCGTATTACCGGCTGGATCATGGGCCACGCGTCCATCATTGCTGTCCGTCGAACTCTTTCTTCCTCGCGAAGCGATACGATTACATTTCCCGGGTTGAGTCGAGGAACGGCGGGGTTTCGGGTGGAGAGGTCTAGCCCTTCGGCTGGTAATAACCGTAAAGTTGTAACGCGCCCATCGCCGACCACCTCTGCTCGCGCGCCCTTCTCACCCCTTACCACCATTTCACGGGTCTCTCGCGTCTCTTTTCCTCTCGCCGTTTCTTTGCCGGGTCTCGCCAGCCAGTCCGCGTATACATATGCACGCAGCCGGGTAAGGGGAACCCCCGTAGGAAAAATCATGGCTTTACGCGTCAAATCGCGTATGCATATAAAGCGGTATTATTTCGCGCGTTGACGCATCGCCGAGTGTACCCGGCCGGCACACAAACGCGCGGCTCGGTACGCGCACATCCACGCCGCGAATGTATTTATTCGCCCATAGCCACCGACGCCACGGTAAACAGGCTTTCCCGGTTTCATCATTTACCGCGCGCGGAAATTCAGTAGATCGGCGACGTATCGTCCGGTCAGAGGTTCTTCTGCCCCGTTTTCGAGCGATCCGAGCGCAAGGTTGGACGATGGCCTAGAAATCTGGTTGAATCGACACACGCGTCGCGTGCTCGTCACCGGCAAGTTTTAACGAGCCCTCGTTCTCACCTCGAGGTTAATGCCGTCGATAATTTTCGAAACTTTTAATCGAGTGCATCCTAATTGGCCCCGCTCGAGACAACACCGCCGCCGGCTGGCTAATTCGGGGACGTTGCATCGATTAGAGGCCGGATTCCGGCCGGTGAATGTAACGAAAGCGAAACTTGATGCGCGTTGATTTATTCCTCGACGAAAGTAACTCGTTACGAGTTCACTTTCCCTCGGTCCTCGGATAGAACCACGAAACGACCGAGGACTCGCCTACTCGACTCGCTGCTGCTCGTTGGAGAGGGCGAGAGACGAGTGCGCCGGAGTCAGTCGAGCGACATCAAAGAGGACGCGGAGCTTCCGTATAATTAGTGTCAGTCGTATTTGCATATTGATTGAAGCGAACGTGTCGCCACGACGCTCGACTCACTGCCCTCTTTTCGCCCGCGACACTCGCTCGTCCAGGACCCGGGGGAAAACTCTGCGACGCGACAAGCGCCGGTCGTTCGTCGTCGCGGTTCGCTAGCTGGTAAATCGAAATGGCGGTGGAGCGACGGGAACATCTTGCCGCGGGAAGTGGCTCGGAAAATCTGCGGCTCGATTCCTCTCGCGGTTCCTGCGTCGGACGGTTCGATTGATACCGGTCGGAGAAGGAGCGCGAATGCGAACCCCTTCGAAGCACCGCGTGCCAGCGGCCGCTGACATATGAACGTTTGGTGACTCCACGATTTTGCGGCGTCGATTCAAATTCAACCGGGCACGGCCGGAATCGGTGCGGATTTAAAAAACGCGGGGGCCGTGGCTCGAGGAAGCGACGGAGGGTGGCCGAACGGGGGACAGAGCGACGCGAGAGAACGAGTCGACAACGGAATAGGGGGTGGAGCGCCAGGGGTTAACAATAGGTTGCAAGTCACTGGATAAACGACCGGGAATCGTTAAAACGCGACGCGATCGTGACTCTATTTCGATTTCGTAGCTTGTATCGCGGCGGATACGCCGGGACGATAAAAGGACCAGAGCTGCGGGAGGATTCTAATTCGGACCGGGTGACTCTGGGCATTTTTCGCGAACGACTGAAGAAACACTGTCACGGTTCCCGAAATTCTTCTCTACGGAAGCGTACCACCGCTTCGGAGTACGATGATTATTCTCATCACCGTGGATTATTATACGTTGCATACGATGGACGGATAAACATCTCCGGGACGGGCTTCTTAATTTAGTCATTTCGCGAATCGGGTATCAATTACCCGCTCGGGAGACCGCGGTATAAATTCTTAAGATTGTAGCGTATAATTTGGGATGCCCAATGGACAGATGCGATCATAATTACGCGGTGACTTCGAAACACACGGGAGCGCGGTAGGATCCTGCGTCGACGTCCACGACGAACCTTCGCTTCGTTTTTAATTATCCTTCCAGAGATAATTACCGGTACCGATGATTGTACGATCTTGCTTCTGTACAAACTAGGTCTCGTAGAAAGAGAGAGAGAGAGAGAGAGAGTGGGCGACCTTTTTCTTGTAACAGAGTAACGAAGGAAATTTATTACTCGTTTAGAGCAGACTTTCGCCTTGTTTTGTTATTATTTCTCGAGTTGCTCGATAGAACGGCGTCGGCGAATGGCGTCTAGGTATCTCGAGACGAATGTATCCAACGGCGGTGAGTAGGATACGGAACCGGGAAGAGGTTGGCCCGCGTCTTGACTAAGAGATCCCGCGGGATGCGCGAGTTCGATGTCCGTGAAGGATAGCCGTGGGTCAGGGGCTATCGCGAAGTTGCTCATCCTCGTCCTGGTTTTCTCCTCTTACGGAGGATAGATCGAACCCTCGAGACTGGCTCGTTCGTCACGACGGAAACACCGCCTCGAGGCTTTTCTCTACGGAGGCGGAAGAGAGAGTCTGTACATTTATTGATTTCGATTAGAATCCAATTCCTTGCCCGATGCAGGTCGTACGGTGGTAGGGGCTGGGGGTGTGCAGGGGCGGCGGAGCGCTCGCCCTTAGCCTTTTACCGTCTCCGGTTGGATTATTCGTCGAGGCAGCGACTCGCATGCATTTTCATCGGGATCGATCGGCCGATCGCGTGGCCGGGGGTGGAATTTACGGGCAAGAAAAGAATCGGTGGTGCACGGTTCGCGAGGTTCCCCGCGTTTCATCGATTCCCGCGTATCGCGGCTTCCTCCGCGCGGCTGGACGGTGCAGGTACGTATTACCCGGCTCGCTTTTTCCATAAATCACTTCCTTTCGATTCTCCCTTCGGAACGGAGTAATTTGGGAAGCAAAATTAGTCACCGTTATCGTTATCAATATTTTTCGATGGTTTCGTCGCGCGATATCGCTGGCAGGGTGGGGGAGGGGTGGTGCTCGGGCAGGGAGTGTGATATTTACAGGCCGGTGGGCACACCGGCCCAACTCAAAATAAGCAATTGACCCACGATACTCTCTCTCGCTCCCGCGGTCGTTCCCCTCTCTTTCGGCCTCTCATTCTCGTGGTAACAAAACCGTTCGTTCGGTGCGCCAATATGCGGCTAATTTGCACAACAAATAAAGCTTATTCTCCGGATTTGCATGTGTTTGAACTGCAGTGTAATTGGGTGGTACGCTCGGCTCGACGTTGTCCACTCTCTCTCCCTCTTTGCCGTCGCTCTCCATCCTCCTCTCCACCCTGTTTCCTCTTTGTCATCCGCCCTCTCGCTCGTTTCGCCCTTCGATTCTCTCTCTGTCTCTCTTCTCGTGCGCTCGCGGAAAGCCGGTCTAGTTACTTGAAATTGTAGTAGCCGAGTGAACGGGAAACGATCGAAAACGAGGGGGGGGGGGGGGGGTTACGATAGAACGGGGGGGGGGAGGGAGGGGGACGGATGATCGATATATCGCGAGAACGCGTTCGATCGAGTCGAAATGGATCGCGGCCCGCCAGGAGGTGATGGGTCGGACCCCCAGCGGTCGGACCTTGATCTTGGTTACGATCAAACGTCCGTTTGGCTCGCGACTATTCGTGACACGGACCGATATCCGTTGCGTGAAGTGAAAGAAAGAAAAAAAGGAACGAGAAAAAAGAGAAATGGCGACGTGGAAACGAGCCCCTTCAAAATGGCGAGTGGTGCACGCGTTCAGATCGATCGTCGGATATGAGTTCCGTGGCAGCTGCGGGTGCACCGTGCTAGACTTCCGACCGAACGCCAACGACTTAACTTTCAAAATGGCGTTCGTGCACGGAGCCCACGGTTGCTTTGGACATTTAAACTTCTCCCGGTCGAGCACCAGCCTCGTGGCTGGGGGCCAGGGGGGTGGAAATCCGCGTTTTCGAACGTCCAACTAGGATCTAGAAATTCGGTCGCGCAACTGCCGGGCAGTTGCCACCGGAAATCGATGCCAGCTCGATCGTCGGGATTTAACGCGACGCGTTCGCTCTTTCGCGAGAGAGATAGAGGAAGAGAGAGAGAGAGAGAGAGAGAGAGAGAGAGAGAGAGAGAGATCGAAGCAAGCTGCAGACTCGGAGCTGCTGTAACGTAACCGTATATAAAGTGGTAGTGTGCACTGAACTTGTAAACCAGCGACTGAACACACAATGGCCGACGACGACAGGGTTTCTGGCCGGTTGGTGACGTCATCACTTTGTGTCCCGTGTCCGAATTGCATCGCATCGTAGGACCCTTACCGCCCCGTTTGTTTGTCCTCTCTTTGATGTCCACCTCGACCGGGCGAACTTCAGAGAGCCGGACCGGTCGCGCGTCGCCCGAAAACCCACCCGCTAGGAACCGAACGGTCTGTCAAAAATTCACATTTTCACCGTCTCCGTCGCGAGTCGATCGTTCGAAAGCGGCTCGACGGCGCGCGCGTACGCGCGGAAGAGCGCCCGGTAAATACACCGCGAACCCGAGTATCCTCGCCGCGATCCGGCTCCCGTAATTGGGAGATCGAGTCGAATCTCGCGCGAATAAATTACCGTTCTCTATCCGCCGGCACCCCACACCGGAAGAATTATATTCGCGTTTAAAGAGTGTTCGGGGAGAATTCGGGCGCGGAGGCCGCGGGGGATAAGGATGAAAGGAGCGGGCGCGCGAGTGAGTTATCGAATGCGAAAACAAAGAGGTTCCTCGCGATGTAAGATCTAAAAGGGACGGTGACGGGGAGGGCGTAACCCTTTCCCAGCTCTCTCCGTACACGGAACAATTACATTTTAATTAATATTTCCTAAGAGGCCGAAAAGCTTCCCACCCCCGAGGTCCCCTCTCCTCCGCGTCGAATTTATGATCGTTTTATCCATTATTAGGGGCGGAGGCGGGCGAATCTCGCGAAAACCCATAACTTCGCCTTTACGGCTCCTCTCTCTCTCTCTCTCCCTTCCTCCTTTCATTTTCTTCCCTTCCCGGTTATCTCGCGCCTCTGCTACGTCTCTACCATTGCTCTGGCTGCTCTCTCGTGCAGGCGGTTCCATCCTCGGCGAACGACTCCGATCCGGCTCGGTACGTCGCGTTTCTCGCGGGATTTTCAGCGGAACGACGCGCAGGGCGGTGGTCTCGGTTCGTAAATCGAGAACGGGGGGCGGCCCAGGCAGGTTCGCGGTTTCGGGTTCTCGTGTGTTCGCTGAAAACGCCGCGGCGAGGAGTTATTTCGTCGGGCACGGCGAATGTTTCGAGTCGTCGACGAACCGCGGGGGCTTTATATCTCGATACACCGTAAATACGTTATCCGATCGATAAACGATGTACAGGGAGAACGTCATGGATGGCGGCAAGTCCGGTAGAAACTTATTACTATTACCGGTGAAACGTATCAGCCTCGCGCGATGTACCGCGGCTACGCTTTAAATTCATAAATATGCACATACGTAATTATGCAAATCAATTATTAAACCGGCGAAACTGGCGAGCATCTCGTTCGCAACCGGCATACGCGAGTTTTTGTTGTTCCTTGCGCGGCAACCACCGATCCTGAAACCCTTTCTGCCTCGACTCCCTCCTCTCGTACCGGGTCGTTCGCTGTCGCTCACCGTTGCACAGTGTGCAAAATACACGATCCAACGGGACAAAACTTATCGAACGGGTAATAATAATCTGGAAAAATCCTTTACGTTCGTACGTTACGAGCTTCTAACAGCTAAACAGGCACTGTTCGTTTTCGGAGCTCGCTCTTTGCTCGCGAAATTGCCAGTCGTCGAACCGCCGTAGAATCGTTCCACATCGTCGGAAAAAGTCTTCGTTTTACGACTGAGGGATTGGCCGATTAACGGACGGTTGTAAAATTTGTAATAATCGTCGACAGGTCGCCGCGTTTGCGCTCGGGGATCGTGCATTTTGCAGACTGTGCGTCGGCTTGGCGTACGATACGATGCGTGGGACGTTAAGTCGAGCAAACGTGCCCCGGGGATATCGTGTGGTCAGAGATTCCTTCGTAGCTCCGTCATCGAGGATGGTTGAAACTTCACAGTCTGCAAGACGAGAATGTCTTTGAGTCCCGGAAGGCATCCTGTCCTCCCGGAGGGGTTCGCACGGAGTCCTCTAGTCCGCCCGCGAGCAGCTACTACTCTCTTGTCCCTACCAACGACCCTTCAGCTCGAGTGCCGTGGGGTTACGCCCGAGAAAAATGCGTCTCTTACGAACTATGCCAGCCTGGGTATACCCTGGTATGCCAACACTCTTCCTCTCTCTCTCTCTCTCTCTCTCTCACTCTCGCACCGTTACGCCACTCCGTCGCCTACTTCTACACCCTGCCGCTCTGACCAGAAGTTCGTCATCCCCGAGATGCATCCTCGCGATTTCGAGAAACTAGCGTCTCGAAAATTCTAAAATCCCTCGAATTCCTCTCGTCTCGGTCGCGTCTCCCTCGATCGGTTCGCGGGTTGAACCGGAACGCGTGCACCCTTCCGCGGAACGAGCAGCCATCCTTCCCTTTGTTGCGCGGAGTTGTTCCTTTGACAAGAGAAGAAGCGGAGGGGTTTTCGAAATACGATCTGTTACCTTCGAGGTATCGACTGGGAAGTTCGTTGGAAGGCTTTAGGGGTCGATCGTGAGGCGGCGGACGGGGCACGGTGATGAGTTAGCAACAGTGCAGATTGACTAAGTTTCCCCGGGACGGAGTTTGGACAGGTTGAAATCTGGTTGCAGATACCGAGCAGCTTCTTCGAACAGCTTCGAAACTATTTGTCCACGACGAGCGAGGGAAAAGTGGCCGCCCCGCGGCGGCTCGACTTTGGCAATCCGATCGCTCTTAAAACCCGGAGGCACCTACCGTTTGGGATTCTTCGATTTTAATCTCTCTGCGATCTCCCTCCGCCCGCTAGTTTGCCAGGTCGAGTTTAATTATTCGATCGTCGACGGCTGTAAAACCGTACGCGTAGCAGACGCGCGGTCGTCGCGATCCTTTCTGTTACTCCGCGCGCTGGCGGAAGGGAACGATATTGTTGACAGGCGTCTCACGAAGTCATCCGGGTTTCGGTACGGCCGATGACGCGCACTTTTTCCCCCGCGGTGATAAATGGCACGTACCCACCCCTGTATACCCCCTTCACGGTTCACCCTGCCGCTCGGCAGGGCTGCGTATCCGAATCGGATAGGAGGGCGGTTGACAAGGAGCGTGAGAGTCCCGCTCGAGGGTTATCGGGGATGTTTCCGGGGTGAGGAGTGTTGCGTGGGCAAGACACTGCTCTGATTGATACGCGTCCACCCTTCTCTCTTACCGCTCTCACCTCTCGTCGTCTTCTTTTTACTCCTCTCCGTCTCTCCTTTTTTTTTTGTCGTTCCATCGCGGTCGAGTAATTAAGAGCTCGCGCGGAGTCGAAGCGGACGCCGCGCGGCGCGTCGAAATCCCTCCCGAGCGGGATAACGCCGTCTTCCGTAGGAAAAAGGAGAAAGGGGAATGGGAATAAGACGGGCGCGAGGAATGCGGCGCGAAAACGAAAACGGCCGGATGAATTTATTCATTGGATGGAGGGGGGATCGGTGTATAAATGCGGAATTGCCAATACATACGAAATCTCCGGGGTTTCGGGGTAAAAAGGGGTGAATACATTAGTCCTGGAATTAACCTCTTTGAACTCTGTCTGCATCGGAATAATCGCGATGCAGCGCGACGATGCGACTCGTTCGCAGTGTGTACCGCGGGGGTGGAACGGCGAGACGCGGAGATCTCGACGGGAAACAGCCGAGTGGAAACGGAAATTGTGACGAGTCGAAGGAAGAGGTCGAGGGTCGGTGGAAAGGTTTCGGGGGTGGAAAAAAGAGAGGTGGAACGGAGCCGAGTGCCCGTCCGTGTGCTCGCTGCGGTCGACGAGTACCGTTGCGCCGTTCGACAGAGTGCAATTTGCCGCGGAACTTATGCACCGGCATGCGGCAGACATCTCGAAACGAGAGATTTATTCTGGCACATGCGGTTGCCGCGGGAGAATGCAAGATACTTTGTTTTAATCCAACGACCGGCTGCCGGTCCATGCACTCGCATATATGAACCGCGAGAATCGACGGGAGTACGCGAAACGAAGAAAAGCGAGTGAGGAGCGAGAGTTGTTTGGCCGTGTTTCCGCGGGTTCGCGAAATTTCTACCGTGCCGCAGCGAGACTCGATATCACGGGATAATCGATATTTAAGCGGAGAGGGCCGTGGGGTCACTCGGAAATTAGTGGTACCAACGAGGGTTCTCTTCGTCTTTGGCGATTGCGCGGATCCGAAAGGGTTCGCCGATCTGATAGATCGTACGCGCCCGTATTCCGACTGGCTCGACGATGATTAATGACTCGTTCTACGGTTTTTTGTTAATTAGTTGATTGGGAACGCCTAGTATGATATGCAGATTCTCGGCGAGATACGGTGAACCGTGGGTTTAATTTCGAACGCTACCTCTCGATAACGTTACCCCCGATTTCACCAATTTCATTCCATTCGCTCCGACCTATTGGGATTCTTCTTTGTTTTCTCTCTCTCTCTCTCTCCCCCCTTGCATTCGAAAAAACCAATATATCAGAAAGAGCAGCAGATTGTTTCGCGTCCCCGGGCAGGCCACGAAAGGGAGAGGAAACGTCCGGGACACGTCTCGAACGGAGCTTTCAGGTTTTCGTTCGTTTTTTCGTCGACGCCAAGTTGCACTCTATGTTTTTTCGCCTAGACCGGCCGTCATCCGATGTGATTGATTTTTATACCGTGCTCGGACCCCAGGGAACGTAGCCGGGTGCACATGTTGTTCGGTTTGCGCGAGGGTGCCCATCTTTTCTAGTTTTTTCATCTTTCCTCCTTTCCTCCTTTTTTTAATATCCGCCCAATCCCCGCGACTCTATTGCTCCATCGATCTATAATTGTTGCCTGTGTGTAACGCGTCGGACCTTCGGCATTTTTCCCCGTTCCGTATACATTCTCGTCCGCAAAAAGGCAGGTCGATAGCCGAAGGGGGCGGGAGGGTAAAGAGGGTCGGTTCGTGCAGGCTCTCGATTAATCGAGTGAACGTCCGTGATTCCGCAGAACGCGCAGGCATTTCCATTGTATTTTAATATCTCGTGAAACGGCCCCGATGGATCCTACTCCCGTTCCCTTCGTTTAATTCCGAATATCTTTTTCCTAAGCTATCAAGAGAGAGAGAGGGAGAGAGAGAGAGAGAGAGAGAGAGAGAGAGAGCTGTGGGCCTGGTAAAATCGGCGCGCCTCGGGCCATTCTCTCCTCTTAAACTCGGTATACCTCGAGCCCAGACTCTTCTTCGGAGCCTGTTACCATCTTCGCCTTCTCTTTCTCTCCCGCCCGCGATTCCGTCAGGACGACTGGCCAATTTTTGGCAATTACCGAGATTATCTAATACACCTCGCGGCTAATGATTTCTCATTACGAGGTATAAATCTTGAGGGACGCCGTTCGAGCGACTCGGAGCCTGACAGCTCGGGTCTGATTGCTTCCGCGGATCGTACGATACGTATAAATAAACATAAGCGTTCTCGCGTCGTTCACGGACCAGATCTATCTCGCTCATCAACCACGTCGTCCACGTTGTCCTTATTGGTAATGATTAATGCGCGGGTTTCGACACATTCCGATTAGCGCGGTTCTGCAAACCACGAACGGGTCAAGTCGAGGGAGAGAGAGAGAAGCGGTTGAAAACTTTTCGCAACTCTTCTCTTTTTTCTAAAAACGATCCTCCGTCTCTGATTCTCGCCCGTTCCTCCGCTCGGATAATTACATTTACTTCAGTTATTACCAGGACAAAGGCGAGGGCCGTGATAACGCCGCAGGGTTACTATCGATTATTCGCTACTTTGGCCGTAATTAAAAACTGTCGCTACCGCGGCGAGAGCGAAAGGGTTTCCGTGTTTCTTAAATCCTGACGGCGATACAAAGGAGCCTTCCTCTTTTTTCTTCTGCTCTTTTTTTTGCTCCGCCTTCTTCTCCTCTCGCTCGTTTTGCTCCTCGCGGGCGACGCTGTTTTGCTCCGCGACAAAAAATCCCGTTCGGTAAGGGTTGAAAGAGACGCTGGCCACCGTGTACGACGCGGCGAAGTTTATTCTCCGAGACTCGTTAAAAGGTGGCTTGAAATTAAATACTTGTTTCTTTACGACTCCCGTGCGTGTTCGCGATATCGACGAGTCTCACTGTCGACTGTCGGAGGACGGATCGTTTCTCACCGGCTACCACGACGAAAGCGATGTTCGCAACTTTCCTGAGATTTACGATTATCGATACGCGGAACGTGTATACGTTGATTGGCCCGGCGAAATTTATAAACGACTCGGGGATTCGTGACGAAATTATCGCGAACTACCGGGCGAAGTACGGTCGAGAGGCCCGTGGAAAGAGAGAGAGAGAGAGTGAGAGAGGGAGGGGAAGGTGCGTCGAGGGTGAGTTTCGCGTCTGGTTTTCAATTTAATTCGAGAATTTTTATGGTCACACGGGCACAAAGAGAGCAGAGCGGTGCTAGGCCCCGGACTGCGCCAACAAACTACCCATAATTACAAACTCCCATAGAAAATTACGTCCATTCGAATCCCTTAAATGGACGCGCGTCCATTGTCTACACGCCGGGCCCGGGACCGCGCGCAACTCTTAAAAGGAGCGAAAACCGCTCGCCGGGGGAGAAGGAGAAAGAGATAGCGCAGCGAGCTTTGATTTATGAGTTTTCGGTTTCGTAGTAAAAAATACGAATTAGTTTTCGGGATGATGATCGCACGGAGATAATGGTCCCGATTAAGAATCCGTGTGCTGGTCCGGGCGAAACGAAGAGAAAGGGAGGGCGGGTGAAGGTGAAAAGGGGAACGCGAGGGGGAGCAGAGCATGCGGCCGGTCATCTCGAACGACGGAGACAGCTGGTGGAGAAAGGAGAAGAGGAAGAAGAGGACGAGAGCGAGTTTGATACTGGCCCTCCTCCACCCCTAGCCCCCGTACGCTCCCCCCCGAATACCCCTTAGACCCCGTCCGAGTCGGTGGGAGAACCGAGCGGAGCTAAAAGAATCTGCCTCGAGGGCGAAGAGGGTTGACTCCCTTTCGTCTTTGTTTTACAAAACTCGCTTTCTCCGCTCGAGGTGTGCTGCGCACCCTTTCGTATCGCGGATTCGAGTCCGTCTTTCCTCGAGCGTATCCTTCCTTAGACGCCTCCTCGGCCGTCTCTCCGTTCGATCTACTCGGCCCGGGACGAATTCCGCACCGTTTCGCGTGTACGTGTAATGCACAGAGGTGCTGTATCAACGAACCAGAGGGCCAGAAGTTTGATCGTAAAATACGACCAGCTAATTACGAGCAGTTGTTGATGTACCTTTACCCGGTGGTTGATTTATCGGTACCAGCTACCGGGGGAGTCGATCCACTTTTCCGTGGATCGTCGGCGGTCGCGCGACGTTCGCCTGGGAAGTAGCGCGCGCGCGAATTCTACAAATAGATACGTCAAATTTGCTGGCAATAGCCGGCTATTAACGCTGCGACGCCATTTTACCGAGGGTTCGAGGGTCGGCCATTTTGAATTCATTTCCACCAATCAAGCCCGCTACTTTTTCCACTTATTTTTTTCCTTCTCTTCTTCCTCCTGTTCCTCCTACTCCACCACCTCCTCCTCCTCCTCCTCCTCCTCCTTCTTCTTCTCCTGTCGGAGTCGTACGCTTCCTCTGCTCCTCTTTCGCGTCTCTTACTCCTCCTTTCGTGGTTTTGCTCTTTTTCCGCGCCCTTCCTCTCTTGTCCCGTGGCGAACGACGTTGTTGCCGATATATAGATATCGATGGCCAGCCGCGTACACGTGCAAATACGCGGACCGACTTGTATACACACGCACACGCGCTTATTCGCGCGGCTACCGAGCGCAGAAAACCTAACGACGACGAAGACGACGACGACGACGAGGACGACGAGGACGACGACGAAGGAAAACGATGGAGAACACGAGTCAGGGAGGGAAGAATCTATAGAAGGGAAAGAGTGAGAGAAGAGGTGGTAGTAGCTTTGATGGTGGTGGTGCTGGTGGACTCCTTAAGGGGGCCGAGAGGTATAGGTGAGCGAGTGCACGTTGTCCATCGTAATGCCGTAACATTTATTTCGCCCTTTCCCGCGCCAACCCGACGTTGGAATATTTTAAACGCGCCCCCCCGCGCGCGCAAGCGCAAACGTGTAATTTGGCCGCGTTTAAAACTGTAACCTAACACGACTACCTGCTACGATCCGCGTATATAACGCGTCACGTTGTACGACTACTATCGATCTAAGATGGCAGCCATATAAATTGGAGGACGCGGCTGGGAATGCCTGCGAGACGTCGCGCATTTCCGATGAAAGAGCGTCGCCGATCGACTCGCTGCGGGGACGTTGATCCTCTCCGATTTGCTCGCGCCTTTCGAAATTTTACCCAAATTGATCCCACCCAACCGGATCCCGCGTCGTCCGGCAAGCCTCGAATCGTTCGCTTCGAGATTGCCGTCGATAGGGCCAGGAGGGTTGCCGTGACTCGTCGGAAAGACACGTAAGACGCTGGTAACGGTGAATCGAGGGGCGAAAGAGGGCGGATAGGTGGCGAACGACGATACGAGCCGACAGTACGGAACGGAGCGGTGGAGAACGTTGCAGAGCAAGTGCATGGAGGAGGCAATAATCTGGTTATAACTTGAGAGATTAGGTCCGGATTCGATTACCGGCGAGGTATCAAACCGTTAAACAGTCTCCGTGCTAATCAAAACCGAACCTTATTATCAACGAACCTGGGCCCGGGATTCGTTCGTGCCACCCCCTCGTATTCTCGTTATCATTGATCGTTTTGTCCGATTACGTTCAGAAAAAAAATCCACTCGTTTCTTTCTGCGAGCATCGTTGAACAAGCGACAAAAAAAAAAAAAAAAAAAAAAAAAACGACGAGTTAGATTTTCCCAGGAATTCTCGATTATTCTTTCATCAGAGGAGAGTGATTGGTTCCGCGATGCGCCCGCGGGACGCGATTAATCGCGTCAGAGTATCCTCGCGGATTAACAAGCCTGCGGAAATATGCTTCTTCTTGCCACGGGGTGTGCTGCGTAGATGGACGCGTCGCGTCGCGTCGCCTGTGTGCGACGCGACAAGGGACAGGGTCCGGTTATTCGGTGGCGGGACGATTTTCTAATTATTGCCCCGTCGGTCCGAGCCCGGAGGGCTTGTTGCCCGGCGAGAGCGAAACCCGTCGCCTCTCTGTGCGCGCACACGGAAATCGGTGATCCGTGCCTCGATTCGATCCGATGATGCCCCGATCCTGTGGATCGCCAGGCGAAACCTATCTATCCGTTCGCTTCCACAAAGATGGACAACACCCGTGGACGCGGCCGGCCAGCCGGGGGTTTGCGGAAACCCGAAAGGTGTTCGCAGCGGAAATTTGCGAAACCGGCTACGAGGGAAGCTTCCTTCGGCGAGCACGGACTTCCGTTCGCTACGATCCGCGAAGAATTCGTCGTCACGCAATCGTCCGCCCGGTTAATTCGATATTCGTCCGGGTATCGATTGGAATTAGCGCGAGACCGAAGGATTAGACCAACCGAGACACACCCCCGTTCTCTGTCCCTCGCTTGCCTTTCTCCTCCATTTCTCGCACCGGCCGACAAGCCCGCCGCGTTATCTCGCTCAGCGATAAGTGCATTAACAACTCGTATCTTCTCTAATAGTTTTCAAACACGCCGGGAAAGTCTTGTCGCGGTCGAATCTAGCCGCGCGCACGAGCAACGATGCCCGATGGTATCGAGGGCGCACCCCCGAGCGGCTCACCGGCGGTGTTACGCGCGATGAAGGGGGTGAGACGCGGTTCGTCCTCGCGACCCATCGATGGACGGTTCCACGATATCGCGCATTCGTTCATCGTCCTCGTCTCTTTCCTTTCGTCACTTTTTTTTTTTTTTGGAAACGAACCATCCGCAAGTTCCGCAACTTCCTCGAGGAGGACTTTCGATCGTCTTGGTCCGACAATTTCTTTTAATTACGAGTCTCGCGTAGCGCAACGCGTTTTCAGGTTCGTAAAGATTGGAATCTATGAAAATACGGGTAGTTGAAACGAAGGTCTGGCCGTGTGTGCGAACGGGTGGGTGAGTACGCGCGCGCGCGCGTTTGATGCACGGGGAAGGGTGAAAGGCGAGAGGCGCGAGAAATTGGTTGCCGCGCGGCGGCAGAGCGCGGGGAAATTAAGTGCGAGAACTCGCACGGCAAAACGATCCGATGGCATGTCAGGGGCTAATGCGATTACACCCGAAATCAGATCCTGTAGTTAGCCAATTAGGAAGAAGCGCCTGGCGTCGATTCGTTGCGTTCGACGGTGCGTGCCGTTTCCGTGTTCCGGCGAAAAGTCGTACGGTCGTTCCCTCTTTCGTCGGTCCCTCGACACGGATCCCCGAACGAACTCGACACCTTCGATTTAGGGCGCGAGTGGTTCGTCGAGCACGATGCCGCGCGTTTCCCGCGCCGAGACGCGTCTCAGCGGTTGAAATTTTCTCTTCTTCGTACACATCGCCCACCACCCTTCCGGTGGACGCGCGACGAGGAACCAAGCGAAAGACGGGGGCGCGTAGAAAACACAGGCTGGTCGATAAACTCTTCCTCTCCTGGCTCGGTTTCGTCTCGATCGTTTTTCTTGTTTCGCGTCCCCCTGACCATAGACGGTCGAGTTAAGCCAGTCGTTTCGCCCGACGATCGTTGCGAAGCGATAATAAACTATCCGAGGGTATGGATTTCAACGCAAATTTGGCGGCTCTTGAAATTTCCTGAGGTGGAGAGTGGCTCGCCGAGAATAGCGCTGAAAACCTATAAATTCGAGCGAAGTCGCCCGAGGTATATACGCGCACGGGTTTCTCTCTCGGTGCCTGGGATGGCCGATCGACACCGTAAAAATTAGGCGGTGGGCATATGGCAACCGTGGAGGTAGCGAAACCCCCATTACACGTGGCTCTCCTCCTCCGATCAAAGCCGGAATAATCGAAAGCCTTTGGCACCTGCCACTTTGCCCGGACAGAACCGAGCTGCTTCTTCGCCGGGCCTATCTCGCCCGCGGATCGGACCGAAATTACGATTATTTTATAAACAGTTCACTTTCGTCGGCGTGCAGAGGTATCTCCATCGAATTACCAAATTATCCTCGTTCCCCGAAGACTCGAGTCGGATTTGACTGCGACCTCTCGAATCGCCGATTCTCGCGACGAGCGTGACGTTACCGGTGGCCAGCCAGTCAAAATGAAGCCAAAGTAACGATTCCCTGTTGCTCGTCTCGCTCCCTCCCGCGTACAACCGAGGCTTAATGAGGCGCATCGACGATACCACCTCGGTTACCGGTTTTTCAACGACCTCTACGTGATTATCGCCACGCGGTAATTGCCACGTGTCCGCGGTATATGACGCGGTGTAATACGTGCTGAAACGTTGCTTTCAAAACGGAAACGATACCGCGCCGGAAGGTGTCCGGGTACAAGGAAAGCCTTTCCTTCGACACCGCTCGGCAGGGGGGGTTGCACGGGCTCTTGGAGCGCCTCGAGAGAGTCCGATACTATGCGAAACGCCTACGAGCAGAAAATAGCCAGGCTTGCTACCCCCTTACGTGACCGCCTAGATCGGCAAGGCTTCTCTCGTTCCTTGGTTTTTCTGCGTTTCGGAAACGACGATTAATCGGTTCGCCAGGTCCCCGATGCGGCGCCAGCGAAGGGCGACGAGTTATCGGAGTCGCGCAGAGAACGATGACTAGAGTAAAGTCACGACGAGTGGATGGAGCTGGCGTTTGTCGCGGCTTGCCGATGGCCAGCGGATCGGAAGAATCTTTGCCGGAAAACGCCACCCCCGGAACAGCGTGGCAACCCTCGGGGGTTCCTAACGGTCGCGGAGCGTGGCAGAAATAACGTTGTAACACGCACCGCGCAGCTGATGAGCGCCGGACACGCGAAACCGATCTCTTCTGGGAACTAATTTCCACCCGCGTCGCTCGTTCAACCGGTAGCCGGTGTGTACGCAAAAAGTGGTCGTCATCGTTTCGTCGTCGCCCTGTCGCTCGCGCTCGAGCCGTGGAAGGCGTCGGACGCTCGACTTCCGACCGGCCCCCGGGCTAATTAGTCGATGCTCGATAATTAACGATTGTCCGTCTGTTTTCACCGTTACGATACCAGGATTCTTCTCGATCGTTGTCGCGGTCCGTGGTCACGGTATGCAAATCGGAAGAGCGATCTCGAAAGAAAGACCCCTCGACTGGTTTCCATCCTCTTCTTTTGGTTTGTCCTCGCAATCGAGACGTGACTCTGCGTTTTCAGAGGAGAGCGATCGTTCCGACGGCGACCCGCGAAAAACTCGGTCCCCTCCCCCCCATCTGGGTTCGTTCATCCGTTGGAGGATGTTGGAAAAAAGGCGCGCCGTCGTCGGTGCCGCCGCTGCCGCGGCCGGTCGATCCTCGATGGAACGAGGACGAGTCGTTGGATGCGATGGCGCGCGCTAGAAACCGATACGCGGCCAGGCTATATAATATCTAATTTCTAGCGACAACGCATCGCGGTAATGACGAGGCTGTAGCCACGGGAAGGTAGGCTCGCGTAACGAGAAGATAAGTGTTGGTGTGCGTCGGCGGTCGGGGCGTCGAGTTTGGGATCGTTGGAGCGGCGCGCAGAGGAGGATGGCTCGCATCGGATGGCATTGTCGTTGGCGTTGTTGTCAGCGTGCTCGTTGTTGTCGTTTCTCGAGCGTCCATTGCCCGGACGCGAACGCGGTCGACTATAGAGGAGAGCAAAGGTATGGAAAGACAGAGATAGAGGCGGACGTGTCGGGTAGGGGATAGAGAGAAAAGGGAAAGGGGTAGGTTGTAGGTGGTAGAGGGGTATAGAGTCGCGAAACGGGGGTGTCCCCGGCTAGGAGAAGAGGGACACGGGGTGGTAGCCGTTGGATGGCGGTGAACCCATCGAGGCAGAGCGGTAACACAGAGGCAGAGAGCGACGCGGCGGAGGCTGGCTGCGGAGCCAGGGCCGGCAGCGACGGGTCGCGCGTGCATAACGCATAACGTCAACAACAATAGATTATGCTCCAACATAGAGCGGGCTCGCTCTCGAGAATCACGTACGTATTGCCCGCTCACACTCGCGGTAAGCGCGCGTTACATTACCGCCCTCCGTTAGAGCCAAACATAACCTGGACGTCCTCCCTCCCGTCCGCAACACCTCCGCCATCCCCCGTCCACCCTATCGCCATCTCGTTGCGAGCCCGCTCGAACGATCGAGTCCAATGAGATTCCATTGTCTCGAGTAATTAATATTGATTACAATAGGTTATACCTGCTCGGCCGCGTCGCCCACCCCCCCCGTCGAACCCGTCGCCCCGCGACCGCCACCCCACCGACCGAGCTGATCTGCCTCCGTCGTTCTCTCCGTCAGGACTAGTGGCTTACGGCTTACCTACCCGCCGCGCTTATATTCCATGCATTTCCGCGCCCCGTTATATTAGGATTTCACCGATCGGCTCCGATCGCAATTATCGTTGCCTCGTCATCCTCGCCGGTTCCCGCTGTCCCCGACGTAACCCCCGCTCTTCTCATCGCCACTCTGCCAACGCTCTCTCTGTTCTTCGCTCGATATATCTCCACGCTATACACACCACCCCCTGTCCCGCTCTCTTTCTCTCTCCTGTTGCTTCGATTACATCCAGAGGGGCGCGGACGCGTTGATTGAGTTAGTTACGAGGACGTATTTCTTTCTCGTTTCGATACGCGACAGGCGTAAAGGTGTTTCGATGTTTCTTCGACCACCCCCGCTGGTTCGTTCCGTTCGCCACGCGCGGACTCGTTCGCCAGTCGAGACGAGGAACGATCGAGAGCCGATTATTTCGCCGCGGCGTTTAATAACGTAAACCGATCTAAAAACTGGTTAATTGGAGCGCTGCTGGAAAGTAGCTGGTACTCGCACGTACGCATGCAGGCACGCACGCACGCACGCGCCCTATTGGGTTACGTTGGTGCGTGCCACCGCGATTTCGCGTTTACCGATCTCCTCCACCGGTTCTCCAGCGTTCGTGGCTTTAGTCCAAGCGCTAAAGAGGATCTCTCCGGACTTTGCTCGATATCGCGTTACACGCGATACCGCGTCGAGCAGCACGCGTTTGCGTTTCCGCTTTTGGCTGTCGCGCGAACGCTTCAAGAGGAAAGGAACAGAGGGTGGCGATGTCGAGCGGTCCTCGAGGCAGGTGCGAGATCCTCCGTTTGCAACGTTAAATAACGACAGCTATATGAATATTCGATTCACCGTTTCGATGGTAATCCAGTTTAATTACAACGCTCCTCGCGCTCGTAACTGTCAAATAACGCTTAATCGAGGGCCCGCTAGTTTCTCTTCCCGTGCGTCGCGTACGTGTTTGCGAGCGAAAAATCTCGATTTCGTCGACAATGAGATACACGATACTACCCTTATGGCTTGAAACGTGGTTGTTCCTGTGGCGGATCTCTTTGTCGCCCGAGCGGCCACGCAGCGAACCGGGGTCCACCGGCGGCGGTGTGGCACCTGTGCCGCCCGCATCGTGAAACAAAAGACCCCGAGGACGCGCGTCCTGCTGGCGTTGTTGCTTGCGTGGCTCTTCTCGTTTCGACACGGAATATTGAGTGACGCCGAATGGAATTTGGTTTCCGTGCCTGCTGACACTCGAGGCAGCCTTTCGCGTTCCCGCTTCCACGAGAACCGCTTCCCCGTGTCCGTTCCCCGCCGCTCGACTTTCCCGTTCGTTCTCCGCTCGCTCGCGCGATCTTAAACACCGTGCACCGGCGCGCACGGAAGCCAGCAGCGAAACGAAATTCGAGGGATTAATTAATTCGAGGAGTAGCCGGTTCGCCCGGTGAAACGATGGCCAATGCCCGGGGTGGCCGGCGTGTTCTCCACCGCGGCGAGAGAGCACAGATAAGCGATTCGATGTTTCGCATGACGGAGGCGGCGACCGTCCCATAACTCGCTCGGTACTCGCCCGCGATATCGCACACGCGTCGAGGGCCCCGTCGCGTTTAGCATATAGAGTGCAACAATTAACCGACGAGTTCCCGCGGCGATACGCGGCCAACCGAGTCGCTCTCTCGCGTTTAATTCGGCTTTACTCTTATTGTCGTCGCCTTAATAATCGGTAGCACACCGGGTAGATTAATACCGGCGGTAATTGCGGGCCAACGTTACCGGTGCTCGTGACTAATGGGGGGACTCGGTTTGTCGTCGGCCACCTCGCGGATAATACCACGCTCGCCTTAGGAGACGTCGTAACCGAGCTGCCCTTCCGGCGAAGTCTTACGCGGCGACGTTTTCGAAACTTCTTCTCCGCGAGGGACGCGTAACACGAGATCGCGCGCGCGTTTACCCGGCTAGGAATGAATCGAACCGGTTTCCGAGCGAGCATTTTCACCGGCGAATCCGTATCGAAAGGGGAAAAACGGTGGCCCGCGAGGTGAAACACCTTCCGCCAGGCCATCGTGGGAAAGCACCGTGCGTCCTCCGCACGGGTTAAAAGTATCGTCTCCCGGGGTACGAAGCAATTTTTTACGGCAACCGTGGACGGTAAATACCGAGTTCGCTAACCATAACCCGAGGTTATGATTTACCGTACTCGGACAGATAGGGTTATCGGGTGTATCGCGGTTCAACCTCCCGCAACTGGCTCGCGTTATCGCGAATCACGCGTATTTACTTAGGCGCTAATCACCGCCGCTCGATCCGAAGACACCCACCGGCCGCCCTTTCCACGCGTCTTCCTGATTTTCCGCCGGCCACGGTTTTTTTACGGCCACGGCGACCGTAATCGCGGTCATCGCCGATAGGTCGTCGTCGTTGGTCCGTTGGAAAAATCCGGCGGACCCTCTCACCCGGATGCCGTCACGGCGAACGGTGGAAAGAAAGGTGGCTTTCTTCTTTTGTTCGGCCCACGAGTATCGCGGTAATCACCGCGGCGTGGCCGGTGATCTATTCGGAGCAGGTATAGCTTTCGGTAATGACTCGACAAATAAGATCCGCCGGCCATACAGACGGGGAGTGTCTGCGAAAATGACGTTTGGCCCGTATCGGCGGAGCACAAAGGTGTCGATAATGGAAACGGAGGAAACAATGGGCCGCGCCGCCGACGAAATATCAATTAAAACTGGGACGACGGTCGATCGTTCTCATTGTTTGGTACGTGGAACGGGGCAGCGCGGACGGACACACACGGTAGCGAGTGGCGCCACCGGGGCGAAGAAACGATCGTTTCGATCGTTCCTCGATCCGTGAAGAAAGGTGGCGGCGACGGCGGCGGCGGCGGCCTCGTTTCGCGAAGTGCGCTGCCGGAAAAGCGACTGCCGGAAGACGAGTAACGACATTAGTCGCGAGTAACTGGATAAAGCGTAAAGTAGATACGGAGATCGGAGAGCGTAGAGCCGCGAGCTCTCGAGCATTGTCGAGAGGGAAATGCCGTTAACGGGGGAACCGCGTCGTCGTTCCTGGCGAGATGTCGACACGACGGGTGCCACCGTCGTCGCCGGTGCCGCCGCGGAAGGGAAAAAAGATATCTACGTACAAGGGTTGCCCTTTCCTCCCGCGATCCTCTAATGGCCCGGCGGGTCTTAAGGGCGATTTAAAAGGCTCTTAATGACATCCACTGGGCTGGCTGGCTGGCTGGCTGGTTGGTTCGCTGGGTTGGGTTGGCTGGCTGACTGGGTGCGCTGTCTGTTCGCCGGGGCTTGGTCCGCCTTGCCTCCTTGCCGCGGCTCTAATTTCATCCGAGTGGAAACTGAAGAAACAAGTGAATTAAGCAACCCGCTAATGACAGATCGGGTTCGCGGCGCTATGCGCCGACCTAACGATATTCCCCCAATTTAAGCTTTTCCGTGTCGCTAATCCACTTTCCTCGGACCACTCGACCCGGCTCGAGCTACCAATTAAAAGAAGCAAACCCCTTTCAACGCTCGAAAGCATCGCGATGTGTCGATCCCGTAACCCGATGTTACGTTCGAACCTTTGGTGCTCTTATGGAAAAAAGCGACAGAGAGAGAGAGAGAGAGAGAGGGTGTGTGCGTGGAGAAGCTTTCGAGCTTGAAGAACGCTCGAAATCGGTCGGCTCGAAGAGGAGGAGGAGGAGGAGGAGGTGGTGGAGGTCGAGGCGGATCCAGGATGAAGAGTTTGAGAAGGAGAAGAAGCAGAAGAAGGAGGAGACGAAGGGTAATCTACATAGGCCGAGTCACCGGTCGAACCTTGCGCCCGACAAAGGCCAGTTCTCCCCTCATTTTTGTCTCATTTGAATATCTTCATTAATATCCGCGCGGCTCCACCCGCCGCCGCGGAACGACGGACCGCATGCATTACTCGACTTCTTGCCACCATTTAATCGATCTCGCCCCGTAAATTACGGGGAGACCACGGACGATTTGTCGCCTCGCGCGGCTCGTCATTCGTACGATCGGAATCGTCGCGGCGTCGCTCGACCCCTCGACGACGCGACGCGACCCGTGTCCACGGAGGGCGGCGATCTCCGTCAGCCAGAGTCGATCGGATCGATCCGCGGCCCAGGGCCGGCGAGAGCCGGAGGAGGCGCGCGCGTAAACCCACAGAACGGGCATAATTGCTCGCGAGCAATTACGATCCTACGCGTGCACGCCATTAGCGGCGGTTCGCACGATCGCGGTCCCGTGCGAATCTCTTTCGTCGGGAAAGGTCCCTTCGGCTCGCTCGGCTCGCCCGTGGGTCATCCCGGCCACGATCGAACGATCTATCAAGTCAGGAACGATACGAGTAATTATTCGACTCTTAATGACTCTTACGCGGTATAACGAGTTTGAAACGCGGTCTCATAAGCTCTGCTCCGCTCCGCACCTCGCGTCCGCCGGGAATGGGAATCGTCGGGGGCCGCGGTCGCCGCGTCCGTTGTCGCTGGCGAATTTTTGCGAAACGTCGGTTACTTTTTTTCGGGAAGTATATATCGATCTCTCGGTACAGGAATGCAGCCAGCGGTAATTTGGACCACCCATCCTACGGACTAATCATAATGGCGTTTTGTTTTGGGGCTTTTTGTTCGGAGGATCAGTCCGAGCCCCCGTCGGGGCGGCGGCGTACCGACGCGAGAACGAGTCGGTGTGCGCGTCCGCATACGCTCGCAACCGTGGACCGGCGAAGACGAGCGAAAGAGGAGAAAAGAGGGTGAACGAGCGGCGGAGAGGGCACGGCCGAGAAAAAGAAAGAGCGGGGTAGGGGGCAGATGGGCCGAGGGGGTAGAGAGACCGAGAGTACCCGGGGCCCGAAGAAGCAGTCGGTCGGACTCTGGCCGCGTAATAATCGCCCGGCACCATTAAACTAAACCGGGAATAATATTATATTAAGCTGTGTAGTCGGGAGGGTGGAATAGTGGATCGAGGGCCGCGGAAGAGAAAGCGCGACCGCACGAGGGAACGACAGAGATGCCGGAGAGGAGATCGAACCTGGAGGATGGCCGAGGTACCACGGCTTCTCAGAACTAAGTAGATTCGAATTTCGATACGGATGATCGGGCTGAATACAAATTACTCATATATGCCCCTCGTCCCGGGTAATCACACGGTGGCTGCTCCACGGTCCAAAGAAAAATGCTTCGCCGACGCTCCTTTATTTCCTTTTACTCTACTCGCATCTCTCTCTCTCTCTCTCTCTCTCTCTCTCTCTCTCCCTGTCTCGTGGATCTCTATGCTCGACTCTTCTTTTTCTAGCAACTCTTCCTTTCCGTCGCTTCGTTTTCTTTTTTCCCTCCATCGTAGTTCTACACACTTTCCGCAACCTCGAACGTGTCGCGAATTCACGAACGTTTTCGGGAAAAAGAAGGGGGGGGGGGGGTGCAGGCGTTCTTTGTCTCGAGGGATTTCTACTCGCGGTTCTACAAGTGTTGTTGTTGTTGTTGTTGTTGCAGTTGTTGCAGTGGCTGTTACCGGGGATTGGCCAAGCGAGGAGGACGCAAAGATGGCCAGAACCGGCAAGGACTCGAAGGTTCGATTGATCGAAGGGCGAGCGAGCGGGGTTCGGCAAGGCGAAAGGGAGCAGGGGCAGCGGAAGAAGGGAATAAAGAGGGAAGAAAGAGGGAAAAAAGCTTTGGAGAGTCCTGCCCCCAGAACCACGGGGAATCCAATCATAATTATTATTCCCGGCGAATCGATTGTGGCTCTCGATAGGATTGGCTCGGTTTGGTCGGTCCCGGATCGGTGCCAGGTAGGTATATAACGATGTAGAGGCGCGATGGTAGCGGAACGGCGCGGTGCACCGGGCTCCTTTGGACGCTGCAACGTGCAGGTCCGTCGTTACCGGGGTTGGTAGCGGCGCAACACTCGCAGCATAAATAATTAATAGTAGCCAGAGAGCCGCGAAGTGAGTCGACGGCTGTTTTGTGGTTCGCAGGCTCCGCCCAGCCCGACTCCGGAGCTCCTCCCTGTGCCCGTGGAACTTGCCAAAGAGACCCGACTTACCATCAAACCAAACCGAGAAGACGACTCTGCGAACAAGAATTCGTGACGCGGCCAAAGAGACACGCTCCGCGAGTCTCGTTAACCCACCGTCCTCCCCTCCCCTCGCCTTACCCCCGTTACCCACCCGTTACCCCTTTTTGCTTGGTTTTCTCTTTCGGCCCCGGCCGCACCTCGCGGCTTTTCTGCGCGGCTCTACTTTCCCGCCACGTACGCCTCACTTTTCCACGTAATTGACACACGCGTTACTTTCGGCCGTCGAGCGATCCGCGTCAGATTGGGACATACACGCGCGCGCAGTTTATTTGGCTGTGTAATTTACGCGGAATTACCACGTTCTTGTAATTAACTATTATCGTGATTATCGGTCGACGACGCGGCGCGACCGATGCGCCGATGCGTCGTTCGGCTTCGCGAAATTTCAATTTCCACCGGCCGATCTCACGGCCGCTTATTACTCTCGATAATGACTGTGTTACCGGTATAAATTACGGCCGATCGACTCCTTTACTTTTCGGTGGACGAACGCGCTTCGTACTTAATATCGATTCGTACCAACCCCTTTCGGTTCTTCCTCCCCTCTCGTTCTTCGATTGCTCCCAGGATAAAAGTTCCGCGTTCGATCGGGATCGCGTCTCATCTTCCATCGGGCGTCTTTAGGGGCCGAGTCGATCCCTGGTGACGTTTATGTAGAGCGCGGCCGGATAATCGCGATCCGAACCAAACGAAAATCCTATAACACCCGTTGCCCCTCGACCGCTCGGTAGCTGAGCCGGCGATAAGGAGTCGTAAAAAATAATGACCGGAAAATTAATCGAATTCGACGTCGACCCGTCGCCTCGGATTCCACCGTCTCGTCAACTACGTACCCTCCGCCCTCTCCTTCTCTCTCTCTCTCTCAGGATATATCGCGACGCGTCCAAATAAAATTCGCCCGCTTATCGAACGAGGGAAAAGTCTGATCGAGCTCGCGCGGACGAAACGCCCGATCCTCGAGCCTAGGCCGATTGCTCGCGACAGGGTCGCGAAGTTGAAGAGCTTTCGCGAGACGTCGAGGGTCGGTCGGACGCGAAACGGCGGAGCTTTATTCACCCCGGCAGTCGAGGCGAACGGGTATTATCATTATCGGACGAAGGGACCGTGGGACGGTGGCGCAAGAAAGGGTTCAGTTTACACAAGAGTTACCAACGATTCGACGCTAGGCGAGTGCTTACCGAATCACTTAAATGATTAAGGAAAAGGGTTGTTTGCACAGCGCCTCGAATCCCGGGCTATTTCATTCTTCGACGAGCGTGTTTCGCTTCTTCTATACTCCCGACGTCGTCCTCCAACGCGCCGTCGTCGCGAGGTAATCCGTTTTGTCAACGTCCACCCACCCCGCTCGCCTCATTACCTCCTCTCCGGTATCTTTTATTTCCGTCTGATTGGTCCTGCGACATTTCTCGTGGCACCGTCCCCTCGCCATCTCGGCGAGTACCAAGAGAGTACGCGAATGGTACGCGTACGCGCGAGCCGGCTGAGAGGGAGATCTCTCTCTCTCTCTCTCTTGAGAGAGAGTCGGGGGCCCAGGGCCCACAACGACGGGCATTAAACCTATTAAGACGGCATAGCTACGGCGTCAAGAGATGACAGTGATAAACTCGACCCTCTGACACGCCGGGTCCCTCTTTCTCTCTGCTCACCGCTACGCCACGGCCTACCTCTACGAAGAATTAGCGTTCCTCCGCCTCTCCGCCGTTCCTTCCTCGTTCAGCCCTCTCTCGCTTTCGCGTCTTTCCTTACCACTTTTTTACCCGCCGCGGCGTCGACCTTTCCTGCGCGCGCGGTTCGTTCGTCTTCGCCGGGCGACGGTCCGCGCTCGAGAGGAGAAAACGACGCGGTACGGTTCCGAGGCGGGGTCGCGAGGGGGCTCGAACGGGCAGCCAGAAGGGCAACGAGCCGAGCCTCTCGTATCGTTACAGTTTATTATAATATAATTATGTATCCTGGAAGGGATGTATCGATGGAGGTACGGATAGAGCTCGGAGGCTGGAAATGGCTGAGCAAATACTCAGTCACGAAGTCGTCCGGGATCATCTGATCGGGTGGGGATCACGGGTTCACCAATTCCTCCGTCTCGAAGTCACGTTCCTACCATGAGCCCGGCCGTCCTCCGGCTGGCCGCGCTCGTACATGCCTCCTACTACTCCCTGTCCCCCCCGTAGACCACGAACGACGTCGTTCGAGGAGAGAAGGTGCCTCGTGACAAAAACCTCCGGCGTATTCTCGATGCATCGTTCGATGCGATCTCACCCCAATTAACGGATCGCTCCACGGGAGAGCGTCCACCTCTGCGCAACCACCGTACCGCGGGGCAACGAAATTTCCGCACCCGTCAGAATACGCTTTCTTCCAGCCGTACCACCGAATATATATGGTATAATAATTCTCGATATCAGGTGCCTTTAATCACCTTAAATCCACAGTCCAGACACACCCCGTGTTCACTTAACTTGAGGGTTATCTTAATCTTTCGACAGCTGCCCAGCGCCTCGTCGATCGTGCCTCTTCTCGTTCCCTCCTCCCTGCCCGTTCGTTTCCTTTCTTCTTCGCCCCGTGGCTGATTTCGCCGCCGTTCGTCGCTCCGTTCGCGTTCGCGTTTTTCTAAATGTCCGCGCGGGGGTTACGCGGCGCGGGCTAGTCCCGCGAGACGGTTCTCGATGCCGACAGAGACGGAGAGAGAGAGAGAGAGAGAGAGAGAGAGAGAGAGAGAGGACGGCAGAGAAGGTGTTAACGACGCCAGTGGGAAAGATGCCAGATAAAAGAATTCCCCGGTTGTCGGGTAACCATTTAACTGGCAGTCGAACGACGAGATCGCTCGTATCCAACGAGATAATATTCAATTACTCGGGAGTCGAAAATCGTGGAGGCTGCCGGGCAAGGAAAGGAGCGCGTCGCGCGGGTCCGATCGATCCGATCGATCCGCATCCTGCCGTACGCGAGGCGATCGCTGATCGTCGATCGTTCCACGGCGTTCCCGATCCTTCGCCGTACGATGAAATCGGCCTTGAAATCGAGCTGAAAGGAGGATACCTAATTGTCGGTCATACAGTACACGCATTACGCCGGCTAAGTATGCACTTAAGATACGCAGTGGCGGACGTTGAATGTATCGCGTACCTTATTACGCGACGGTGGATCCTTTCTGCGGGTAGATGCAGAGGAAACGATAGTGATTCCAGCTTGTTAGCTCCTCCTTTAATTGCCTTCGGGTTTTCATCGTTCGTGCGTATATGCACGCGCACGCGGCCATAGATCGTCTCGACGCGACGCGACGCGCGCGTTACATCAGCCGCCGTCGTCGAATCGGTATCGCGGACCAACTGGGATAATCTCGCGCGCGTCGTCGCGGTTTCACCGAACCTAGCTAGCTTTTTCCTAACCGTGTTTCCGGATGGGAACGTACGACGTTGGATAAACTACGAGTCACGCGTTCTCGGCTACCGGAGTTTTCTTAAAGTCCCGAGCACCCCGCTCGCAAGCCACGCCACGCTACGACGTCACACCGACACACGGCGGCGGCGGCGGCGATACGAGAGTGCATTATTTTCCGATATTACGTGAGCCACGGGGCAACCGTGGCCGTAGAGGGGAGAGGGGAGAGAGAAATAAATAGGGCGCGGAGGGTTGAGAGAAAGGGAGAAAGATAGCACGGTGGATCACGCACGGTTGAATTTCCGAGTCGGGGGAAAACGGGGTCGGGGTAGGCGGAGGAGGCTAAACGGACCCGAGGGACACGTCGTCTCGGGCTTCGAAATTCCCTAATCGATCGTGCTACTCCCGGACTCGGATCGAGATTGAAAGGTTCGCGTGCATTGCCCCAGAAATAAAGAAGCAATTTAAAACGTTTGTCCGCGACCGACGGATAATCTTTTAATTCGCTTCGAGGAACTACTCGCCCCGGCGATACTGTTCGTGCCGATTAATTCTTCGTGCCCGTTGAGATGGAAAGTAATTTTCGCGTTAGTTCGGTCCGGAATCCGGTCCTGGCCCGAATCCGATTCCCCTTCGGATGAAAACGAAGGAGAGGGAATAGAGAGGAAAAAAAGAGAGAGGAGGGAAAGGGAAACGCAGCGAGGAACGATGAAACGCGATCGTCGATGGAAAATTGCGTTTATATCGCGGGAGTATGCGCGCGTGTACACCTCCGCGCGGCAATAAGTTGGACGGTGCTAGCGATTCTCGTTAAAAGTTTCATCGTGCGCGCGAATCTGTCGATAGGAACGCGGGAAAACGCGCGTAATATTCGTTGCGTGCGGCGCAGAGACGCGGGTGTGCGGAGCCGTCGTAGGTGGAGGGAAAAGTAGTAAAATCACAGAAGCGAGCGGCGCGGAACGGCACGCCGATGGAAAACAACGATTCAGCCCAAATAACAATCGGGCTGGAAAAGCGGCCGGTTGGAAAAACGCGTTTATATTTCACCGGCTGCGAGAGTGAATTCCCTTTGTGACTGTAGGATGACAATTTCACGGCATTTAGCCGCGACAGGTCTCGTGTACGCGCGAAACAATGCCGAGCTCGCGAACCAACGGGTTACCGCCTCGTTTTTCCTTCCCTCTCTCGCTCCCTTTTTTCACCCCTCCGTCCTCCAACCCCTCGCTGAATTTCTCTCGCGCCCGTCTCTCCACGCGATGGTCCGCGTTTGCGTCGTCCTCGTTTTTTTCTCCTTTTATTTTCCCTTTTTTCTCTTTTCAATCGGAAACAAAAGCGTTATTGCGGAAATTAAATGACGCTTCGCACGGTCCGCCCTCGAAGAATCAGGATCCGGGGTGTTCCGATCGTGGCGATACCTTTGTGTGTCTCTGCGAGCGAACCGTTCAGTGTCTCGTTCCCAGCCGGGAACGACTCGACGACGATATTCGAGGAAAATGAACGTTAACCCGCGGGGGTTATCGTCGTCCACGATGTTAAACATCCTGTTAGCGACGACGGACTCGGGGATTTTAATTGCGCATGCAAATCTCGGCTGGCGAACGAGCGAGGAGGCGGCGGGGCCCGAGGACAACGTAGAAAATCCGGCAGGGCCAATTCTATTGTCCGATCTAGGATCCACTTAGGCGAAGTAATTGATAGATCCCTCGATGGCGGAGGAGGGATCGAGGAATGACAGGTTACGGGCCAGGATACGGGCCGTTCGCACGACCCTACTTCGCTGCCGTGTTATTAGTTAATTCTTACAATTACTCGTCGTCCCTGTGGTTATTCCATTACCGTATAACTCTCGTAGATCACCTGGACTTTTTCTACCCTAGCTTAGCGAAGCCATCCGTCGTTCGGAGGACCCGATCGAACGGCCCGGACGGCGAACGACGAGCGACATCCTCCTCCGCTGACGCTTGGCCAACGTACCTTGGCTCCGTACCTCGAGAGAGAGAGAGAGAGAGACTTGAGGGTTTTCAGATCGGTATCGCGAGCCAGCGAGAGAAATCTATTTAACCGTTTCCGAGACGTCGATACGAATCTCGCCGCACGCGCGCTCTCGCCAGCTCGCGCCAGCTCGCGCCAACCCGAGTGGAGAAGAGTAGCTCCACTTTTTCCGCGCGCGGTCGTGCCGATACCCCGCGAGACGGCTGCTCGCCTCTTCGAAAGCGGCTAACGAAGAAGACGGGAGAGAAGGCCTCGCGAATAGCTAATTGGACGCAACCGCGGCAGGCGGTAATAAATGTAACATTAATGAGTCGTAGTAACCTTGATGCTTTGGCGAAAGAAGCCAGCGTGATTTCCAGTTTTATTGAAAAACAGGAAAAGATCAAGCGCACCGAGCCGTGTCGCAATTGCGGCAGCGAGCAACCAGTGGCTATGTGTACCCGTCTGTTATTATTTCAACGCTTTTTTGAATATTCCCCGCTAAATGGAATTAATTTCTGAAACAAAAAAAAAAAAAAAAAAAAAAGAAAAATAATTAAGTACAGAGAGAAACGTAAACCGGGTGCGCGCGTAAATGTACCGTGGCGATCTAATCTAGCCCACAAAGTCAGTGCCGGATCGTGAGACTCGTCTGACGTCTTAATTGTAGTGTAATGCTCGTTGCGTTAATGGTGTGAATGAACTATGTTTTCAATTACGGAGAGATCAAAGGAAGCAACGAACTGCCTCTCATCGTCTTCCGATCTTCCATAGTCCGACTATGGAACGGTGATTCCCCTCACCCCTCTCGAGCTCATGATCTTTCTTTCCTCGCGTCGTTTCCCCTCCGTCGTCTCCTCCACTTTGAGATTCGTGAAATTTCCCAAAAGCTAAAGCGATCGTGGTAAAAGACCAGGGAACGATCAACGATCATAGTTTCCTCGTTCGCCAATAACGCGCGCGCTCTCACGGATTAAGGACGTCCGGTACCAGACTCCCCCCTACCAGACTCTCCGACTGTTTCCTCCCTGCTTGTCCGCTGATCGAGAAACTTAAACGCCGGCCGACTATTCGCGTCGAGGTGTCGATCGTTTTTTCCAGCCGTGGCGCCCCGAAGACCTTGGCGAGGCGCGCGCACTTTCTTGCGCTTCTTCTCCTTCTTCGTCTTCTTCTTCTTCTGCTGCTGCTGTTTCTCCTTACTTCTTCCCCGGCTCGTGTTTCGAGAGAGTTACACGCAAGAATGCGGCGCGATCGGCAGCGAGGGGTACGTCGGCGTTACATCTCGCTTCGTAACGATCGCCGGATGTGGTCAGCCAATATTTAATCGGCACAGACGGAAAAATCTCTTCCGTGAGAAACCGACCACCCCTCGGTTCCTCCTCGTCTGCATAACCGCTCCGCGTCCCGCTGCTTCCGCTCGAACCGGGGGCATCCTCGAGCAGCCGCTACCCTACGCTTTCCAACGAGGACTTCTTTCCGTTCCGCTGTCATTCGCCCCCTGCTAAACTCGCACAAGGTAACACCGTCGCCAGGGAATTATTGTATCAACTCCGAACGAACGAACGAACGGCCCGCTGGTGATTGAATTTTCCTGAAACTAATTATAGTGATCTCGCGTTACTGTAATTGTAGTTATTACCGCGCTTTATGCTACCCGCGAGGTACGAAAGAACAACCGGTGGAAACGATATTCACGGTGTCGCGGCGAGTCGCGCACCGTCCAACTGTTGCGTCCGAGCTGGACCAAGCGGATCCTCCTGCCGAGCTACGCCTTCTCCTTTTATTCGGTCACGATCTTCCCCCTACGGTGATCGCGTCTCCTTTTTTATTTCCCCCAATCTCTCCGCACCCCCGAGTACTACTCGGATTACCGACGATAAGTATCGCCGGAGCACTGCCGTCCGCCGAAATTACGCTCGGCCCGGCAGCTCCCGGCGAGGCGTTTTGATATTCCGCGGCGATAGCGCGGCCGCGCGGCTCCGAGTCCTCGGTTCGTTATTAAATTTTCCCCGACGGAACCAGGGCCCCGCTTCTGTTCACCCGAGGAGAAATTCGTTCGACGCAACGGGGTATCTTGATGCGCGGTCGGAACGAATCGCTCGATCCGTTTCTCCTTCGTCGCCCCCGGGCCCCTGGTTCGCGAGTCGCTTTTCATCGGGCCCGCGAACGGGTCTCCGCGATGCGGAACGATGCGAGGATCGATGGACGGACGGGTTGTTCCCCGCCGTCTCGTGATCGATGTGAGCCGACGAAACGGAACGGGAACGAGCTGCGAGGTCGTCGTGCGACTCGATACCACGACGTCTTTCGTCGAGAAAGAGAAGCAGCCGGCCAGCGAAAGGGGTGAATTTGAAAAGTTTCGCGACGAAGGCAGTCACGTCCGGTAGCGCGCGAGGGGTGTATCGCAGGGGGTGGGAGACTTCTCGACGTTGTACATTTCATTAGGTAGACGAAAGGACGTTGTTCGCTCGGTGTCGGATGCATTGATTTTCGTTTACCCACCCTCCTCCTCCGCTTCCCTCTTTCAACGGCCTCCTTTCGCTACCCCTGCCCGCCGCCACCCTCCCCCCGAGGGATGTTTCGTTATTTAAACAGATTAGCGATTCGCCAGGCCCCCAGGGGAAGCGTCTTATGTGTTTCGAATGCGTAGAGAACGCCGAGGAAATTAATCCTTCTCGCTGCGTCTCCTAATCGCATTCTCTTTGCGAGAGGTTCACCTTCGTCTTTCGATCGACCCTCTCTCTCTCTCTCTCTCTCTGTCTCACGATCGGAGGCGCGCTTTCGAAAACGGGGCGAACAATCTTGGAATTCTTTGGCCAAGGTCTCCCCGTGCCGCGGTGGGACGGGGGCGAAGCATTTTTGGCGAGCGACGCCGTGCCCGGATCGACTCCTGGAACCGATTCTCTAATACAAATTCATGAACGAGGCCAGCCGTTTACCCTCCATTAGAGGGAAGCGCAATCAAAACGGAGCGGTGGACCCGATAGACGAACGTCGGCTATCCGAGCAGCTGTAAATCAAACTACGAAATTCCTTGTGTCTGGTCCTCGCGCGGTGTCTGCGGACCCCTTGCTCTCTCTCTCTCTCTCCTCTCTTCTATCCTCCGTTCGCCGATGCGCAAGGGTGTAATTATGCGTCCAGGGCCCCGAAACCGAACCGGGGGGGCCTCTTTGCCCCGTTCCCTCAAAATCTCTCCACCGTTTCCTTCCCCTCTCGAGGTCTCTGCTTCGCTCTTGTCCTCTTCTCTCGCAACGCGTATCCAACACAGGACACTGTCTCGATCCGCACGCGTCTTTACGTAACTCTGAATCCGTTTAAGCGAATGAATCCGCTCGCATGGCTGACTAATGCCACTGGATCGACGACGATCGCAGAGTATCCACTCACGGAACGGAAGGTAAATAAAGAATAGCGAGATCGAATCGGCTTGGAGCGAGCCGATTTTGCAAGCGACGCCTTTCTCTCGCGACTAGGCGAGCTCGCCGGATTTTTTGCCCGCGTTCTAGGCCTCGTTCCGTGCGGCGAATTCGGTCGTTAAGTCGCGCGGAATTCGCGGCGAGCTGAAGCTGGTGGTACGTTCGAAGGGAAACGAGAGGGAAAACCGACGCGGGTCCCGTTTCCGAGGCCGGCTTCGTAATTAGAATTGCAAATCGGCCGCGGTTGTTGTCCGACGATGCGCGTTTCTTCGTCGCGACGAAAGTTCCTCGGCGAAATCCCGCGGCTGTTTTTTGCGCGGCGTCCTCGCGGGAAGGGCGCGCGCGCCGCCTCCGCGGCAGTTACCAGTGAAATCGTTTTAGCATAATTCGAGAGGTGACGGCGGGGTCCTTTCTTCGCTCGCTGCCGATAAAAATCGCCTGTTTTGCTCGGTGGCCGCGGTGACATCTCGACGAGGGAGGGCGAGACGCTCCTCGCGCAAAAACGTCCCCCGAGGGTTCTCGCCGCCCGTCCTCCTTGTTTTCGAAAAATGCTCGACAAAGTGCAAAATGGGGTTAACCGGAGGGTTCATCGAGAATCGAGCTAACAACGGGGCGCGGAGAGCCTCGATCGGACGCCAGGATAGAAGGTCCAAACGATCGCGTCGCTTGGGGGGTGGAGGGTGGTTGATTTCCTTGGCTAATTTCTCGAGGAAGTTGTTTTTTCGCAGCGTAAGATCGTAAAGAGAGGGGATGGAGGGAGTGAGAGAGAGAGAGATTCTAATTAGAAGGAATTTGGTCGTTCCAGGGCTGAATTAAGCTAATCGGCCGCGACGAACGAGGGTCTCGCCCCGGCTGGGAACGCGCGTGCAGCGCGAGACGCGGAAACGGAGCACTCGTCTGACGGACAGGGGAAGAAAAGAAGAAGAGAGCGGAGAGGGTGAGTGGGCAACGACCCTAGGCGGAGGAAAAAGTCGAGAGCATGAAATTAGTCGTACTCGCGGCGCGGAGCATTAGAAGTGCCCCGAGGGCTCTCTCGTTTTATTCGATAATTATGCAAATGCCCGAATGATTGTCGGGCAATATGTCCTTGGAATAAAAGTCGAGTCGGAGCAATTCGGTTATCTTTATGATTCTGAAACGCGAAACGGAGCGAGCGAAGGGTGAAAACCCGGAGGGGGATGACAGGGTGAAAGAAGAAGAAGAAGAAGGGCGGCCGAAACGCGCGACGCTGGAGGTCCTCGTCTCGCGGAGCGACGCCCAGAGGAGAGGCAGAGGCGGTTAATTTGCATCGAAACGCGCGTTTCCCTTTTCTCCCTGGTTAACCGTCGCCGTCGCGATGATGCGAACGCGGTTCGAGACCGTGGATAAAAGGAAAAGTCGCGTTCGGATTAGAGGCGCGTGCTCGTGTTCTCCGGTTATCAGTTACGCGAGTAACCCGTAAAGCGAGACGCGTGGATAGATGGTGAATAGATCGCGGAGAATTGCGGCCACGGCCTATTAAGACGTTCGCTCGCCGCCGATTTAATTAAGTGGCTACGACTCTCGACCCTGGCGGACCGCGGAACCATAAGCCGGATCGTCGTTATTTATTATTAAAATATATTCCCTGTCGAAAGGGTGGAGCCTGGCTCGGCCAATGGGCGCGCGTCGCGTGCCTCGAGTCGTTAGGGTGCCTGGAAATTGATAAGAACGCATCGACGCCACCGTCGCGGCCGTCGCCGCCGCCTGGTGCAGCCTTTAATCTGCGCGCGGCGAGACTACGCGCTCCTTAACCGACGCTCGACGAATCTATCGTCTGGAATCCGGTAATTGTAACGCGAACGCCCGTCCTCGCCTCGCCTCGCCTCGCCTCGCCTCCTTCACCTGCCTCTTCGTACCTGCAGTCTCGTTTCACCATGCTTCGACTATTCACTTACCGTGTCTCGTTCCAATTTTTCTTCCTCTCCTCCCCTTTTTTCCTTCGAGGAGAGGGAGGTGGACGACGGGCTAGGGTTGCCGATCGTTCCACGATTTATGGCATCGCGCAATGTTCTAGGGTGGAGATTGAATTACAAACAAGTTTTTAATATAATATATATATATGTATATAATATGAATAAGAACAGGGATCGCAATCTTGCTTGGTAAATACTCGAAGAACGCACAGAACTGTTAATTACGGTAAAATGTAGCAAAAATAATGGGTTAAAAAAGGACGGGATTAAAAATATGTATATCGGAAAAAGGTGGCAACCCTGACGACGGTGTCAAGGATAGATTAACGGGGGATACGCACACACCTACGCACCAACACTTTACAATAACAACTATTTATTTATAGGTAATAATGCTGAATTACAATGAATACACTTTTTTGCCTCGATACTAGATTGTATAAGTCCGATCGCGAAATCGACATCGCTCGTCGTCATCTCGTTACTCATTGTCGGTAGTGCGGCGATACTGATTTTTCCCCACCCGACCCCCCTCCCGACCCACGAGTTTCTTTCCCCTGTACGCAACCCGCCCCGCATTCCCACCCCGTATCCTCCGTGTCTTAGTTTCTTTTCTTTTTTTTTTCTTTCTCTCTTCCTCGTTTTCCTCGATTTTCGCGTTCACGGAAATTTACCCGATTCGTCGATCGAGAATCGCCAATGAACCGTCTTCTCCCGTTCGCCCTTTCTTTCTCCGATCCCACGCGATCGTCCGGGAGGGGGTCGTCGTTTCAACGGCGATTCTCCACCCGCGAGTAGATCGACCCCGTTCGATTGGTAGTGGCGATGGCAAATACAGATGAGCTATCGGTGGTTAAATTCTCGTTTCACTACGTGTAGCATCGTCTTAACGGGCATTAGCCGGTACGTACGATCTAGACACTATGATTATGTGAATCTTTACAACACAAGAACCTTACGGGCAAAAGACTTTGTACATGGATCTTAAATACGGGGATCGGCCTCGGGGAAATATTGGTCGCGGTTCGGCTCGGGCGCCCCCTCCTACCCCCACGTCCGCCATCATCTTCGATCGGCTGCGCGTCCATCGTTTCACCGGAAATATTTCGCCGAGCATACTTTTGGGCCGATCAACGCAAACGCGGGACACACGCAATATGCATTAGCCTTACTTGTCGACGATAGTAACTAAGTTTATTTATATAAATAAGGTGTTATACGATTTAAAACGCACGGGAGAATCCTTCATTGTTTCTCCTTTATATATTCTTCATTCTCTCTCTCTCTCTCTCTCTCTCTCTCTCTTTCTCTCTCTTTCTCTCTATCGCTCTCAGCGCACTCGGTTCGTCCAATCTCTCGATCGAAGCGTATTCTATCGTTCCGCTATCGTAAATTCAATCGCCTCGAACTCGCCTCACCACCCCTCCCGATAAAACGCTCTTCTCCTCGCCTGGCTGTTCCTCTCTCTCTCTCTCTCTCTCTCTCTCTCTCTCTCTCTCTCTCTCTCTCTCTCTCCCCTTTATCAACGACGCACACGCACGCATACACTCGCGCAGCTCCTTTCGCTCTATATGTTACAGAAATAATCGAGACGATTCTGTCGCGCCGAATTCGAGTCGAACGCGCGCGGCGGGAATCGCGTTCGCGGTTGGTCTGTTAATCCCGAAGCGTGGCAGAAACGCGGCGCGGCGTTCCGGTTGGCCGTGCGAGAACGTCCGGTCGACGGCCAGGCAACGACGCCCGTTCTTTTTTTTTTTTTTTTTTGTTACTTCTCCTCTTCCCTCCACCGTCGCGTTCGGCAACGATCGACCGAATGAAATCCTGGTACACCGCCGTCGGGGGAAATAATATTAATGATAATGATAATAATACTCGAAACCGAGGCGGCGCGCCCGATCGCAGCTCTTAACAAACACTGGATCATCTAACTGAACTCGCTCGTTTAATTAGGAGAGATGGCTACCTCTAGGAACGCACTCTCTCTCTCTCTCTCTTTCTCTTTCTTTCTCTCGCACCAGTCTTTAGAGAAACGTACCCCTTCGCGCCTCCTCTCGAAGGGTTTTCGTCGTCACACTGTCACTGGATAAATCGATCTCACCGTTAAGACGCTTCGCACGCGTTTCGTGGATCCGGCGGCGGACGTTCTCCGTGGCACGCGGCCGGAAACCACCCTCGATCGGAACGCGGTGGCGGTACCGAGGTACGAGTTCCGGGGAACGAAGGTGGGAACGAAGGAACGCGTGCACTCTCGCTCTCGCCTCCGTTGATATGTGTTTCCATTCCCATTTCACTGCCTCTGCCCGTTCGCGCGAACGGAGAACACCTCGAAACGCGTGTCTGCCCGTCGCGCACTCTCCATCCTACGTGCTCGATCCTACGCACGCGGAACTACCGCGAAGAGAGGCTCCTCGCTCCGTCCCATCGATCGATCGATCGATCGATCGTGATCACTCGTTTTGGCTGCTCGCTGATAGACGCTCTGCCCCTCTTCTCGCCTCCTCCAGCCTCTTCTAGGTCGCGCTCGTGAACAGAACGGAGTTCTTGTAGTAACCCGTTCGGGACTCTGAAACAGAAGCGGGTCAAGAGTTCGGTGACCAGCGGCTACGTCTAACGCACACTCTCCGCGCGGCTGATAACGCCTCGAACCTCGGGACGATTCGATCGGGCGTACACGTTACCGCGAGAGAGGATAAGAGGGAAGGCCGAGCGAATGATTCGATGATCGTTCGGCTGGAAGCGGCGCCGCTCACTAATTATCGTTGCCTCTTGAGACGTAGACGAACGCGAGAAAGGGACCAGCCGCGGACGTTCGATGGAAAGAGAGAGACCAGCGTCGGGCCCGGGCCCTATCCGGACGCGTTCGTAAATACGAGAGACCGGTCGACTCATCCGGCCCTTAGGGCGCCTTTGTGATCGAGCCGCCACTCGACTTTTTATCGAACTGTCGCTTATGATTGAAAATCACCACGCGCGTTTTAATAGTCCACCGGACCCGATTTACTCGGTACGTTTCTTCTCTGGCTACCCCTCCTCCTCTTTCTCTCTCTCTCTCTTTCTCTCTCTGTTTTCTAACCGCAAGAGAGCATCGAAGATCCTTGGACGGGTGTCTCGCGAGTTTAAGAGAGGATCCTCGAAATCCACGTTCCGCCATGGAATAGAGAAAATAGAGAAAAGAAACGGGAGAGTTTTACTACTTTGCGAAGCCGCGGCCAATTAAGGGGTCCACTCGTTAAGCGGCTGCCAAGATCGGTGCGGGCCCCGGCTCGCGGGGAGAAAAACGATTATTTACGTGCACCGTCACTACGGCCGCCTTCCGAGCCGACGAAAGAAAGGGTGCGAGCTAGAGAGAGAGAGAGAGAGGGAGTTTTTGCCGCACGATGGAACTTTCGACAAGTTTCCTCGCGAAGCGTGAGTCGAAGCCAAGTTTTGAATCCTGCGGCGGCGTGTGCCGGTGACGCCGTTGCAAGAAACACGAGACCCCCCCGTCGAGAACGCGACCGCCATCCACTTCCGAGACTTTCTAATTAAAGATCCGGAAGTTGGTTTCGCGTAGTCGTCGCAAGAAATTCCTGCCCGCCGTTCCGTCCACGAGCGTCGTCGAATTCTCCGTCTCTCACGAGGACGCGTCTCCGCTGAACCCACCTTGAAGAGGAGACTTCACTTGGTCCCTCTCGGCCGCCTGATGCTGCCGCGATTTTCTCTCCAGCTCGAGTTCCTGCACCAGCGACTCTGCGATCCCAGAAACAGAGAAAATTCGATGGTTATTTCACCTGGCTCGATCCGCTCGAGCGCGCGCCGCGACGAAAACGGGCCGGTAATTAGTGGAAACCCGGGAGGCGAACGCGGTGGCTGCGCGAAACGGGGACGAGAAAGGGATCCCGGGCCGCCTGGGATAACGGACGAAGGCAGGCGTGAAAGGGCCGCGGGTTTGCTCACTGAATTCCGCAAGGATTAGGGTGAAAACTGGAAAATGTCCCTTTAATGATATCGCGGCGAATTAACCGCGGTCTACTTCGTTAAGCCCACGGAACGACGCCGGCTCCCTTCGACCAGGCTCTCGCGGAGATTAAAAGAGGCGAACTCTTTCCTCGACGCGAGGACCTTTCAATCGCCAAGACGGGAAGGATTAATCGCGATGGGGGGGCAAGAAGACGGAGGGCGATAGAGGGAGAGAAAGAGAGAGAGACGGCACTCGAATATAATCGGGAAGCGTGAAACGGCGCCTCCTTGGGCAACGAGCAATGGTAAAATCGAATTGCGAGGCCATTAAATTCCAGTTAACCGGTGCGCGCGGACGCGGGCGAGGAGTCCGCGGCGCGGAGTTCGCGGGAACCAGAGACGCCCGGGCCGAGATTCCATTATGCTTTGAGCAACAATAGCTGAGGGCTGTTCCGTGGTACCGTGGGTGTGAATTCGTGCGTTCGTCAGGCCGGTTATATTCCACGGGACTCCGTCGAGCGTGGGCGGGCGTGTTTGCGTTTCACTGAGCCAAATTACCTCTGCCGCCCTTATCCGCGCGCGGGGTGTTTCCCGTCCCTTTGATATCCAAATGACAATTTAACTGCTCAAGATACGGTACCGCGCGTTACCCGTGATTGCAAAGGGGTACGCGTCTCTCTCTCTCTCTCTCTTTCTTTCTCTCTTTCTCGTTTAGTCAGACACGATGTGCGCGCGCGACCCGTCCCATACCGAGCGAGTAAGTAAGTAAGGGAAACAGCGGAGCGCGGGGGATAAGCTTTCTTTCTCCCCCGTTTCTCGTTCGCAGCGGCACGTACGTCCGTGGATATCGAGCGACTAATAGTTTTGCTACCGTATTACACACCCTGACAAATCGCGGGAACAATGAAAACAATTTCAGGCCGTGCCGAACGAGCCTGCTGCCCCTGGTTTCTCGCCTCTAAACGGTTCGCATTGTATCCCTCGTCCCGGTAGACGATTTTTTCGCCCGGCCTCGACTTCGGGTAGGAGGCCGTTGAAAGGAGAGCCTCTCGGACTGTATCCGGTATGACTGTGCGTTTATCCGCACGTAATTAACTGGCGCACAATGCATCGCGAGAAGGCCAACTCGCCTCACCAGAGGAGACGAAGAAAAGGAATCGAAAGCGGCGGCGGCTCTCGAAAAATCCTGGTATTGTGCGGCCCGCGACGCGGTAACGTCATTCGAAACGGTCTTCGATCGAGGATTTTTTCGTCCTCGAGAAATGCCCCACGAAATTCCACGTCCACGCGCGTCTCTTCCTCTCGCGAGAACGCGTTCGAATCGTTTCGCCCCGCGACAAAGGATCGTTGATCGCGTTACGCGGAATCCTAGAGGCGCGCGGAGCCATCGAGAGGAGCATCCCGGGTTATTACAGCGGCGTGTAATAAGTAATTTCCGAGGCGGCGCGGAGCTTCGTGACCTCGTGCGCTGAAAAACAAACGTCGCACCGGGTTCGACGATCTTCTCGCGCGAGCATCCAGCGGAGCGTCTCCTCCGAGGGATCGTGTCCTGGCCGCGGTAATTGCTCGAACCTTCTCTCTCTCTCTCTCTCTCTCTCTTTCCCTTTCCCCCTTTTCCTCTCCCGGTGAGAGATGATCGAGTCGAGAATCGAGGGTTAGCAAAAGTCGAGGAGAAAAAGAGCACCGGTGGAGTGTACAGGTATACATATATACCGACGGGAGTAGAGGAAGAAGAAGAAGAAGGAGCGACGGGGGATGGGTGGCGGCGCGCAGGAAGGACCCGGGAGGAGAACGGAAAGAATGGAAGAAGAGAGGGCCGCCACGGGGTTGATTTCGTGTAGCGCCGCGCGTTTTTAATGCTCCGATCTTTATGTAAAACAGAACACGGACGGCTTGAGGGGGCAGGCGGGGGTGTGCGAGGCGGGGGCGCGAGGCGAGGACCGGGGATAGGCGGGTAGATAGGCGCTCGAGCACCAAGCCGACCGTGAAATTGTATGAATCAAGGAGGTGCATGGAGAGAAGCGCGGAGACACAAAAACCGGCGATGCGAGCGGGGCAAAAAGCGAAGAGTCGAGGATGAAGAGGAATGCCTCGGAACGCCGTTCGCCTCCCGATTTCCGATGGAAACGCGTCCTCCGACTGGCGGTGCGCGAACGGACGCGGCTGCTAGCATCCCCTGCGTGTTACGGTTTTCACCCTCCCGATTTCTCCAGTCGTCGTTCGTTCGTTCCTCGGGCGAAACCACCTACAACAACGTATCGCCCGCTATATTGCTCGTATACACGCGTCACGGTTTATCACTCTCGCGGGGGTGGAGAGGAGGGTTATTGTCTCTGGTCTAATGCCGTTCCACGGGGCAGACAGACGCGCTCGGGATATTTCATCTGGTCGTTTTTCCGCGGCTGGAATCAGGGCCGCGTGTCGCGCACTATTTTTTCCTCCCGGAACGCGGTTATTCGCGTCCCCCCGCCCTCCCTCCGGACCCCTCGCCGCCATTTAAGAAACGAGATATCCCGCCGCGATACACCGACGAATTTACAGTGTTACAACCAGTTACCGTACATTGTATAACTCAGGCGGTCCGTTCCGGTTTTACGGTCGGCAGTTTCTCCGGTATAATAGATTCGCCGTTGAAACTCGCGCACACGCACATTCCAAGGCGGCGCGGCGCGCGACTAAGCGAAACGTTTAACCGGGATACACCGGCGACTCGTTCGATCGCGAACGAGGAGGTTACGCGCGTACAAACCGCGTCGTCCCCGTGATCGATGATCGTCGAGTACGGAGCTTCGTCGGAGGTGGGACGCGCGCGAGTCGGACGCGGAGGCGGCGCGAGCCCGGGGTAGGAAATAAACGACGCCGCGGAGGAGATGGCGGAGGAAGAAGACGGGTACGACGCGGGTCTGTCGCGAGAAAGCGGCGGACGGGACGCGGGGTGGGAGGGACGTTATGGTCGCTGCGAAATTATTGCATATAGTCTGAATATTAAAGCGTGCCGGAGTGCTCGGTCGTACTCGTCGGATGGTGGATGCTGCGGATGATGGACGCGAAGGAATCGTGGTGTGCGCCGCTGCGTGTACCGCGTACGTGAGTACGTAAAGGAGAAAGCGAGCGCGAGGGGCAGAGGGATCGCGGAGGGTTTAAGGGAAACGAAGGGAGCGAAGGAAGGAAGAGAAGGAAGAAAGGAGAAGGAAGGCAGGTAACGCCACCGAGAGCCACGGTGGCCGCCGGGGAAATTACGGCTCCTTCCTTACTTGCCAGAGATGTGCATAAACTCTGCATTACGCTCAGTGGCGCTCATACGAGGACTTTGCCAACCGCGGGAGGATCGTACGCGAATGCCTCTCGCCCTGTTAAACGCTACCGCGTTCGACTCGCCGCGACCGGTCTTTCTACGCGTACCCCTCTTGACTCGCCTCACCCGCGTTCCATCGTTGGGAAACGTCTGCTCGTTTTCACGTAGTTACCCGTGCTCCTGCGAGCTTCGAACGCTCGCGACAAAGAGAAAGGTGGACGATCGCGATTTTTATTCGAAGCGTTTGTAGCATTGGAATGGAAACAGCGCGCGTGAATTCGTAATTGAACGGACGAACAGATTGGTCTTCTGTTTTCAGGTACAAACGTCGCCGTTCTTTCCGTGGCAATCCTCCTGGCGCTCCGACGAGCAGAATGAGAGGCGCTGTTCGTATAGAATGCATGACTCGAAGACACGACGGCCCCGAAGTCCCCTCAGTGGCGTAAGTACCTACCTCAGACGACGACGTTACGTCGACCTATGCTTCTCCTTGTTGCTCGACCCCTCTCCCACCCCCCCGTCACCCCATCTAAATCTCCGTTGTTTATTGCAAATGGATTCCGCATCATGATGCCCGGGTGGCTACGGGACCCTATTCAAATACCTCGTGTTTCCTCGTCAGAACCGACTCTGGCCCCCGCCCTTCGCCGCTTGTACGGGGTTGTTATTGCCCCCGGCGTGATTGTTCCCTCTCTCTCTCTCTTTCTCTCTCTCACGAGATCTTTCGAATAATTTACTTTGCGCGATACCGACGCGACGCGTACCACCACCTCTTTTCCCCTCCGCGTCTCTCTTTCCGTTCGCGGGTTTCATACCCCAGCCGCTCCTACGAGCCCGAGGTCTCTCCTCTTTTTTGTTCGGGTAATCGAGGATCGAAGTCACCCGGGCGGAAGATCAGAAAAATTGAGTGGATCCTAATACGGGAACGCGATTATCCGAATTAGCGGCTTGCCACGGATCCTCGCCCTCTTTTCATCGCGGTCGCGCCGCCTCCCGTTCGCCACGGTCTCGAAGAAGGGTGCCCGCGAGGCTGGCCGCTTTTCTTAAATTTCGCTCGATACCCATTGTTATAGCCCCGGCAGCTTATTTTCTCTCGTCCCCCTGCCTTTTGGCAGCAGCAGGAGTCGGCGGTGGGGAGAAAAGGTACGGGAGACTCGCGTTGCCTCGAGATCCTCGAGCAGTTGGGATCGCGTTTGCGAACTGACCTTGGTAGTTCTGCCAGAAGGCGGATGCCTGACTGCCGATCAGGTCCAGCCCGTATCCCCATGCCGGTTTCTCGGGGGTGGATGGTTGCTGGGAGGGACGCGGCACTTGGGCCTCTCTGTACTGCTGGGCCTGTTGCTGCTGTTGCAGGGGTTGCTGGGACGACTGTTGCTGCGAGGGTTGCTGCTGCGACTGCGAGTGCACAGGACTGGCCTCCGGTGGCTCCGAACTCGTGCGAGCCTCCACCGTAACGTTTTCTAAAGAGAAGAACAGAGAAAACCACCGCGAACAACGGGGCGTTAGAGAATCGGCTGTGATACGATCGTCGAGGAGCGGAGCCAGGTAACGGACCCCTCTCTCGAACGGAATCGCGTGCCTCCGCGTTTCGTTCGAAATTAGTATCGCTGCTCTCCCTCTGGTTCTGACAGGGTTAATCAGCGACGGCAGCGGGAGAGTAGCAGTCGCGACGCGGACGGGATTCATGCCTCGGCGTTGTGTACACACGTATATCGGAATAAGAGATTTCACTTAAAGGGTTTCAAGCTCGGTTCTCGAGTTTTGCTAGTGACAGGAAGAGAGAAGGGGGTGCCGCCGCGGCGTTGCGGTGCCTCTCTCGCGTTGCTCTCCGAGGATCGCGCGGCGTTTATCGTTTAACCGGCGAGGAAATCGAGAAAGAGACGATCCCGCCACCCCTGCGTTGAACGGGAGGGCGCGCGAGCGTCTTCCCACCGGCTACCGGGGGATAAGTAAGGAATCGTATTCCGGCTGGTGTCAGTCTGTTTGCTCTGCCTCGACGAATTAATTAATTTATTCCGAGATCACCGGTAGCCCGAAGGCGCGCGCGCTCTCTCTCCCTCTCTCCTCGCATACCTGCTAACTAGAACGCCTCCGCTCTTTCTCGCTCTCTTTTTCCGTTATCACGGTAATCCCCCGGCAAGCACGCGCGCAAAGTCCGACTCGTAAACCCTCCGCCCCGATGCACTTACCGGTAATCGCTCTGACTTGTTCGGAGGAAGCCCCCGTCGCCTTCAACGCCTCCTCGAGTTGCGTACGCCTCTTGATCTCCAGGTCCAGCTGTTCCTGCAGGCGTTTCCTCGCTCTCCGCTCCTTCTTCAGCCGTTTCTGGTAGATCACTGGAATCAAACGATCGTCGGGAAACTCTTAACGTGGTTCGTTCGGTATCGTTAGCTTCGATGGTGGCGGGCTGGCGTCGTCGAAGCGCGCGTTTTCGCGGCACCATCGACGGACACCTGTCCAAACGAGTTAAAGAGATGGGTCAGCGGTGTTCGCTGGTCCCCGGGTGGCGGAACCCCGGCGCGGTCAAAGTCCAACGAAATTATCCCGGCGTATCATTGTACCGCGGGGGGTTCCACGGTGAGCGCAGGGGGCCACGGAGCACGAACACGCGTCTAAGCGGGGGTCTGATCGTCTCGACGGCTACCGTGCGCGCCTGTCGACGCATGCCTCTTCGAAGATCGGCGTCGATCGATCTAGTTATCGATCGATCTACGAATTGGTCGTCCGGTTAAACCGGTTCCCCTTCTAGTCGACGCGCACCATTTGCAAACGCGCTCCATTTTTTTTCTCCTACCTCTCTCTCTCGTTTTTTCTCTTTTCTCTCTCTCTCTCTCCTTTCCCTTTCCCCGCGGCGCGATCGCCGAGCAGCTGTCAGTCCGACCGCGTTCGTTGATTACTTTATTTCTGTACGCGCGTAAATCCTTGGCTGTCGCGTCGCGACGAGTATTACACATTTCGCGTTTCGCTGTAATTGTCCCTTTACGATTGCTCGCATTTCTACGTCGCTCGTTTCAATGGACGACACACGGTGACCGTCACGCGAGTAACATTAAACAACCGCCAGTCCGGGATATCTTTCCAATCGATCGTAACAACGACCGGTCTCTCGTACGACGAGCAATTATTGCGTGCGAGGTGCGCGTACCACCTCCCGGCGCAGATCGGCAGATTATTCGCACGCAGAGTCGGAGAGATCGGTCCCGCGGTCGCGAGACGCCACCAATTCGATTCGGGAATTACCGTCGGAATTCGCGCGAGACCGGACGCGCGCAGGAAGGCGCGTATTCGACATGGTCAGACGCATCCTACGAAGCGAGGTCGATCGAGAGCGTTCGTGTCGGCCCGTTTGAACCGCACCACAAATCCCTCCCTGCCGTCCTGCTCGTCGCTTTAATTATTTTCCATCATTGTGGGCCGACGCGTCCGGCCATTGTGTCTTCGCACGGGATCGCGCCCGCTCCCGGCGCTCTCGGGTCCGATCTCGCTCGGAACCTGGGCTTTATTGTCGACGGCGCAGGATCTGGGGAACCGATACGCTCGCCGCGATCGAGATTCCCGGGCAAACGGAACGCGGAGGAACGACGCGCGCCTCCTTTTCACGGACTACCCTGTGTTTAACGTGGAACTTGGTAGTTAACGTCTAATTAGTCTCGTCACCGAGGATACCGGGACCCCAGGTTTGCCAATGGCGCACAAGTGCATCGTCATTTTTCCTCGATGATCCGTTGACCGAGCTGTTACGGAAACTGTGCAAAAAGCACGGTTCGTCGCCACTCCTCGCTCAACGGTCCACCGTCGCGGCGTTTGCCGGACTTTGAGAAGGAAACGATCGACAGGTGAACCGATACGCGATTGATTCCGGAACGGACAAGTCGCGGACAACCCCTTTCGCCCGTTCGTAAGATACGAGCCTCGAGAGCGTCGTTCTCCGTCTCGCAGCGACTTTCGAGGAAAGCGGTTTCGTCGCGTTCGCCTCTCTCCGTCTCGCCAGTGGTCCCCGTCCAGATGCTGTCTTCTCCTCGGCGTCGAATAGGTGTGCAACGACAGCAGGGTGAGGAGAAAGCCCGCGCGCGCGAGGGTACGGCGAGAGGAGGCGGCGTTGGAGGAGGAGGAGAAGGACGAGGAAAGCGACGGAGGTGGTGGACGGCGAGAGGGCGAGGAGGGACGCGAAGCAAAGTACGCCGGTGGCGAGGTGGGTGGGGTGGGACAAGGTGGGAAGGAGCGGCCGGTGGGGTACGATGGGGAGAAGCGGGGGGCGCAGCATTATGATGCAAAGATGGCGCGGCTGCGGCACCCTAGAATTAGCTCGAGCACTCGCCATTGGCCGCTCGGCAAACCACTCCTTCGGTAACAACCGACTGCATACGTTGCATACTAAGGATACACGCGAGCCTGCCGAAGAATCGCCCCGAACCCGGGGCTGCTACGGCCCGATTTCCTCCTACGATTCCCCAAAACCCGCTTCGAAACCGTTCGCCCTTCGTTCGCGATCCGATTTTCGACGACGCGCCTCACCGCCCCCCGTTCTCTGCTTCCTTCGCACGGTGACTCGTGAATCGAGAATCGATCCGTCGATGGATCGTCTCTCTGTCTCTCTGTCTCTCTTTGCGAATCGTGCAACAGCTACGCGAAATTCGCGTGTCAGTTCGCCAGGGGGTGGAAGCTCGCGTCCTCTTCGCTCTCGATCGACATGGACGATCCATAACCGCGCAACGGGACCGCAAACTGCGCGAAGGCCGGTTGCTCTAGCCGGTTGCCTATTAGAGCGGTTGACGAGCGACGTCGCGTTGATCACGCGTCCGAGAAGGAAATGAAAAAACGGGGAAAGAAACCCGCGGTCGTGGTTATGAAATCGGAGCCGGGAGTGGAGCACGGCTGTTCGACCTGGCAGATATCGCGCGGACGCTCGAATCGGCGAATCGTGCGTCGTTGTAGAAGTCACTGCTCGGTGAGAACGAGAGAGAATGGTGTCACTGGCAGCAGAGAAGAATAGCTCCATTAGATAATGCGTTCGAACGACGAGGAAAAAAAATGAAATAAGACGACTGCCTGTCTCTCTCTCTCTCTCTCCCTCTCTTCGGATACGTCAAAATACATCAGCTACCGCTGTGCGTTCGGTCAGAAATCCTCCGGGCGGACTACCCACGTCGCTTAGGAGGCTCGCGGACTCTCTGGACGCGTCCGCCTACGTTTAATGCTCGCTCGAGATCCCGTGGGCCGATATCGATCTGGTCGCTGTCACGACGCCGGGCCAGGAATCGCTCGGATCACGATCCGGAAGAGGAGCGACGGAGCGGAGCGTGTTCTCTCTGCGAACTCGTCGCCTATCTCGACGGGAATTAGCGGCCGGCCGCGTAAACAATCAGGGGAAAACGCGAGCGGGGCAAATCCAATAGGGAAACCCGCAGAAACTAATATAGAGGCCGGTCGTCTTACCCCCGGACCGCGTTTAATACACGCTCTCTCGCAGGCCCTCCGGGAATAGCAATATGATTTACATTTTGAGGTTATATTGACCATTCCCGGCACCTGCACCACTCGCTGCTTCCTAGCCCGCGGCCTCCGCCTCCGTCGATGACCGGGATCTGCTTAAGAAGAAAAATTAATAACACCACCTCGGGTTTCGAGTACCCATCGAACGCGAGCGCCCGCGGCCATCTTCGTAGCGCCACCCCCGTTCGAGTAGTGGTGTTACCAGGTCTCGCGTTTCCCCTTACGAATCGAACGACTATCGGCTCGTTCGTTGACCGTGCACGCGTCTGCAACGGCGAATTTGCATGTCGCGTTAGACTCACCCAGATCACGCCCACCAGAGGTAAATCGACGCGCGGTACCGTGCGTTCGTTCCTCCGAGGAACTCGTCGAGAACGTTGAACACGCTCCAGTCGAAAGGGACTTAATGCGTAATTACGATTCATGAAGGCGGATGAACCGCGGTCGTCCGGAGCGGCGGCGGACGGCTCGCGCGCAATCTTGCCCGAATACGTCCTCTCGAGGGCCGAGGAACAGCCGTTAGCCGGCGTTTAAAGGGGTTCTTACGCACCTACTCGAGACGAGCGGGAGCAGAGGCACGGCAGGAGCAACGGCAGCAGCGGGACGGTATCCTCCGACGGACAGCATCTGTGCTCTACGGCTCTCTCTCGATATCCATACAAAAGCCGTCTGGCGAATAACATTACGCGAGGGCCACGCCGTTTCGCCGCGGACGATTATAGTCCGACGAACGTTCGATAGCAGTTAGACCGTGTATCCTGTGCGAATGCTAATTTCGGACGGCACGAACCGATGCTCGAGCCGAGCCCGTCTCTCGCTGCCTAATCGACGAAACCGCGAACCGATGTCTTCCGGTTCTACGGCTCTCCCTTCCTTTCTTTCGCTGCTCCACACTCTTCTCAGTTCTCATCCGAAACTATCGTCGAGACGTGACATTCCGGATACGAGGGCTCTTTATGATCGCGCGTACCGCTCGAGGTGAAAGGTTCTTTGTCGCCTGACGGGAGATCGATGCCTCGGGACGACTGGAGTCGTAGCGGCACAAGTCTCACCCTCTGTTCGACGCGCGCCCAGCCAGGGGTCGATTCTCGTTCAAATATCAATTTTGCGGCGACAACTTTTCGCCACCGCCCCTCCCCACTGCTCCCAGAGCTCCGTGACCCATATGGAAATGGAGATCGGTCATCGGAATCCAGTTTGCCAGTGGAAACATCCCCGCGAGAGGGTCAACCGGCGTCGTTCACGTCCCCCATCGAGGAGGGGCGACTTTCACCCTCGGTGACGGAGGCCTCCGCGGCACGGAACGTCGTAAAGTCGAAAGCTTTTTCGCTTTTACGTATTATTCTTTTATCCGATATCGGAATAGCCCGTATCCGCCGGTCGAGAGATACACCCGGGTTAAATCCTCTTTGGTGCTCGCGCGATCCCTTCGGCTCTTTCGGCCCCGCGACCATTCAGAAGCGCCCGAAGCGTCTGCTTCATCTCGATCCGTGTTTCCGTAGGACAAACTAATTTATCCTATTAACATCCGCTGTGTACGTTACCATCCTGATACAGAGAGAGAGAGAGAGAGAGAGAGGGGGGGGGGAGAGAACGGCTTCTGCGATTCTGTTTATCCGACAAACGCGCTTTAGATTCGCGTTGAAGGAAAGAACTCGGCTAGACTAATAACGTTCACACGAAAATGAAACACGCCTCGCGCGTTGCGTTCCGGCTGTGGTAATAGTAGTGACGATCGCGTTCCTTCGCGAGGATGCGACGACGTGAGCGGTGGGATCTATCGGAAGCAACCGCGCGTAACCGTTTCAAGGAGCCACGGAAAAGTAGCACGGATCGGCGGCCAGGTGTTCGAGGACGCGGCGCCAGGTTGACGAAGGGGGCTGAAACTTGCGACCGCCGCTTGAATTACGCTCTCAGCCGGGCAACGAAACACGAAAATGTTTGCTCTGTTCGGGTCATTCGAGACCGGCCGATCTGGTTTCCCCCGGAGTCCAGCGCGCGGAAACGTAATAGCCGTAGCAGGTTGCCGCGTTCGTGGAAAGATCGTGGAAAAGTGACCGGTTACAGAGAGAGAGAGAGAGAGAGACGCGAGGAAACGCGAGGAAGCGCGAGGAAGGCGAAGGGTAGTGAGAAGGTGGAGCGCGAGAGACGCGCGTCCTCCTCGTTGGATACGCGTCTATTCCCAGGATAATTGTTTTAAAGGTAGCAATCGCTGTCGAGTTACGGCTGGCATACATTAATTTAGACCGATTTATATTATATTATCGGTAAGTATGATCGGCGATGGAGCGGGATGATAGGGCTGCGCCGTGATAACGCGTTTCGCGCGCACGTTCGTCGGTTAACGGGAGCCGATTGACCTTCGGAGCTCGTTACGTCCAAGGACTGGGCAATTACACGTCGGTCGAGCCAGCAGTCGGCAGCGCGTCGAGCGACGAGGGAACTCAAAGAGAACGAGAGAGAGAGAGAGAGAGAGAGTGGGAGAGAGAAAAGAAGAGCGACAAAGAGTAGGAAAAAGGGAAGAAAAGTTTTCTCGCGTCGAATGGTACGCGAGGGGATCCGTATCTGCGAGGCGTTTCTTTATCGGCAGCGAGCAGCGGCAGTTTTCGGGGGGCTACGGCTATGGGGCGCGTGTTTTATTGCCCGAAAACCGACAGATATCAGGATTATGTGTTCCATCGACGTCGACGGTGTCGTGCGCGCCGCCCATCCGGCGCGATACGCCGGGGCGACGAGGTCTCTCGAACGCCGGGGAATCGGTGGGAAACCGTAACAACCGCAGACATTCTCTTCTGCTCGGCCGGGTTACCCCCGACACGAGTTCGCGACTCGTTCTCGCGACGGAAACACGCCGCGTCCCGGTTCTCGAATGCCCCGGCCAGGCGATTAGTCTTCGATAAAAGAAGGAACAGCAGGCTCGCCCGACTGAATCAGAAACGTATCGCGTTAAATATAATGCCAGCGAGTGTGCCCGGTGGTGATGCTCGGCCCAGTCCGAAAAACGTTAGCTAGATGGTTATCGTGGTAATCGCGAGCCCGGCCCTCGATAAAATAAGACCGGAGCCTTTCTAATGCGGGGTTAGCTTTATTCATTTCCTTCGTTTTCTTCGTCGCTCTTTTTCTTAGTTTTTTGGTTTTTTTCCCCCCGTTGTTTTAATGGCCCAGTCGATCCGGCAGGCTTCACCTGTGCGCGTCTCTTCCCTCGATCGAAACCCTCCCTCTCTCCCGGGGTGAAACTATTTTGACCTTTTTCGCGCGTAGACTCCTCTCTGGACCGAACCGGGTAATTTCGTTTCGCCGTTACGTACGCGGCACCCCTTCCCGGATCGATATTATTCCTCCCCCCGAGAATCTTATATCTCGCGGCAGAGAAACCGGTGTTTTAGCCCCGGTACCATTCGCTACCACCGCGCGACGCATAACAATTTCGTGAAATATTCATACGCCGAGGCGGGACGCGTGTTTACTCGGCTAAAAGCAGAGCATTGTTCCAGTTTCTTCTCCCTGGCAACCCGTCGCGTACGAGGCTAGCTGTATTTCTATGTTCTTCCTTTTTTTCTCTCGCCTCCCCCATCGATTACGCGTCGATCCACGAACGTCGAAGGACCAGCGTCGACGATGTCTCCGCGTTTTCCCGGAATATCAAAAACAACCGTCCTAGGGGTGGAGACCCCCCGGTGGCGCGACGCGACCAGAACTGTTTTAGCTTATCGCGTTTAACGCCGTTCCCCAGGCACCACGAGGAGCAGGGACCATCCCGGGGGAAACATACGGCAGCTTAATGGCGATTTTTTGTCGCCGCGCGACGCGTTTTCACCTCGTGGACGGCACGCGGACCACGCTGGACGTGTCGACGCGTCTCGATGGGAACGCGCCGCTTTTTCCGATCTCGCTATCGTCAATAAAGATTCCTCGAACGATAGCGAATGAAAGAGAGAGTTTTTTTATCGGCAGGATAAACCTACGACGGTTCGAGATGGAAGGTATTTTCGGAGGCTCGGTTGGCCCGGGAGGAACCGAGAACAACCCCCTCGGTTACAACGGCGCACGAATTAAATTCTTAAAGTTCCCTCCCCGTGTATGTCGTCGCATTCCGCGCGACTCCCCGAGACATCTAGAATCGAGTTACCTCTAGGCTGCTTCCGTCTCGTACTTTCCGTTCCGTCTCTCTCTCTCCCTCTCTCGGGGGAACCGATATTAATTCCCATAAATTTCCTTTCAAACGGATCCTCTGCCGAGCGTCAGAGCCCCCGTTCAAAAGCGAACGACTGTTTGCCTTTTAATCCGGGTATGCAAAGAACGTTATTCTTGTTTCGCGTCGACAAACGCGAAGCGTCCGGAAGGGGTGGTCCGGGCTGCGAGCGCCGAGGGGGTCGCGAGAGATCTCGCAATATTTAATGACGCGATGAAAGCTGGCGAAATCCGAAAGGAACCGTCGTTCTTAAAAATCCGCCCATACGTTTCTCTGCTCGGCGGTGCGGCGTCTTAAACTGCCGCGTTGAAAGGGATCCACGGTAATAGTCGGATTGCGAATGCATGAAACGGAGTAGGTTACGATACGTATCTGCCTGGGCTGCGCAACGCCGTCGCTGGGCTCTACGATTCGACTCGAAATTCCCGCGCAATTTGATCGTAATTACGATCAGCTCGCGATAACAGTTACGTACCAGCGGAATAACAAGGAACCGCGATCGGTTCGCCATTCCATCCACAGTTCTGTAGTGGGTAACGTTATTCATGAAACCACGCCGGTTACAAGGTACCACCGACCAACGTCGTTCCCCGTCCCCGCGCGCGAATCTAACCGGCATAATTCCCGGCGTAAATATTACAAGTTACAGCTGAGTCAGCTGATCGTCCTGTTTCGAGATTACGCCGCTAATACGCGACGGGTTTTATGCGAGCGCGAATTAAACCTCGGTATCGCGGCGGGATCGTGTTCTCAGGGTATCGCCGAAGGTTTCTAATCGTTTTTCCTCGCTTTTTGCTACTCTCCGCAGGCAATTAGTATGTAAATCCGACGAACGTAACGCGTCAACGCGTTAACGCGGGGTGTGTTAAACCGGCGAGAGGAAAAAACGCGAGCTGATGAGAAAAAAAAAAAACAAAAATTGTAGAAACCGTTTCGCGATCGTTCGAGGGGCGTGATCGTTGGACGAGGTTGGTAACCCGAGGCTAGTGGAACGGCGGCAATCGAAGATGCTCTTTTCAGCCGCGCGACCGCGCGGATAACCGCGGGGGTGGTTTCTAGTCGGATGGCGCGGCGTGGTGGCACGCGGTGAACGAGATCCATTCGAGTTGTTCTTTCAGGCGGCTCGTCGCAAAGGGGACGTTTGCGGCTGTTCGCGACGCGCGATGGAAAAAGGAGGAACACGAGGGGGGGAGGTAAGGACAGAACAAGTACCGGAAGGGTGGACGCGTTTCAATCGTAGACCGCAGCAGCGGTCGCTTTTTTCTTTTCGTTCCGTTTCAGTTTCGTTCAAGTGGCTCTTCTCTCCATCCCCCTCTCTTCGTAGGGTGAAACCAGACCGAGCGACTCCTCGTCGTGTTTATACAATGTAATGGCTTGTGCCAGCATTGTGCCAGCGGCCAGCCACTCGCTGTAAAACGGCCGCTTCGCGATTCCCTTTCGGCGTTCGTTTGGCACTTTATCACGCCCCTAGATTGCCGCATTAAACATCCAGCAAAGGGAATATCAACCCTTCCGCGTTGGTTGTCCCCCGCGCTGCGACTGTTTCCACGAAGATTAGGGCCAGCGCTGCGATTACTTTTGCCCCGATTCGCGGCCGGCCGTTTCTTTGCTAGCCGAATCAAAACTCGATACTTTCGAAACCTCTCTCTCTCTCTCTCTCTCTGGTACAACCACCGTCCTCCTGTTCACCTGACCGGCTCCTCCTCGAACGGGCTACATCTCCGCCGCGTCTTCCACCCCGCTTCGTTCCCTCCGCCGCGTCTTTGTCGATCGATGACGCGTTTAGTAATTCAAGAGGGCAAAAGGGAAAAGGGACGGCGAAGTAGTAGGAGAGACTCTATAGAATTATGGCAGGTGGAAGACGGCCGACCTCCCTGGGCGGCGATCGTCGTCTCCAATCTACCAGCAGATATACGGTGTCGCGTTACACGCGTGGCTAACGCTATCGACCGAGAGACAGGCATCGCTTGTACGCGCCCGCACTCGCTCCGGAACGGCCGCGTTCCGTCCACCAGGATACAAGGATTGCCACCCGGGCGCATTGTTCGTCGCGCGGGTCCGTCTTCCAGTCGGAGACTCGCGGAGATTTCGCGTTCGAATGGTAGCCTGTTACGTACGCGAGCGATCGCGAAACGGCCATGGGAACGACGATCGTCGATGAATAAGTCCGGAGCCAGGTTGTTTCTCGAAGGATATCGAGGGACAGGGCTTCTTATGGCGCGCACCTCGGGGGCTTCGTTTCGCAACGAATTCCCCGATATTTTTTTCGAGAAACTCGACCGTTCGCAGCCGCCTACCATCGCGGAGAACTCGCGCGGAATATCGGTTCCTCGTCGCGGAATGGCGCGACGCCTCGCGTCGGGCAAGAAGAACACGGAGGAGATGCGGTAATTGCGTCAAAGCCAGTCGACGAATTTCAATCACGGCCGGCTCCTCCCTCGTCGTCGGGAAATCATCCAGGCATTATGTATTTGCTCTCGAGTATAACCGGTTCGGTGGGTTCACCCTCGCGAAGTCGCCGCCCGGAGCTCGGCACCGCTTTCTCCTCCCCCCGTTCCCCACTTGCTCTTTGAATTCGCGCGAGCTGTCGCCCCCGCCGCGGTTATTAATATTTGCCGACAATTACCGAACCGGCGACCCCTTTAATTCCGGCTCTCCGCGGCCAAGACACGTTCGCCAGATCGATTCGAGACGACCTTGCCAAGCGCCCCGTGCCCCTGCGTTCTTTCTTCGACTGTCTTCATCTCGAGAAGACGGCTCTATTTGCGTTGGCGAAAGAAAGGAGTGGAGAACGAGCCTCCACCGTTTCTCTGCGGCCATTCACTTTATTACCTGACCCCCGAAACGAAGTCGAACGCGGCGATATCAATCCGGGAAATGACTGGGTGAGAAGGGCGGTTCCTGAAAACCGATCGCTTTATTCCGTATTGGTATGTGTCTCCATTAGCCTCGCGAACCCTTCGAGGAAGCGGCAGCTGCCCTTCTAAATCCTCGTTAGACCGACCGCCAGCTGCTTCCGTTTCTACCTCGTATCGTTCGAATGCTCGACGAGCAATGCAATTTCAATCGAAGATTCGGCTGGCCGCTGTTCGCGGGCTTCGACAAAGTCGCGCTATTCTTGGCGAAGCCAGGCTGGAGTTTGTATTTGCGAGGCATCCGCCGGGGCCAGTCCGTCTTCCTCTTGTCCGGTTTCACGAACGGCTCCTTTGCACGGATGCCAGCCGATGGAAACTAGATCCGTGGTAGTTGGAGTCGAAGCTGGCCGTCGGAACGAGCCCGGGTCCTCTGCTTTGGGGGTTGGAAAACCCATCAACGCCCGTACCAACGAACGACGAGAGAGAGAGAGAGAGAGTGACTGAGTGAGAGAAAGGGGAAGAGTTTCGTCGTTCTCCCACCCCGTTCTACCGTTCTACCCCTGGCTCCTTCCCACTGGACCGTCCAGAGAACCCCTTGATTCTCACAAAGCTCTCCGGATCCCGGACGGCGCAGGAGCCCCGGAAGAGATTCTCCGAGGGGTGAGGGAGGCCGCGTAAGCTCCGCTTACTAAGTACGTTTTGCATCTAAGACGCTCACCGAGTTTAATTACGGGGCTTTGCGGTGCCGGCGACACAGACGCGTATGGTCAGCCTGGTCTTCCTCGTCCGCAACCCTCCTCCTGCCACCTGGATTCTTTGATCGATATCGCGATAAACAGTGGCGAGGATTTTTTTTTGCGAGGCAACGACGGAACCAAAAGTGAATACTCTGAACCCCGTGGTAATTCGATTGATCGTTGACTGGATGAACGGCGGAAACGAGGATCGAAGGAGCGCGGAGTCGCGGTGGTCGTCGGGTGGTAGGAGCGGGGCGCGTATAAAAGCCCGTAGGAATGACGTTTTACAAAGGGTCTATCAAGCGTGGAGCAATGTTGATGGGCAACAGATAGGCGGAGGGCCGGTGCAATTTCGCTCGACGTGCAGGCGGCGCGGTCAGCGTCGCCGGCGTTACGATTTTTACGACGCTCCCTTTACAACCGACAAAATGTAATTTTCTGCGATATGTGTGCACGGGCGGACACACCGTGGGGGTCGTGCCGGGACGGAAACCCGTAGGGGAGAGGGGAGAGGAATATGATCGCGGAAATAGCTGGCCACGGCGGCCTGTTCGCGTCGAAAGATCCACCGCGGACGGACGGACCCCTCGCTCGGGGAGAGGCCGCGGTTTCCGAGTGTACGTACACACACATATATATATATATATATACACATCCCTTGGTCTTGGAATCGAACGGTTATTATAACGAAGGATCGTATCGTTCGATTTACCGTCGCTATAAAATTTGAGGAATTTTCAAATACGTTTTCAAATAGGACGTTTATAATAGCGCGGCGGCGAAGCGGGACGCGTCCGTCCCGGGGTGGAAATATAATTTTAAACGGCGACGCGGGACGCCCGTGTCGCGGCGATCGAATTATTGCGGAGGATCCGCGAGCACCGGCGCGGATCGTAAATATTCGGCCGGACGATAAAGAACCGCGTCGGATGGGAATTCTTGGTTTAAAAGGCGGCGGGACTGTGCCGCGCCGCTAGAGAAAAAAGAGGAAGGCGAGCGTGTTTCCGCGCGCGACGACGAAACGGGCGTCCCAGCACGGCCGTGGGGTTCGTCTGCGGAATTGATTTTCAGAATTTATCGTGCCGCGCAGCTTCCGTTCGCCGCGGCACCCGTCTCGCAATCGGCGCGTAAACAAGCCGAGTTTACGACGGGGTTGCACCCGAAAGCACCTTCGACCGGTTAATTGGAAGGCAGGTCTAATCGCGCGACCGCGCGCGGCCCACCGTCGCGAGAGAGGCTTTGTTCTTTGTTCCGGGCGAACGCCTTCGCTTCTTTTTCTCTATAGCCACTCCGCTCCTCTCCGCTCCTCTCTCGACCCTTTCCACTCTTATTCCGTCCTTTCCCTCTTCGCCAACCTTTTCCTCTTTTATACTCTTTATAGTTTAACTTCCGGTACAAAAGAGTTGTCCGCTTCCTTGGCTCGTCGTCGTTCGCGGACCACTGCCTCTTTCTCGCTCTCTCTCTCTCTCTCTCTCTTTCTCGCCGAAAACCTATATACCCCACGAAGAGAAAAAGCGGCTGGGTGAACTCGGTTAAAATTCCTGACGAAACGTTTCTCCGCGAGCGCGGAATAGGTGCGCGCCATCGGGTGGGTTACGAGTACGCGCGATTTCGTCGGGAACGCAATGCGGCAGTCGCAGTTGGGCCGAGATAATTAGGTTTGAGTGCACTCTGGTCGCCGCAGTCGGTAACTCAGTTATCAGTGGACACCCCGCGTACAATGGCTATCACAACGGCATCAAACATAACGCATCAATTAACGTGAACAATAACCGAGCCGCGGCCAGGGGTGACGGGAAGAGGTATAGGTGGCGCGAACGTTTCAGGGCCCTTGCTCTCCTCCGCACCCTACGCGACGGCCACGCGCGCATCCGAGAGCGATGGCCGCGCTATCGCGTTCGAATAATATTTTCTGCCTTTCCCGTCAAGTTTTTTCTCTACCCCGCCGCGAATCGAGCGAAGAACGCGGACGGAACGGACGCGTTCGCCGCCCACCCCGAACTCTATCGGGGCTGGTAACGAATTCGGCGAACCGTCGAAAAAGCAATATACCCAGAAGAGCCGGCGTGCGCGTGAATCCGCTCGCGTATGCGTGCCGGTACGTCTACCCACCGCCTGGTGCAGGGCCGAGGGGGAGGCTCTGCCCGTCCATACATGCATATCCATAAGTGCGTGCTATCGCGAGGGAAAGGGACGACAAAGAGGGGGGTCGTCGGGAGGCGAAAAGGGACGGAGAGCGTTCGTATGCATCGTGCACGACCAGGGGCCCTCTGGCGTATTCAAAGCGCGCAGCGTCGCTCCATCTCGAGGAATGCGGCAATCGATTATCACGGTCCTGCATATCGATACTACCGACGGACACAGGGGCCGCGCGCGCGGTCGTTCTGCGCCGAGCCCGCGTACACCCAGGGACCGGAGACACCGCCGCGGTGTACAGAGAGCAAGGGTGTCCGCTTAGCGCAGCTCTCCGCTACCCTGGCCACACACGCACACGCGCCCCGACTAATGACATCGGCTCCTCTATAATACTCGTGCCTCGAATATCATCGGCCCGATATTGCCACCGTGAGAGATTAATGTTTCGTCCTGGTGGCCACCACCCACCCCACCCGCACACCCATCCTCCACCTTCCGCTTCGCCATTCTTTTTCGCCTCCGATCCTCGCCACCCCCGTCGAGCCTCTCTTTCTCTTGGCTCGTCGTCGCTTCTTTAACGACTGCTCGTTACGCGCCAGCGGGAAAACCTCCGCGTTAGTCCTAGTAGTATTCGACGCGCGTTCGTCCCGGATCGCGATCATCGAGAGGATCGATACTGGGTGAGAACGCGCGGTTGTTCGGACCGCTTAACCACCAAAGGGTGGGAAAAAGTTGTCGGGCGTCGCGTCTGTCGTCGAACCCATAAACGTCGAAGCTTGGTCCCCATCGCGCCGGAAACTTGGAGACGAGTGGAGTTTCGCCGTGGCGGCGGTAGTTCGTCCGCGACGACCGGCTAGAACGATAATGGCGGCTATTAACGAGCCGTAGCGGGCGCGAAGGCACCTGAGCCCAAAATATCACCGCGATTAATGCAATTACAGCTTACAAGTCCCTTCGGCTCTAAGACCTCCGGTATTACTAATTCAGCGAGCGCGTGGATGTGTTTCCGGCGTGCCTTCCAACCCGCCTCTGCCGCAGACCCCGTTGTTCCACCAACTCTCTCTCTCTCTCTCTCGTCTTCAACCTCCGTCGAGGCTGACTCAAGCCGTCGAATGCGTGAACCACGAGATCTCGAGGCTACGAGGTGTACCTAAGTACATCTATAGGTAACACGCGTATCCAGCATCCGGAAGCTGGTCGTTCCAGCGAGCGGAGAGCGAGAGAGGGACGGATGGAGAGGCGGGTCGGTTCGCTACGGATTACGGCATTTTCCTAGCAGCAGCCCCCTTGCCAAGCGGTACCGGCGTTTGGCGGTTGCGGTTAACGTAATTACGCCGAAGGACCTGCGCGGCCCCTCGCGCGAAACCGCGAACGTCTTAGCTACGCGCGTCTTGGCCTCTCTCCGCCTTCGAGCCCTTTTCACCCACGATTTTCAGCCCCTCGTCGACGACCTTCGAAGGCTCTACAGCGGAGAGCGCACGAGATGCCCTGGTTAATCGGTGGATCGGCACCGCAACGTCTCCCCCGTTTTCCATCGTCTTGGATCAAACTGCGATTCGATTTCCCTCGAGTGAACGTCTAGCCAACCCTTGAGACCACGCTTTTTCGAAACACCTCTCGCTATTATTAGCTAGCGAAATAACCCGTTGTAGACGCGCGAGATTCATCCGAACGCGACGCTCGACTCGAACGGCGGTGCAATCTTAAAGCGACGCTTCGCGTCTGACTAATCCCATCCTAATCTACTGATCGCTGTTCGCATCGTCGCTCGAAGGAATCGACGCTGTCGCCGAGAACGCTCTCGTCCTCGAGAACAGGAGAACGACGTGTCCGCGAGCTTGAATCGGGGCACGCGATGAAGCGACGCGATACACAAAGGATACCGTTGGCTCGTTCACCTTATCTGCGAACAGTTGCTTTCGCCGGCCGTTTTATCGAATGGTGAAATAGCGGCGTGGTAAAACGTATTTAGCGGTAAACGCGAATGACTGCCGGGCAATAGACCGTGTAAACGCGGCGCACTCGATGACTGTAAAAGTTAGAGGGCGATCGAGCAATTACCGGGGCCGCCGCCATCGCGATCGTCATCGTCATCGATGCCCGGACGGGACGCAGCCGGAGCCAGGCCATCAGGCTTTATTAGCGCGACGATCGGGACAATCGGTTCAATGATTACAGCCGAAACATAATCGTTAACGCGTACGACCCATTAATGACTATGGACCATTCTCGATGCCAAATTGGTGCCGTGGAACGGGCGACCTGGGAGAGAGAGAGCGGATCGGCGGGCGCACTCCATACGCCACCGGTGAACGCGCGGTATGCGTGTAACCGCGTGAACGGTGGACCGCTTCGACGCGACCCGATGATGAACGTATTTGCACCGACCGTTAATTCCCATTACGACGAATCAAAACGTAAACGCGAACATCCCCCTCGCGTTCCCGCCGTCCGACAACTCCGCCAACCCCTCGCGCCGCTTCCTCCCCACTTTCCTCTACCGTTTGCCCTTGGGCAATACTCGCGGGAACTTCGCCGTCCTCCCGTGGAAGAAAACGCGTGTTCCACCCTGGAGCGAGCGTCCGTCCACCCTCGTCTCTCCCGCGTCCTCCCTTTTGTCTCGCGGAATCGGTTCGTTCCTCCATAATTTATGAGATTCTCCGTCTGTCCGTGAGAGGCCTTTCCTCGCGACGTTATAATTAGAAATATGCTTACGGCCGTAATTCCGGGTGGAGCGTAACGGAACGGGAACGGGGCCTAAGGGTAGGGGGTAGCAGCGGTAGGGTGAGCGCGTTTACTGCCAATAAGGGACGCATGCATAATAGAAACCCGTAGATGGTTGTCGGCCGACCGACAGAAGGACTTACACGGGAATGCTACTTTACGAGTGCTCGTATTACGAGGGTCGCGGATTCGCCGTCTTTCATAGGAACGGGCCGCGCGCGCGCGCGCCTCCACGGATATCGAATCCGCGGGCCAACCACCGTTCGACCGCTTTCCTCGACCCCTCGCGTTTCTTCTTTCTCGTACAAACGAGCGCGGTGATGATTTATCGGATCCCGGAATCCCGAAATTTGCCAGCCGAAATGCCTCGCGATACGCCAATTTGCGGGGCGTGCGGGTTCGTGCGACGCGAACGGGAGAAGAGGTTTCCACCGCCGGTGGGAAAGAGGTGCGTGCTCTCTCACGGGGTGTCCGGTTCGCCGCGAGAGTAGGGTGACAGCGGCCGTAATAACGGGTTACCGGTTACCTATGGACATTTATTTATTTACGCGTTCCGTGGCTGGTAATTTCGCGTGATTCGAGGTTTCGTTCGCACCGTCGAGAGTATCGCTTTTAAACGCGGCCCCGCGTTCCCCGAAAAGAATCGTTTCCCTCCCGGGTTTTGTTACATTTTACACCCTCGGAGGGTTACCGCGCGCGTTGACCTCGTCTCGAGTTCCCGGCGAAAATCACGCGCGCGATCGTAGGCGGAAATAGTTGGAGCGAATCGCGCGTCGAGTCGCGCGAGACGCGGACAGGGGTGCAGCACTCTTCCATCCCCCGATCCCGACGGTGGCGAGGATCGATCGGGCACGCGGTCGCCGTTTCTCGCAAAGGACCGGTGGGCTCGCGAGGAACAAAGCTGCGCGCGTGCCACGGTACGCGCAGAATTTCCGCGAGCGTTTCTCCGCGCGCGACGGAGACGACGCGAGCGTGCGCGGGCACGGGCGGAAGGAACAGGGGCGAGGAAGAGGACGAGAGCCTCGGTCACGTATGCATACACCCGCGCGCCGGGCGCTCAAGTAATTCGCGCAATTTCATCTAAATTCCGTAGCAACGAAATTTCTCGCGTCGTCGTCTCTGTGCTCGCGCGCCGCTCCCAACGCGAACCGTACCTACGTGTACGTGTACGTATTGTACGCGTGCTTCGTTCGCTGGAAGAGAGAGAGAGAGAGAGAGAGGAAGAAAGAGAGAGACGGCGTAATGGTATTTCTTACGCTCTTTATTTATCATGGGGTGGGCTGGCGCACCCGCTCTCGACGTTATTATGAAATACGATTAGGTCGGTACACCTCGGTACTCTCTTCCATTTCTCACCCCCTCCCTCGTAGTCAGCCTGCTTCCGGAGCTGGAGCCTTCGGCTATTTCGAATATCCGACCGTTCGATGGATGCCGATGCTCGAAATACCGCGTGTCGTGTGCGTCGAGCGGCTCTGTTTCGCGCCTTTCGTCCGTCGCGATAATCCTTGACCCTCTTCACCCCGCGAGGTATCCAACCTACGCCTCCCTCCACGACGCGTTACTTAAATCGCGTTAAACTTACCGAGGAAGTTTTCGTATTCGATTAAACGATGGACACTTTCCACGCCAGTTCTTCACCGTACAATTCCCTTTCATCTTTTTGTTACGCGATCTTTAAAGTACGTCGTCGCGTCGGCGCGTGTCTGCCTCGAGGTAGCAGTGTTTGTAGTAATCGCGGTGATAAATCGTCGACCATGGAATATAACTAGACTAGGGGGTGCGGAACAGCCACCTATTTCCCGGCGGAATCACTCGCCCGCGTAAATAAGCTGTCGCGTTTTATTTCTTCCTCCCGTCTTCTCGCGGGATATTTCCACCCGCTCGTTGGGAATATTGCGCGCCACTGGCTCCACGCTTGGCCAGGTAACCGAGAAATTCACCCTCCGCCTGCAGCGAGCTTTCATCGTCGCGCTGCGCGTTTTTCCTTAATCCTTCGTCACTGTCCCGCGTATCGTCATTCCAATTGTCGCACGATTCCTTTCCATTTGTCTCGCGTTCGAGCGAAATTAGATCGTCCGTGAGTCCGCACCGGTTCCTGAACCAATGGCGGTCAGCCACGGGCAACAACGACGGCGGCAGGTCTATTTTTACGTAAGGGGTTGGCACCCATTGGACGCGGCGCGGACGCGTATCCTAGCGTACAGCGCATAAACGGCGTTGCCCGCGGCCCATCAGCGCATTAACAATTATATTACGGAAGCTCACTGTTACGCGCGAACGAATTCATACGCGTGCCTTCGGGGCACCGTGGGGTGAAAGCAACCGGCCGTCGAGGGAAAAAATACGCTCGACGGAAAGGAGATCCGGAGAGCGGCGGCCGGTCGACCGGTCGGCCGAGCCTGTCAGATGCGAATCTACGAACGTCTCTCGAGGCAACGGCGTCGAATGTTGTTGCACGCGCGTATCGAGGCGCCGTGTCTCATCGATCGTCCACGGAAAACGGTGCCCACCGTGGAAAGGAAACGAGGCTGCGACCGATTCGAAGAGCGGAAAGGGGTGTGGGTCGCGGTTTCCTCTGGCCCGACCGTCGGCTTTGTTCTCGCGCTCGCTAGAGAGAGGGTCGAAGGAGCGAGCGTAGACCCTCGACAGCTTCGGTTACCCTTTGGTCGCGTCGTAACAGTGGCTGTGATTTAATTTTTTTTCTCGCTGTTCACAGAAGAGAGAGAAAGAGAGAGAGAGAGAGTGGGTGGCAGAGGGCAGAGTGTCATATTCACGATATGGAGCTGGTGGGTGGCGCAAAAGCGAGAGAGTCGCGCGACTACCGGCTATTGAAGGTCCACGGCGACGAGAGAGCGAAATCAACCGGGGGTTCGGTGACGGAGAGCCAGAGAAACGGACAGGGACGAAACGAGAGAGACAAAGGGTGCGATGAAGGCGAGGAGAGAGCGAGAGGGAGAGACAGAGAAAGGGGGCGAGGACGAGTAGTCTCGGCGAGACTTAATTAAACAGCGGGCAAAGCCAGGTTAGTTCACAAAGTGACCGCGGCACCTACCCCCTTGTAGCCACCAGCATCGACTCTTCGCCGATATAGTAGAGAGAGAGAGAGAGAGAGAGAGAGCTACCTTCTAGGGGTTACGCTAGCCAACGTATCGGCTTCCAGCGACGAACGACCACCGGCGTTGGAACGACGCCGACCCCGATGCCGCTTTGCGCCTCCGGTTCACCGATCGAACCTGGTTTTATCAACGCGTCGTCCCCCGACCGCCCCCAAGATTTTCGATCCCTTTTAATCCACCCATCGTATCCCAGGCACCGTATACCTTGGCACATCGCCTTGGTGGTCGTTCTAGCGAGTCGCCAGCGTCGCGTCGCCTAACCTGTGTCTCTCGAAGACAAAGCGACGATCGAGGGAAAATAATTGGCGGGAAAAATCGAACCCGTGTCAACGGACGACCACGGACAGCGGTAGCGGAAGGGCAGCGGAAAGGGGCCGTTCGGTGGCGACACCTTTGTCACCGGGAAAGAAGCGTTTATTTTCGCGGGTGGCGACGCCGGGTTGACAGAGTCGCGTCGTCATTCGACGTTCTTTTTATCTCAAAGCCGTATCCCTTTTGCGCCTCTTCTCTATTCCTCAATTTCCAATGAGTCGGAATACGACATGAAACGGTGAACTGGCACAAAGGGGGCGAGCCGGTCGAACCCTTTGCCCGATCTGCTGCTCCCTCCTCGCTGATCGAGGTGGAGCCGCCTCCGGCCACCGTCGCCCCTCGGACCTTTCCTCTCGCCCCTTTCGAAACCGTTCGATTCTTCGTCACACCGCATTAGACTCGCTTCTGCTCCCGTCATTAATCGAAACGAATACTCGCAGTCGACGGATCTGCGCCGCGTCCTCCGCTTCCTCCTCCACGTTCGCGCGGAGACACGACGGCGAAACAATAAATCTTGACTCCGGTGCGATGAGTCATCGGCGGTTCAAGTTCGTGTAACCATACGTGGGCCGCGATGCCAGTTTCAGGAAGCAGGAATCTGGATCGCGTTTTTGCCCCGCGTTTTTTTCCCCCCGCCGGTGTTTAGATTAGACGGAGGATCGTTGTACACGAGAGCTCTAAACCGGTAGCGTGACGTAAACCCTTATTCGACACATGTCGCAGGTTTATACGACTTCGATCGTAAACCGTTGAGTGGCACGGTCGATTCGACGAGCGAGTGGCCGCGCGTGTATTTTTTTTTTCTTTTTTCCGCGAAGCTAGAAACCACCCCTACGGATCGTGGCGGCAAGTCTTCCGATGTTTGTCCACTGCGGTGACTTTGTTTCCGGCCGCGGGGCTCAGTGGATCAGAATGGTCGCGCAAAGGATTCGTAGAGGGCGTGTGTACGGGGTGGTAATCGGCGGGTTTCCACGCAGCGGCGTCGTCTAGAGGAGCAGAAGGACGTCGACTGCGTGGACGGTCGGACGGCGAGAAGGGAGGACGTTACGTTGTTGCGCGCATCCCCCTGTCGATCGGTTGCCTCGAGAGCAGTTACAATGCCGGGGAGGGTTCCGGTTATCCGGTAGGCGCGTGTGCGCGTGTGTGTAAACGTTCACTTCAAAGCAAATCAGCTATCGTTACGCACGGGAGCACCGACGTCATCGATGTCCATACCCGTTGCCGCTGTTGTTGTTGTTGTTGTTGTCGTCGTCGTCGTCGTCGTCGTCGTGGCTAGGCATCGTCCTCGTCGTCGTTCTCCTGGCGTGGTTGTTTCCGAGCTCTTTTGAGAATTAGCTCTTCGAACGAGCTTCGAAGATGACACACGGCCGGCGGTTCCTTTGCGTCGCGACAGATACTTGGATGGATATGTTAGTCACGGACTATTGATCCGTAGATGGATCAAATACGTGTAATTATAGGACGCCACGGGCGCCGTCGGCGGGAGCATTGCGTCAGGAATCTTTGAGGGGATCGTCAACCGTGAACGCGCAGCAAATTTAACGATTATCATTCCTCTTTCTCTGTCCGAACCTTTAATCGTCGCCTCTAACTTTCAGTCGAGGCTCAACCTTTCACCTATGCAACACGCGTTGGACCGGGTTACGAACGGGTTTTAAGGTCCCGTCGTTGATCGACGATTACTCGAGGAACACTCGCGGAAAACGATTTCCCAAAGAGCTGTCGGATAGCTGCGAGAACTCCGGGGATAGCGTGACGGTGGTCGAAATGGGGTTGAAACGCGGCGAGGTCCCTCGGGTCCCAATTACACCGACACCCGATCCCAGCATTACGCGCCTGCTAATTCAAAGGGGCGAGGAGCCTCGCGTATATAAATCTCGGCTGGTTGATTGTACAGTTTCAATTCCGTTCGTCGTCAACGTGGATCGCGTCGAATCCGCCTCGCGAACGTTACCTGCGGATGTCTCTTTTTTGTCAGACGTCCAGTTTCTTTTTTTTTTTTTCTTAGGGTGGAGGGGTTGACGCGAAAGGGGGTGGCGTTTCTCTCGCGCTTCTCTCGGGCGACAAAAGGCTCCGGCTAATCACGAGGAGGCCGCAAGTTGCCGTGAACGAACGGCAAAGGCAGCTGTCGGTTCCCAAGGCGGCGGCGGAGGTTTACGCGCGCGACGCGCCCTTTTTGCCTCGCAGAGAACGCGATCTGTCGGTCGACGCGAGACGCCGTCCAGAATTTCCGGCCGCGGATCCAATCCAGAGCCAACCTCTTCCGCGTTCTATTTGTTATCCTAGCGGCGGTCGACCAATCCGCGTCCGCCGATTCCCTCGACGAGCGGCGCGTTGCGTCGCGTCACAGGTCGAAAAACCGCGAGCACGATTAACGACTCTCGAAATACGGATCACGTAAATTCTGGAGACAACGTGGGAAACGTCGTCCGGGAAAGAGACCGCTTTCCTCGTGCACACGCGGCTTGGACAAGCAAACATGGTGCTTTTTACCACAACGTTCTCTAAACAAAGTTGCGCACGAAAGGGAACTGTCGAAGGAGGAAGAGAGGGAGAGTCTCTTTGGACGTGCTCGTAGATGCTGGGACGTACAGAAGGCGTACTTGAACGGCGGGACCCGTAAAAAGGTCGTCTCATTGTTCGTCGCGAGCAACGCGTGTCCCATTACAAATCCCTCGGCTAGCGACGTCGAAGAACGAGGAGGCACCGACTCCTTGCAACCCCTGCTAAGATAATACCGCCTACCGTTCCGCGGGGGGTCCGAGATTTCGACCTTTACCGAAATGCCACGCGGGGCTTTAAACGGGCTAATAACACCGCGGCCCCAGATTCCCCCCTTGCTGCGCAAATTGCCTTTTCCAGACCCCCAGAACACCGTGCCGTTGCGCGTCGTAAAATTGATAAAGACATCGTGTCATCCATCCGGCTTCGCCTACGCGCGAGCTCGCGAACCGTGAACCTACTCGTAAGCGAACCGCGTACATCGGGATGATTAGACTCTAGAGAGAGAGAGAGAGGGAGAGAAAGAGAGAGAGAGAGAGAGTAACCGTTGGGGTTGGCATCGAGAAGAAAGCAGCTCGCGTTGCTTCCCATTTGCGCGGGCAGTCATTAGCCGAACGAGAAAGACGATGGCCTCGGCCGGTTGCGTCAATATCCTCGGATGATCGATCATCCGGTCGGAACCGCAGGAGGTCTCGCGCAAATTAAGTATCGCCTTACGTTACGGCCGCCGCCTTTAAGAATCCTCGAAAACAGGCGATAGGCGAGCGAGCATCGCGAGCGATCCGCCGGTCGCCGTGGCATCGTCGATCATCGCGGTCGAACGGATGGAACGGACCGCGATGGCGATGGGGTTGGGGTTGAAGGCGGTGCGACGGAGCAAAGGTGAAAGCAAAAGTTTCCCGCGGAAAGATAAAGGTTTCTATGGCCCCTCCGCTCGGGGGTGGACTATTTCCTATATTTGCGATATCATAGAAGTCGCTTGACATTATGGGTGGGCGACGCGGGGATCGGCCAAGGGATGGATGGGCTATTCCGTGAGACCGGCTGTCATATTCATGTATTGACACTGAGCTGGTTGACTAATGGACTGGTGTTGTCACAGGCTCGTGTTACCGCGAGGGCCCGGCCCCTGCGCAACTCGTTTTTCCTGCGAATCGACCGAAACGCGTCCACGGCGACGTCGTCACGGACCACCGTGTATACGGAGGCACGTACGAGAAGAAACGAAAGGGACGAAATAAAATATTAGCTCGATCGAGCCGTTCGCGCGCGCCGCTGCCTCCTCCCTTTGCCCCCGTCGACCAGCGACTTTTTTTGGTACCGCAAGCGCAATATACCGATCGGTCGCGCGCCCGCGCCCACGCCACCCTCAAGCACACGGATATCCCTGTCGGTCTTCCCGACTTTTACATATTTATCGAGCCTCGTATTGTGCTCGCGTCAGCCGAGACGCTGACATCTTTTGCCGGGAAAATCCGTGATATTGAATTCACCTGCCACTCCTACCGCCGCCCTCCGTCCTGCAACCCTGCACCCTTTCCTTCGTCGACCACCACGGAATCGATCAACAGCCACGTAATTCCGTGTACGCACGCATTCGAACCAAGGAACGAAAGAAACCTTGGTCCCTGGGTTACCATTCGAGAGCAACAAGAACCAGCCGGATGATTCATCGCTACTCGATCTCTCAGCCGAGATCTCGATCGGGAGACACAATGGAGAAATCGCTTCTGATGCTCGACTTTTCTCTTCTCCTTTTTTCGTTGGTTCCAAAACGAACCAGAAGAGAAAAAGAAGCGAAGGAGTGCGAAAAGCAGCCACGGACAAAGGGGTGTGGGTGTCGGGGCAGGATCGAGTAGGTGGCCAAAGAGGAGCAGAGGCTGCGAGCGCGAGACGACTATTCTATTACCGACTGACATTCGATACAAAGTTGGTCGAGCGATCGCTGGCTCTGCCCGTGGTCCTTCCACCCTTCGTTCCATTAAAGTCGCGGGACGAAGGCTGGCCCGAAGTAGGAGGGCCCCTTCGTGGCTGGAATAATAGGATACACCGCGACGCGTCGCGGCGCGGGGACCCACGGGGCGACTTTATAGCGGCGCGTCTCCTCGCGGTCGGTTGATTTATCGCGGAGTTAAATGGCTCGATGCGGGAACGCCCCGCGCGGATGATGCCACTTCGCGGGTACGTTCGCGCGGTCGAGGAGCTCGTTTACGCGTCTGCTAGTTTCGTCGTAAAGAGTGTCCGTTCCGAGGGAACGGGCATCCGTGCCATTTCATCGTAGCCAGTAAACCGCCGTCTAGTTATCGTACGGAGGAAGCGACGAAGTATTGGGTACTCACCTCGGACCTTCTGCTCGTCCTGGAGCTGTCTCTCGAGGCTGTCCTTAACTTCCCTCTCACGGAGCACGTCCATTTTCAGCTCGGCTGAAATTGAAGAAAAATTTCTGCTTTTACAAAACGATATTTTCCAATATCCGATAAACTTTAAAGCTAGTCTCCCTCGGCTCCGCGGACCCGAGAAGGGAAGGTGGGGTGGTTTCGGGTCGAGTTATCCTTCGACGACCTTCTTCGCCGTTCCTTTTCCCAAAAGGTGACGCGGAGGATATTGCACGGTCTAGTGGGTTCGTGATTAAATCCAACGGACGACGGCTGGACCAGAGCTCGCGTAGTTACCCCTAATAGAATTACATCGAGACGCACGAGGAGCTCGACCGCGTTTCTCCTCCTAGCTTGTCTCCAAGACGCTCGCCCTCGTCCTCTATCCTCGCCCCGTCGCCCCTGGGACTCGCCGCGCTAAATTAGCCATTTCGAATCTCAGCCAGAGGATGGTGGTATCGTCTTCGCGTGGAAATTCGCATCGTTCCTGACCTCGTTCGTCTCCCATCCTCGAACCACCGACACCACCGAAAACAGCGAGGAGCGAAAAGTAGCGTACCGACTTTTTAACTCGCTTTCCTCCGAGCTACCGTAGTCGAGCGCAGGCTAATTCGGTTTAACGGAAGAAAAGAAACCGAGGGACGGAAGATTGATCCACCCTCTTTCTGGCTGTCTGCCTCTCGAATTACATTGGCGGCCAATGAGCCGCGCTGCTCGTAACGCGTCCTCGCGGCTCGTCGACCGATAAGCCGCTCGTTAGATCGTTGCCAATTTGCGGACATTTCGCAGGATACGGTAACGAGCCGTTCGCGCGACGCGACCCACGTACAAGAAGTCACTCCGTTACGCTCCACCGTTTCGCGAAGCGTACCTCCCTGGCCTGGCTGCTCGAAGCGAATTTAATATCTGCCGCTCGTTTCCCCTCTTCGATCATCCTGTAACGAATCGCGACGGTGGATCCGTGCTGGATACGTGCGGCTGGCGCAGATGTTTGTTCGAACTACAATTACCGACGAGGGCGGTTTCTCGGCTTGGAAAAGTTGAAATCGCGCGATCCTCGCCGCGTCGTGGTAGGAGGAGCAGGAGGAGGAGGAGGAGGAGGAACGGGGCGACGATCCGCGCGGAGAATCGAGCCGGTAGATTAGGCAGGGCCGCGCGCGTCTCAGCAGTATGCCGGCAATTTGAGAGCGTTTGCGAGGTCCATTAACGGCGGTAACTCTTCACGACCGGCCGCCACGAAGATTCAATTTGAATGCTAACCAGAATAGGAAGTTCGCGCCGGAGCGAGAGCCGGCCGTCTACGTGTACGCGTTACGCGGCCCACCCACCACCCCTCGCTACCCTGTTATTGCCAATTTCGGCGCGTTTCTGCAGCCCACTTTGCGATCGTTTAGATTATCATCTCTCCCGGTTTCTCTTTCTCTCGTCTCTCGACGTTAGGGTTCCGCGTCTCTACCTTTCCCCCTCCCTATGGTAGGTACCTAACGTTTCCGGGGATAATTGAACTTTATTAGAGATCGTCGTCGACGCGACCGTCAGCCCCCTCGTCCCGGCTGGTCCACGAGCTCGATTCGAATCGACCGGGTTTAACGATTTTACCCCGCCCGTTGTCTTTCCCGCCTCGTATCTTCCGCCGCAACCCCCGTTTTAAATACGGCCCCTCTACGCGAGCCACGTATATACGTATATATATATATATATATATATATATATATATATATATATATATATATATATATACGTACAGACTTTCAAGGGAACCGCGAGGAAAGTTGGAACTGGCGAAAATCGATTCTAGAGGGTACGAGGAGCCAACAGCGCGACCAGGGGGGTGCGAGCTTATTGAAATTCGACCGCGAGCTGCTGGTGGCCATTAAAATTTCAAGGATTAATGTTGGCCACGGTGAACGACTGGCTCGTAACGGAAAACTCGCCCCTTCGCGGAGCGAGGGTCTCTCTCGCGTACTTCTTAGCCGTACTTCCCGCGTCAATTAGACGCTCCCTAATCGCGAGTCCGCTCCATAAACCGTGAATTACGCGAGTTATTATTCGAATCGAGTCCCCTGGTTCGACACTGTTAAAACCGACGGGATCGTTGTCGGTCGAGAGATTCGTGTGCGCGATTCGAGGAGCGTTCTCGCGGGCAGCTGTCGCGTCGCGAGGCTCGTTAACGCCTGGACGGATCGCGGGGCGGAAGCGAGCGCGGGTACCTCGGGCGCTGAATCGAGCCTAGACGGTGGATCATCGACGATGGATAATAATATTCACGGTGGCCGTGGCGTTCCTCGCCCGGCAACAATAACGGTGCAACGGAACGTGCACGCCGGTGTTACCGGAGCGATTCATGGTTATTGATTAGTATATGGTCGCCGGGAAAGACGCGGGGGTGGGTGGGGTGGCGGATGCCGGGTGACGGTGGTAGCGTTCACATCCCCGGAGGGCTTGTACGACGACGTGCACGCGTGGTATAGCTCCTGCGCGACGCTAAGATATTCGCAGGGCCCGAGGCCACCCTCAGAAACAACAATGTCAACTTACCCGCGCGCCGTGCCCCGCAATCGTTTGAATAGTATAATGTAGCTTTCGTGTTACGCCGCCCCCGAGAGCCGCCGCTTCGCGACGCGCGTCCATCGATACCGCGTACGCCGCCCCCGAGCTTAAGTCGACGCCTCGCGTTTCCTTTTTCTCGTTTCCACCCTCTTTCTCTGCACCGTCGAGGAGAGAAGAGTCGACGACGGATCCACGCGGTACCGCGAAATCCGATCCAGACGAATTCGAATCTCGATCGTGAACCTCGATTAATTCGAGCAGTCGACGTTATTCGCTGACGCGTGGGTCTGCTGGACCCTCGAAACGGCGATATTATTGTTCCCACCCTTGAATATTATAAACGCCATAGTCGCAAGTTTGTCCTCCCCCGCGGCTATGTCTCTGAGCGCGTCGCGCATCAATTGTCTGACGTCCACGCGACCGGAAACGCGGCCATCTCGGAGACTGTGGATCGTGAGACGATCGCGAGACGCGAACACGGTGTCGTTTAATTTTATACGAACGGAGGATAATGGAGGAGGGCGTGCAAGCTCCAGCAAGGTCCGTCGAAGCGAGAGGAAGGCGAGGAGACTGGGCAATAGTTGTCCCGCGCGGATTACGATCCTTGGCTAGGGGCTACAAGGGTTTCTCCTTCCTCCTGCAGGATTTAAGACGGACTTAGGCCTTGTTCCGGTCGCTGACCACTTTGCCTCCCATTAACCATTAACGGATCTAACGAAAATAGGATTAGATCGCGGCTAGTCGGGCTCGCGGTGCGCACGCTGAAACTACTCGCCGTTCGCGCGGTCCCTGGCGTCGGGTTTCTTAAAACCCGCGGATTATCCGTGCAACTTCGCCCACGACGCTTTCATCCGGTGGTCCACGGAATTTTTCTGGATCCCGCGAACGATTTCGAACCGATCGTGCGCGACGCGGGGTCGAGTTAAACCGCGTAACGTGTAATTACGCGCGCGGATAGGTATATACGGTACGCGACGCGGTACGTGGCGCCGCTGAGTACAATTTACGGTATCGACCGCGAAAATACAATACACACTCGTCTACCGGTCGCGATAAATTTGTTAGGCGCGCGCGTCCTTCCGCTGCGCCCGTCGAATGGAAGGTGTCCACCCTCTCGTATCGGTATAGTTACGGTATGAAACCTTTTCAAACATCGTTTAGAATGCATAACGACCACGAGCGGAGCGCGCGAGTCCGTGTTCCTGTTATCGATCCGAGGCGAGACCGCTAACCTTCCTTGTTTCCTTAACTAATCCTTTACGCGCGGACACTAATCGAGTCAACTTTGGTCTCGAGCCGGGTGGAACATCGATTCCACTCCTTCCCGGGTGATTTCGCGTCGCGTCGCCTCCGATAGCCAGTGCGAAGTACAATTGAGAACGCCGGTGGAGAGTCGGGAAAGGGGGAGGGCGCGGTAAACGCGGCCGATCGTAGGTGAATAGTTTCGATATCTCTGTCGGCAGTCGAGAGTCTCGCGGGTCTTCGGTGGCCGTGTTCGTCGTACGAACTCACCCGGAGATACGGCGGAGAGCGTTTTCGCGTTTCGAGATAATCCTTCCTTCCTTCGGGAACGGGCCCTCTGGGATATCTTGCCGAGTTATTGCACGGCCGCCGCTTAGAAACCGCCGCTGGTACGATATCGCCGCGCGCGGTCCCTTCGACTGGTACCAGCGACCGCGAAACGATCTTCATTTTTCTCTCTCCTCGAGAATTATCATCGAGAGCCGGTGGGGTTCTTCGAGGAATCTCCGTCGATCGAAATTCTGCGCGGTCGAAATCCTCGCGGGTCACGACCGCGAATCGATCTCGCGCAGTCGTTGAACCTGCGAGCGAGACCTGAATACGCGATCCCACGGGCAGGACCCCGCCCCTTCTCCGCCACGAGACGTACGCGTCGTACGATCTTTATCGTTATTACGAGTGTCTGTCCGACTGTGCACACCGTGCGTGCACGTTAGACCTCCCGTGCACAGCGCGAGACATTAATGCTCGCCGATCGTAAAACGCTCGCCAACGAGAATCCCGCGCAAGGCGTTTATCGAGTAACCCCCGACGACCCTTCGTCGACTTCTTAACGATCGATCCTTCTTCGTCGTCTTTCCTCTCGCTCTATCTCTCTCGCTGTTTTGTCGACTCGCGAGACGGTTCGTCGACTGCCGACACTGTACGCGCGCGACAATTTATGCGAGGACAAAGCGTATCGCGTGCACCGGAAACGTAGCGAGTTGTAAAAATCGGGTCCCAGCTGTCCCTCTTCCACCTCCTGTGCTCTCCACTCCTACCCTTCCTGGTGTCACTCGCGACAACGGTAATTAAGAATCGTTTTAATGAATGCAACCTCTCGCGATATCTTCATCTTCTCGCGCGTCCACCAGCCTCTCGTTAGCGCGCCGCGCTAATAACCGCCTGGTGCAACGCCGCGCGAGCCGATCGCGATGCATCGGTACGTGCCTCTTCCGTCTCGAGTCCGTTGTCCACGGTATCGGGAAAGTTCGTGGCAGCGACGGAACCGTTTTCTTCTTTATTTACCCGCGAGGAGGCTACCACGCGGTGCTAATCGGCCGATTGCGTCACGCGAGAGCGGAAAATTAGCCAGACTCGAGAGGACGGAGTCGCGAAGCGGTATAATGCGCCCGATTATATGCATTAAGCCGCGAGGGGCGTGCTTTAAGGGCCAATTATCGCGGTGCTTTTACGCTCAGAACGGCGAGAAGAGAGGCTCTCTCCGCCGTGGCGCGATGACACTTTCGAAACGTGTATTCTTTCTCGCGTTCCTTCTTCTTTTTCTCATTTTTTTTCTCCTTCGCCATAGTCGTCGTCGTCGTCGTCGTCGTCGTCTTCGTCGTCGCGATGGATCCGGTCGCAGGTCCGCGCGGCGGCTCGCGCGGGAGGAACGGGACGAGGTTTCCGCGAGGCCGCGTGCCGTCGCCCGATTCCACGTCGCCGGTTCGGATACTCGGTACAAAATATTCGTTCCTCGCGGCAGTAAACGGCGTCGTTAACGACGCGACTTCTCCCTCCTTCGTTCGCGTGGCCGTTACCGCTGCCTCTTTTATTGCCGGTAAATTACACGGTTTATTCGACCCGCGCGACGACCCAACTGAAAGCAAACTGTATAATTGAACGGTAGTTAAAACTGCGGTAGGTCAAGTTTCCTCCCTCCGTCTCCTTTGTGCCAGCTCTCGTTTCGCGCGATCGAATTCGTCTTTCGTCGCTCGAAGAGCTCCGCCGCGGGGGTGATCGAGGGGACGCGCGAAGAAATTGCACGAATCTGGAGGAAAGAGATAGGAAAAGGGCGAAGAAACGAAGGGTGGAAGGGAGAAGGACGCGAGGGGAAGGACCTCGCGGAGAACACTTAAAACAGCGGCGACGATAAAATTCGCGACGCAACAAAGTGTCGGACAGTGCCTGGCGCGAGATAGGAGAGGAAAGAATGTCGCGGGTTCTCCGCCCGTGGGTTTCGAGAGGCTCGTAAATTTTCGCTTTATAATCGCGGCGGATGCGCGGCCCGTAGTGTTCCAGCCGGGAAATCGGCCGGGGATCGTTAGCCGGCGTTGTCCGTCTCGTCGCTTAATTCAGACGCGACAACGATCGGTGACGATCGAGCGGCAGGATCGATGTCTCCGGATCGTTAAATCCAAGATTTAGGTGACGCGCTCGGCCCCCACGGTTTATCGCCGCGTCCTCCGCGTCCGCTCCTCCCTCTGGCACCGACCTAGAGGATATACCCTTTCCAGGAAACGCAGCCGCCCCCGGATGTCGCTCGCGAATTTCCCGTCTCTCGCTCGCGAGGAGAACCGACCTGATCGAGATTAAATCGAAATATCAATTCAGACCGTCGAAGGATGGACCCTGGGTGGGTAGGCTTGGCTCTCTCTTTCTCGAGTTCGAGCCAACCTCGTGACTTCTTTTATTGTTAAATAAATAATCGACCAGTTGTTGCCGCGTTAGGCATAATTTATTAGCCTCCCCGACACTAGCAGGCACGGGCCCCCTCTCTTAAATTCTTCTACTCCGTCCTTTCCTCGATCCCAATTCCCTTCTCTTTCTCTCTCTCTCTCTCTCCCTCTAGCTCTCGTAACCGAGGAGGGCAGAAACTCGTGGAAAGAAACGCGTTCGCGATGCGCGCGCCCGTAGCCAGGTTTATCCCGTGGCCCCCTTTCAGGGCCCGGTGGCTTATGCTAAAACCGTGGGGCCCCGGTGGTTTCTCTAATTGACAATCGGCCGGGGCCAGCCAGGAGGACTGCGCAGGGTTCGAGGTGGGAACCGACAACGACCGCGCCGCCGCGACATCGTATTGTCTCGCGTTTTTATTCCTACTTTTCTGGCTGGCCTCGCCACGCAGAAAGGGTGGAGCACCGTGCTTGGTGGTTTCTGGGCATACCATGGGATCGTTTGCGCTTTCCACGGATCCGCGCGAGAACGGCCGGGGACCTGGTCGCAGGATCGCTGGTCTGGTGCGTGTACTGGTGTGCGCGCGCGCGCGCTCGCGTGGTCTCGCTCGCGGCACGAATTAACGAGTAACAACGGGGCCACCCTGACCCGGGCGCCAACGTGTCCCATTAAAGGCGCCCTTTTTCTCCCAGCCGGCCGTGGCTCGCCGCTGTTGTTGCTCGTTATGAAAATTCCTCGAGTTCGATACCAGGACGGGGCGACTCGCTCCTCTTTCTACCCGAGTCGAAGGGAACGACACTCGTTTCTCGATAAAATATTTCCAATGAAAATCGCACGGCTCTCTCTCTCTCGAACGTACGATGTCCACCATTGGTGGTAACGTGGAACGAAATTGCAGGAGAGATCGGGGAACGCGGCGGACTGGACGCAAACAATATTCCAGCCTTAGCTTTCGCCGCAAACTTTCGAGACGGCAGACCAGTTGCTTCGGCTCGGCCGTACGCGGCCTGATTGATTTACGCTTAACCCTGCCAGGGAACGACCCTCCGCCCCCCTGTTGGTCGCGCGCGCGGGCAGCGCTATCTCTCTATCGGTCGTTGCGGAGCGGCCATTATCGCGCAAACTATGTACGCACACGTGTATCGATGGCACGCTCTTTTTTCTTTCTTTTTCTTCCTTTCTCTCTTCCCTCTTGTTCCCAGCCGTCCGACGCCCAAGTTTAACCGGCCGTCCATTTGCCTGGCGGACCGTCTCGTATCGGCAGGCACTTTTCTGCACCCAAATATCGACGATAGTAGCCGTCGACGGATAATTCTCTGGCGAAACTTCTGGCAAATCGATGCCAGACGATCGCGTTCCGTGGTTTTCGTTTGGTTCGCGGGTAAAAAGTTTCTGGGTACTCCCATTGTCTTGGAGCGTCCTCACGAAAGGATCGTAGAGGGTGCAGACGAATCTGGTTGGGGTGACGAAACGGTGAATGTCCGGAATCGGGAACGATTGTCTCTTTACGAGCGATTCGGCTTATTCCAGGATCAACGTTCGACGGATGTTTGCTTTAATTAGCTCGTTCGCGTGGTCTCCCGGATTTAATTAAGAATGGAACAGCTTTATTGCCTCGGGAACGTTCTCCCCCCGTTGGCTGTTGCTCGCGCGGGCCAAGACACCACAGCCAAGGGACGAGACGTCGGCGGTGGCGGACGGAGGTTTTGTTTTCAGTGGCCGAAGAAGTCAGTCCCTCGACGAATCGATCTGTACGGGGCTCTACGACGTGGATCGAGAATGTTCTCCGCGCGTTTCCGCCCCCCTCGCCAACGACGGCGCTTCTCACGGTTCCCGCTATTAGCCCGGCGTAATTTATTACTTTCCACCTTAATAAGCATAATAATCGCCGCGGCCGGTTGTTCGCGCGCTCGCAGCCCGCGACCTCCGACCCGTGAACGATCTTTAAGGTAGCCTGCGAGGCGGTTGCGGACGTTTAATGATGCCCAGGGACCGCGAATGGGACCGACCGACCGATCGAACGAAGAAAGGGAGCGACTGGAAACGAGAGCTACCACCATCACCACCACCTGGTACCATTTTCTCGTTCTCCGTGTTCGATCGATTCGACGTCGATTTTTAAGACCGTGCGCAAGAAAAGAAACGCGAGAGGTGCCTGCCTCGCGTATCCGAGAGGCGTATCTCGGTAGCAAAGGCTGGCAGGTATCGCATCCTGGTCCACGGCGCGGGACTCGATGCACAGAGGGAGAAAGGGTGAGAGAGAGAGAGAGAGAGTGGTTGCGCTGTCGCGCGGCGTGGCTCGCGGTAATAGGATTTCACGTAAGCAGCCTCCCAGGCAGCGGCCAAAAATCGAAGGAGCTTACTCGACGGAGATGCGCCGCCGGCCGGTGCAGCCGGCGAGAGAGCGTGCTGCTTCGAACGAGACGGCCCCGTGCGGTAAAAAGAAGGCGAAGGGACCCGGCGATGGTGGAGAGTGGTGCGCGAGGGAGAAGAGGACACAAAGGAGCGGGCTCGGAGAGAGGGAGAGAGGGAGAGAGAGAGAGAGAGAAGGGCAGCGAGAAAGAAAGACGTCCAGCCCGTACAATTTTAATTAACCCGGTACCGGGTAGCCGATCGCGATCGAATCGGGTGCACGATCTACAAGGAATCTACATAAGATCCTCCACTCGCGGCTACAACTCAATCCCCTCTTTCTATTCCGCTCTCTCGGCGGGCCTTAAGCGACCGGGGCCTCCTCCCTCTCTTTCCTTTATTTCTCCGCGTGCACGAGGAAGAGGCGCGCACAATCTTTGCGCTCCCGCCGTGGCTACCCCTCGTCCCTTATCTCGTTCAGCATCGAAGATAGCGAGCGCTCCGCCAGCATCCGGCGAGCTCATATTGTTCTTCACCGCGCGGCGTGTAACTTACCGAGCGAACCAGACGGAGAACGAGCCTCCCCCCTGCCCCTCGTTCGATCTTTTATATTATTTTTTCCCTCCTTAATCGACCCGGCGCTCGTGCGTTCGCCGCGCGTACTCAACCCTCTCGACCCGGTTCGGACGTGTACGCGACCAGTTCGATGCTTCCGATACCACTTGCGAACGATATTTTCCACCCTCCCCCCCCCCCCTTTTCGCTCTCCTTTTAGCTCGTCGAGCACGCGTTCGTTTTCGAGAAATCGTCCGTTAGTCGTTCTCCAAAGCGGCGCGTACGTCGAGTCCGGTTCTCCAAAGGGGAGAGCGCGCGAGCACCGCGAGGACTCGGCCCGTGTTCGCGCGTCCGCGCGTATTAGGACCCGCGGATGGACCGACCGTACGCGGAGAGGAGCTCGGTAACACGATAGCGGCCGTATGTAAAACCATCTGGTGTAAAACGAGCTGCCGGCTCGCTCGAGTATTAAATCGGCCCTCTGGCAACCATTCCACCCCCTGGAACTCGGATGGAAACCCGGTTAAACTCGGTACCGCGCGCGGATCACGGGGCTCTCTCGACTCGGCACGTCCTCCCGCGTTAAACTCTCCGGAGTCGATCGCGCGGTCGACCGGTCGCGGAACAAAGGACGTGGCTCTCCTCGCGAAGATCGCCGCCGCGAGATACGCTCTCGGCCACCGTCCTCCGTAAGAATGCCGATTTTCTCCTTCGCGCGGACGGAAAAACGCGTTTCGGTGCGCGCCGCGCAGCCGCGTCGTTAAACTCTCGAGGCACGACCGCGAGGACGACGCTCTTTGTATCGAGCCGGTTAACGGGCAATTAAACGAGAGACGAGACTCTGCGTTTCGCGCGGTGTTCTCGTTCCGGGAGACGCTCACCCGGTGGAGGCGCGCCGGAGCTTCACGAAAATTGGAGCAAGAAAGGACATCGAAGACCTGTTCCGTTCGCGTCGGTAGATAGACGGGTAGATCGCGTATCTCTCGAGCGTAAATGGGAAACCTGTTCCGCGCGATACATTCTAGTCTTGCTCGACGATTACGCGTCGTTAATTATAATTAGCGACGTCGAAACGAATCGTTGACGGGCGCGCGTAGTCGCGCGATCACGTCGCCTGGAGAGGCGAGGATCGATCTCGAGCAAACGTCCGACGATTTTCATCGAATCGCGAAGGCGTACCGCGAGCGAGCGAGCGACTTAAACGGCGTTTAATCTCGGTCTGGCCCGGCGGGATCTCTCCTCTTCTCCTCCGGGCGTACATTTTTCTTTTTGCTTTTTTCCCTTCTTTTCTCCTTCTTTTTCCTTCGTCCAACCTCTCCTTTTCCCTCGGCTCGTTTCCAACTCTTGAAACGCTCCGAACCGGACGTATTTAATAATAACACGAGCCGATCTATCACTCGCTTAATGAGAGCCGTGGCCGGTGTAGACGCCGCCACGGTTCGCGGGGCCTTATTAATCGCGTTACCAGCGTTCGGTCGTTGCTACTTAAGACACGCGTCGCTTATCTGCGACGGTTACAACAACGATATTTCAGAGAGTTCATTTTTCTTGGCGCGTTGCGCGTCCCGCGCACCCGTGGCAAATGGGTTTTTGTTTCACAGTCGGAATAACTCGAACCGATTAGCATTTTTTAATTGAATTAAAATCGGACGTTAATATATGGCGCGTAGAGTCACACGTTATATTTCTTCTGTCCGTCCAACGGACTGTTGGCCTGCAAGAATTATGCGATCGCGAATCGTCGAAAGCAGGTATCCAGATGGTAAATCGGGGTTAACAAGTTCCGTGAGAAATGATGTAACGCGTGGGTAGAACGCCGCGAAAATCGTAGGCACGGAACGCGTTTTGGGAGGAGAAAAAGGATTCGGCTTGGCACTGACCTTTCTCGTAGTTGATCTGCCTCTCCTGCTGCCTCGCGTTGTCAGCCGCGACCTTGAGCAGACCCTGGATATTCCTGAGCAGGGTCTCCGTACTCGAGACCGAGGGATCCTGGCCACCCTGGGAAACGGCGACCGCCGCGGACGCGATCTGAGAATAGTTGAGGGCCTGGGGACTCTCCGAGCCTGGCGCTGGCAGCGGCAGGTTCTCCGGCACGTCCGACAGATCTGAAAAAAAATCGTACGTGAAGAGTACAAAGGCGGCAGCACGCGAGCATTCTTCTTACGTCGGGCGTCCCGTTTCGGACTTTTTGCTCGTTGCAGGCGAACGCGCGCGTCGTTAATAAATTTCGCCGAACGATCCTGGAACAACGTTCGAGGGAGGTCCCTCTCGGTGGAGACTTACAACGCGTGCGTGTTCCAGAGTCGTAATCCCGCGACGACTACTTGTTACCCTTCGCCACGTCTCTGATTTAACGTCACCTGGGACGAATTAAATTCGCGAATTAAAACGGCACTCGTTCCGAGCGATTAGTCTCTCGCGTGCGGCCGCGTCCCGGCGATTTATCCCCGGCTATATCCGTGGCGCGACCAGGGACCCCGATTTCGGAGGGAAAACGATTCCCGGAACTCGTTCCGAGAGAGCGAAGCGACGCTAAAAGCCGGGAGTAGCCTCGTTATTCTCTCTCTATCGACGATTAGCCTGGAAGCATGGTTTTCGTCGTCGTCCTCGTCGCGGTCGTCGTCGTCATCATCCTGGTCCTCGTCCTCGTCCTCGTCCTCATCGTCGTCGTCGTCGTTGTTGTCGTCGTTGGACCTTGGGGGCAGAGCATCGAAGAGAACCAGGGCCCCGGGATCGCCGGAATAAAGAATGCCTTATGGTTATTGCCAAAGAGGTCCGCGCAGCGAGAGAGAGAGAGAGAGAGAGAGAGCGAGAGAGAGTGGCGAGACAAGACGTCTGCGTGGGTTCTACGGAGCTTAAGTGACCGGTCCGCGCGCCCCTACGGCCCACACCGTGGGCTTTAGCCCCGGACCCTGCTTTATGGCCAATGATACGTGCTTTATTGTATCGTCTTTTAATTATCAGCGCGCACCTACAACGCCGTGGCATTCGGTTACTTATTGCCATTGGCCGATTTAATGCTCGCGCGGCTGCCTTCGGTGCCCCGATCCGCCGGCACCTTTCGATAGCGAAACCATCCACCACCGGGCTCGCCACTTTCCTCTCCCGGTTCCCCTTTTATAACCCCCTCGCGCGCCACTCCTCCCCGCCGCGATTCCGTTCCCTCCTCCTCGACGAGCGTCGTAGTCGTCGTCGTCGTCGTCGTCGTGCGTGTACTTCGTCGGAACCCATTACAATTATCTTCGTCGGAGGGCAAGGGCCAAGGCGAGGTGCCTAGCGCCTCGCGACGCGGTTCTCCAGGAAGTCGGCCGCGGTGGGACCGGCGACGAATCGCGGGTGGATCGGTTTCGGGGAACGAGGCCGAGATAGCGGCGCGTCTCATTAAATCAGAACTGCATTCCACGGGCGTGTACACTCCCACGGGCGTTCGATGGGGTTCTACTTCGATCACCGGCGAGGCACCGTAGGTAGGATGTACCCGATGCATACGACACGCTGCGAGACACGGATTTCTTCCCCCTCCGGTACACGACCACCGCAAATTTATACGTCTAACTCGTGTCTTTCCCGAAATTTAGGTGCCCACTAATTTCGCCTGGCCACCGCGTCCACCCCGCCTCCCTAATCCGTCCCGCGATGCTTTCTCCGTCTCTCGATTCCTTTTCTTTTCTTTTATTCTTCTCTCTCCTCCCTTTTTTTTTCTCACCCATGAACGACCAGTCCCTCGCAGCCTCCTCTAATTGGAATATCCAATTAACGCGTGGCGCGCGGACAATCGGCGAATCGATTAGAAATCACCGCGATTATGACGCTTCGCCGGACCGGAGGAAGCTGGGACAGCCGAGATAGCACCACGGTGGAGACCACGGGGCCGAGATTTTTATCTGGCCCCATCTTTCATTATTAAAACGAAACTAAATATCGAAGATGCGAGTCTAACGACCAAACAGACCCCACCGCCAGTGGTGCTTCTTCCAGCGCGAAACCAGCCGTTTCACGCGAACGACTCGTTACCACGTTTTCGACGCCACGTCCAATCGAGTCCAACGAGGAGGAATCTTCGAATTCTGAATTCGAGCGAAGAGGATGCGAAGCGATATCCTTCCTGCCCGCTCGTGTACGTTACTCGTCGCGAAGCGTGCGCGTGTATACGATCAGGCGGATGAAGAACAAAAAGAAAGGAGCTCGGGAAAATCGAGAAAAAGTTTCGCGTAACGCTTCTCTCGATCCAGAGCGTCGCTCGATGTCAATCGAACACGCGTGCCCTCCCCCCGAGGCTCTCCACGGAACGAGAGGATGGAAGGAGCGTCGCGCGAAATTGGACGCGTGTAGCGCGTAAAATCGTCGAACGCCTCCCGGTGAAAATTTCACCGCGCGCGCAAGCTGACAAGTTTTGACAACCGCTGAGGCGAGCGCCTCGGCTCGAAGACGAATCCCAGGGAACGTCGTTCCGCGGCGGGCCCCGGGATGATCGATGAGAGGGTCTGACCTACCACTCGTCCCGGGGAACTCATCTTTAAACGCGGTCTGTCCGCTCGATTCGATATAATTATTTTACGTATGCGCACGGGCAACATCGTTTCGACTTTCGGCACACGTCAAATCCGCCGTCACGGTCTACCTGCCGTTTAATTGATCGACCGATCGTCCCTGCGGACGTATCGATCGACGCCTAGGCGAGATCGGGTACCTCAGTTCGGTACTCACCCTCGTCCTTCTCGTTGTCGTCGTCCAGGTCCTCGGACAGATTGTCGTCCTCCTCCTCGTCGTCCTGCGAACGGTGCGACGCCTCTGCCTCGCTTCCGGAGTGCTCGCCCACGCTTCCGCTTCCCGCGGTTTTCGAGAGGTTCAGCACAGGACTGTGGCCGTTCGAGGAACCTGTCAACACGATCGTTCCATCGTTCATTCGATCCGTTTAACCGGCAACAGAGAAGTGGAGCGGCGCCCGATTCGACGACGATTCGACGATCGATCTTATTTCGAGCCGTCCCTAAGCGGGAGGAACGATGGGCAGCCGACCACTTTCCCTTCCGCGGTTCATCCGCGCCCCCTTCTATTCCACGTCGCGGCATTTTAATCCTGACGTGGACGGATACCGTTTGGCGAGCGCGTCGGTTCGATGGGACCGCGCTGGGCACCCGGTAGGCACGGTCGACGTCCTCTTCGAGTACCCTTGCGGGGCCCGCGGGGGCGAACGCGATCAGATTCGAACTGGAAACGAAGCTCGCCAGCAAGGATAAAAGGTTCGATCGGAACGGATTAAAATATTACGGGGAATCGGAGGAAAGCGGTCCCGGAGAGGAGCCGCGGCTGGTGCCCCGTAACCCGATATCGAACTTAATCTCTCCTCTGGGACCGCCTAAACGCTCTTGGGCTTGGTCCACCGACCGAGAAATAAAGAAATCGAGGAAAGGACCGGGTCCACCGACCGTTGGACACGCTCGGTTGAACCGTCCTTCCCTACTGCTGGCCTCGAGCGCCAGTCCCCGTCGTCCCTGTACGAACCCCCGGCAATCGTCCGTGAATACGTCGCCGGAAAGTTGCCTAGCGCGTTTTTACTTTGGCGAAAGTTCGTACGAAGACACGGCGATGATCCGCGACGGCCTCGAACCTCGAGGATCGCCGCGATTCGCCGGGAACAAGAAGAAGAAGAGGAGGAAGAAGAAGAAGAAGAAGAAGAAGAAGAAGATAAAGAAGAAGAAGGATGCGTCCGCCGCGTAAATAGTACCCGGATCGTAATACCGCTCGGCGTTATTCGCCGTATTATCGGCCGATTACTGTAATTACGGTAAACGAGCGTACGCGTATTTATCTTACCATTGTGCGAGCTGAGATCCCTTGGTTTTTGGTCCAGCGCGAGTGCCCTCTCGGCGTCTCCTCTCTCCTCGCGGAGCCTGGAACCAGCAAAGCAGATAGGGAAAACCTTTAGTATCGATTGGTGGCGGGCGCGGAGGTGGACGAGTCCGCGCTGGGCATTAATTAAATAATTATTCTAGTCCCGTCCCGAGCGAGCCGCGTGGGAAGATAAGTGCCGGTCTCTCTGTCGGCCACGCTGTGCCATCCGATTATCGTCGTTAATCGATTCGCGGCTTTTTATCCCCCGCAGTTGTCGCGGCACCTCCGCGAACAGTCGTACAACGCGTCGTCTGACCCTTTCTTCCGGAATCGTTCGCGAATTTCAGAAACGAGTCGCGCGACAGAGTTTCCAGAGTTTCGCAGAAATTAACCGAGTCGATTCGCAGCCGATTTTCTTGGAGAACCAGTTCGAAACGGTCGCGCCACCGTTGGCGAACGCGGGGACGCTGGACCCTGCGACCATCGTTCCTTTATCCTCGTCCTCTCTCGCTCTCTCTCTGTCTCTCGCCTGGTTTCCTCGAATGTTCTCAGCTTTACGAGGGCCGGGCTCGTTAAGCTACACCAGCCGGCCTTTATGCCCCTGCACCGCGAAACTTTTAATCTTGCCCCTATATTGTTCGGCCCTCGTGGCTACGGCCGCGCGGTAGCTCGGCTGGGAATCGTTAAGACTCGCGGCCGGATGCCTGGGATGACGTTAACCGGCCGTTGTCGCGGTACCCAATGTCTCGCGTAACAATGTACACACGTGGTAGACCGCTGGCGACAACACGGACTTAGCTTCGACGCGAAAGAGCCGTGCGATCGAGGAAATTGCGACGACGATGCCCCACCAGCGAACTCTTAACGATTCTTTCCTCGCGTCGCGGAATTATTCTCCCGGGCGCGGTACTTTTTTCCGGTCGGTTGCGGGCCGGGGGCGCCTCTTCGCACCTCGAATCGAACCGCGGACCATTAAGTAAGAAGTTAATATCATTAAACATAATATTGGGCGCATCTGGGAGCCGCAGAGCACTTACCCGGCCCCGACGGCCGACCCCACCGCAGAAACCGCCCTACCCTACGGCTGGCAGCGAGCGCGAGCCCGCGAGACCTCGACCAACCCCCGCGACCACCCCTCCGAGCCCATCTCGACCCCTCGAACCTTAATTTTTTAATGAGAAAATGCTTTCAAAGAGCCGGAGAGAAATACCGAGCGTCTACGAGTGATAAGTTACCGTCGCGTTAAGCGGAACGACGGAGAACCGGCGAGGATCTTCATCCCCCGACGAGAGGAGGTTCTTCTCTTTCCCACCCCTTTGCGATTACACGGCAGCTGGCATTACGAATTTCCAATTGATAAGAATATCGTGGAAATTGATTCGAAAGTTCGAGACGATATCAGGCGCGATCTAAGGTGGACAGGAATAATGCCTGGCACGAATAATAGCCGCGCGCGTTCGCTTTCGATATCGTAATGACTTAATTTCGAGGATAATTAAATTTTAATTGGTAATACGAGTCGATTAAGACGGCCGATGGGTATCTCGGTCCGCCTCCTTTCCCGGGCAGGCCCTCTTTCTCGTCGGTCCAGCGAATTCGTGCCGTGGAAAGGGTCGGGAGGAAAGAACGGGTATAAGAAACCGTCGAAATCGGGGAGGAAAAGGGGCGAGGGCGAGAGAGGGAGACGCGGAGAAAGGGGTTCGAAGCCGATTCGCTTGCAACGTCGCGTCGTAACCGGCAACAACCCGGCGGGGTTATTAAATTTGTAATTAGTCGAATATTACGCGGCGCGTCCCAGACTCTTCGCGGTGGGTACGCCAGCCGTTCGCGTGCGCGTTTACGCGGCTACGCCGCGCGCGTTTACCTGTCCGCGCGTGAACGCACGCCTAAATGGATGGCGCAACCGAGCAGAGCTCGCTGCCTCCTTTGCGTCTGCCTTTAATACATCACGGATTTCATTTGGCTTGCCTACGAGCTAGTCGCGAATAATTAGCGAACGCCGCGCGCCCTTCAACCCCCTTCCGTTCGCCGACGATCTTCTTTGTTGCCTCGCGCGGTGAGGGTCGATGTTTTCGCTCCGTGGTCTTAAGTCGAGTCGGAATGCGAATCGGTAATGAAGCCACCGCGAGATTCGCTGCTGGCAACAGAGTTTTCGGCTGCGCGTGGGATTAACCGTGAAATTTACGCGAGCGGAAATCCTGCTGAAAGTCTACGACGGATAAACGAACGCGAGCTAGCTGCCTTCGCTCCATTAGATGTCATTTTCATCGGCGAAACTTGAATAGCATCGCGCCACCCTGTCGCGACTCTCTCGACGATCGACCAGACCGATTCTGGTCCTCGAGGAACTACAAAGGCGGCACGAATCATCCCCTGATTTCGGAAGCAGCCATTCCGGACTCGCACCCATCCTCGATCCGCGATGATTGAACCGTATCAATCCCCGTCGTATCCATTAGCCTGGCGCAGTGCTGTACGCGGCTAATAAGCCGAACGAGCCCTTCTCCAGATCTTTGCCTTTAATTTTGATTCGGTAATGACGAACACCGCGGGGATTCCCGGCCCCGGTGCTCAGGAACGAGCAACGAGCGGCCCGCTCAGCGGGAGTTCATTAACAGCCGTATTTCGAGGAAAGAGGCCAGCGATTCCAGATCGACGCTTGGAATCGAAGCGTAAAGTTCGCGACTCCGCGCCACGACCCACCCTCGCCAGATTCAGAGTCGTTCGCACTCCTCCCATTCCACGGTGGCGTGTTTCTTTTTTTTTTTATTTTAATTCAATCTTTTTTTAATCAACGCTTTGACTGCCGCGGGAGCTATCGCGGGGAACGACGGCGGAGGGTGGTTTTGTCATTTCGCCGAAAAATCAAAAGCATCGCGAGCGCGTTCCGATAATGACGCACGGAGCACAGTTGTAATTTCAAGGGGACAAAGGGTCGGGCAAATTGGCGAAAGTATGCCGTCCACCCCGTGCCGCGCCCGCTGGTTTTTCGATAAATAAACGCCGCGCTGGGAATCGTTCCCGAGCCACTTTTCACCTACGCGTTCCTCCCTCCGTGCTCGGAGACGATTGACCGACGCCGTAATTTTAATTACACCCCCGTGGAATCCGAGGCGCGATCGCGTCGCCCCGCTCCGTTCCGTTGGTTCGCGTCGTCGAAATTTCCAACGAGTCGAAATAATAAACGAGCCCTGAGAGAAGTGGAGGGGGAGGAGTTGGTAACGAGATCCAAAGTGCGCGATCCCGAAAACGCCACCCTCGAACGTTCCGACATTCGAGGCGAAAGGGGTGGCCTCGTAACGAGTCTCGTTGCGACTCTCAGCCTCTTCCTCGCCTCGCCTCGATCCTTCTGGCCGTTTCTCCGTTTTACTTCCATAATTACGAGCGAAGAAACGGGTCCTCCCGTTAGCCGATCGTGTTACCAGGAAGACGGGCGAAGGTGTCGCCAATTTCATCCCTCGACGACAGCCTACCCTTTTGTCTCGCGACGAAAGAACGCCAACTTCCATCTACCTTCACCGTGGCTAGGAATTGTTTTCCCTCGACCACTGGCGGAGAAAGGGAAAATATGAGAAACATAATTCAAGATAGGGGATGGGGCGCGCGCGCGGGGACGACCGTGATAGAGGACCAGGGCCACGGAATCGAATTACACTCGATTCCATCGTCGCCCCTGCCTTTCGATTTCTGCCGGAGATCCGCTCGCAAATATTATCCGACGTATCGGCAGACGGACAGCATTTATCAAACTGCGCGCGGAGCACTCGGACTCGAGGGAGCTACGGGGCCGATTCAATCAGCGGATGCCTGGGATTCCAGCTTCTCTGCCGCTCGTCGATCAAATCGATGGCCAGTACGGAATAAGACGTACCGCTCGCGGCACTAATTCCCCTTGGTCTCGACTTGGAACTCGCGGCCCCTCCCTGCTCGTTAACCTCTCGACCAGTTCTCGTCTCTAATTCAAATCGCATTTTTCTCTCTCCTGCCTCTCGCGTTTTCGACATTAGACACGCACCTGTTCGTCGTCTCTAGCGTAATTGACACATAACCGAGACGAGTTACGATTAAATTTCGACCTGCCCGTTTCAGGGGGACCGGTTAAACGTCATCGACCATACTTATGCAGATTTGATCTCCGCGCTAGGAAGGCGACGCTGAGCGTCGCGGAGGAAAAAGGGTGCCCTCCCGGTCGGTAGCGCGTTAATTGCGACGTTTACGCGAGTCCATTGTCGTCGAGGGAAGATCTCTGTCGGGTACTCGCGTACGCGAATCTCCTAACCCACGACAAAGACCACCCATGGCGACCCCGCTCTGGTCCCTTTTATCTCCGTTTCGAATTCCCCTTCCCTCTTTCTCTCTCTCTCTTTCTCTCTCTCTCCTTCTCTCTGAAAGTTTGACGCTCGAAAGGGCGCGCGCTCCCAGTCAGCAGGTTTCTTCTTCCATTTCCCGCTTCGCCACTCGGGCCCGGAGCTTGACTAATAGATCTCAGCGGCAGTCACGACACAATCGGGCGCGGACTACCGTTGCTAACTTCATATCAATCCGTGGATTCCGGCGCACCGTCCCCGGTAACGAGCCGTGATAAATGACGGTGCCGCTGGCCCAGCGACGATTGAGATTAATTTCTCGTTGTACGTCTTCTTGCGAGCGGGGGCTTTAATACGCCCCGCGGTCGATGCCCAAACGGACATCGCAGAGGGCGACGAGAGAACCGAACGAAACCCGTGTTCTTCCACCCCTCTCGATTTACGCCGCGTTTCTATCCTTGAAAAATAATTTCCATTCCCAGGGACTCCTCTCCCTCTCTCTCTCTCTCTCTCTCTCTCTCTCTCTTCCGTTTCACGGCTGATAATCTTCCATTGGCAAGGTAAATCGATAAGCAGTCGACGAAGGAAAAGGCGAACGTTGTCTGTCGAAAGGCTCTCTCCTCAAGGTCCCTTCTCCGTTCTCCACCCCTCCACTGTCGACGCAGCGACGAACGCGGGGCGAACCGGCTAATTATGTATCCCCTGCGGGACCCCCGCAGACAGGAAATGAGACTACCCGAGTTTCTATTCGTTTCATATATATATATAGATACGCACGGTAGCGTACGACTGGAAATACAGTCGGATTAAGCCCAGGGCCCAGGGATCAGATACCGCGCGCCGCGCCGGTGATAACACCCGACTTTATACCCGCGCAGGACAGCGGTTTAATTAGACGACGACGGGTGAGTATTAAGGCTGGAAACGTTGATCGAGCTAAATTGTTTTCTCAGCCTCTCTCGCTCCTTCTCCGTTTCGCTTCCGAATGGCTTCCGGGGCTGTCGAGAGAAGACAATGCCGATCGAACGGCCAGATAACCCGGCCGTTTAGACGAACGACTGGCCCCTCACCGCCCCCAACGATCTCGCTCTTTCTCGCCCTCGCTCTATCTCTCTCTTTCGATCTTTCACGATCTCCTCGTGAACGCGAGCTTGACGAACGGGACTCGCGGTCTACGGAGAAAAAGGAGCACGAGCTCGCGCCGGAGGATGGCCAAGCCCATCACCGTGTCGGTGAACGAGGTGTGAACGGCTCGCCGCGACGAATAATCGTTTGTTCAGTCGAGTTCCAGCGTTTTTTCGTTTCGTCCCCCTCCCTGGCTGGCTACGAATAGGAACGATCCGCTTCTTGCCGCTCTTTTTGCCACCGCGGCTCGTTAGCTCGGGGCCGTGTCGCAACACGTGGCTACGATTTCGACGGGGACCCCGCGAGCGTATAAACAGCGAAAGTGGCCCGCGTTTCCTACGCGTGCCTCCTCGACGATAGCGGCGACGAGATCACAGGTCGCGAGACATCAGCGACGAGCGGGAGGAGCGAACGAAAGCGTTTGCGGGAGAATCGTTTATCCGGCGGGAAGATAGCGCGCGGTGGATCCGCGCGCTCGTCGACGATACGTCATCCCCGTCGTCGGCTGACGCTCGCCCCCTCGGCTAGCTGCTCGCCAGGGGCGAGAGAGCTTCGAAAGCATTTTTCAATTCCGCGAAACTTTACGATAGAAATCTTCCACCGTGGGGAGCGTAGGAAACGAGCGAGGTGGGGGAGAGAGAGAGGAGAATAGAAGGAGGCGACCGCTCGGCCGTTTCGCCAGAAACATTTGTACATAAATCTGAAAATTATGAGCCGGTCCCCCGCAGCCCTCGCCCGGGCCATATGCCTGCCAACGCGTAACGGAGAGATAACGCGTAGGGCAAAACCCCTCGCGAGGGCTACCGCTCGGCTGCGCGTGTACGCGTCCAAGTGCAGCCTTCGACCTGGCGAAAAGCCTTCGAGTATAAATCAAGATTCGTGGAAAATAAAAATCACTTTGGCGGCCGGATCGGTCGATTAAGGGCGGTCGATGATGGTCGCTCGGGGAGCACGGACCACGGCCCGTTCTCCGCTACCCCTACGACTGGAGGAGAACGCGACGGGGCTTATCGCGGTTTCGAATGGACCGATTTCCAGCGGGGGTCGCAGGAGCTCGATCGTGCCGCGGCTGTTTCTGCCTCGATTATAAAGGGATTTCTCTCCTGCGAAGCTGACAGCGTTCGCGATAAACTCGTCCTCGCGCTTAACATCCTTCTTGGGCGACGGTGGTGTCTCGCGTATCAATTGTACGATTAAACTTCACCGCGCTGGGTGAGAAAGGGAGAGACGAATGGAAGGGTGGAGATTTCACGCAAGGTTCAACTACGAACGAGCGGATGCTCAGTCGGCAGGCAATACGCAAATAAACCGACGAATCTTCTCCCCTTGGCGCGTACACCCTCCTCGACCCCGTCGTCCTCGCGACAGAGCCAGTGCCGCCACCGAGGTGGATCGAAGAAAAATATGCGGAACGAGAAAAATAAAGAACGATCACGAGGGAGTGTGTGGGTGTGTGTGTGTGTACGGTCCTCCGTTTCGAACCCTTAAGCTGGAGAGCTTAGATATCCGAGAATATTCTCGCGCGAGACCTCTCTCGATGGAAGAAAGAGAAAATACGGTGGCGCACGGGGCTGCGATCGTTTATCGGAGAAAGAGACCGATATCTGTCGCGTGGAAATCTGCTTGTCCGCGATAGAGCGGGGACGCGTCAACCCCTGTATTCGAAGAGCGACGCCGCGCGGCGCGTGTGCGAAAATACACGCGTAAAAGGCCGCTTATCGGGTTTGCGCAAGAATAGGATTCGACGACGCTTCCGAAAGCCATAACCGAAACGGTAACTGCCACCCTCTGACTGATCGAACTTATTCTTTTCCTCCGTTCCCGGCAGCCATCGCCTGCTTCTGCTCGACCATTGCGCGTCGATAATGCCACGAGGCCAAGGGGTGGAGAGTGGAGTACGCGCGCGAGGGACGCGTCGCGAAATTATTTTTCTGGGAAATTGAATAGACAAAATCGAATATTTGCCTACTGGGCCCTTCTCGGACTGGTATCTCGCCTCGCCCACGGTGCGATTCATCGAATCCAGCGGCGATCGTAAACCCGGCGACGTAGACGAGGCGGATCGTGTCGGACCACCTGTGGAGACAGTGATAACGCCGCTAACGCCAGAACAAGATCCATAAACGAATCGAGCCGTGACGAGATTCCGAGCGCCGGTGCGAACCGCGACCGAGCTCCGCGATAAGACAGCGAGAAACGGAATTCATAAAACGATCGGACCGTGGCGAGGTCTGATTTACAAACGGCGCGATGGGCGTGAGCGTGAGCGCGGTGTAACGCGCGGACACGAGCGAAACAATTACACCGCGTCGTAGGAAAAACCCGGAGGGTGTCGCGCTTAATTACGCGGCCGAGAGAGACGGATGGATAGACGCGTGCGTACGCGGCGGGCGCGGGCTCGTTCCTCCAGCTTCGCGCTTTCTCATCAAGCTCCACTTAATTTCTAACCCCTTCGCGTCTGGGAAGGGTTGGCCAGGAACGCGGGCGAGAGAGGAGTATATTAAGCGACACTCGGAATTACAAATAACAAATTGCAATTTGATTCCCCGCACGGTCGGTCGGCACTCGTGCGGACAGGCTGTTTCGCCGGGGCCGAGGGCGCAATTTATCATTACCGCCCGACAATTTCGTTGACGGCCTTTCGATTCCGATTCCGCTCGGGGCTGCCGCCTCTCCCGCGTTCGGGACGTCGCGCGGAATCGTCCTCGAGACCGACACCCTCGCGCGTCCCGACTCCTGCGCGTCGATTCAGCCGCGATATCTTCGCCTCCCCGATACGCTTCGCGTATCCACGCGTGAGAAGAAAAAATAATCGCCTGCGAATTAACGAACGGAGTCGACGATCGACCCTCGAAACGATCGATTCGCTCGATTCCAGTCGATGGAATGGTAGGAAGTAAAGGGCGAGGGGGTGGTTGGACGGAGTGTAGGACGGAGAAAAGAGAGAGGGTTGGGGCTAGGGTTGAAGGCGGGCGTGTGGGAGGGGCAGGGGTGGTTGAGCGGAGCGGTTTATATGGCTAAAGGCGCATCCCCCGAGCCGTATCGATCGTTGACTTTAAAATTCAAAGAGACCGACAATAGCTTCCCTTTCCGCCGAGCCTCTCTGTACTACAATATCATATTCCGTTCCTTTCGTTTCATTGTCTGGTAAAGCCTGCGCTAATAATAAAAGATTGCTACCCTGGAAGCTGTGTCTGTATAGAGGGAGAGAAAGAGAGGGGGGGTGGAAAGACGCGGCGCGCGCGAGAGAGCCCGGAGAAACGGCGAAAACGGGCGTGGGGAGAAAGGTGGAAGAGAGTCTTGGCAAGTTCGGTGCTACATCATCCAGATAGCCGTGCCATAATGCTTTCGCTGAAAAGTTGCTCGAATTCTGCGCGAATTTAATATTCCGCGCGCACGCTTCGCCCCTTTGTGATCTCTTTCTCTCCGTCCCACCCCCCCGCGTCGCTCCAACTACGGGGAAACCGCCCGGAACGCGTGTTTGCGTTTGCGTTTGCGTTTCCTTGTCGCCAAAGATTCCACGTGAACTTTCTCGTCGTCCGAGTCGCGATTCCGGAAAATTGGGATTCTTCTCTCCGCCATAGAGGCGAAACGGTTCACGACGAGAAAAGACGGGGTGGAAACGGCTGCCAGCGCGAACGAAGGAAACGACGATCCGGGCTGAGCACGGGGGAAGAGGCTCGCGTTCGAATTACACACGTAACGGGAACCGAGAGAAAGAGATATTTGTCGAGGGCGCGCGGGGGTGGTCGAGGCGCGGACGGAATCAAAGGGGACGCAACAATGGACGATCATATTAAATCATAAATGTAAACGAAGATGGGAACACGAGAGGGAGGGCGAAAGCTCGCGCGCAGTCCGATAATGAAACTTCCCGATCCTCCGACGTGACCGCAAAGCCACCCGAACGATATAACCGATGGCCGGACGGCGGACGACGCGGAATTTTTTCTCCTCCAACGACGTTTTCGAAAAGAAAGCGGGGGGGGGGGAAATAAAGGGAGGGAGAAAGGAAAAAAAAACCGCGCACGAGAGATGAAACGCGTTTGATCTTGGAGCGGAGGGTTGGAGGAGATCGATTCGATCGTTCGAAGTATCCGGAGAGAGGACCGCTGGATAGTTGCCATCGCGAGCGTTGGCACAAACGCGCGTGCAACGCGATCGCGAGCGGGCCCGCGCACCTGAGCCGAGATTAAACGTTTCGAGGGATGACGAAATGAAATATTTAGCGATCCTGGGGGTTGAAACGGGGCCACGTCCACCCCGTGGGAGGCGCCCGATTCCCTTTGTCGGCGACCTGTTAGCCGTCGAATCGGGCAGGAATGCGAGTAACCCCTTGTCGCCGCGCGTCGTCATCGTCGTTCCTCTCGACGAGCACCTGGTCGATCTACTTCGCCCGGATCGATACGTTGCGCCAAGACGGCGAGCAGCAGGAGAGAGCGACGAAAGAGATCGAAGCAAAAAAACATCGAGTCACCGAGGGGGTAGCGCGCGGATTAAGTCGTGTGAAAATTCACGATAGACGGCGGTGGTTAGATCGATCGGCTGAGTGTTTCACCGGGGAAACCGGGCCGTAGGACGCTGAATGGACCGGATTGAAACGTCGACGCGGTGAATAGCGGTTTCAAAGAAATACATTAGCGCAATGTGAAGGGTTACTCGGAGAGTAAACCGAAGGAACGCCGTTACGGGACCGATTATCCCACCGTTCGGTGCTCGATCATTCTTTCGATGCGGGAACGCGTCTCCTCGGCGAGAAATTTCCCGCTCGTAACACGAGGCGGCGAGCTGAAAATCGAGACCCGTGGTCCGCGCTCGGAGTCAGCCGTGAGTTGATTTAGGGGAAATCTGGGACGAGATCGCGAATGGAAGGCTTCGAAAGGCAGGTGTATTATTCGAGCGAATGTTTTACGAGAATTTTATTGTCGGCCCCCGGTGTTCAGCGGTCGTATTTAAGGTTTTATCCCACCCCGCCTCCTCCCTCCGTCTCTATCCGTCTCCCTCGCTTAGGCGTCCTCGAGAAAGGGTTACGATTTTATTTTTCAACCGCGTAAAAGGGCTGAAAGCGAGAGGATGGGGCGAGGGGGTTGGGTGCCCAGTTTCATAAAAGTCGTCTGGCACCATTCGTTCCCGTAGATTATTGCTGGGAGCGCGAGCCGACACCGCGGTGCCGGGCGTACCTATTTTATTTATTATTTCACTTTAAGACGCGTCCGTTCCGTTCGACGAAGGATTAAGGCGGACTAGCAATAAAGAACGAAACGTGGCCCGTACCGCGTCACCTCGGAACGCGACCATTCCCGGAGACCGGCCAGTATAGGGATCGGTTTTATTCCCCTCGGAGCCGCGCCGCTCCCATGCTTTTAATTAAACTCCCAGCAGAAACGAACGCTTCGCTCGTTATCTGATACCGTACCGTCCGCCGCTTACTATTTACGCGTATTCCGAAAACGCGGATAATTAATTTCCCACTCGGATGTGGGTGACGCGGCGGCGGCGTCGTCGCGAGCGGCGGCGGAGAGGCTCGAGGACGCGGCGGTTCGAAATAAATCGCGTCCTCCACCGGGGAAAAGAACCGTCGCCCCGGTGCGACGGGTGTGTTGGTAAAATTAAGGTCGGGAATCGCGTAACATCTCCGGGGGGGCGGAGGCGTAGCAGCTGCGACATCGCGAAATTACGAGGTGGCGGTGGAAGTAGTCGCTCCTTAGAGGAACCGTTGACAAATGACGGAGGCGAGTTTTATTATTTTAGATGTCGGCCCATCAGAGGAGCCGTCCGTGTTACGACTCCGCGAGAGAGACGGCCGGGATGTGTTTTACATACATTTCGCAACAGCCTCCGGGAGGCTCGCTGGAGCTTGCGGGAGCTTGCGGGAGCCCCGACCGCGGCACACCCCCTTGACAAATGGGCCGGGGTTTTATTAGAGCAACTTTTTAAGCTACTCCCCCGGCGAAGACGCGGTGGCTCGTCGTCGAAATAAAGATAAACTCTTGCCGCCGCTGCTCTTGCTTATTTACTCGTACCCGACGATGTAAGCCGTGGCGGTAGTCGAGCGATTTTGGTGCAACGCCAGGGAGCTATTACGCCGGGGAATGATTCGATTCTTGGCCGCCGCGCGAAAACAAACTATAACTGCGCGATTAGGGTGCTTCGCTGTCGGGTCGATCTTTTTGTCAATAGAAACCGAGAGGGAGAGAGAGAAAGAGAGAGTGGTAGCCTGTAACATCGATAAATCTGTATACTAGGCAATGATCAAAGAGAGCTAGTCGGAACGCGGTAGTCTGTTGGTTTTCGTCGGGAAGCTAGTCAGGAAATGGATGGTCGCGTCGCTATCGACCATCATCGTTTGGCGCGGACTCGAATTTCCGTGGGCGAGAAACACACGCGCGTGTATGGAGAGAACGAGGGGGTGTGAGAGAGAGAGAGAGAGAGGGAAGAAAAAAGTCGAACGCACGTTTCGCTCGAGAACATATTTACGCGGCCGATGACAAATGGTTTTTAGCGGCGCGGTGGGTGGATAGGAGAAGTTCGGGACACCCGCTGCACTCCCGTAGGGGCCGTCGCGTCGGAGGCGATGGAGGCGATGGTGGCGATGGCGGAGGCGGACGAGGGCCGCGGGGGTTGGGAAAGGAAAGTGGTTCGCAGATGCGCCGTGACTGATGGTCCCTACTTCCAGATGTACTATACACCGCGGTACTTTTATCGGCGCTTGTTTGTTCAGCGAGTTTCGAAATACCAGTGGCAACGGCGTGCCGTCGGCCTGGTTCACGGATAGCGGCTATATGGAGAACCGAGAGAGAAGGCGGCCGCGAATGGGAAGAGAGCCGTGGAACGTGCGTCGGAAGGAGGCGGCGGTGGTGGAAGGAAAACGAAGCGAGGCGACTGCAATTACCGTCGACGGCCAGAAGAAAAAATGATGCTTGTATCAACGGCGATACACACGTGTATTTACGTGTCGCTGGTCGTGACGTTAAGGCTTTCGTCGTGCGCGATGATGGACGTCTATCACGTGAGACAACCATCCGTTCGGTTCCCCCGCCACGGTTACCCATTTAGTTTTGCCCCGGTTTTTTCATCCACCTCGAAAAATTCCTCGCGTCTAAACGCTCCCGGATAGCCGTCCATCTTTCCCTTGGTCGTGCTATACACCGGCTGGATGTCGAAGGGTCGACGCTGGACGAAAGGGTTTCTCGCTGGAAGGGTGGTAGAGAGAAAGTGGATCGGCGGATTTCGGACGATCAATTAATAAGAGGAGGAGGAGGATCGGCCACTTTTCATCCAGGGGGTGGTAGACGGAGTGAGAGAGACTGTGAGAGAGAGAGAGAGAGAAAGAGAGCGCCCATGCGTTGCTATGTAAATTGAAGAGGTTACACGGTTTTACATATTTCAACAGATTCGCGGCGGCGAGGTGGAAGGGGCGGGCGGAGAGAAGACGCGGGAAAAGTGGCGAGGGGGTTGGCGAGGGCCCCGGGTAGCCACTCGAAAACCGCGGGCGAAGCGTTTTGTCGAGTGTTTTATGGAAAGCTTTAGAATTGTAGATTTTCTCTCTCTCCGCGGCAGCCGCGTTGCCAGCGCAGCCACCCGGATTTATGATAGCCACACCGCGAACCTACGACCCTGCCCCGGCTGCTACTTTCAGCGGCACTTCCTCTCGATAATATAAAAGGATATTATTTAAATTCGTGAAAATTCCACCGAGTGTCCGCAACAGGACAGTACCCGATCGCTTCCACCGGGGGGGACGCTTTTTATTCTACTCTTCTCTTTTTTTTTTTTTTCACCGGCCACTTTCCGCATAATTCGCGTCAGAAACACTTTCAGACCGATGATCAATGGACGAACACGTCGGTGACGCTGGGGGCTCGGCTTCCGGTCCTTCTCGCTCGAGGGGCGAGGGTACCGAGCGCCGCTTTTCGATGTCGTTTGCTATTGGATTTCAATTGGGAAACGATTACCCTCCTCGAGTGACCGTTTTCCGCTCGTTTGTCATCGAGGTTACCATCCACGGCGGCTCTTCTCCTCGTTCGTGTCATCGAATTCGGCGGCGGGACTCGAGAGTACGTATTCCACGGATCGTTGGGCGGAGGAGCGGCTTCCTTGCCGCGGGACGATTGAATTTTCGATAGGTACGCGATCGCCCGCGGTGGCTCGCGTATTTGTCGACGGCTGACCTCGTCGAGGGGGTCCGCGCTCACCCTTCGACGCGTATCGCCCCGTCGAAAGGTGAGGTACGCCTCGCCGTATGGACGAACGCCGCAAATATTAGTTCATTACCAAAAGTGGCGGCGGAACGGTAGCAGCCGCGGAACCGCAGCAACGGTTCGTCCGCGGTTTATTTAATGACACCCTTCCGCCGCTTTTCAATTAACCTCCCCCCGTCGTCGCTCCTTCTGGTTGCTCGCCCGTGCTCTCGACCCTTCGCGTCTCTACCGCAATCCAACCCAGTTTCCTCGAGTTCTCCGGTCCCGTGGAAAAGATACGTCCGTACGGATTCCGCGACGAACATCCCAGCGGAAGTTCCGCGTTCGAATCGCATGCCTCGCGACCGTAAATAAGAGGGCGAGATCGAGGCTGGCGGAAGGCCGGTCGCTACGCGCTCGGCTTCGCCGTGCGTGCGTGCGTGCGTGCGCGCGCGATGCCAACGGAGGAGCCCCGCTACGTAATATACTGGCGTGCGCTCACCGCCGAAGGGAGAGACCATTTAATAACAATATATCTTGGCCGTCGCGGTGGTTACACGAGAGCAGCGCGGAAATAAGGACAAAGAAGGGGAGCAGTACGTCGCTCGGTGGAGATATTTTACCATTAGAATCGCGGTATTTCCTTGGATTAACGCGCGCGCGCCGCCTTCCGTTTCTTCGTCGTCCAACTTCTCTCGTCGCGAGGTAACGTCGAATCCGAGGTAACGAGGGGGCTCGGTTTCCGGTCAGCTGAAGAGACAAATTGGACGGAGGAGCTCGTTAGCCGCGACGTTCGATACACCCACCGATGAGATCGCGAGGGCCCCCTCGAACGGAGACGCCATTAACGAGATCGCGTCGACCGGAGAAGAGCGAGGAAAAAATTGAAAAATAAAGGGGAAGGAGAAGTGTGGACTAAAAAAGAAACGGTGGAAGGGAAACAAAGCGGTTGACAATTTCACGGTACATTAGCGAGCCATGGGTGGTTCCCGGACACCGCGACTAATTATGTTTTTAATTAATCATTGCGTTCCGCGTCGCGTCCAAAGTTTACACGGCCGCGCTCGTTACCGGTCTAATAACGCGCTGTCCGTCGAACCGACGCGACAAAGCTCACGCCCCTTCGCGGTAGACGCTGAAACGGTGGTTTCTTCCTCGTTACGCGACGCCATCGGCTCGACGACGCGCGTATCGAAATAATCCTCGGCTCGAACGGGCGGTCGTGGTGCGGGACCGCGGCGTAAATGACCCGGAAACCATCAGGAGCGCGACGCGGCTCCTAAAAATACGACGACGACCGTGCAGGAGCGAGAAGGAGAGACCCAATCGGGGCGAAAATTTCCAGGCGAGAATAAAGAGCGCGACGCCGTTAATGGCGCGACGTTAATTATCGTTCGAACGATAATTATCAGGGCCCGTGATGAAATTGCGCTCGCGTGGACCGACGCCGCGGGGCTATAAGTAATTCGAGTTGTCGAGTTAATAAAATGAACGTCCCGAAAGGGGGTCCCCGTGCGCGCGGTGACGACTCTTTCCGCCTGGATCCTCGGATGGCACCCTGTCGCGAGTCTTGGACCCAGTTTTACGAGCCTTTCTCCCCCTCCTCCTTCCTCGATCGCTCGCGAACCGAACGAAACGCTAAAAAGACGTGAAACGGTTCGTGGCAAATGTTTGTGAGAACAATTTGGCCGGATCGATGCGCGAGAGGCGAGCAGCAATTTGTTCGGACGTCAAGTCCCGTCAGGGCCCCGGTCGAGGATCGTCGTTGTTGATCGCGGCCGTATCGTTTCGCAACAGGGTCATTAGTAGGGTCCGTTTTCGGGTCAGGAAGTTTGGCACGAGCGGGCGCCGGTTCGGGGAACGAAGCCCAGGGTTCCCTCTTGTCGCGCTCCACCGGCGATTACTCGTCTAGACGCCTCGAGACGAGCACGTCCACTCTCTCTCTCTCTCTCTCTCTCTCTCTCTCTCTCTCTCTCTCTCTCTCTCTCTCTCTCTGGCCCCCGCGAGATTATCACGCGAATACCGCGGGTAGAGGTCCTCCGGCCTCGATCGGCACGGGAACCGAATAACCAATTCGATTTGTCGGCCGACGGATCCCTGCCCACGCTGAATTGGATCTCTAAATCACGCCGGTGCTATTACGGGATCGCCCGGGGTGATGAACCGTAGAAACGTTCGCGAACACGGAGAGGATCGATTTAACGATCGCGTCCGATACGTTGGAGATGGCTCGAGATGGAAGACAAAAGAAACGGCGTGACTAATGCTCGGAGCAATCGACAGCTAACCGGTTATTATTAATTTCGTCTCTGCCGTTCGGTTCTCGATCTCGATGGAAACGGAGAGTGAGAGTCGCGGAAGTGGAACGCGTCGCGATCGTTGCGGTGTTTTCGAGGAGTCGAGCGTTGGATTTGCGATCTAGGTGAACGCGAATTGTCGAGGGGATGACGAATATCGCGAGCTGGGCGATCGATGGAGGATGAAGACGCGTCGATTGAAGAGTCTTGGGAAACGCAGAAAAAGACGTTCGAGAGCGGACGCGCGGAGGTGAACGCTCGGACGGGAGATCGTAATTAGCGTATTCCCCTGATTACGGGCCGCTGACAAGCCGACGCGACGCCTGGAGCCGGCGTGTCACGGTATTAATCATAATGCGCGTATTTGCACGCGGGACGCGGCTTAGATGCGCGCGCGTGCGTGTCGACGCGCTGACAGTTCGTTTGAACGCAATTAGCGCGCCGCTTGATAGTTGTTCGCTGGGAGCTACGTTATCGCCGCGTACCATCGTCGAATTAATCGTTCCATCGCGGTCCATCGCGTCCACGATTCGGCGCGGGGTTGTCGAGAGTTCTTCCGCGCTTCTTTTCGATCCACCCTCGACCCCGATCGCGCGATCGATGGGCGAATTCGCCGCGTCGACGATCGCGACTGACGAAATTCGTTGCTAATTCGTCTAATAATCGAAGCAATTTTCAATTCGCACGGAAACGCGTGAAATGGCACCCCTATCGAGCGAAAGGTGAGGAAAATCGAGATACGTCGACGCTGATGCTGGAAGGAGGGACGATGGGGTGGGTGCGCGCGAAGATGGATCGAAAACGACTCTCGTAACGGCGGGGCTCAACTTTATGAATATTATTTTCCAGCAGATGTCCCCGACGATAGAACCTCGTCGACGTTGTCGTTCTCCTCGTTGTAATTAATGACGTCTCCGGCCGGGGGTGGGTTAGGGCGGATTCGAAAGAGGAGAAAAGGCCGTCGTAGCCGGAGAGTTTCAGAGGCGGCGATAAGGAAACCCGGGAAAACCTGCGCGTGGCTGGATAGCGAACGACAATGAGCGCGAATTATCCCGGAATGACGGGGTAGTTTTAAAGGCAGGAAGCCGACATTAGCGCATTGATACCACCGCGCGCCTTCTGCCATCGGCCGGACCATTAATATTACTTAGTTCGCGGTGGGGTGGTCCGTCGTTTCGCTCGTTTCCGCGACTCCGTTCCATTTCCAACCCCCGCCTCGAGATTTCTTTTCGAAATCTGTTTCGCTGCCAGGACATCGCGCCATAATTGAATCGATGCCACCAGAAAGGAAGGAACCAGGCAAACGATACTTTTTTTTTTTTTTTTAAAGAAGAGATAAACCCCTACGCAGGAAATAGAACGTGACGCGGGCGCAGCCCTGAAAAACCAACGGATCTGCGGGAGTACGAAAGTTTTCCAAGGGCCCAGGACTTCTGGCTTATGAGATTTAATTGTCCGTACCGGCGGGAAGACAAACGAGGCCAGCAAGTTTCGCGGCGGAATTCCGGTTTTGCGATGTCACGGGGGGTCGGGCGGGATTAACGGCGACAAATCATCGGGATTAGAACGGAAACGGAACGCGGCACGGACGGCTCGAACGAAGACGGACAGAGAGGAACGAACGATGCCCTCGAACAATACGGTGGGTGCAGTAAGGACGAAAGTTTAGGAGGTTGGGGCAGGGGCGGTGGAAAACAGAGATTTCGACGGGGCGCGAGCTCCGTGAGCTTGTAAAATCAAGAGGACAAACAATTAATAACCCCGGTACCGGCGATTAATCAGAATTTAACTCGCAGTTAAATACTTGAGGGCTGGAACGAGGCGACTGGAGCGCGTAGCCAGTCAGCCAGGCCAGCCAGCCAGCCAGCCAGCCGCGCTCGGAAGGGATACCGTCGAGAGGGTACGGTGCACGCAGGATAAACAAAGGTTTACATCAGTGTCAGTCGCAACAAGTCCGAATTCGTCTAGGGTTCTCGGCATGAATATTCACGGGTGCTCGCTCGTCCGTCCCTTCCAGCCTCCGTGCGCGCCAATTCGGCCCCCCATTTCCCTCCCTCGGTGCCGTACTCTCTTTCTCTCCCCCGTCCTGTATCGTACCGCACGGGTCCGCGACCATTTGCCACCCCCTGCGATATCCATCGAACGGCTCTACCAGTCAAAGGCTGAAATCACAATACGCGTTTGTCCGGTTGACGAAGTCGACTCGACCGGGAGCCGCTAAAGCAAATAGAACGAGACGGCTGGACAGAGGGCGAGAGAGAGAGAGAGAGGGGGTGAGAAGGGGGTGACGCGTACGAGGGATGCGAGGGGAGCCGCAGAGAGGAGCGAGCCAATGGTCATTGGCTTTGAATTGGAAATTACGTTTCGGCCGGTCAACTGTCGATTTTCGCTCCTGTATTAACAGCTCGAACGCTCAGGGGGTTCGCACCTTTCCCCTGCTCTCCAGCCTTTCATCCGCCATCGTGGATCCGTCTAAAGACAAAAGGAGTTCACGCGGCTGAACCCACCACCGCCGCCGCCACCCTCTGGCCTCCGATCGCGTAAAAGGAGGAGGCAGGGTGCGCTCGCGCTTGCGAGTATTTCGCACAGCCAGTCGAATGATTTAATCCCCGAATGATGGACGGGCACGTCGCGACGATGATCTGCGTGCCGTGAAGTGACAAGTGGTTAGGATCACGGGGTAACCTCGGTGGCGGATGACGGCGGGCGATGGGCGCGCGCTGCGGCGGCGGGCACTGGCGAGGGTGGTCGGTCGGTGGTCGACGTTGGTGTCTCGTATCGGTGACGGGACCTAGTCGACGGCGGGGCGCGGCGTTACGGATTTCGGGGTCGAAACGGCTGCTGCGAGGGAGAACGGCGAGCGAGCGCGGGACCGCTCGCACCGTACAAATCATGCGGGTATTACAGCGTCACGCGTGGACTCAACCTGTCGCGCGACCGGAAACTCGATGCCGCCGGTAATGCTGATTTATCGGACGCGAAACGGTCGCGCGTGTCGTTGCGAGCAGCCCGCGCGATTCCCGCGTCTCGCGGCTCGTTTTTCCGGTTCAGAGCCTAACTCGATCGGCTATCCCGCGACTTTCGACTTTCATTTTCTCCTACCTTTCGAGATGTTTGACGATATCTTCGTAGGCAGCTCGGCAGTTTTCCCAAACCGTCCCGGACCTGTGGACATTAGAAAAAAAAACGACACTTGAGATACGACGACAGGGTGGATACAGGAGGGAGGGGGAGGGCGCTTCCTCGGGTCACGGGCAGAGGGAGAAAGAAAAACGACGGTCGAGGGAAACGCGGCGGTGATTGCGCGGCGCCGCGCGGGGCGAGGACGCGGGTTGATAAGCGAATCGGTTAATTATAAGCCTGCCACGGGATATCCTCGAGGAAAGTGGATCCACCGAGTTGATTAAGAGTCCTCCTCGTTCCGTCTCGTCTTTCGTTTGTCCTTTGATTCGATCGTGCTCGAAACGAACGCGCTTTGAAGTACGCTGATTAAAAAAGACGTCGTTGGTCCCCGTTGCCTCGGCTAATTTACCCGCTGCATCGAGTTCCTCGACGGTTCGACGCGAAGGGGAAGCGGTAAAGAAACGCGAAATCGAGGACTCGAGTCGGCTTCGATGATGGCACCCACGGTTCCAATGAAACGGGGGTAGGGGAATCGAAGGAGGATCGAGGGAGGATCGAAGGAGGACCCGCGTGGCGTGTGGACGTCTCGAACGGAAGCGAGTTCCCGGGGGTCGTGTAAACCGGTCGAGTAGGTCGCCGTTGCAAGAAGCAAGGGCTCGGGGGCTGAATTAGAGGGTGACGATAGAGGGCAACGGGCTTGGTGACGGCGCGGTGCGCCAGGATGGGGTTGCGTTGAATTAATCATATTCCGGTGTTTGTCGTGCCGCCCCCAGACGTAATCCGTCTTACCTCCCGATCTCTCTCGCTCCTCTCTCTCTCTCTCTCTCTCTCTATCTCTATCTCTCTCTTTCTCTCTGCCACGATAGATTTGCATTTTAATTAAAAGCAAAGCGCTGAAATCATAATGCGAAACGTGCGGCGCCGCCTTCGTCGCGTCATTATACACGTAGGCCCGGTACGCCTCGGAAGGACACGGTCTATTCTAACCGACGACGACGCCTGGCCTTTCCGCTCGAGACGAATCGAGGAGTAAGCGGTACACGCGAGATCGGGAATCGTTGCGAGCCAGAAGGGGAAACAACGCGAATGGAAGACGAAGGAGCGAGGATGAACCGACTAATGGCGAATAGGATGAGGCTAATTACGGCTGGCGGATGTAATCGAAAATTAAGGCTAGTCTCCGTTCGCCGGTATCCTCCGAAAGCCCCCGTGGCTGAGACGGAGTTCCACGGCACCCGGAGAACAGCCCGCACCACCCGACGGCGTCTATTAGAAACGCGTTAACAAATGCCAGGATTAGCCTCGAGACTACCCTCCCTCTCTCCTAGTAGGATCCTCCTTCGATAGACCGCGTCCTGGACCGGCCTCGTTTCACCCCCCCGCATCCGCGTCAACTGTTAAACGCGCCTCGCCTAATCCACCGATATACGTCTCGAGGATTTACCGATTTCCTGCTTACCCACCCTTACTTACCCTACCACCCGATTATTCGTGCGCGCGGACTCGGTGAAAGGGCTGGAAATTTCAAATCGAACGATAGCACGCGCGAGAGAAGAAGGGGTTGGGCACGGTTGAGGTCGCGGCGCGTAACACGAGCGGAGTAAACGACCCAGAAGGAACGCGACTCAAGGAAACGGACTTCGAACGGAGTAGTCCGTCAGCGTTGGGCTACCGGGGGTGCCGGACGAGGGAAAAAGATCAAGCAGTGTCGAGACCCCTCGGATTTCCACGGCTTCGTCTCTTCAAATCCTCTTAAAGTTGTATTCTTTTGGCCTCGCCGGCTCTTCGTTACGACTATACACCCGGGACAAGACGAACGCGCGCGACACTTTGAACGAACGCTAACCTGATCTCCGAAAATCAGCGTTAACGCTGAAAGTATCCGTCCCGCGTCGATCGTGAGAAAGATCCCGGAAGCTTACCTCGCGAGGGCCTCCATGTTCGACATGTTCGGGTTGACCTTCAGTCCCTGCTCGGCGCGGGCCTGTGCCTGCGCCTGCAGGTGATGCGGCAGACTGGCCGGCGACAGGATGGCCGTGTGTCCGGCACCTGGATGTCCACCCAGTTGCATGAATTGCATGTGGCTCAGGTGCGTGGGCGGGTGATTGTAGCCGTTCGCGAGCAGCGGCGACTTCTCCATCCTGGGCACGTCTGAAAGCAGAATCGAGCGGGTCAGACTGGCTGGCAGACGGGCAGGCGTCCCGTCTATATCCCGTCGCAAATACCGTGTGTATATTTGCCGGGGGGATATTCGTCGGACAGGACACTGTGTTTCGAGGTTTCCGAACCGGCCATATATCTTCGTCAACGCGCGCGCGCGTCACGATCTCGGTTTAGGGGGAGACGAACCCGCTCGCGCAAATCCGAAATCCGCCCTGCCGTCGAACGCGCGGAGAACAGCGGCGCGACTTTGCACGAGTCGCTCGAAAAACAGCCGGTCGACGATTATCGGAGTCGGGGATAGTCAGGCAGTCGGTCGCGCGAGGACGACGTCGAAGATGATGCTATTGCGGGACCGGGATTGGGAGGATCGGTTCGTCGGGGATGGGTCGAGGGAGGTAGAAAAAGCGCAACGAAGGGAAGACGAGAGGAGGCGAGGCGAGAGCGAAGGAGAGGAGGAGAGCGTCGGTCGGGCAGAAAGGGTGGTGAAGCAGGGGGCTCTGGTAGGAAGGGGTAGAAAATGAGCGGTGCCTATTCATTACAAATTATCTAAATGGCAGTGATTTCGGCGGACCGGCTGGCCGTTTGACGAGTAAGTGGCGGGTTCGCTGGACAGTGACTGTCGATCCCGAGGACGAGCGACCGGTCCGCGATCGGCAACGAGACCGCGCTACGGTATCGTTTGACAACCACTGTGGGACCCGGCCCATGACCGGCCCTAAAATTGGACTTATTACAACTTATAGAGCGCGATTTGAACGCTCCGCTCAATAACATACATTATCCTCAATCCATATGATTTAATGAAATCCCTCTAAACTCTCCACTTAGCCTCGGTACCTTCTCGCGCGGTACCCTGCCTGTTCCCCTCTCCCTCGCCTCCCTCGCCTCCTCCCTACACCCCGTTGTGTATGCCCTTTCGCAGATTGCTACGTGCGCGCGTACCTACGGAGAGAATTGTCCGAGGGGGAGGAAACGCGGTACGCTACGCATGGTTGCGAGTGCTGGCGGCGAACGAGGAAACGATCAGAGGCGAAGCGAGAGAGCAGAGAGAGAAAAGGGGGCGAGAGAAAGGGTCGCGGCACGTTCCCCCGATCGGCGTGGATACTTAAAACGCGCGTTCCCCGATTTTATAACCCGGGCAACGGCTATTTGCCAGGGTCGCGATACGTTCGACGTCGTTTACCCAGCGACCGATGAAGACGTTTTCGAGCCGCTCTCGACCCGGCCGGGAGAGACGTCGTATCCTCGTGAAAATGGAAATCGCCTCGCGTCGTTAAAGAACAAACGAGTTTCGAGAAACGGGAGAGGAAGCCCTCTTCCTCCGATCTTCTGATCGCGACGACTGGCCCCGCGGAGCGAAACGCGAGGGACGATAAAACACAATTTGAGCTAAAGACCGCGCTCCTATAACTTCCCACCCCCTGGGCCCGAGCGCGGACGTGTACCACCACCACCTCTTTGCCCCTCTCGTGGCTGATGAGGTGACAACCCATAATTATACAGACCGCTTTCTGTCTGGCCTGACTGCAGTGGCATGCAGAGGAGAGGCCTCCATCATCCTCCACCTCCTCCTCCTCCTCCTCTCTCCTCCCCCTGGTACCACCTTCTTCTTCTTCTTCTTCTTCTTCTTCTGACCGCGCGCGCATTCTCTCCGTCCGCTTTCTTCCTCTCGTTCTTCCTTTTTCCGACTATCCATATCTGCGGATCTCCCTTTTTCTCTCGTTACCCTTTATCCTCGCCCCGCGCCCCGTTCATCCGCCGCGCTGTTTCTCATCTACCGGTCCCGTCCCCGGTCTCGCTCCTACGGGCTTTGACTTTCCTCGCCGCTTAATAACGATACGCGCGTTTTCTTCGCATGGCCGCAACGCCGTGGCGAAGAGGAGCGGATACGCGCCGCGCCACGCCGCGCGGCGGCCGTACGAACCGGCGAGGGGGGTCACCCTCGTGCCGCGCGTCTCCTGCTGCCCGTAGGAGAGAGACGACCGCGCTACTTCTTTTCTGGTGTTAATTACAAAACGCGAGAATAAATTGCCGGGGCTAAATGAGTGCCGGGTATCTCTCTCAGCCGCGGCCTCGTCACGTCTGTTCCTTGTTCCAACGCCGGGGCCTCCACGACGGACAGATGAATGGAAAGGCGAGCCCCGTCTGCACAGGTGGAATTTGTTATGCGTCGCGATCACGGCCGGCCTCTCCTACTCCTCTCGCTATCGCCTCCCGATCTCCTCCTCGCCTCCTCGCGGTCTCAGCGAAAATTGCCCGTGCTCTCCACCGTTTCCGATGGCGAATTTAAAAGAAAGAACACACTGTTCGTCGCGCTCCTCCACCACCACCACGCACGCACCCTTCTGGTATTCCAAGTTCGATTTTCGCCTCTGGCCGAAACGGTACAGACCTCCCGTGGAAGCTCTCCGTTCCATTTTCTCTCGTCTCTTCCTTTGTAGCTTCTTTCGCGTCCCGCCGTCAATGCCAGCAAAGACGAAGAAACGACCCCCAACCCTCCCTCCGCTCGAGTGACCACCACCGACAGACCAGGCATCGTGAAATTATTCGGAAAATTCGCCCTTTGTCCGCGGCTCCTCGGTTTAGCCAACGTTCCCGCCATTGTTCTTACCAAACGGCGAAGAAATCGACCGGGCGCCCTTTACCGAAACCTCCCTCCCACCCTCTCGACGCTTCGAGGACGGTAACGCGCGTTATTCGCGCTTAGGTACGCGTATGTTTACCCTCGACACCGACTCCCTCAAAACCCTTGGATTTAACCCTCGAACACCGACCCTCCGGCTACGGACGATGACATCGCGGCCCTTTAAGTACCCCGCCTCGATTTTCTTCCGGGCCGGTCGTTCGTCTTTTCGTCGCGGGTACAGACGCCGCGGTACCGCGTCCCGATCGGAAGCTCGATCGCGAGAAACGCGGCTCCGTTACTCGGCGTGCACGTGCATCCCATCCAACATCGTTCCACGCCGCGTATCGGTACATAAACACGGGACGGGAAACACAGTTTCGCTTGGATGGAATCCGGTTTTTCAAGTAATCGAGAGACTCGTAGCCGGGGCTAGCAGGCGGCCAGGCGAGCGGGCGAACAGGCCGTGCAGGCCGTGCAGGGCAGAGGCAGACAGGCAGGCGGGCAGGCAGCCATCGAGGTAGCTCCCTGCGTCCAGTCTGGAAACTAACCGGGGAGAGAGAGTGGATGCCATGGGTATGTACACCTCCTCCTCGCTCCACCTTCCTTCGTTGCTCTTCTTTCCTCGCTTCCCTCTTTCACCACACCCATTCTTCTTAATCGCTCGGTCAGCTAGTATCGCCGCGTATTGAGACGTAGCTCACCGTCTCGCACGAGTCCGCCGTGGAACGGTCTTGTTTCGCGGTGCGCCCGTTCCTGTCCGGCTTTCGAACAGTGTTTGTTCAGTGTACCACTCGGAACGCGTGATGAACGTTCCCGTTCGATCCTGTTGTCTGTGAACGGAGGTCGCCGTAGAAAGAACGCGCGCAGGCGGAAGGCAAAGGTGAACCGGGATATTGAGACGTAGCCGCGGCTTACGAGCTACGTCCGCAAGAGGGTGGAGACGCGTCGTTCCATCGAGGCGTCGTAACGACGATAGCCGAGGAGAACGTCTAGTTTCCATTCCGAGAGCAACCTCGAGCACGGTCCCTCCTCCTCCTTTCCTCCTCGTCGAGGTTCTTCCTCGACTGGCTGGCTGGCTTTCTGGCTGGCTACCACGCGTCTCCACGCGAAACGGCACTCCAGTATTTGTTCTTCTTCCAGGGTCTCCTCGGATACTCGCATCATCCGAGGGCAGTAAACCTTTTGATATATAGTCGAAGGTTTTTAGAGTTCTGTCAGCCACGCCCACAATCAGCCTTAGTATTATTTACACTCCTCGTGGTTTGTAGTCGGTTGTCTCGCATCCTCGTCCCCGGCTGCTCCTCCGCCGAGCGTCGTCGCCCGCCTTTTTACTCGTCCCGCGCCTTCTTCTTGCCCGGCCGCTTCGACAACGTCATCGGCGGGTCCTCCCCGTCGTCCACGATCGCTTTTTCGCGTCCGTTCTCCCCGGATCGATTTCTCCGCGCAGCCTTTCATCCCTCGCGAAATTATCTATTCGAGGCGGCGCGCGATCGCATAGCCGCCGGCGGGGATTTCGGATTTCGCGTCCTACGCTCGGCACGCAAACACGACGTCCGACGGAGAGAAGGGACGCATATTTTATTTCGGAAATGATGATGATACGCACGAAACCACCTTCGGTGGATCCTTCGGTTTTATCGCGCCGATTCGCCGCCGGTGGACCACTTTCGCAGGCCTATTTTCAGTGCCCCTCTCTGCGCCTCGATCACGAACGAGGGCGCCAATACTCTTCTCGCGCCCCCTCGCCACTCCGCTCGAAACTTTTCCTAAAAACTATCCCCCGCGCCTTTTTCGTTCTCCCGTAGTTTCGAACTCTCCGCCGATTAAAAACTCTATAATAAATTCTATTAGCCGTTCCATCGGCGCAGTTGTTGTTCCACGAGCCTCGAGGAAGGGGGGAACGACGCTGGTGGATGGTTTGCGTTCGGTGATCGAACCCGTCGAAAGATCGACGCCGGGGCTAATCTCGAAGGTAAATCTTTCCCGCGGGCTAATCAAAACCGAGCATCGGTGCCCGGGGCCCGTGCGTTCTCCGAGGCACATCTGCCCGTTGGCTCGATGCAAACCTCTCGGACAAACCGCTCCCTCGCTCTCTTTCTCTCTCTCTCTCTCTCCCTCTCTATTTTTCGATACCTTTTTTTCACGTGCTCGCTACATCGGTTAATCCTCTGCATAAACATTGTATTGTATTTCGCCGGGGATGCTCCTATTATATCATATTTTGTTATTAATATCTTCCGACTGGCTGGGCCCAGAAGCTGGGACGGGGCACTTTTGTGCATCGCCGAAGGTAAGCTCGCCTGTAGCGCTGGGATCCGACGTTTCGAGGGAGAGAGATAGAGAGGGAGAGAAACGTAGACGCACGGGCTCGCAGCGAGAGGGTGGAGGAGAGAGAGATTCTGTGAAAAAGATCGAGGAGGAAGAGGAAAAGAGACCAGGCGGAGGCGCGCTCGATACCGGTTTCCTTTATCGCACAATGCCTACCGGGGGTATTTTTATTATCCACGATCCTGAACTAGGAGAGCAGCGTAAATTTCGCAGGAACCGAAAAATCGTTTCCGCTCGACTCGAGTGCCGTGGCAGCGGTTTACAATATCGCTCTGCTCCGTGTATACCGTTCGATTTCGTCACGCGGTTAAACGATCGGCAAGTTCCAGCCGGCAGGCGTGGCCCCCGGTTGGCTGTGCCGCGTGTTCCACGCGCCGCGCGCGAATATCGAGTGTCGAACGATTTGGAGCAAGCTGCTACCCCTTCCTGTCCCTCGTGGACGAACGCTCGTACAACGGCGCGAGTGGCGAGTGGCTGGTTACAGCGCTCGAATGGGAATACGGGAATCGGAAATGAAAAGAAAATAAATAACGCGCGGTGAAAAAGCTCGCGTGCGCGCGCGGGTACGCGCGCGTAACCAGGACCTTTGACGCGAGCGCGTGTAAACGAGCCACCGGCCGCCCTCGAAAGTAGACATTTACCCCGGTTGTCGAGGGAGAGAGGAGAGGGTTTGTTTCGCCGGCAGAAAACAAGCCCGCGATCCGTGGTGTCGGTTTTCATTTCCCTCGCGGTTTTTACCGCCTCTTTTTATTTTTTTTCATTTTTTTTTTTTTTTTTTTTCTCGCACACTTCACCCGTTCGCGCGCGTGTGTGCTTTTCGCCCCTTCCCCCACCCGTGGCTCTCCTGGTCCTGTTGTTACGCGTACTTCCGCCCGGTTTGTTGGTCACGAGGCCCGTGCCGTATTATAAAAATACTCGAACGAGCGAGAACCAGAGAGCGCGCCAGGCTCGCTCGTGGACAAAGCGGCCCGCTCGTTGATTCGCGAGTTAATTGAGCGGCGCGGCACTCGCCGGCCGCTAACGAGTAAATTGTTGACTACCACCATCGCGCGCGCCCCGCTGCCAGGCCTCTCCCCCCTGAACCGCCCCGCGTTCGAATGGCCGGCAAATTAGTACAGATTTTTGAAGCAATTAGCCTCGGTTTTAACCGCAGGAAATTGCCGTCACTCGCCTAAAAAGCCTGCCCGCGCTCGTTCACTCCTACTCCCTCTCGTTCTCTCTCCATCTCTCTGTTCCGCTCCGCGCGCAGACCGGCCCGGCCCCGCGAGTTTCCATTTTCTACGAAACTCTATTTTTCCGCACGATCCTCGAACAACTCGCGTAAACGGAGCACGAGGGTTGATTCCACGACGGGGGACTCCGATTCGCGTCTCGTGTCTCGATCGAAACGATCGGAGAACAGCCTGCTCGGCTGAACCGGTCGCGTGTTCGCGACGGAATAAAACAGGCGATGAAACGACGCGTGGAGCACGGCAATTAAGTCGCAGTAAAACGCGTCCGCGTAGTCCCGCGAGGTTCGCCGCCGCGCGTTTTATGGCGAGAAGGACGCGCGTCAGCTTGCTCGCGGCGAGGGTCCAGCACCGGCGATCTTTTATGCACGAGCAGCCGGCGCGAACGCGATTGCTCGTTTAGCGACGCGTTTCGATTCGAATGGAATCGAGAGGGATCGTTCCCCGCGATTTCACCGCACGATGCGAGACGTAAACGTGTCCTCTGTCGTCTGTTCGTTGAAGAACGCGTCTTCGCGCGACGCGATCCGCGTAAAGTCGCTTCCCGTTTTAAAGGACGGCCACGGTACCAGTACGCTCGCGCTGGTATCGTACGACGAGAGGATCCGCAAGCGTATGCGTGCGTACCACGACGAGCGTACGCTTTGTTGCATGGAATCCAGGCTGGATTTCGAGTCGCACGTAAGATACACGGGTTTCGGGTTCGTGTTCCGTGCGTTAAAGCAAACACGGATCGTCTGTTGAACTCCCTGCAGCGAGGACCGAGCCTACTTTTTCTCCCGCGTCGCCGCTTAACGTCTTCATTTGGCCGTAGCATGCGAGTGTTTCGTTACGAGGCAAAAACCAGGCGAAACGCGAAAATTCCCCGGGCCGCGGCGGACTGATTTACGGCGGCGTGCCACGCAGAACGATGTTGCAGCAACGAACGGGTTTAATTCACCGGCGTTTTGTTACTCTGCTACGACGTGGAACTCGCGCTCCTCTCCCCCGAGCCGCCGCTCTTTTTCACCCTTGTCTCCGTCCCGGATCTGGTATTCGCTGCGACGCGAGAATAATCGTCCCCCGATACGGATAAGAAACCGTACATACGTACGTAATAACACCGTAATAAACTATTCCGGTGGAAAGAGTCGCGTGGTTACATCGGGGTTCTCTCCCCCTCGGTATCGCACCGCCTTGGCACGATATGGCCAGCCAGTCGCGCGATAATCTCGCTCCGGGTACGTTATCGTCGCTTTAATCGCGAGGATTATTTCAGTTTCGCGTCAAACCTCGGGGCAGCTCTCGATTCTGGGCTACCCCATCAGCGGGGCGGGGGTCGCGTCCAACCGCAGGCCAGAAAATTCCACGTAAGCCGATGGTTCTCGTCCGTGTTCCGGGGAAAATCGTTCGATCGCGAACGCAGTGGTCCCCGTGTGGAGCGACGAGGAAGAGGATTCCTCGGGAACGGTCGATGGCGCGACGATGTCGAGGCGACGCGTCGAGCCCCCCCCTGTTAACCGGGTTTTATTGGTGTACACGAGCCAGCAGCGTAGCCCGACCTACGACCGGCAACAGTTAATCAATGCTTTTATGAGCATTCGCTGGCCGGTACAGCGTCGTTGCAGCCGCGAGCCACCCCCTCGGCCACCCACTCGGGGACGCCCCTCTCTTGTATCCGCGTTTCCTCCTCTGGTATCGCGGAACCGCGACGCGACTGTCCACCGTTTTCCCACACCCCTCCTATCCGACCGCGTTATACGGTGCGCGCCGATAGAAGAAGCGAAATATCCGGCTATTCGACGCGTAAACGCGGATGCTTGCTTAATTTACTTAGTTTGCGCATTAATATACGATTCGCCGTGCATTAGGTCATATAATATAAATTGCGGCCGGTCAATTTGATTAATGCTATTTCGGTAATCGATGCATTAAATAATTACGGAGGCAGGAACGCGTACGTACGTGGCAGGGCGGACGTTAGCCGATAGTCATTAGTTTATTATGCAGCCTAGTCCGCTGGTAGAGAGTTCCAGCGTTGGGAATAGTTTCATCGAAAAACGATCGGGGCCCGGCACCGAAGTCTCAGCGGCCGAAATTCTCACCCTCTCCCGTGTCTCGCGCGTACCACGGCCGCGCGCCGTCAGCTAAGCAACCCCCTCAGCCGCTCGCCTGTTCCCTTTCGCTCGCCGCGCGCCCTGCCACCCTCTTCGGGGCTATTTATTTTTCTCATCGGTTTTAATTTCGTAGAGACAACATAGACGCGTATCGGCCGCGTATGCACACAGCCATTGCGCCCTGGCCCCGTGTGTAGGTCCCGGATGAACGTTGCGCCGCCGCTATCGGGATCGGATCTCGCTCGTTCAGTTTATTAATTGCGTTATGGCAAGTGGCGCTCGCCTACCGGTCGAAATTGAAAAAAATCCCGTGTACAACGTGCACGACGCACAGCCGGTCCGCGGTTCCGCTCTCTCAGCAGGTAGTTAGGCGGGTTAGGTGGGTCGGATAACGCCGTTGCTCTCGCCTCGTTTCCATCGCGCTCTTTATTCCTGCGTGGATCTTGCGTTGCGCTCTTTACCATCCCCTTTTCCCAATTTGCCCGAGACCTACGTTTTATTACGCCTGAAGCACCGGAGGATCCGCTCCGCGGGATCCTCTCTCTCGAGAGAGATGATTAAGCCTGAGATATTGTTCGCGACTCGAAAGTGACGTAAGCGATCGACGGCTCAATAATATCTGATTTATTCAGCGACGTTAATTAATTGCGCGGCAGGAACGCGGGCGATTTGAAATTCAAATGAACCGATTTATATTGCTCTATCGTCTTGCGCGACACCTCGCCGGCGTAAGAAACGAGCCACGGTTGATCGGTGTATTTTAATGGTAAACAATATTCAATTCCGTGATATATTAGGGGGGGGGGGGGGAATCAATTGGCTTTTTGCAACTAGCACGTGTCCAGGAAAAAAAAGGCGCGCGACGAATGCCACCGTAGCCGACTCTGTTTACGATCCTCATTTTACGAGGCTGCTGGCCAGCCGCGTGTACCTGTCCTTCGACGCGGCTGGTTCTTGGTCCCCCGCGCGATCGGTTAAGAGGGAAAACGCGGCGAATGGCGGCGATCAATCGTAGGTGTACACCCGGAGAAAGGGGGATCCAATCGTAAAACAATTATACAATTACCAGCCGGCTGGTAATTAATTGCTGGCCGTTTCAACGTTTACCCCGCCGTCGACGCGATTCTACAGCCCGCGCTCGCGTGCGCTCTCGCGCGAGCCGCGGCATTAATTCATTAACGTTCCACCGTGAAACGTATTTGCCCGTAAAATTGAACGGCCGGCGTATTCGCGATTATTTGCTTACCTAATTTCCGAACGGCGAACGTCGACGCCGGTACCACGCGATTTTACGATCGCCCAACCCCGCGCGGACTTTACCGCTTTCGAAGAATAAACAGCGCGATTGGCCTGATAGTTCGCGAGCGTACGCTTTACGGCGATCGAACGCCGTCGAATCTCGTTGCTGGCGGCGCGTTGGATAGAGGCGATCAAGCAACAGGCGTGGATACACGGAATTAGAGGATCAGAGGCCGCTATGCGCGTGTAAGATTTAGGAAGGGCAAAGAGGAATGGCCAGAGGCACGGTCGGTACCGATGGCGATATTCCGGTATCGAGAACCGCCACCGCAGGCCGCAACACGACGGTGCAGTTGCAGTTAATTTGCTCACTCCAAGTGTGTTTGATTCCCCTAATTAATTGATCGGTAGGGTCACCGTGGCACGGCGTGTATACGGATGGCAGTAATCAAGTGCGTGCCCCTGGTACCAGGGCTACGATGTCCATGCGACCGTACACGCTTCGCCTACGAGAGTGGCTCGCTCGACGTTCCGTCTTTTGGGCGCCTTTCTAAGCGCCGTTACCAGAAATAACCGTATCGCGTTCGCCATATCGCGAATGCTCGTAAAAACCGCGACTCGGCGCAGCAAGGTTCCGATCGATCGATCAGCTGCGCGAGTTGACGTTTACAAGGAGAAAGTTGGCGGACGAAAGATAGAGTAGGACGGAAAAGACTCACCCAAGTGGCCGTTCTCGTAGTAGTCCCCGTTGTCCATTCTGTGCTTCTTGAGGGAGTGCTGGGGGTGGTGACCGGTCGCCGCGGCCAGGTGGCTGGCTGCTAGGCTCAGACCGACGGAAGCTCTCTTCGGTGGTCTTCCTGGCCTGGAGCTGTACAGTGGTAGAGAGTTACTGTGGTTAGAGACACCTGTCATCGAGGTAACGTCTTACCCCGATCGTGGTGCTTGCGACTGGCGTCGTAAGCGGTGCGCGCGAGAAAAGACTTGGATATCACGCGGGAATTGAAAACCGAGATCCGTACGCGCGTATATCGCGCGTGATGCAATCGGTGTCCGGTAACGACGATGGATCGAGCGGTTCCCAGTCTGTTCTCGCGAATCGATGGCTCGATGGTAGAAGAGAAGACGCTCGAACGTGGCTCCGGCTGACTAATCGCGAGTCCCTGCCCGCTCTACAAGTAGTCGATTAGTCTCCCTATCGGTGTCTGCGTTTCGAGAACTGGTTCTAGCCGGCCACCTAGGCCGAGCGAAATTCACCTTACCGCGGTTTAAGCGCGATCGCGAACGATTCGCCACGGCGCGTGATATCGCCGGCTAATACGTAGTGACGCTAGCTCTGATAAAGCTAATAGGGAGGGCGAGATAAAGAGGCGTGCGCGTGGGACGACGGAACCGGCCGGCGAAATAGCCCCGGCGTTTGCATAACTTATCGCGTCCTCGAAGATGCTCGATTATTCTCGCGTGCACCGCGGCGATTCTCACGATCGTCCCGCGGAATCGATGCCAGCCGGCGATTATCTCCGCGGGACGGCTGGGCCCGAGGGTGGTGGTTGCTGCGCCGCGAGCTCTGTGTCACGAGCGGCGCGCAAAAACGTCCGCGCGGGTCGATCTCGCGCGGAGCGGATGCTGCGGCTGGCAGGAACGCTCATTTTTCATAGGCGGCAGGCGCCGGAGAGGCGCTACCGTATACACACGGTGCACCATCCACGACGCACGCGAAGTGTACACACGAGCGCGCGAGAGACCGTGATTCAAGCTTTTGCTCTCGCCGAGGAAATGCGTTCGAGACTCGTTGTTACCGTGCCGGAGCCAGGATCCTTTCCACCGCTCCCGATATAGCGGCTGTGTTCCTCTCAGTGGCTCTCGAGCGATCGCTTCGAGTCTGGCCTCGAGTTTTAACCGACGATCTTCCTCTCGATTCGTAGGGGGTGGATGGCGCGGACGACGCAACGAGAACGGGGCAGAGGGAACGATCGAGTATCGAAGCGATCGTTGGGGGTGGAGAAGAGGCTCCACGGCACACATCAGACGCAGCGAGGTACGTCCGTTCGGTTGAGCATCTCTGCTCGGTAAGCGAGCAATCTCATAGTAGTCAGGACAGATTTGTAAATCTAATTTTTCATCCCGTCTTTCTGCCTGCCCTCTCGCTTTGCCTCTTCGCGTTTGCCCGGAATCTTCCTCATCCTCCGTTTAACTCCGCCACCTCCGCCCCAGCCCCTGGCCCGATAGCGGAGGCGCTTTCTTCTTTTCCTACTCGTCCGATCTCTCGATCTCCGTTCTTCTTCGTCTCCGTTGGCGCCCTCCCACCTCTTCGGCTCGTCCTCGCTGGGTCGTGTCTTCTCCCGTCTCTCCCTCTCTCTCTCACTCTCGACTTCGTCTCGCGCCTCTTCTCTCACGCGCGCGAGATCTCCAGACGATTCTCAGACGGCCGGTTTATGCGGCGTTGATCTCTTAAACCGCTTAGCTTCGGGTTACACCGAAAACAAGAACGCACTCTCGAACGCTTAGACCCGCATAATACGCACTTGTTTGCGTACGAGTCGATCGGCGTCCGCTTTCATCCGGCGGGGAACGCTCGAGAAACTTTTTTTTTTTTTCACGCGCCGCGCGGATCCCGCTCGCGGATCGATTCTAACCTCGAAAATTACTCGCTCGTTAACGAACCGTACGCGAGCACGCCTAATTGGGGGATCGCGCCTGATCCGCATCCTCGAATTCGGCCGATAGTGAAAATTGGGTTAATACGCCAATCTAAATTCCACGGGCGCGCCGCAAATTGGTACGATTTATGAATCGCGGTGGTAATTAACAGGCGGGACAGGTGCGATCGCGCGGCGAAAGCAGATCGAGAAACGAGTCGCGAGAGGATACGATCGGCCGGGCAGCGGAGCTGGAGGAAGCCTGCGAGCGAAAGCGCCCGCGCGCCGTTCTAACGCGCGATTTCGCGGCGATCCAACGATCGACAGAGATCGTACACGCGGCCATCCGATTTCGACTCTCGTTACGATTAAATCGGCCCATCAGGGGGACGAGGGAACGCGCGTTACGCCTGTTGGCGCCAGCTTTTTCCGAGCTCGCGACCAAAGAATTCAGACAGACATCGTTGACGTACCACAGACTCGCGTCCAATCGGTGCTTCGCTCGCTCCAAGAACCAATAGAAACAGAGAAACGCCTGGTATCGTGTAATTACTGCGGTGATTGCGTCAAAATTCATCGCTCGAATTCATGGGAACTCGTAGACGCGGAAGTGCATCTTCCAACAATGACCATCGCTTACTTCTATATTATGCATTATGCATTATTTGCGCGATGGATTTGTTTTCTATCGTTTCACGAAATGCTTCGTCACCTTAACGTTCGTCTGATTTTTTTCCCGCGATCCGTAGCGACAGTCGTAAGAGTTATCCATCTCGAGAACGATCGAACGACTTTTGCTGTCGACTGTAACCATTGAGATCGATCGATTAGACGCGTCCGCGATGCGCTCGGTTCGCGTCCGATCGAGAGTATCGCGTGTGGGATTCGCGATGATCGCGCCAGGTGCTATGCTTTGATCCGATCGTTCCCCGCCTTAATGATCGCCGGGCCGCAGAAACGCGTATCCACGGTCGGGTCGCTCGAAGAGGTGGGACGAAGAGGAGGAACGCAGGATGAGGGAACACGGCTGAAAAGGCACCGGGATCTGGAGAAATACAAAGAGTCGCAACCCATTCTTACGTGATGAACCGTTTAAGGGACCGATCGAGCGGCGTCCATCACTGGTCCCACCGATCAACGCCTCGACGAGCGAAGCAAAAAGAAAGCCACCGGTGCAACGCTGAACGCCACGATTCCTCTCGCATTCGATTCGAACTTGTCCAAAGGACGCCTCGCGGGATGCGAGGGGAGAAAAAGAGGGGGATAAAATCGAAGGGAAAGCGATGCTCGTCGATTCAACCGGATTGCATCGACTCTTGAAACTCTCAGCGTTTTGCGAAGACTTCGTAATGGAAAAAACTGGCGATCTTTCGAGATCGAGGGGGGAAAGAGAGAGAGAGAGAGAGAGAGTGGCGCGTGAAGGAGAGACGAGGGCGGAATCGAGCGACCATAAATTGTCAATTTCGAAGTCAATTTGCCCGGGCTTACCAATCGGCTGCCGGTTAATTTCAAGGTGAATTGTGTCCAATATGGGTATATTATTAATGGCCCGGCGAGGGATAGGGTGCACTCACGAGCGGAGGGTTGCAACCCCGTTTTCGCGCACTGGCCAAATCTATCGCTCGGGGCCGGAATGGCGATCCGCTCTCTCGCGTACGGCATTCCGGGATTAAATGCTCTCTGATGTGCCACGGACGGACGGTCCGCGACGAGGCGACGACGCGGTCGCGCGTGGGTTAAGGTAGACGATTCCGTTCGAGCCTTCTCCGCCCCCTTCGCGGGCATCCCGCTTCCGGATTTTCCATGAGCGCTCGCCTCTGTACAGCTGCGTGGAATTCGTTGGCCAGCACAGATCGTTTCACCGATCTCAGCACCGCTCGACAAAGGAGCCACTGTTGCTCGTTAAACAGCCGCGCTATCTTTGAATTACGATCCTCGAGAGCGTTATCGCATCCTGCTACCGTTCTCCGCCGTTCAAACACTCTCCTCGAAAAACGCGGGAACGAACTGCACATGCAGCGGCTCGTGCACAGCCGTTACGCTTTATTAAACGTTGCGTTCTCCGTCCCGTGAGACCATTTCGCTACTTGTTCTTTATTAAATCACCGAGCACGGAGTTGGCTCTCCCACTGTCTTATCCGTGGACAGTTAAAAAGGACCCTGGTGGACGAACGCTCGTTGCGTGCCACTGAACGGACGCCTCCGACATCTGCATCGGGATAATCCAGGAGTGCACGCCTCCCTCGCCGGTGGAGCTGCGCGTGTGCTCGTAGAATTTTAAGTAACACGTCATAACACGGGTCGCGTGTGGGAAAGAAAGATTTCGGGGCCCGGTTTTTACGAGCGGCCGGTGTCATTCCGCGCGAGCTAATTTCGACTAACGAGAACGACGGAGACACCGACTACTCGCATAATCCAGATTTCCTCCCGGCGCGCTCGCGCGAGGATCTCTACTCGTAACGCGGAACAGCCCCGCGGCAATTAAAAAAAACTATAAACCGCTTAACGCGCCGCGCGGCCCGCAGCGAACGTAAAGTCGTAAAACGATATAACGAATAATACGAGCGTTCGTGGCTCGGCTTCTAATTGTCAGTTTCGCCTTTACGTCTTTCCCCGGTTTTCTGCCCATTGGCGACGGTGATCGTTCGACCGTTCCACGCACAGCACAGACACACACGCGCGCGCGCCGCGCCACGGAGAGGGTCACCTCGTACCCCTGAATCCTTTTCGAAAAGTTGCGAGCGCCGAACGGGAGCCTGTCCCTCTCGTAAAGCGTCGTCGCGAGCAATTCCCGTCACAACAACGACTTCAATTTTCGTCAAAAGTCTTTCGACGTTATCGTCGTCGTCGCCAACGCCAACCACCGCGACCCTCTATTTTTTTTTCTCTCTTCCTCTTTTCCTCGTCCCCTCTCTCTGCCCCCCTATCTCTCTCCTTCTCTCGTTCCCGGTAGAATCTTTCGATTTCTCGCTTTATAAACTCGATCGACCACCCCGAGACGCGGACATTTTCCAAATTATTAATTTTTACGAGGCAGACCAGGTTTCTCTCTTTCCCTCTATTATTTCCTTTTCACCGCACCCCCGCCGCTCGCGCTCGTTCCTACCGCCCTCCGTGGATCGCGGCAATCCCGTCAGTCAGATTGGATTTGTCCGATTTCGCGCCCGGAGTGGAAAAGAACGTGCGAGGGTCTGGATGAGCGTTGGTGTTCTCTTCTCTCCCTTTCTCTCTCTCTCTCTCTCTCTCTCTATCCGGATAGCGATTTCCGTCCCGCTCTCGCGCTCGAACCACCCCTCGATATTATTCCTTTTCACGCTCGTTCACGTTCCTCGAGCGAGAAACAAAGAATCAGCCGGTTTACTGCTTCCTTCCTACCGGCGGGGATTGAACGGGAACGCGTGCTATATACAGTCCATCGGGAAAGTTGCGTGAAATGGAGTAATAAGAACGTCGAAGCTGCCGCTATGGATCATAAGCTTGTGGATTCTGCTGAGTGGGGAATATAGGAAGTGGCGCACGGTCCTCGCGATTCGATCGAAGGTAAAGGAAGAGGAGAGGAGGATCGAGACGGTGGACAAACGGTCAGAGGGTTAAGTCGCGAGGTTTCGTCGAGCAAAGCGATAACGCGGAAGATGCGCGCGCGTTCGCCAAGTTCCTCTCTCTTTACGCGAGCGCTATTAGGGGCGGTGGATGGGAACCACCCCTAGCGCGATGAGCCAGCATCGGGAGAGAGCATTTTCTAATAACCACGATGTAAAGTTGGGGTGCGTTACACAAAAGAAATCTTTCTCTTCGGGAGCGCGGAGGGGTGGGGCTTCGTGGGAGACTTATCTTGGTAATATTGGATTAAAACTTATGCTTCTCTCGGTCGCAATACGTTATTTTTATTGCTCGCGGCTTTGCATAATATTCGTTTCGGGGGTGCGCCCTCTCTCTCTCGCTCTATCGCACCGCCATCGTTCGTGGTACCGCGCTCTCGCGTTCCTTCCGGTTCCCCTCTCGCGCCACGCCGTACCCATCTTCGAGGCTAATTTTAATTTCGACGCCACGCCGCGTTGGGGAACATTACGATTTCAGCGTGGCTCGCTTATTTATGTTTCGAGGCTAGGTGGGCGCCGCTTATTAGCCTGCTCGTTCCACGGAGAACTCGACGCGGGGGTGTGGAGCAGAATCACCGAGATTGTCGCAGCACCTGTCCCGCGGATTCCGATCGATCTCGTTGCTCACCCTCGCTGGCACGATTCGCGCGTAGAAAAATGCGCGCGCGTAAATTATATGAAATAATAAGTGGCGCGCGGCGCGATTAATCACGCGATGGTCAACCTCTATTAACGTTGAATTTATGGGTGGTGGCTCGTTCCCGAAGATACACGCTCGCGAATCCTATCTGACGAGCGATCGCGTCGCTCGATCGAGGGATAAGAGGAAGACGAAGAAACTCGGTCGTGCAGATGCACGATTAATCCGTGTGCGAAGAGCATGGAAGCTCACGGAGGCAGATGTCCCGGGGTAATATTTTTCCCGGAGCTGTCCGCGGTTGGCTCGTGCGCCACTTTCAATTTCGAGACCCTCCTAAAGGTACTAAGCAGCTTTATCATCGGCGTCGAGCCTTCCACGGGCTCGAGCACGCGATGCGAAACTCGATCGTCCGCGAGTTCCTCGGCGCTCGTGTTCCACGATTTCCCGCAAGTCCTTTCGGAGACACTCGCGATCGTCGACAGCGGCTGCGACGATCCACTCGGTTGGACTACGCGACGTTCCTTCACGCGCCCGATACGTAGCCGTCCGTAATGCCCGATAATGCCTGTATTTGCGAGACGCGCGGAACCGCGCGCGTTACAGCCGCGTAATCCCGGCAATCTCGAGGACGTGGCCCAGTCTTCGGAACGAGTAATCCTGCCAATTTGGACCGCGGATTATCCAAGAACCGGAGAGAGCCCCAGAAACGCCGCCAGCACGCCCCGACGCGCTCGACTGCGAAACTTTGATTCGGCGATGGGCTCGCGAACCTTTTTTCGCGGCGAGAGCCGGTCACCCGATGCCTCCTCGTCTCTGGCTTAGAGAGAGAGAGAGAGAGAGAGGGCGAGAAAGACGGAGACAGGAGGGTGGCAAAGGGTGAGGGCGCAAACACGCCACTTGGCTCGAATAAAATATATCGACTCGTAAAGCGTCGGCGTTGGTCGACTTTTTGCCGATGGACGCGAGGACGAGAGGGCCCCGTGGATGGGTCGAAAGCCGAAAGCAGTGTCTCTCATTTCAATATTTCCACGATAAATCCGCGGGCCCCGCGCGTTTACGACTTACGACGGGATAAATAATAAAAGCGGACCGCGAGCCGTTTCTTTTACTCGCGGCACCGTCGAGAAGCCGGGGCTAGTCGGGGTTTTACGAGCGCGCCTTGGACTAGAGTATATTCGAAACTGTCCGCAGATCGAAATAATAAGCGGGACAGCCGCGTGCGCCGGGAGTATCCCCGCGAGAGATACATAAACTCACGCCGACTTACGACTGGGGGCTTCCCACGTGAGCCTCTTGTCACGAGCCACCCCTTCCTCAGGGCGTTCACCGTTCCCCCGTTAACGATCGCCCACCGATCGTTCTTATCGGGACCGTTCTTTCGAGAGCGACCGAATTCACGGACGGACACCTGACCGAGACCCGATCCGGGAGCACCGTGTAATCGTTTCGCAACGCGGGCCAATTAATATCGCAATTAAGCGGCGGCCGTAACTCAACGCGGGGCGCGACGTCGCGACCAAGAATAATTAGGGGAATTATTTTGTTTCGAAGAGGATCTCGGGAACCGATCGTGGGTACCCACGAGGGCCCCCACCGCGCGGCGCGGCCGAATTATAATTAAATATCAAACGTTTGCAATTACCGGGTTGCACCTGCCGTTTCCGCCCCGGCCGCGGCCACGGCCAGCCACGAATGTTTCGCGTTACGTAAACCGGTTGCCCGGTAAACTCGCCCCGCTCTTCTCGACCGCCACGAATTACCATGGTATGCCGCGTCCGATCGCGTCTTACTCTACGCGTATCCTTTGATTCGCGAGGTGCAGCTAGCCGGTGGATATCTCTCTGTCTGGAGGCGCGCGCGAGGGTGCGCATCTGGTACGGGCGCCGGCGAAGGAGCCGTGGAACGCGGACGGCCAACAGAGAGGACCGAGAGAGCGCGTGGACGTTGTCGGTTTGCGGTTGACCCGTGCCATGCCACACTCCGATACCTCTGCGGTCGCGGGCACGCCGGCACACCCGGGGCTACCACATCGCCAATAACGATGTCGACGCGACCTCTAAGAATCCGCCGCCCTCGTCGTCTTCCCGCTGCTCGACGCTCGTCGCCGTGCCGCGACGTCCCGCGGATCGTCGAGGAACGTCCTGCGAGACGATCGACCGGTTCCACCCGATGGTGGCACGCGGAGGCGTTCGATCGATCGAAACGAAAGAGAGACTGGGGGGAAGAAAAAGGAGGAATCGTTCGCGGTTGGTCGCGCGAGCAACACCGCCGTGTGTCCGGCGTTGGCCATGCGGAACAGCGGATTGTTTCGAGGGCGATCGCACGAGGAATTTTCGCGCCCTCCCGAGGCACGCGATCGCGCAGAATTAGCCGAGCGCTTCGTCATCCGAGTTGTCGACACGATCATCGGTCCCGCCGCGACGGTCGCTGCGAGTTCGACTCCTCGTTTTTCCCCGCGAGACCGAGCTGAACAAGATTTCGCGCCCTTCGTCGATCAGACCCTAATTGACGGTCCTTCGACCGTTCGTTCGTATTCCTTTCGTCGGTTATTCGCCACGGCGATCGAGTCGCGACACGTTTATCTCCGATATTTATCTGTATCGCGAGACTTGGTCCCGAAGGGGTTAAGCAGTAACGCAGTTAGAGCGGGCATCGATATCGCGTTTCCAGTTCGGATTCGTCCCTCGTATTATTTCGAGTTTCGAAAGTGATCGTCGGTATAGAAACGGAGGGCGAGCCTGGGCGGGGTGCAGCGATGAGTTGGCGGAGGCGAGCGTTTCGGGGGTGGTAGGGTAGCAAAGAGAGGGAGAGAGAGATAGACTCGCTTTATCTTAATGCCAAAATCAAATCGGCTCTTGCATGGAATTAGAGATGGCATTACGAGCTATCAGCGCATATGCACCCTGCATCGGTGCAACCCCACGAACTACGCCACCGCCATCGAAGGGCGAGAACAATGCACGCCGGGGGTAACACGAGAACTGCGCGTACAGTTGGCGATATTATTGGGCGACCCTCTTTCCTGCCAAGAGTCCCGTGGAATGCGGCCGACGATGGTATTGCGCCCTGTTTTCTTCCGTCGAACGCCACCCCTACCTGCTCCTGGAAATCCTGCTGTCCCCTCGTTTGTTCGTTACCATTGTGCGTTGCGCCGGATTAATTGGCCGGGCAATGAAAAAGTACGAATACCTATTTGGCTTTCAAAGACGCGAGTCGGAAAACTGTAAAGTGACTGCGCGGCGAATTTGTCGGTCGGTCCATTAAAGTTTTCATCGCGAGATCCTACGAAGTTAGCCAGATGAAAGAACGCTCGATTACGGCCCCTTTCCACTATTGCCACGAATTGTTGGCTCGGCGAGCGATTACTCGGCCGCGTTATAAACGGTCGGGAAAGCGGAAATTCGAATAGCCGTGAGGGACGAGCGGCGCCCGGGGGAATCCTCTCGCGAGGACCTCGACGAAGGCACATCACCCGGTGGCCCCGGTTCTGTCCCTCTTCGACCGTATATTTTTTACCCCCGTGCTCGTCGCGGCCGCGCCTCGCTTCCTTATAAACTAATTTCGCGTCGGAGCCGCCTCTCCCTGCTGTCGGCCCGCTCAGTGTCGAACAATTGAATTCTCTCTTTCCATTTACCTATCCGTTTGTATCAACATTTACATTTATATTTGAATAATGGGGAAAATAAAGAGGCCCGTCGCCGCCGCTTTCGCGTCCGACGATTCCCGGGCTCCTCCCGCTATTACATTTTTAAGCGTTTCGTTTTCGAGCCCGCGGCGCGCAACCCCCTCGCCGTCGACGATCAACGAACGACCGTCGAGGGTGGAGGAGGATTCCATTCTACCGCGACACTCTGGGAATTCCGTGCGTGACGCTGGACGCGGCGAACGCCTCGTATTAACATTTAGATAAAGCTTATGTTAATAGCGTTTCCCGGTCGCTCGAGACACACCCTTTTCCTCCTACCCTCCGCGGTCTTTCTTCGAATCTGGTTTCGCAATTGCTACTCCGAGACGCAATTCAGAGAGAAAAAAAAAAAATAGTAAAATGGAAAAGAAAAATATGGCGATCCGCGAGGCGTTGCCAGACAGGTCATGGGAAACCGTGGGTCGCCCTTTATGGTCAAGGCGTGTCACCGGCCCTCGCAGGCGGCATTACGCGCGAACGTTAACCGATGATTTAGCGACGTGCGGTGCGCGAGCGGATTCCAGAGCCGCAGCTACGACCTCGTCGCGCTTAAACCGGCCACGTTACGCTGGAAAATTGACTAGCGGAGGCTGACCGCTCGTTCGTCTCTTCCGGATCGACGATAAAGGGCGCTCGATCCTAGCCACGGTTTAAAACGTCGAATTTCTGAGCAAACATTCCGATCGAAACGAACGAACGAGCAATTACGAGAAAGGGATCGACAGTTTCGTCGCGAGCTCACCGTCGTCCATCGGTCTGATTACCGTCGAGGTAGAAAAACGCTCATGCCCGGTGACAACGATATTCGCCGCACGGTAGATCGATAGCTATTACGCAATGATTTCGAGACTGCTTCGGACAAATTTATTACGAAGTCGAGGGGTGGCGAGGTCCGCCATTCTCCTGGGACCGCGTCCATCGATCGACGGAGCTCGCCAGGCTCCGAAAACTAATCGGGAGAACGCTCGATCGTACCTCGTCTCCCTGTGCAGACGATTTTTCCACGATGGACGCGCCTCGTGCCGCGGCTACAGCCACGACGCGACGCGGAAAAGAGACGGGTGTAGCCGTGTCGAGCTATCGCGGGCACAGGGACACGAGAACGTCGAACAGAGGGAAGGATATACCGCGTGGTAGCTACGCGGCCACGACGTAGGGTCCGTTTACGAGGTAGCATATTTCTGGTAGCGTTCCGTTGTCGGTCGGGCCACCCACCGCGATCAGAGCAGTCAAAATAGCAGCCGAAATCATAACGGCCGATTGTCCGTGCCCGGGCCGAGTTATGAAGCAGTAAACCCTGTCTCTTTCCGCTCCACTCTGCGCTTGTCCTCTCGGTTACCGCGACGTTTGCCACTCGCGGCGCGCTGCCGATCCGTAGCCTCCCGTCTCGTGGAATAATTTCGATCTCCAGTGCACACCCTGATCGATCCCTCCCCACCCCAGCCCGCGATCCACGCGATCTCGTACAGTTTGGAACGGCGCTCGACGACTGGAAAGTCGAATACGAGAAAACCACTTGCCGTGCGATCGCGTGACGGACGAACGTTTGCCCGATCTCCGGGGTGGTGCTCGTGCGAACCGTGCGTTCTCGAAACGGCGCCCCTCCTGACTGGACGCACCGCTGAATCCAATCCGATACATACCTGCAACAGAAAATGACAAAAGACAGGTGAACGTCTGACGCAAGGACGATCGATTCCGCTTCGTCTCGGGTGTAGCGAGGCGATCGCCGTGAGGCGCGCGCGAAAAGGGAGCACCACGCGCGAAGGATACGACGAAACAAAAGGAACAATGGTCCCGGCGTGGTGGAAAGGGCGTTGATTTGTGGAACAGGTTTCTTCTAATTCCAACTCTTCCACGGTTCCCTGGCCCGGGGTAAGCGCGATGGTAGCGTGCGGTTCGATCGATAAATCAGGATGGCATTAGGCGCCACTTCGTATTGGAACCGCGATCTCTTTCCTACCGCCGCCTCCTCATCCTCGTGGTCCCTTCGTCCTCGCCGTGGACGGTGGACCGCGCGTACGTGTGTACAGGCGGCGAGTGTACGCTCCTCTGCGAGACTCCGGGATTTATACGGGCAATATCGAGTCGGGATTAGCACGATCGGACGGACTCGAGTCATGCTCGTGGTCGATACCACGTGGCTATTAGTGTCAAAATAAAAATGTGGCCGCAATATATGGCGAGAACCGTAAGCCCTCTCTTATTGCCACGGCCGCGATGATAGAGAGACTTGGCCGCGTATTTCGTGCCTCGCGCACACACGAAACCACCGTGTCGAGAAAATGGGAACGGCGAGGGAAGTCTTCAAATTGGTCTTCCACGCCTTCCCTTTTTCCTTCCCCTTTTCCGTTCTCCTCTGCTTCTCACCGGCACGAACGACGACAGCCTTTTTTGCATCTCGAACCGTTGATCGCAACGGGTCGCTCGTAACGGAAACGCGACGCGGATAGGGCGATAAAGGAAGAGAAAAAAAAGGGAAAAGTCCAGCGTAGCTGGCCGAGTCACCCTATCGTTTTTCTCCTAAATAAAGTGACCATGGATCAGGGGTAGCCTGGTGCCCGGTCGGAAAGACCCCGTGCGGCAATAAAACGCCCTTCGTCTCGTCGAGCTGTCGGACAGGCCGTGCGTGCGCGAGCGAGAGAGAGAGATAGAACAAGAGCCATAAAACTTAGAAACAATTGTCTTTTATCGTTTTGTTGTTATTTAATTTTCTCCCGGATTGGGCAGCGAGGGCCAATCGTGGCGACGAGCTCCGACACCTCGGCCAGGGCTCTTAAATAATTTACGAGCCCATCTCTCGCGTTCTCCTGCCGCTCTCGCGCCCTCCCGTGCAATGCCGCGGAAAAACGATGGTTTTTCGCGTCGAGTTCTCGCCGTGGTTCTCGCTCGAAGACGACAGATGCTCGCACAGCGTAGCCGTCGAGGCAGCGGCAAAACAAATCGTTTGAAGTGTCTGCCCTGTTAGGGAATGTCCGAGCGGGTACGAGCTCTATTTTTATATCCGTTCGTGCAGGAAGTTGGCCCCGTTGGATGGGGGAGCCCCGTGTACGCGAGGCCCCCAATGAAAAATAATTATTAGCGTTAAGTGGACGTCGTTAACCGAGAGGAGACGGTTAGCCGTCGGGTGACAGACGTTGAAGCGGTTAGGTCGAATCACGCGGGCAGCCGAGCGACGATGCAGAGGATGCGGATCCATTGGCTGGACAACTAGATTTCATTGCGTAATGCTATCTAGCGAGGTTCCCGCGTCGCCGCGATGTCCTCGTTCGACTTGCCTCCTCCCGAGGACAATGCTTGGACCCGATCGACCAGTTCCTCTTCTTTCGCACCGCGGAATCGATGCTGCGAGGTTCGGGTCGAACTGGAGCTTCTTGGACAGTAGGTTTTTGATCGTGCTCGAGGTTAAACGAGCCCATCGCTGCTACCGAGAGAAAGAGAGCGCAGCCGTAATAAATAAATTCCGTGGGGTGGCGAACGAACGAACGAACATTATGTAGAACATATAAATAAACGGTTTATATGCCCGGGGTCTGGGCGATCCTTCCTCCCCTCGGCCCTCCTCTCTTCCTTCGCCTAGCTATATTTGAGTTATGAATCGTAAAAGCTAGATCGGCAATCGAGCCGGAGTCACTTCGGGGGAAGGTTAAAAGCCACGGTGTTAACTCGCTCTCCGGTGGATAGTATTGACACTGTGCTTTCTCTTTCTCTCTCTCTCTCTCTCTCTATCTCTCTCTGCCACTCGTACATATATATATGTACCACTCGACTAGAGCCAGGGAATCGTGGGTTCTCGAGAACTACCGCTTCCTCGTGGAACAGCGGTCGCCAAGGACGAGCACACAAGAGGATGTGTTCATCTTCCTCTGTGTTTTTCCCTCGCGTTTCCAGAATCGAGCTCCTTGACTCGATTTCTGGAATCATAGTCGTGTTCTCGTCAAACGGGGAAGCTTGACTCGCGCGGCGTATACGATCGTCCACTTAGCCGCGTTACAGATTATCGGGATTTCGTTCTCTTAAAGTTGGGTTAAAGTTCCCCTCGGCAAATCGGTAGAGTTTAACCAAAGATCCCTTTATTGTGTCCCCACCAGGAAGAACCAGGTGTTTATCTGGCCCGCGAAGAGGTCCCAGGGAAACCAGCTCACCTGTCCCACCTACTTGTCCGTTTCACGAAAGGAACGACACGAATCTGGCCCGGAAGCGCGGCAGGGTTGACACCTGCGGCTTGAGAACGAACTCGATCCACGCGGAGGTGGTCTATTTGAACGGAAACAGAGTCGGGATATCGCGCGGTGCTCCCACCATTGTGAGATGGCTTTGTAGTCTGGCACACTCACACGGGGACGAGCAACACTCGTACACACCCACCCATGTCTCTCTCTCTCTCTCTCTATTTCTCTCTCCCTCCGTAGCGATTCTTTCTCTCTTCATTTCTATCCCGCTTCGCCTCGTTATTTATTATTCGCGGCGATGGCTATGCAAACGAGGAGCGCGAGGAGACGCAACACGGGGCCCCGGTTGCTCCGTCTACCGGAAAAGCCATCCTGCCGCTTTAAAAATGGGAATATCGCTCGCCTTCTCACGCGGAGTGTTCTGCCAGCTACCGCTCGAGATGGTCGCTCCTATCAATCGGGTCGAGGCGAACGCCGAGGCGACGTCTTCCATTTACGCCCTTCGCGCGGTCGAGGAGTCAGAGAGGGTGGCTCGAGGCTTACCCCGTGTCTGCTTTTCGTCCTCGAAAGACACCACGACCGAACGAGGACTTCTGGTCTACTACTCATGGCGTGTATATCTGTCCAAAGAGGCCGGGGCCACTCGAGTCCCTGGGTCTGGGGACTCGAGGCTGTCACTCGCTCGAAAATGATCCAGGCCCTGAGCGATAGCGGCGCGCTTTGTACGGAGGCCCTGCCAGAGAACCTGCCTTCCATTTATGCATCGACCGTCCACTGTAATAACGCCACGACTCTCAACTGTATCGGGTACCACGAGCTTCGAATAGTCAGCATTTTTGCAGAACAGAAACGACACGAATTACTCGCTCCCCCTTGGCTCTCCTCTCCGCCCAGACGAGCGACCGTGATGAGAACGATCTCGCGCGATACAGAAGCGCGCGAACTGTTCGCGCGAAAAAGAAGAAGAGGAGGAGAAAAAAAAAATATAAATGAAAGAAAGATTCCCCGCGTCGGGATTTTTCCACGGTAACAAATTCATCGCGCGGCTGTTATCTGCACGGCGGGATCGGGGCGCCGCGCAATTCCGTATCATTCTTTTCGACCGATGTAATTATCCTCGACACGCGGTACCGTACGCCGTTGCATTCGTTATGCGCGTGCGTTCAGTAATGTACGCGTCGTTGCGCTCGGCCGCGGCGCGTTTTACTCCCGGGGGGCACGCTCCGCGCGGCCGTACCGTGGAGAGGAGCGGTAGACGTCGCCGCGCGGCGTTCGACGGTAGAAAAAAAAAAAAAAAAAAAGAAGGAAAGAAAAAATGAGACAGCCAGGAGTATGCGGCGTGCATACACACGCCGGGTACCTGTCGCAAATATTTCCAAGTTTGTCCACCGTCCTATCTATCTCGTCACGGTCGGCAAAGCCGCCGCGACATGAGAACCGAATACGGAAAAGCCGGCTACGAGAGAGTCCTCTCGTGTGTCGTTGTAATGTACAGTGCCGGGGGCCCCGGTGTACACGCGACAATGTACTCCGTTGTTTCCGCGTTGTAGCCTGCCTACTTCGTGGAGTCACCCTCTCGACAGTGGCTCGAGTGTTTCTCGTCTAAGTCCACTCGCCTCGTCGAGCGGAATCGCGTTTCCGAACCGAGCTACGCTGCTCTCCGGCTACCACTGCCGCGAACGATCGATACGGGACACCGCTTTCGTTGCCTCGTCGTCGTCGTCGTCGTAGTCGACGACGACAAGGGTGGAGGAGGAAGAACGTAGTAGGTGTATTAACGCGATCGAGGCTCGTAACGCTGGAATTACAGACGGGCAATCGAAGCGGCGCGTAAAGCCGCGATGGACGGTCCGCAGGGCGATACGCGCGAGTCTCGAGACCCGTACCGGGGCCGTGTCCCGGGAGTATTACGCGAAATGAACCCGGGAAGATGGCCCGTCCGCCTAGGCATCGCTACGATACGATCCTCATCTCGACGTCGAAACAGCTACGAAGATCCTCCGCGAAAGGACTTAATCAACGGTCCGAGTGTTTATGATTTTTGTTATTGGCGTCATATCTCGGGGTAGCTTTGCCGGATTTCGCGCGTCCCCTCGACCCTTCCATCGTCCACCGCCGCCTCGCAGCGTTCGCTTCGTTTCGCTCGAACAACCTTCCGGCTCCCGCTGAAGCCAGAAATTTAAGGCGCGACGATGGGCGGGGGTGAGTTTCACCCGACTAGGATGGAAAGGACGAAGACCGCGCGAAACGTATAGCCGGAACAGCGCGTAAAACCGAGCTCGCTCGTGTATAAACGGAACGGTTTTCGACCGCAAAACCGCTGTCGTTGATCGGAGCCTCGTCTTCCTCGAACCGCGCGCGAATTCCACTCTCGCGAGAGCCGCTTCCTCGAACCGTTGAACCGCGGGCTAGACGAGGACGGGACGATCGGGGTGCAGGGGAGACGGAACGGAACGAATCGAGTCCTGGAGCCAGAGGAGAGGAGAGAGAGCCGATCGAAGCTCGTCGAGCGTGCAATCACGCGGATGGCTCGGCAAACATCTCCGCCGGTCCCTCCTCGGCCGCGTTTTATTTTCTCTCTACCCGGGGATGAGAGAGAGAGAGAGAGAGAGAGAGAGAGAGGTCCCCGTGGCGATCGGTCAGCCGCGCGCGCACGGCTGTTACATATGTTGTCCATTTCGTGTTCAAACAGTGCGGAAACCGGCGGGTGCGGGGAAACGTTTACCGCAGAAACGGCCTCGACGATTCCGGTTTACGGTGTCAGCCTTTCTTTTCTATTATCATCCGTGCTTTTCGCTCGTGTAATCGATATATATATGTATAGATATGTACAGCCGTTACTAGAGGAGAGCCTGAGACGCGTGAATTAAACGGACGATCGGGTGAAAAGATTCGAGGATGTTCCGATCGCTGGGAGACCTTGAAGGGAAGCTCGACCCGCGAGCGACCATCGTGGTACCACCACCGGCACCACGTCAGCCGAGGTGAGAAGGAAAAAGAGAACGCGTGGCGTCTGATCGCCGCGAGGTTCAGGTGCGTGCATATGCGTGCGTGCCTGCCGTCAGCGGTGCCTCTTGAACTCGTGTCAAGCCACTCCAATCGGAGAATATCGTAATCTCTCCGTACTGTATACACGTCCACGGGGTACTCCCCATCCCCCTTACGTAATTCACGTGTCTGCCGGCAAAGAGCGTGCTCGCGTGTACGGGACCCAAGGCTCGGCTATGTAAGAGCTGCACAGGGGCAAGCCGAGGATCGGTCGACCCGTTTGGAAGAGGGAAACGGAGACTGCCCTACGACCTCGCGAACCACGCCGCACATACAAGGGTAATTCCTACGAAAGTATGATTAATCGTCCGTGCTTGCCTCTCGTTTTCACGGACTTCTCCCGTTCCGCTATTGTGTAGAAGATTCTCTCTCTTTCTCCCTTTCTTCGTCCTGTGTTCTCCGCGAAATCGAACGAAGAGGGAGAGATCTTCGATGCTCGTTCGAGGCGTACGAGTTTTCTGGCCAGTTTGTCGAAATTGACGCGCTCGATACATCAAGGAGAGGGAGCGAACGGTACTCGCGATGAATAATACCGTACGCTCGGTGGAAACGACGACAGGAGATATCTCTCGTCGTGGTTCTCCTCGGGAACGAGTGCGCCTAGCCCGTCGAGATTTCGATTAGGCTCGCGGGGCGAGCAGAAGGCGAATAAATTGAAGGAAAGCAGCGTGCTCGGACGGTTTCCTGTCCGCGCGGAGCACGAGCGGCCGCGCACGGGGTTGTTTCGGGGGCAAGAGAGGGCAAGAGGGTCGTCCAGTTGCCACGCAGTCTGACTGACAAGCTGACTTATGCAAATACAGCCTCGCTTCGCTCGGTAATCTGATCGTACGTGCATACGTACTTACGTACGTGGCGAGCCTTTATTTCACGATGGGATTTAAATTACCTGTAAGCCGAGCCGTTTTACGCTAATAATAATATTACGCCGACGACTTTATTGCCGCGGCATAACCGTGTGTCGATCGACCGAATCGTCGCCGTTGAGTCCAGTTATACGAAATATCTCGTTCCTACTACCGAAAACTGGGGGTTACGATCGAAACAGCCATCCCACTCTCTCGTTGATACACCCTTGCCAGAGTACCAGGACACCTTATTTTCGAACGCGAATTTTTCGAGGTGCTGAATCGTGAGAGGGTTAAAAATCAAGAGCGATCGAGGAGCAGGATTGCTACGACCGCTCGGGTAATAAAAGGGAAGGCGTGCGAGGGATGCGGTCCCGCGCGACCAGGGGGAAAAAAGACGTAAACGCGAGGAGCGAAAAAGAGAGATAAAGGGTGTGGGTGACGACGAGATGCCGCTCTATCTGTCCGATCTGCGGTCGCGTTCGCGCTCGTGCCGAACGACGGACCCGCGCTCGTCCACCGTAATAATTACACGCGTGCACTTGACGGAACGCGCGACGAAAAGCCGGCGCATCCATTAGTTTGCCGCGTTTTTTTTCCTCCCTTCGCGATTGCCAACGCGTCGTACACGTACGCGCGGGCGTCGTTGAACGCGATGCAAACGCTGGTAATTGCGAAAATTTGCTGGCTGGACGATCAAAATTGGCGTAATTAACTGAGTGACCCCGTCCACGTTCTCCTGACGCTTGGCTCGTTACAAAAAAAAGACGAGACATTCTCGAAACGTAGCTACGTTCCATTAAACTGGACTCTTGGTCGCCCACGAATTCGCAGAAGTCCGGTGTTTCCGCGTTCGTCGAGACCGTGAATCAGTATCGATCGAACCCCGAGTGGGTATCGGGACACGGCCGCAAGCCCCGGGTAACTACGTTCCACCGTTAACGCTATGTAATCGCGTCCCTTCTCCGAATTCCGCTTAACTATCGGGTTCTTCGCGCGCGGCCGTGTCTCTCTCCCGACCGATGAATCTCGAGTTAACTAACGCGACGACGGGTAATTAATCGAAAGAGCCCTCCACTTGGACAGCGTCCGCGCGGCCTACACAACGGACTCGTTTCCGTTGGTCACCTACGGCTAATCATAGACCACGAATCCTGAGTTCCCTTGGTACTCGACTCCACTTTCCTCTCGCGTGCCCGTTATCCAGCACCCGCCTCGACCCCCTTCGTTGCACAAGGGTGTCTGATTGTAATTACTTTACTCAAGTGCGGTAATTAAACTTCTCCGGTAGCTCGTGTGTCCGACGACCCGCCGTTCCACCCCGTCTGTCCACTGTCACCGACGTCGCCGGTACCGTTGGCACCCCTGATAATCCTAGGCTCGATTACTTTTCTTTCACCGGCACCAGGAACACCGGAGCCAGGTTCTCGACCGTCTCCGTCTGTCTCCTATTTACGGGACACTCGAGAACCCGGTGTTTGCCGCGAGATTGCGAAGGACAGCCGAAGTAGCGCGTTACGCGCGCGAGAGAGCAACGTTCCTTCCAGCTCCCGGGGTGGGTTTGGCGGCTCGATGAAAAATTGCCTTTCCGCGTGTCGGACCCCGCCAGCGTTCCGCGTTCCCGTCGAATTCGCGCTTATTATTCCCCCTGCTGTCGACGCGACGCCCAATAAAAGTGCGTCAAAACGAATCCAGATGAAAATAAAGCGGCGAGAGAACAGGCGAGAAAAAAAAAATGCCTGGGGGTGGGTGGGCGTAGGAAGAGGAACGACAAACGAGCAACGAGACCGGGACGGGAGGGAGAGAAAAGACGGGGCGCGGTGGAAACGAGAGAGGGAATCGACGAAGCGTTCCCAGAGAGTTTTCATCGGCCGGCGCGAACACTCTGACAGCTTATTCCACCGGCGTGGCCCACCTCCTGAACTGCCAACTGCCAAATGCCACTGCGCATTGAATCCGAACAATCAGCGTGTCGGGATTGGAAAAGGCTCCGCGTCCGCGGACCGCGCGAGTCCTGTCGGAATACCGGATTAACGCGCCCTCGTAATACTCTGTCGCCTCTGCCCGCGATGAAAACAGCCCGATCGAACGCGTTTCCCCGGCTGTTAAGTGACGAAATTGCTCGCGGATACCGAACGCCCTCAATCTCGAGGAATCGACCCGGGCACCGTGACGAACGATCGATTTTTCTACTGGAGAACGGTCGCGCGAACGAAGAAGACACGCAGCTGCGATTAAGCGAAAGCGTGCCCGTGCAAACGCCTGGCGAAGTGTCATTCCCGGTGCGAACGGAGCAGCGGGAGTCAACCAGGCTTAACGGACGGACACGCACGCACGCACTCACGGGCACGGACGAACGACTGCTTTTAAATCGACTGCCACTGACACGGTCTGCTCATCCTCCACGCGAATCTTTAATAGAACCGAGCCGTTCGTTTCTCGTGCGGTTAAATTGACGGTAGATTCCGACGAGTCCGGCCAGACGTCGAGCATTACTTCAAGACCGTGCCAATGGTGCCATTATCCTGGAAACGGCTAGATTTTTTACGCACCAGTACATCGCTCGTTGGAAATAGGGTAACAAGTGGCGCGTCGCGCTGGAACCCTTAATGCGAGTTACGCCGTTACAACGTCTACCAGCAAATTCTGCCCTCCCTATTCCCTCCTAATTTAGCTCTATTCTCAATAAATAACCTCGCCATTTCAACGGGTAATTTTCCGAGTAACCAGTGAGCCGGTCGCGTTCACAGAAATTAATAATGAGCCAGATACAGGCGGCAAACATAATATTCCGTTCGACGGGAGAGCGTTGTTTCGACCGATCGGAGGAAGAAGCCGATGCGAACGTCCAGGTGCGAACAACGAGGGGGACACCTTATCGTCGGTTATTATTCGACTGGAATCAATCGACGTGCTGTCCGGGACAAAGGCAAACACACTCGAATGTGCAGTTTATCGGCCGCTAATCGGCCGAGTCTAAAGCTGGCGAACGCCTGCCCATCGGAGGGAACCAGCTACGATCCGCGCGCGTTCACGTTTCGCGAGAAGCGTCGAATTAAGAGCACGAAACACTTCGAGCGTGCTCCTCGCTCGCGATAAGCATCTGGTAAATTATTACGGGACAAAGTGACATTCAATTTGCGCTTTCCCCGGGAGGAACTGTTTTTAATAAGCAGTTATCAATGTCGCGCCTCCCGATGTCGAGCTCCGTATACGAACGGAAATTTTTCTATGTATCGGAACGGAAAGTTTCCCGGCCACTGCATATGCGACGAGGTGTATATTACGTATCAAGGACTCTTTTGCTCCCAGTCGGGGTGCAATAACGCCCCTATCACCTGTTGTCGATCTCTCGCGACACCTGTAACCAGCGTCGACTATGCACGAGATGTATCGCGTCAACGAATCTCCAGATAAGCCGAGTTATCACCCGTGTAATGGCCGTCGGTCGAATCGCGCGATCGATTAAAACTTCCCACCCGTCACATCGTCTGTCCTCGGTTTTTCCAATATCCGCGCAACCTTCAGACACGACGCGCGAGGATCGAATCTATGTGTCAGGTATCTAGCCAGGAGGACGATCGAGTCTAGCAGAGGGTCACGAGTCGCGCAAAGCCCTAAATCCACGAACGGTGAGCGTCGACTCGACGATTCCCGAAGGCTGTCGGGTCGACTCCTCCGACGCGTAGCCGCCGCGCGTCCGGGCGTTTATTATTTCAACCATGGGTGCCACGAGCTGAATGGTTGTCGGTAGGTGTCGAATTAATACCTGGCATTAAACGCGTCGTGTGAATCGGTCAGGTGCTCGACTAACCGTGTCGTATCGCGCGTTACGAGGCTCGACAGTTCGGCAACGCCGCCTTTCCTAACCGTCTACCGATCGTCCTTCCCTCCCCCTCGGGGCCCTTAATGAATTTCGTGATTAGGCGGTTTCATTGGGAACCAGGCTACCGTGCGCCCATTTCTAACCGAACCGCCTCCAAAGTCGCGGGCCGCTTTCGTTTGCCGGCGGTTACGCAGGAAATTGGGGAATAGGTGCGACGATCCCGAGGCGACAAACAGCCCCCAACAGCCAAGAACTCGATCTGCTCGCGCGTGGTATACATTATTAATCGCTGTTACGAAGCTGTTCGGCGCATCGAGCTGCGTTGATTAATCGGCGGCACGCTCGAGATTTTAATTAATCCCCCCGAGAAAGAGAGAGGGAGTAGGCGGGGGTGGGTGGCAGGATCTCGCTCAGCAATCCAGACTTTCTCGTTGAAGAAATTACTTTGCCCTCGATACGAAGGGGGAGGGAGGCAATCGGCAAACGAATTCGGAACCCCCTTGGTTCCCGAAGGAACTCGAGACATACTTGCTCTACTCGTGCACGGTTCGCTGAGTAACCCGGCATTCCTCGACTTCCGCGCGGATCTTCGATGCAACGCGAAAACGAAGGGGTTGGTCGGTCCCGGTGATTGAGTTCCGTCGTGCAGCCACGAACGAGAGCGCGACCGACTCGTACACCGCGATCAATTTCTCGCGAATTCTTCGTTTCTCGCCGTTGAATGGGAGAAAAATCTCGTCGGTGGAGGAACGATCGATTTTCGAAGCAGCAGCAGCAGCACCTCGGAAGCGTCGCAGGCCCTCGGGGCTCGCCGATGGCGCGCTGGAATAAGCGGCGAAGGAGGAGGCGGAAAAGTATTCCCGGCAAATATTTCCGTTTTTTTTTTCTTCTTCCTCTTTTTCGCTGGTAGCGGCGGCGTTGGCGTCCAACGAGGGGGCGAGAATAGACTCGGCGAGATGGGGTGGGGGCGAGTTCTGATTTCATTAGGCCCGGTGTTATGCGATTAATTAAGTCGCGAGCACCGGGAAAAATAAGAGTAAAAGCGGATCGATGTTCCTATCTTCGTCTCGCCCTCGCGAGGCGACTCGCCCCACTTTGTCTTGCCGACTTGTTCGCTCCTCGCCCCCGATCTTTCTGCCCGCTACATCTTGGATATAAACGGAAAAAGAACGAAGCCGTATTCCTTCGAGCGGAGGGAAAAATTACCCCGAGTCGTATGCTGTATGCTCGGGGGATGCCAGGGACGCGATTCGAAGGGGATGATTAAACCGTTGCGAGTATCCATCGCTCGACTCGAGCGGCGTTCGTTGTCGACGAATGGATCTTCTCGCTAAGGGTGTCATGCGATGGCATAGGAGACGCGGCTGTGACAGCATCGCACGTTTCTCCCAATGACTCTACCGTCGCCCGTACCGGCCGTCGATGACGGAAATTCCGTCGTAACGATATCACACTGGTTCAGAACGGCGCGATATTAACGACGCGACCGTATTCGCTTTGTGAAGCGAACTATAACTGAATTTGGCCCCGTCATTTTATGCATCAGACTCGCCATGCCAGTATAACTGAATTCGATGGGTAACGCAATTACGCATCTTTGCCTATGCAGATATACGTCGCGTTCCATCTCTCTCTCTCTCTCTCTCTCTCTCTCGCTCTCCTCCTCTATCCCATTTCTCTCTCTCTCTCTTTCCTGATACGATGCGGCACATGCCGTTCCCACACCTACGCGAGAGCACCATTAATTATTATATACGCGCGTATAGCGTGTGTCAACGATACCGATCCCCGTCCCGCCCCGCGAATCTCGCCAGTAGGATTGCCCCGCCGCCGGCTGGGCGGATTGTCGCGAGCCGAAAATATCGCGAAACCACCGTTTCGTGCCTGGACGAGAAAAAAATTCGACTTTCCCGGGCCGAACGAGCGGTTTCCCTTTCCGCGGCTAGGCGAAACGGCCCGGCCGCCTACGCCTCGCGCTTCGTTTCGTTCACGATCGATCGAAGCGCGACACCCGGTCTCGACGAGCCGTCCACGACGGAATCGCATCGCGACGCGACGATGCCACGCTTTAAAGGGCGCGCGAGGGTGGCACGGTAGCGGGTTCTCGACAATGCCGCGCGCGAGTCACACGGTAGACAGAGCGCGCCCCAACGGACGAGCACGCGAGCCCATACAGACGGTGTAACGCTGCGGCGGCACTCAATCAGAAGTCATAATACATTTACCGGGGCCTAATGAAGACCCGATGAAAGGCTAGCGCCGAGACCAGCGCCAGTGCCTCTCAACCGCCGTCGATCTCTCTGTTCCGCCTGGTTCCGCACGGGGACCATTCCCTGCGAACGACGCACCGCACTCGCGACACGAAGACACGTCTCGCGGTCCCTTTGGGGGAAATGATACCTCGAACTGGGAGCGGGGAAGTCGTTGGGCGCGTGGGCGAACCAGGAAGAGGCAGAAAAGTCGAGTCGCAAATAGACTCGGAAGAAAGGACGAGAGGCGAGCCGAGCCGTGGACACACGGAATCGCCGCGGCTCCTCCTCTCGACGGTAATCCTCGGAAATTAAAAATGCCCGCGGTTCTGAAAGGCACCGGTGGCGTTTGAAAGTCGGCGAAGGGGGCAGAAAGAAGGGACGGCAGAGAAGCGGCGAGCCTCACCCTTGGCGTCGACGGACCGATCCCAGTCAGCCCCGTCCGCTCCATTTACAGAAACTACTCCGTCAAAGGGGATCCCGGTCTCGCGCTCTGCAACTCCGCGGCGTAGGCGCCACGCGGACCAAGGGTGAACCGGCGACGAAAGCTAATGACGCTGCGGTGGCTTTTTCGTGCCGGGTGTAGTACGCGTGTCTACGGCCGGTGGACAAGGGAAAGGGCTGACGGTGGTAGGGAAAAGAGGGAACGACCGCGCTCTCTCGCGGACATTTACCCGTGCCGCCACGGTAAATGAGTATTTGCCTTTGTGAATAAATAAAATGCATTACAAAGTTGCCGAGAAAGCGGACGACCGCGACCGGGAAGGAGCAACCAGACCGCGGCTACGCTTGGAAACGCATCAGCCCCGAGAGCACTCGAAACAGAGGAGAAAAAGACTACTGGAAAGGGCAAAGCTCCCGTGACCCCTCGAAAAGGGGTGGAATTCTGCTCCGCCAAGAGGAGGATGCTAAACGCGCGACTACGTAGATCGTTGTAATCGAATCGTCTAATTAGGTGGACGATCACTTTGCGATTTCTTTCAGGACACCTCTCCGATAGGTTCTCGCCGGGACGATCAAAATCGAAGACAGGCTGGAATTAATTACACTTACGCGATAACGTTTCGAAGCGGAACTTTCGAATTGGGAACAAAGTCGACCAACTATGACGATGATCGCAGAAACGTGGCCTCAGTGCGCGCGTTCTATGGTACGAAGCGAGGCTGGGAACAACGATACAGCAGCGGAGCTCCCGGGGGGTGGAGAGATAGGAGAGCGAAGGTTAGAGGGCAGGGAGGCAACATCTAAGACAATGAGATACGAGCCTTTGGAGTAATCCTCCGGCCTTCCTCGGCGTATCGACATTAATTCCCTTGCCCCCTGCTTTTAACCGGAACAGACGCACCCTATAATAGGCAAGTTGGAATCCAATCTGCAAGTTTGCAAATTCGATTCAACCGTCTTGCGAGAAGAGCGGCGAACGAGCCGAGCCACGCGATGCTGCCTTCCACCGTTCCTCGGTACACCACTCGTCCAAACTACGCGAGTCTTTCCTGATTTTCGCGATCCTGCAATTTATCCACCAGAGGGATGGAACTATTTCGCGTGCCCAAACAGGGAGGACTACGAAAACCATGCGCTCGTCTACGATATCCTGCGCGACGCGGAAGAAACGAGCAGACAAGCGTCGCGAAAGGGCGGCGCGAGGTAACGCGAGGGTGAGAATGGGCCGTGGTAGGTACTCGTATCGCGGTAGTATAGTCGTACATCGCTCAAATTAGATTCCTTAGCTCGAGGGACGTCGTAAGGCTTGACGTAAAGCTCGAATAATTCTCGACGAAAGGATGGTATGCCGTGGGTAGGCGAGACGCAGCCGTGGGGGCAGGCTGATTCCACGGACGGTGGAACGTACGAACGCGTACGTATATATCAACGGTGAGCCACAGTTTGTCAAGTGGAAAGTTTATTCGGGCAAATATACGTGACGCGGTAAAGGTAACGTTGTTTAACGTTCATCCGCCCCGCGAGACAGCGGGTACACGTACACGCGCCGCGTTATGCCTTCCGCCTCGAACCATCGTTGGGGCGAGGATCGCTGTACTTACTTATATTATTCCAAACTGTGGCTAATGAACGGAAAAGAAGAGAAAGCATCGAGGAGATAAGTCTGATGAAAGTTCGTCAGAGTTGTTCGCAACGGGGATGAGAGAGAGATAAATAGAGAGAGAGAGAGAGAGAGAGATGGAAGGATCTAAGAGAAGACGAGGGTGGGCCACCCCTCCCGTTCGCATAAACGCAATAATTCGCAGCGCTCGAAGGGGTTGCGCGAGCGTAGCATGCGCGTAAATGTAGTTATAAATAAATCTAGGAGCTCTTAATGCTCGCGGAAGCGAGGTCGGGCAAACTGCGAGACGAGTCGCGGAGGGCGAAGAAAGCCACGGAAGGGCGCGGATGGAAGGCGAGCGAAGGGTTCTGCGAAGGGGCCGTTGGCATAGCGCGTGCCGCTCGTTTTCCTTGTTCGCCTCCTCCGGACAATTCGAAGCGGTTCCTCCGCGATCGTGTTCCCACGGCGTTCATTGAAAGAAACGTTTCTACGAATGCACCGGTACCACGCGGTGTTAACGAGCCTGTTAACGAGTGTTAGGAGTGGCAGCATTCTCTCTGGCCGTCTGTTCCGCGAGAAAAGAGTCACGAATGGGCGCACACTCGCAACGAGGACGATTGTGCGTCGTGTGTTTCTTTTACTTCCCTTTTTCCACCGCGTGCTCTCTCTCTCTCTCTCTATCTCTCTCTTTCTATCTCTTTCTCCCGTGGCCGGCGATCTCGTTTGGATAAGAGTCTGCTGCATTACGGTGCATTCGCACGGTAGGCAAAGAACTCGTTACTTCGCACGCTCTCGGAAACGGTATTACAATTAATCGCCGTGAATCCCGTGGGTGCGAACCTGCGAATATCCACCGATGAATATATGCTCCGACGATGTTCTTCCGCGGCTGCGGCGACGGCGGCGGCGACGGCGGCGGCCCGATAGAAACGAGGCGAGACTTTTCAACGCCTGCCCTTCCATCGATTATCGAGAAACCGGCGAATTCGCTCCTGAACCGGCTGCCACGGCTGTGATACGCGTCGAGCCGTGTAAATCGCGATACCACGATAAACGAGCTTTCTCGCTGGGTGGAACAAAGACCTTTGTTTCCCGCCTGGTTGCAGCCAGTCGGGTACAATCGTACTCGTAATTAAGAGGAGCCCGACGCCTCCGAACTCGGTGGTTCGACGAAAACCCGACGGCAGAGCACGTTTCTTTCTCTTACCCTGAATCCGTAGGAAGCTTGGCTCGCTTCCGCGCGAGATCGATCTCCGATCGACGCTGCCTTGGGCCTCGACCAAGTTTTCGCGCGACTAACTCCGACGGTACGAAGGATACCCACCCGTGGAACGTCGAAGGGCGCACCGGGTGAAATGAGTCGAGAAATTGTTCCGTAGGAATTTATCAATTTTCTTTGAGGGATTCTAATTGTACTAATTTGTCGAGAGCCACCAGCGATCTCGCGGATACGTCGCTGGAAGGGAGCCCAGGGAATTCTATCGTTTAATCTTCGACGGGGCTGCTCCTTTTCGGTCCCGCGAAGGGAGTTTGGCGAACGTTTGGAGAAAGAGAGCGACATGGAGGGAGGAGAAGGAGTCGATCGCGAGATCGCAAGGCAACCGCGATAGGGAGCAGCCTACCGTGAGAATCGAGCCTCGGTTCGGTCGTTTGATCTCGTTCGACTCCCTTAATTTTCTTGAAAACTCGACGAAGCCTCGAGCCTCGGCTGCATGAAAAATGGTACCAGCGATCCGCCGGTTTCGGTTCCCCGTTTCGCGCGGTGGGTTCGATAAACTCTGCCCGACACCGACTGAGCGGTGTATTAACCCGGTGTCTCGAGAAAGCGACCTTGATCGGCTCGCTTCCCGTCGTCGGGGTAGAAAAACGAAAGTGGACGCGCGATTCGTAGGTAGACGCGAGCCCGGGGACTATTTACGATCGATCTGATAGTATTTCTAGACCGAACGTACGGCTCCGTGGCTCCTACCGTGCCAGGCATCAAGCCCGCCCACATCGTAGATACGTATGTACTCGCGCGCGGTTACGTTACGAATTTATCGTGGCTTATTATCTATACGAACTCGACGAGAACTCGCGTTAACTGGCTGCCTGCCTCTCTCTTTCCATATCGCTGCGCTTCTTTCTTGCGAATTTCCGCCGCGACACCTCTGTTCCACTATCGCTATCTGCTCGTCTCTACCGCCTCCGGTAGCGGGAAACCGCCTCGACTCAGCTCGCGACCGTCTGCGAAGGGCTCGTTCGAGTTTCGAGATCGTCCAGCTCCACCAATTATCCCGCTGTAATTATTGCTATTCGTTCGACTTCGTCTGGACGGACGTTCGTTTGGGACGTCTAGAATTCTGATGAGAATTGGAGGTGTAGCAGGGAGGTTCCGCTGTGTCATTAGAGAAACGCGGAGCAGGGAATCAAAATCTATCCGTCGGGTATCGGGGCTCTTGGCTGTCGACAGAGGGGAGGACGGATCTCGTGGAAGGAAGGAGAGCACGGACGTCGGGAAAAGAATCGAGAGCTCGGGGCTGATATCAAAGCGAGGCAAACAATACGGCGAGATGCTGATGCGATTGTATTATGGCTAGTGGACCGGTGATCCATTGTCTCGTCACGTTCTACCCACTCGGTTCTTTTATCTCGATCCCCGTAATACTCGTATCTCGTCGTATCGAGTGAGCATCCATCGAAAGTAGCACGCTCTCCGCGATCCGGAGGGGTTCGTCGGGACGTACACGCGGAATCTGTCGAATCGAACGAAATCCATCCACGCCTTGCTTTGCTACCTCTCTTCTCCATCTCTCTCTCTCTCTCTCTCTCTCTCTCTCTCTCTCGTCTCGTCTGTCGAAGCATAATGTAACGTAGACGAGTGGAAAATGCCACGTACGCGTAGTACGCGCACGTAGTCTCTCTCGAGCGAGGCACGTGGAAATTCATCGCGAGGATGAGGGAAAACCGGTGAGGAAAGAAGGGAGGAGGAATCGCGTTAATGATCTCCGGAGCGAAGATCGGCGCGTCGCTCCGTTTCCGGCACACGGCCGCGATCGAAGTTCGCCCGCTCCGTTTCGCGGAGATATGGGTTGGCGCGCTTCTACGCGGCAATTAAGACGGAGGAAATCTCGGTGGAAAAAGAAGACGCGTGACGGGCCGGATAAAATAAATGAAACCGGCGCGAAAGCGAAATTGGATACACGGGGGGCGTAGGACGAGTCGCCTCCTGAAATTTATTTCGTTTTCATTCAAATCGCCTCATCTCGCATTTATGTATTCCGTGATATTGCACTTTTTAAACTCGGCTGCTTTCATCGTACGCCCGGTGGATATTAAGACCCCCGAGTCCTCTGTATTAGTCGTATAAATTTAACCACGGTGAACGACGTTAGATTCGTTCCCGCCACGCTAACGGGCGCGACGCGACCGTTTCCGAAACCCTCCCTCGCCCTCTCATCCCTTGCCCAGGCTCTTCTTCCTCGTCGTCGAGCCGTTTTCTTCGCGGTCGCGCGGTATGCCAACGATTTGTATTAATTACCCTCGCCTCGAAGCTATTCCAGAAGCTCTGAAATTAATGGATGCCGTGTCTCCTACCTATTATAAACGTGTCCTTCGTGAACGTGTCTATATTAATTAACACCTGCCATCGCCCAACAAAATCCCGACCGTGACCCGACGATGGGAACGATCGGAAATATTTTCCAGCGAGTCGAACGAAAAGCGGAAAACGTCGAGGAAAAATGAAGAAAACGATGGAAGGGAACGGGGGAAACGATGGAGGAAGTACACGTGGCGGGACGAGCAACTTCCCTCCTCCCCCTGTTTCATTGTAGGCGTTGCTCGCGTTTTTAATCGACCCCCCGGGGTATACCCTGGAATTCCTTCGGTTAATTACGCGGATTTCCAATGCGTCCAGACCTCGTGGAATTTTTACGATTGCCTGACTGCCAGCCCTTCCAGCCGCTGCCAGCCAGGGATTTGTACGACTGAAATATTCCAGGGATTTAATTTTATAAATGACCAAGCTGTCCCTGCCACCGATCCCTCGGACCCGCCGCCACTCCATCGATCTTACCCCCTTGTACCTTCGCGCGGCCCTCCTCGCAGACGAGCCTAAACGAACGCGTGCACACGTCCGATCTCGAGGCGTTCCCGAAAATTGTTACGAGAAAACCTTTACACCGGAACGATCGGTGGTATCGTCGAACAAATTAGCCGACGTGCCTGGCGACGAATAAAAACCGAGGGAACCGCGACGATAAATCGAAGCCGAGGACAGAGACGCGAGGAAAAGCGACGGAAGAATTTCGTTTCCATAAATAATTCAAGTCCCGTCCGACAGCGAGTCATGTACCCCTTCCATCCTCCTCTCCTTGTTACTCCTTTGGTTAGCCGAGCTTCTTTCCTTCGTTCCCACCCCCCGTCGACCGGTCAAAGGGGAGGTCTGTAAGAACCTAATCTTTTCGCAAAAGGGTTTCCAGGAGCACCTGAGAACCCAACGGAGAAAAGTCTTCCGCCGACACCCCCTAAATACTTAATTCCATTTTCGCCTAATTGGACAGTTTTATTAAGGGATGCATATTTCAGATGGCGTTTTTATTATGTCTATTGGGAGCGAACCGCCTTCCTTCTTCTACCACCCGTTAGGGGACGGGGTAAGGCGAGAAGAAGCGCCAAGCAGGAGGAAAACGAACGAGAACCGTGGCTGGGAATTCTGTCGGGGGTTGAAAAAAATTAGATTTCAACCCTTCGAAAAATATTAGCACGCCCGGGAAGAGTGGCGAGAGAGAAGAAAGAGAGAGAGAAAGAGAGAGAGCAACGAAAGAGCCACGGATGAGATCGACGTTTGGGGGTCGATGCGGACTCGCAACCCTTTGCCAAGGGACAGGCTCTCTCTCGCGCGCTCCCTCTCTGGCTATTGTCTCAAGGATTAAAGGGCGAGCCGTCTAACGTCTCGAGAACAAACCACGGTCTTGTACAACTCCCTCGCAATTTTTTTCCTCGTCCACCGAAGCATCCACGGAGACAGTGGATTAATAAGCGAAACGTTTATCAAAGATAAATTCCAACCCCTCCACGGCACGCTTGATTTCATTGACTCGCGGCGCTCGATGGGCGATACGGAAACGTTTAATGAGAAAATCGAGAAACAGAGGGATAAAAACCCGTGTTATTCCCGTGCCGTTTTGCAGCGGGACAGAAAAGGACGAGAAGAGAGGGGGGCGAGATAAGGTGGCAGAAAGAGGCAGAGGACTCGTATAAATTTTAATAAGCCTCATTCGCCGACCCTTTGAGCCCGGCGAAATGAACGAATTAAAAGTTTCTCCCGTTTTAGTGGTCTCGCGGTTGACATTTCGGCTCGCGTGACGATCTCGCGGAATTACGCAACTTTCGTCGTTCCGAAAAACGCGCACCCGGCCGGAACAACCCCAGACCGGAATAATATTCGCCGGGAGCGTTATGAATTACGCATGTACGCGCCTGCGTACCTAAACCGGACTCCGTCTTACGTCGATTCCTTTGCGCCACTCGAGAACGTCCTCGTCTCTCCTCTTTAATTTCCATCGAACGAACCAATCGATCCGACGATATCGAAATTGTAATTAGTATCCACCCCCCGTTGAATTTTATAGAACGAATCCGTGGTTGTATGCGAGTCTTCCATCCCGAAGAGTACACGTGGAAGACCAGGGACACGTGTAACGTTCCCTCGTTAACCCCTCGGAGTAACGCGAACGCGAGCAACGGCGGTTACTTCCCGTCTTACCCCTTGGCGCGCGAATCGTCGAGGCGAGGCGAGCCGAGGTAGCGAGTAAGATTTCAATTAAAACAACCCCCCGGCACGACGGGGGATTAGCGATACCAATCCGTTCCGTGGCGGGCGGCGAAGCCCCGGTTATGACACGGCATAAATATCAATGTAAATTACCTCCATCGCGGCGTTAGACGCCAGCAGCGAAGGAGCCCGCGAAGACGTCCGCCGGCCTTTATGAACGCAATCATCGCGCGATTTTGCATTTATGAGGTTTAAATTGCTACCACCTACCGTCTTATTGGTATCACCTGCCGTCACGCGGACCTTATCCCTCCACGGCGTTCCAACCCCTTTCGCTCGGGCGATGCTCGCGCTTCGTGAACGCGTTACGTTAAAGGGTGCTGGCCCCGTGGTATTGCGAGAAACGCAAACGGATAGGTAAGCAGATACGGACGCGGTCGAAATCGGCCGTCCCCGATCTTCACGACGGCGTGAAACGAGGATTTCGCGGCACGAACCGCTCGCGAAACTCCCGCGGTTCGAGCCGAGGGAAAATCGTCGTACGAAATCATAATTAACGGAATTATGTCGGGAGTAACTCGATACCTTTCCGAGTAGGCGGCCGGAAAGGGTCTAAAAGAGAGAAGGGGGCCGGCAGGGACAAGGGTAGACGACGGGGCTTTCGAGGGGGCTTACGTCTAACGTAAGAACGAAGGGTTGCCAGAGATCTATCCCCCGACTGAGTGGAGCCGCGTACACGCGTACTCGTCCGCCTTTAATGAACGTAACGTTACACGATATGCGCGAGCGCGCTGCTTCCCTATCTTGAAAAGGATCTCTCGGACACGTTGCGTTAACTTCTACCGCCACAGTCTTCGATCCTCCTGCTGAACCATCGTCCGATGGTAGCTGGCTGAACGGCTCGAGGAATACAAGAAAACGCGAGAACAGAGAACGAAGAGTGTTCGAACGGAGGTGATCCGGGGTTAAAACGGTCCATCGCCCGCGGAAAATCAGGCAGAATAGTCGAGAAACTTTGTACAAATTGTATACACACCGGGTGGAGATCCGATGATCTTTGACCGTAGCAACGGAAGCGCGAAGATAATCGACGGTTTTCGACGGGACAGCGGATCGTTGGGGCATTAAGAACGACACCGGCGTGGCTGCGGAAAAATCCGAAAAGCCTTGAGGGAAAGGGGCGAGAGGAGCCGCGTTTCAATGTCGGATTCGGCTCGACGGGCAAAAGCGACGCGGCTGGTCGGTCCCGCGGAAGCGGATCGGCGGAGAGTGGTCGCGGTGGAGGAGAAAAGGGCGAGGAGGCGAGAGAAGAGAGGCAAGAGGGCGTTAACTGAACTTTAATGGAGATCGTAGATAAATCGTCCCGACGGACGTTGAAAGAACTCTTTGACGGATTACGCCCAAATCGTATCTATCCGCTCCTCGACGCGTCTCTTTGGGCGCGGCGTATACCTGAATCGAAGCGTCGAGTAACGTCGAGCCGGCGCTACTGCCGCGCGTTTATACTTTCAGAGAGGGTGACGAAGAGGTTTTTTAGCCGGCGATGACATCGCGTCGCCGCCTGTGACTTCCGTGGAATTAGTAACGGAGGATCGCGGATGGAACGGCACGGGGGGGTGGGAGGGGTGGTGAGGGTGAAAGCGGGAAATGGAGCGAGTGGAACCACGGGGAAAAGAGAGCGGGAAGGCGTTCAACAAGTCGAATAAAAAAGCTCATAAATAAAGAGGAGGAATTCTCTCGCCCTGCTCTCGAACCACCCTTTGGACTTCACCCTCTGCGCCGTTCCACCGTCTCTCGCACCCTCCGCGTTTCTGCGAATGTCCCCGCGGACACCTGTTGCTACGTTGCGCCCTCTGCAGCGCACAGTCGAAGAGTGAAACAGAGAAACGAGCAGAGGGGACAAACGGAACGGGAGGAAATTGGAGGCATTCGCTCGATTGCCCCTCACCGAGGATTGTCGCGCGTCGAGCCTGTCCCGTAGTTCGAATTCGCCGGCCGATTTACTCCCGCTCGATTACAACGCAGCAGAAAAAAAAAACGCAAGCATCGCGACGCTGCCTCGACGCGCCTACGGTTGAAGAGATTTCACGGCGAAAAAACTATGCGGCTAGTGGTCGAACGAGGGTGAGACGAAAATTATAAAGAGCACGGAAACGGCGCGCGTGTGTCATCGTTGGGCCTGCGGTCTCCGCGACTTCGAAACGGTGAATACCAACGCGCGGGTCGGAGCGAAGGTAGCCGGGCTAGAGGCCGAGCCACGAGTTTTCAGAGGCAGCTGCTGATTTGTGATAAATGGAATCCCGGGAACGCGGTGGCAGAGTGGGGATATTACGCTCTGGGGCTACCCGCTAATTACAGAGTGGCCTCGAATAAATTACAACCCGACGGAAACGCCGGCTCGTTGGTGTAACGTCGCATTATAACGCAACGCGCGACGTCCTTGCCGGGGCGAGGAACGCGCGTACGTTCGATCGCGCGTTCCCCGCGTATTTGGTGCCCGGTCCCGTGCCGAAAACCACCGACGGTCAGACGCGGCGAATGCTTCGAGCGTCTCTCCGCCACCCGTGCAACGCCGATTTAAACACCTTGTACGTACCACGATCTCGATGCGAGATCGGATAGTTTCGTTTTACGAACCGAGACCGCCGTCTGGAAGCGTGGGCTGTTACATAACGCGGAAGAAATCGGCGACTCGGAAACGAAACGGGCGTCGTTCCACGGCGCTTAACTCGCTTTAAATTCCATCTCTTCTTTTAAGGCGAGCCGTTTCTCGCGTTCGAGCTAATGAGTATTCGCGATGGAAAGCGACGTCTGTGCGTCCCCGTTTCACCGGGAAACGGATATCGCTCCGCCGCCCCGTCTCGATTACAACTTTTTATTGCATTTCCATTTCGTTTCCCGTTGGCGCTAAGCAAAGGGCAAGGGGGACCAGCGTTGCGAGAGAGCTCGAGAGCGAGCGTCGGTGATTATTCGAGGATCCGCGCTCTCACCGGGGATCGTTCAAGAGACGGGGACCGGTATCGTTTCCGCGAGGCGGCATCCGCCCAGGGAAACCAGGGAAACAAGGGGAGAACGGGCAGCGACGCCCGACGCGTCTCTTTTAGTCGGCGAGGAACGTGTCTGAAATAATTCGGGGATGCGTAAAATCCAGGCTCGGCTCTATTCGCCGCGATAATCGGGGCGTGAGCGATTTCGCCAGGGCGAAAGACCTTTTAGGGGTGGCACGGGGTGCCAGAGCAAAAGGAGCGCCGGGCGGCCAGGGTAGGGAGAGACAGAGACGGACACGGGACGTTTAGGGTGCGTTTTGTCCGCGACAGTTGCCGGTGGCGGTGAGCGTTTGTTGCGATGCAAACAGTCGTTACCACCCGTCGCGCGTTCGACGGGGGCGAGAAATTGGGCACCTATCGAGCACGGGGGACGCGGAACGACACCCGCCGCGCGATTATGCGACGCGATCTTTCAGGTACGCTCGAGCGTGGTGCGTAGCGCATAAAAAAAAAAAAAAAATGAAAAGAAAAAAGAAATTCCGTACTCCGGATAGAGACGCCGGGAACAAATATCGGATTAAAGCGGACGAACGCGAGCTGCTTCCCGAGGATCGAACGCAGGCGTTCGCATGCAAGGACCATGAAAAACTGGACCGAAACGTTGGAAGAACTAATTTATTCTACAATTTCATTTCGCATTTTAATAGAAAAAATCCGAGTCCAATCTAAACTTTGTCTACCTGTGGGCCGTGTGAACGTTAAGGCCAGTAGAAGAACAAGGGAAAAGTTTTATTTCCAAGGATAACTGCAATTTCAAAGTCTGCCTAAGTAACCGGAGCTTCTCTATCCCTCGACTCATTGGTTATCCTCTGAACTTTCATGGGAAATGGGGAATCGAACGTTCCAAGTTGTACCATTTCCTTCGAATACTGAATTTCGTCTAAACTGGCTTCACTTTGCGCCACGCGAATCTGTAGCACATCGCAGAAGCCGGTGGACAACGACCGGTAAATAGGAGGACAGAGACAGAGGGAAGGAGGAAGGAGGCCGATGGGCGCTCATACATAATGTATGCAAAGAGCGTGGTGTATCGGTGACACGCGGTTCCGGCGTTCTCCGCGGACGCGACCCTCTGCGACACGACGCGAACGGTGACAAACAGGTTTCCAACATGCGATTCGTTACGGGCTGGCTCCTCTCGCGCGGCTTCACCCGGAAAATCTTCGACCGGGGCAAAGTGTACACGTAGAGAAAGGCGTAGAGGAGAGGTGGAGGGGCGGGTGGCAGCGTAATCGCTAATTAACGATTATCCGACGGGCTGAAAAACACGCGGAACGAATTGTACCTGTGGCGAAGGCGCGAGGGAAACGGAAAGGTAACAGGATCGGAGTCTCGATCGAGAGAGAGCACGCCATGCGTAACGGTCCACCGCGGGACCATTCTCCCGTGAGATCCGACCACGGCGTCCATTGTTTAATTTGTTTGCCGTTCCCTCCTCTGTTTTACGATCGTCCCAGTTTGTTCTTGCACCGTGACGATCCCATCGCGGAAAAGTTTTGCGCAGGCGACCAAGAGAGAACCCGCGCGCCTCCAAAGATTTCTCGATCGCGTTACGAGCACGCTCGAGCGTAGACGAAAGACCGTTCCGAAACCTACTGTTTCCCCGAGCCACGGCGAGTTGAGATGGAATGCGGACAAAACGCGAGTCACCGTGACCTGGTTTAATTAAACAGTCGACGACGTTGTAGGCGATCTCGCCTGATTGCCGAGACTGTTTCACCCGAAATGGCTAGGTATACCCGCGTTGGAGTGACGTGTCCGCTAATTACACGGCGCTTCGATTTCCTTTGACGTTTCTGTCGGCTGGTTATGAAATCAGGAAACGAAAGGAAAATAGGAACGACATACCATCGACGGTTGCGCTTGCGAATCGCACCGGTACGGGGGTAGAGAATAAAAAGGAGAAAGAAACGGGGATCAGAAAAAGAGCAGGGAGACAATTTTTTGGATAGACTCGAAGAGATAGCCGAGTGCGTAGCCGTGCACGCATTAACGCGGTGCTAACGTATTCCCGGCTGGCGTTCTCGTATATTAATGAGCGCACGAGGCAACGCGAAGCGAGACGCGCTACTATGTTCCCCTTTAGCGGAGGAAGCTAATTAAGAACACCGCGAGATTTCTCTGTCCGACCTTCCAGCTGGTAGCAGCGCGATTTTTCTCGTCCGGTTTCGTTCGACTCCCTTCGACACCCTCCGCGACTCGTGTCGTGACTTTTTTTCTGACGCGCGCGTGCCCACGAGTTCGCACATTCCCAAGATAAAAACTAGTGTAACCGGCGTAAATTGCCCGGCTATCTAAAGAATTTTCTACGAAAGGCTGTTGTCTCGTTCCACGTCCGCGGTGGAAAGGCGCGGAACAGGGAGGAAAGAAAAAGGAATCGTAATCGCGCGGATCGCTCTGTTCACAATGAGACCGGGGATAAGGCGAGGCGCTAACGAAGAAGGTAGAGGAGCGCGAAAAATAGGAATAGATGTTAGATAGATCCGACGAGCAGGCAACAACCCGAAGAATCGTATAGTCGCGTAGTTATCCGGTGCCTGGAGCCTTGCTACTGTTCCTACACCGCTGACGGTTAGTATCATTAAAACGTAATCACTGCCGTTCGCTAACCCCGACGATGCTAATTTCCTCGTTAATTAATGCCGAGTCTCATTGTGCTCGCGTATGCCCGCAGAAGCGATTACTCTCGCCGACTACCGCCGACGCATTAGACGCTAACGCGATTCGATTCTCCATCTGGCTTCCTGTTTTCCTTTCCATTGCAGAAGGAACCATCCTCTAGCGAGTACGAGACAAGCAAAGAGAAAAAAGCCAGCCGAGCGGCGAGACCGGCTACGTGAAAAGAAGCTCGATCGTTCAAGGACCTTCGATGTACACCTACCTACATACACACGATGCTTAGATACCCTCGTAATTGCGACGCGTTACAATAATCAAACGCATTGTCCACGAGCAGAGGGGGATCGGTGGTGCGTCTCTCCTCGAGCGGCGGTCCTCCGTCTGGAGTGCCCTCGACGCTGCACTCGAGAGGAGTGCTCGGACGCGCTCGATCTTCCTGTCCGAGCCGAGATACGGTTCATTATCGAACGCTAAACGGCCGTTTCTCTCGAGAATACCGACAATACTCCTCCCCTCGTTCTTCGTTCCTCCCAGCCTCTTTGGCGAAATTAGCTTTGTTAACCGTCCCGGCGACAATGAGGCCCCGTTTTTGGTCCTCCTCGTCGGGGTTCTTCGTCGCAGGAAAAACGCGGCCCGCGATTCATTGTCTCATTGTCGATCACGGGTCGCACGAAGAAGCACGCGACGAAAGAATGGCGAACGGAGCCCGAATGGAGTCTGTTTTTCATCCGTGGAGGGGACAGATGTTTAAAATCGAGGGAGGAGAGGAACAAGTGGTCCCCGCGACGCGTCGCGACGCACAACGTCCGCACGGAGAACGGCGAATCGAAACCGGCGCGGTGAGAGAGAATTGCACGCGAGATTGATTCTAGGAACGAAGAGATCCACCCGTGATCGGGACCCTTCGATCGGCTCGACGTCGATCAGCTGGCCCCGCCTATTGTATACTCGCCTGACGGTGCAACTTCGACCCCACCGTCGGGCCAGTTTTTTAGCGAATTTAATATTTATACCGAATGACTGATGACCGTAATAGAGAAACGGGGTTGCATTGTTCGAAACGCTCGTGTCATTGATCGATACGACGCCGCTTTCCCGCTTTAACCTCCAGTGGGAAAGCCCCGCGTTCGAAGCTATCTGAAAGCGGTCGAGCTCGTTCGATGTCACGCGTTAAATATCGACCCTCTATCTTTCTCTCTCCCTCTCTCTGCTCGATTTTTTCGTTCGATCGTCCGGTGGATTCGTAGGAAACCGGGAGCAGACGAACCGATGGAAATCACCGCGCGATGAATCGGCTACCTGATCCACCGATTTCCTCTTTCACGATCGCCCCCGCTGTTCCAATGTTTCAACGATTCGTTTACCAGTCCCGCGTGAAATCTCGTTCGTTCCGTCCCGAACGAACCGCGCCGATATTGGCCAGGACGAATAAAAGGACCGAGCCGACCCGAAGGAATCATTAACGAATCATTATCGTGCCCTCCTCGGAGCGCCTAGACCCGTGAAACAAAACCATTAATGATTTCTATTTGTATTCGTTTGTTGGTTCGTTTAGCGAGCGGATAGAGGGCCAGGGCCCAGAGCCAAGTCCCCAGTGAGTTATGTGAGAAGTTCGCTTATTTTCGTTAAGCCGAACTCCCGCGGCGCGAACAAATCGTCCATCGCTGCCGACCAGCTTTGTTTCTTCTTTCTCTTCTCCGCTTTCCGATTCCCCGTTGCCTCTCGTGTTTCAACCACCGGCCCTTCGTCCGGAAACCATCGAAGCGCCACGTTTTCCGATTCGATTCCCCGTTTCAATTCCGATTTGAAGGAAACGACGCGTCCACGAGGAACTTTCGGAGAAGAACAAAAAACAAACTGACCGCCTACCCTCTTGTCGCTACCTCTGCGAGGGCATCTATTCTTCCCTCGTTCCTTGCTGGATCCGAGCTACCACTGCCTCCTTCTTCTTCATCTTCTTCTTCTTCTTCTAGCTCTTCTTCTCCGTGGCTCCAGAACAGAACGAACCTATTTCTTTTTACTCTTTTTCCACGATGATTCAATGGGTTGGGCCAGTCTTGTATCTAAGATCTATGCGCCCCCTTACCGAGTTGGCTTCTCAGCTTTAAGTGTCTTCTTCACAGCTCTTTCCCCGGAATTTGTAGTCCAGACAGAACTTTGTATACTTTTCGAGGCGCAAGGAGTACGGAATGTCTCAATTAACATTCCTGCGGGTTAAAAAAATGTAATCACCGGCTCGTAAAAGCGTGCGTTATCCATTAGATGAATCTAAGATTAACGCACCAATTAATTAAATGCTTCGGATAGCGGGTAGATTCGAGAGGAGTAATAGATGTAGATCGGCGGATAAAATTCGCAAAAAGCTTAGAACGGTAGAGAACGAGAACAGAACGAACCTCGCGGTAGAAGAGGGTTATTTATCGACGACGGTCCGCGAGGGGCGCGCCTAAGCCAATATCGTTAGCGGCGCCGCGGATGTTGGTGCAAGTCGTTCCGAGTGGCGAAAGTATGGCCGCGGAGTGGTCCGCGAGGAGGCCGCGGGCCACCGTCACGCGACGCGCCGCTTCATCTGTCAAAACATCGTTTCCGATCGTCCTGTCGGGATATTTATCGCCATCTCAAACACGTGGTAGCGCGGCTCGGCTCGGCGCCGAACGAACAATCAAGCATCCGAGAGCTCTACGAACTTGCCCGGTGCATGTCGCGCGGCGTTTGCGTTTCGCGTTCCAATTTAAACGGGCGTAACGTTCCGAAGATGGAGAACGTAGGGGAGAGAGAGAGGGGGAACCGGGTGCTTTGGGGTTCACGAACGAGTCACGGGAGCAGAAGGTATGCACGGCCGAGTGGAACGTACGAGAACAGTTTCTATACCTGAATATACCCTCGGAGGCACTGACAGAAACCGTCCCGCCCACAAAAGTAATCTCGACCCCGTGCTCTCCGCGGGCGAAGGTGGAACAGAGACGGGTAAACCGAGCGCCACACCTGATTCATCAGCGTGGAATAAATCGAAAGACGGGCCAAAAACAAAACGAGCCACCGCGGGCCGCGTACACTTCGTTTCTTCCACGGCTCTTCCACCCCCTTGCGTCTTTCGTACCCCGAGCCGAGTTCGTTTCGTTTCGTTTCGTTTCGTCTCGTTCGTCGTCCACGAAAGCGGTGTAATCCGGCACAACTACGTATACATACTCTCGGACGCATCCTGGAACCCGTATCCTCGTGTCCAATTCCTCGGTAGAAAACGAACCGGCGTGTAGGTGTACGCGCGGCGGTCGTACCTCTGCCTCTCGTCTCTTTTTCTCCCTCCTCGTCTCGCCCTGACTCGGGCCACAGACTCGGCCAGGTACGCCCCGACCCTCTCCGTATATAAATTACCTTTTTAATTCCCCGCCAAGACAAATGATTTAATTTATTCTATCAATTATTGGCGAGAAACGCGAATAGACGCGAGCCAACGGGGGGAGGACTTGTTTGGTTTTCATTTCGATTCGTCGATATATCCGATCCTCCGCTGTATCTCTTCCCCCTATACCCAGTGGTACCCACATCTCCATCTCTCTCACTCCCTTTCTCTCTCCCTCTCGTCCTGCGTGATTCTCTCATCTTTCATTCCCGGTTCGCTACTTTCATCCCCGATCCATCGATTTCCTCTCCGATGACTCGACGAACGAACTAATTGAGAGATAGGCGTGGACGTGTCAGAAGCGCTGCGAAAGGGACGAGGAGAAAAAAAGAAAAAAAATGTTCGAAAACCGTGAACCGAGTGGGTATCTCGCGTTGCTCGCTCGTGAGCGACGTCGCTGCCGGCTCGAGCGTTCGCGTTTGATAAAATCGGGTAGAAACGCGCGAAACGGTGAGAACAAAAGGGGAAGAGGCAACGGGAGACATGTGTTTCCACCGGGCAGACGGAGCCGAGACTCTACTCGAAACCGGTTCGTGGCGCGCGTCCGGTCCAGGCTAGGTCAGTTATTCAAAAACTGAAATATCGCCTCATTAACGGCAGCTCGTTTGCGAACATTTCCCAAGAGGCAAGAATACGCGCGACCGTCTCGGTCGTCGACGTCGTCGCAGCCCTTCCATCGCCGCGCGAGTCCAAAAACGCGAGGACGCGCGTCCCCGGAATGGAGCGCCGGCCAATACGGTAGTGGCGAACGAGAGCGTCGCCTTCTTCGGCTAGTTACGAGCCTTTTTCCGCGTGCTTCTTCCACGACCGACAAAACCCGAGGAGAGAAATCGTTGGACGCGACTACGAATAAAACCAAGGACGCCTCTGCGAAACCGCTCGGGGACTGCTTTTTCCTTGCCGCGTAAGTATCGAAGGTTCGTTTCGTCGGCCGCGTCGAAAGGTAGGAATTTTCAGAGATTATCGTGGAAGAAAACGATCGAGACCGAGTGTGGGGTTACCCGAGTTGCCCCTTTGTCCACGGCCTGGCGGAAACCGTTCGAGTCAGCGGCGAAAGAGACGCGAGCGAGGAAAGGAAGAAGAGGAAGAAGAAGAAGAAGAAGAAGAAGAGGAGGAGGAGGAGAAGGAGTAGGATGAGAAGGAGATGTGTGTACGCGTCGCGGTATTTCGCACGATCCACCGCTGGTCCCTGGTGGATGTTTCACGGCAATTTAACACGCGAACGCAGGTTCGCGGTCGTTCATCGGTGACTCACGTCACCTAGCTGGTTATCTCGCGAGGATTCGGGCGAGTCGCCGCGGTCGGAGAACGAGAGTTCGTGCCGGAGTCTCGCGGCCGGTTCCGCGCCAATTAATCATCGCCCCGCGCGGTTAAGAGGCCAATTAAGTCCCGCTTTTGCAAGTCTGATTGTCCGTACGTGCGATCCACGGGCCTGCGCGCATGGTTCACCTAGCCCGTTCCGTGCTTTATCTATCGCTCGAATTAAAATGTACTTTATGGCTCGTGTCAGCCGATAGCGATCTCTCTCTCTCTCTCTCTCTCTCTCTTCGTCTTGTTCCTACTTGTCCCTTCATACTAGATATGTTCACTCGGTGGAAACAACGATGGACACTCTTCGCGTACCGAAACATCGTTTCAGCCATACATAATTCAAGGTTCGTGGATAGTCGTGTATCACCGAGGCCCGAGAGGTTTAATTCGAGACGTCGATCGAACGCGACCTCGAGGAAGACGAACTCTGTGCCACGGAACGGAGCACCGTAAAATCGCGAATTGAACGGGAATTTCGGCCCGGCCTCGGACCGTGGATCGGCCGCAATTTCTTTTCGGTTAAACGGAAGAGAGCGTCGGGGACGCGGTAACGAGCGACGTTGATAAATAGCAGACCCGGTTCGAGAACTCGAACCCTTCGTAATTACACGTCTATGCTCACTGCCGATCGCACCTCTCGCAACCGCCGTTTCGCGATCGGTGAAATGTCCCGGGCAACCGCCACGATCGAACGCCTCTTTTCTCTTGTTACACGCCCGATCTGAAACTACTTCACCACGGGCCTGCTTTTGTACAGTATCGACGTTTAATCGGCATTATTCTGGTTCCGCGATGGTTTCGCGTGGCCAGATGTTTCGCTCGGTCCCGCTTCTCCTCGATCTCAGTGCCGGGGATAAAGAAAAATGCTGCCCGTCGATACATGCTGGACGTATCCAGCACCGTTGCGAACCGGGACTAGATGTATCAACGTCGACGCTTAATAACACCTCGTGGCGCGGTTCTTCGGGATCCGACAACCGTAACGACGACCGTGGACGCCGCGAGATAATTCGGTACAATGATATAATTACACGTCGGCCGGCGATTATCTTGATTGCTCGTATCATAGAACGGCGCAGCCGTGATCTTACGCGTCGATTTCGCGACGCCGCGTGGAAACGGTCCGTTGCTCCTCTCGGCGATTTAAATCGTAGGTAAATCGGTGTCAATCGATCGCCACGGCGACGCGTTCGTCAGCGGAGATCGTTGAATCGATGGAAGGAAGGTAGGTTTACACACGAATAAACCGGGTGATAGAATAGAGGAGAAGAAGACGAGGCGGAACGAGAAGCGGAGGCGTGCGTGCAACACGCGAGCTGACCGCACGCGTGTAAAGATGGCTCCTCCAGACGATGTCTGACGAGCCAGCAAACGGCTTCGACTACGACTCGGAGTGTTCGACTTGGACTCGCAGACAGTGTGTCGACTCGAAACGAGGCTACCCATCGCGGAGGCTCGTACGTATGTCGGGGCCTATCACGGACCTACCGCGTCCATGTACGAAAGATCGTCTCGACGTCGTTACTTACCTGGCGGTAGTCCGTTAGAGGGCTAGAGCGTTGATTGACGCGCGACGTTACGCCAAACTCGACGGCACGCGAGCCCGAGCAAACGGTCTCGATCGGTAGCGATTTCGCCTGGGTAACTGGCAAACAATCCCGTCGACTACGAGTCGAGATAGAGCCGAAGGGGTTACGGGACCGCGCTGCACGGACACGATCATCCTTCCCATCCGCGGAGTCGCGAATCCTTCGAGAGGGGGCGTGAGGGACAGAACGCGAAACGATCGCGATTATAGTCCCGACTATCCTCTCCGCTTGCTACCAGATTGCTAGATTACAGTCGTCCGTCGAGATGTTACCGGCCTCGAACGCTCCTTCGAATAAGCAGCTACGAGCCCCGGCACGCCGTAGATATGCCGTGCGCTATGGAAATTCCGATTGCTCCCCGACGATTTCTCGACCTCTCGACTACCCGTCCCTCGGAGGCATTTCACCGCTGGCGTACGCGCGCGCGGATCTACTCCTGTTTCCCGAATTCCGTCTCACGGCGAACAGGCATCCTGGTTCGCGTTCGAGATTAGAAACCGGCTACCCCAGATGGTCGACGGTAGTAACAACTCTGGACGATACTTCTGTATCGCGGCGAAGCGAACGGAACGTTCCACCGGCGGAGGTCTCGTGCGTCGTTTAATTACCGTGTGTAACGAGTTCGAGTGGCTGCCGTGCGCACGAAATCCCACTCGAGAAAGGGGCGCGATATGCTCGCCGACGTCGTCCACGAATCACTCGAAATTACCGAGTACCGTTGCGACCCACACCCCTCCTCTACGCCACCCCTTTGCAACCTTCCTTCTGTCTCGGCCCTGCTACGCCACCCCTCCTGCTCCGCCTTATCCAACCGGCTACCTTGTATATACGCGTACGCACCACCGTTTCAATCCTCCAGATAATCGGTGCAATTACAAAACCCTACCGGAAGGGGAGGTATCCCCCGTACGGCGAATTCTACCGTCGTGCGTTACCGTTGCGAGCCGCGCGATTCTTCCTCTCGGTCTTGCGAGAACGATTAACGCGCACGACAGGAGGTTCCAGGCTGAACGAATCCTGGATGCGGACGACCTCTACGTCGAAGAGAGGTAGGGGGATCGAGCGTTAAGTTACGAGAGAAATGTCGAGAGCGGAACGTCGCGATGGCTGGAGGACGTCTTTCGGGAAAGGGTCTGCCGCTGGAAGGGTAGGTTTCGTTGATACAACCGAGGGTGGAGGACCAGGGGAAAGAACGAGATACCCAGGGGTCTCCCTTTTAGTCAGCTGTTTTAATGTAGGTCACCAGTTCCTACGAAACGATCGATTACCGGCTAACTGCGAATTGTACGCGTCCTTCCCGTCCCTTCATCCCCCCAGCACCCCTGCTCGTTTTCGCGAACACCTCGAGAAACCACAGACAAGCTGTCGTAACGTTTCAGGCCAGCTGGATAGACGGACGCCGTCGATCGAGGCGTCCGTACGATCGCACCCTCGATCGATCACCCGAACGTTCGTCCACTTTTCGTCGGGCCATCGTCGATACGATCTACGCGATCGCGATACCATCGGGAGACGTTGAAAGAAGCCTGGCGTTAAATATTCCATCGCCTCGTGTTCCGCCATGATTTATGCTCGCGCGAACAATGCCGAAAAATAACGGGTCGCGTGAAACAGATGGTCCCGGTGGTGGACGTCGCGATTTCGGCGATACTCGAACCCCCTCGTACGCCTCGATTCGAGGAAGGGTTGCTCTCGTATCCGCGTGGAACGATTCGATACGAAGTAAAAAAGTTGGCAACGTTACTCCGTGCGAACGGAGACGCGTAGGTATCAGCGTTGGGTAGTTGAGACCGTAGGAAACCCTTTTGTGCACGCGCTGCAGCCGCAAGACAAGAAGCTCGACTATACGCGCGCGCTGAGTAAATACATATTTATGTAGGAGGCGTAACTGGCATCGTTCTAAGAAAGCCAAGTTCCAACGAACTCACTGACCCGATAAAAAAGTCGGTAGTAGAACAGAAGCTGCAGGCACCGCCGCTTACGGCGGATTCTCATGTCCATGGTTTAAAGCGAACAATTCAATCCCGTAGGGAAGAGACTCTTTCCCTCTCTCGTTTACGAACCGGCCAATTTCCGATACGTTTCCGGCAACCTCGTAATTATAAACATCATGTTCGACCGAGTATACACGCGAAAGATGATCTTCCATTTCCACTGGCGCCTGCTTATAAACCGTTTACACCAAAGGCGCCCGTTTATTTATCACTAGAGTCTATCAGAACCTATTTAAGTCTCATCATACTTCCAAATACCGGACTTCCTCGCAGCGTTTCAATATTATACCCGCCTATGTACCATTCCCCTCGATCCTTCGCTTCCCGTCGAACGCGTTCGACTGTTTCGTTCCGCACCCTCCACGTCGAATCTATTTCTAATTAAGCTGTTCTAAGTTAAATTAAACATTTCTTCCATCGCGGCCTCGTAATAGCAATTAGCACCATTCCACGCCTGTTCACCGTCTCCTCGATTACTCTGTTCCATGATATAAGCGCTACTTTATTGTACGTTCGAACGGGCGCCCGTTCTATACATAGCGTAACAAAGTCGATTCGTAATAATATTTCACACGATACACACGCCAACGCTTTTAACCGCGACGAAAAGAATTCTTATTGTATTTGTTGCCGCGCTCCTAGACGCGCTTGTAACTAGCGAACTTTCCATCCAGATCGCGCGCGCATATTTCAGATAGATATGCTAACGACCGGCGTCGTCCAGGTACCACTCGGTGAACCTGCCGGGAATCGTCGATATGAAATTTCGCGAGGAACCGACAGACAGGCGGGAAGGATCGCGGCGGACAGATCTCGGTGGCAGGATCGGTAGGAAGACAGGGAGTCGCGGAACGGGAGTCTGGCGCCGCGTTTCGATACAATGCCGACCCCGCGATGACTTGCATCCGTATCGGGCTGCAGGAGGAATCGGCGATCCCGCGTAGCCACGGGCGATCTCCTTCGACTTCCTCCTCGGCTGGCTCGCGCACACGAATTCGCGCGTCGTACCGCGGATAAACGATTTCATCGTCCGCCGCGTTTATTATTAGATCCCGTAGCCGGCTCGCGAGCCAGCTTTTCCACGGGATACCCTTTCTCGCGGTGGATCGTTTCTCGAGGAAAAATTAAATAATCCCTGGAAGCGTTCTGCGAGCGGCACTCGTAACAACGGTCCAACTTGGGGAGGATGGTGTAGGAAACGCGGGGAGGGGTCTGTCGGTGGAGGAAAAGTTGCATTAAGAAGGAAGGGAAATTGTCAGGGTGAGAGAGAGAGAGAGAGAGAGAGAGAGAGAGAGAGAGAGAGTGAGAGAGAGGAACGAGAGACTGCGAACGAGGACGCCAGGGAAATGGAGAAAGACGATGGAGGTTCGGTTAATCCTTCTTGTTTGTCTTTGCGTTAATTATCTAGAATTAAGAACGCTGCTTGTCGTGGTGCGCCCGGCCGGATTACCGGCTCGATTATTACTTGTTGCGGATTATTAATTACCGAGAATTACCGACTCGGTGCTCGGCCAGCCGCGGGGTGGGCTTCGACCCCGCGGAGGGTTCTGCGGGAACCGTTCGAAAGAAATTCGCGACAGAGAAACTCGATCGATTTCTCCTTCAGAAGGAGAGAGAGAGAGAGTGGGGTAAGCGGTGGCAAGAAAACGGAAGCGGAGGAACCGCACGGCGCGTTCATTAGCGGGAACCGTCGAACGTGTGGAGCGCGAAACTGTTTTCGACAACAATGGAACGATGCGTGTGATAAAATAGGGAGAAAAAAGGAAAGGTAAAAAGAACGCGAGAGCGCTCGGATCGTGGTACAGGATGGAGGAGAAAAACATCGAGCGGAGGACGATGATGGGCGAAAAAGCTGTGATGAGGCGCGGCAACGGGGCGCGCTCGCAACAAAATGTACGCGTATCTGTGTCAAAAGCAGCCCCCGGACAATAATAGAAGCCCTTAAAAACGTAAAGCTGCCTAGCGGGCCGGTTGAGCGCGCGTGGGTTATGAAACCAGAAAAGGAGAGGAGAGAGAGAGAGAGAGAAGGAAAAAAAAGGGAAAAAACGCCGAAGCGGCTCCGAGCCAGCTGCCGTGTATCCGATACAATCGCCGTGGCAGGATAAGTTCTCTGCGGAAGATAAATGGAAGCATCGAGGCTCGATCGTCGTGAACGACCACGGGAACTTTGTACTCGAGCCGGGGAATAATTGCCGGTGCTGGGAAAACACGATTTCATGAACGATTCCAGCTATCTCCCCCGCGCCGTCTACTTCTACTTCTCCTCCTTCTTCTTCTTCATCTTCGTCTTGTTTCCTTTCCGCTTTGATTTGGAAATCGTACTACTTTCCATACGGAGGCGTTTCGCGAGCGTAGCTCGCGCGCACTCCGCACGAACTCACCCGGCTACTCGTTTAACCACGCATCCAGGCTGAAGACGCGATTGTGCATAAGCGCACGGCAACAACGAGAGGAGCCGGGAGGAACGAGCCAGGGAAATAAATATTAATAACGATGCCTACCACCTCCCCGTTCGCCGACCGCTCTGCCACCCTCTGCGCGATCTATCTCCCTTTCTTCCACGAGCCAACTATACCGATCTCTCCCACTCGCTCGTCTCTCTTTCTTCCCCCGATGCAACTAGACTCCCGTTTTCCCCTACTTCGTACCATCCCGGCTCTGTCTCCTCTCTCTTTCTCTCTCCATTAGTCTCTGAGTGCGCGTCTGTGCATTGTTAGGGCCATTACGGGAGCCAATTAATCTATGCACAATTTTATAATTAAACGGCTAATAGCGCATAGAATTATAGTCCAGGGCCGCGCGCACTCCCACGTATCCTGGCTTAGCGTTCGTTCGCGTTGGGTTACGCGTACGCGGCGAGAAAGACATTTAAGGGAACGTAGGAGCGTAGAAGGAAGACAGAAACGAGGAAATGATCGTTCGTGCTCGCCCGGTACCTCTTATCTAGCCGATCTTACCGCTTACTCGCCGGCTCGCTCGTTCGCTCGTACGTACTGTTCGTCTCCTCGTGTTCTCGGCCGTCTCGATGGAAACGTAATCGGGACACGCGGACGTTTCGCTGGCGATCCGCGCCGCTCGGCCAGAATCGGGCAAATTGACGAGGATAATTGGCTCTCGTCTCGTTAGCGAGCGTATATGGCATCAATTAGGCGTATCCGCGAATAAAACTGCGGTGAACGTTGCACGAGCCAGGGAATCGGGGACGCGGACGTTGCAGCGACGAGCCTCGCGTAGGCGGCGGCCACCGCTTTCGATCCTTAATCCAAGGGGACGGAGTATCGGTGGCTGGTGGACAGGAGGAAACGGGCGTTGCAACGCAGCCGGCGCCGCGCTATAAACCGCAAGAAAAATCCCCCTGAATTATCGGTGCGGTTCCCGTTGCATGCTGTTGCATCGATGGCGATGGACCCGTGTTACCGTGCGCGCGCGGACCCACCCGTCCATGGACGGAACATCGGTGTGTAGCCGTTGCCGCGCTGTTACCACTGCCGTGCATTATCAGAATGTAACGACGTCAAGCGGTACACGCGACCAGCCTGCCGGCCCGCACACACCAGAACCATACCGCGGTCTCTTAATCATCCGATTTTTCCTGGCGATCCTCCCTCGCCATCGGCCCACTCTTCGCACCCCTCAATCGACCCCCTCGTTTTTATCTCGTTTTTGCCTCCGCGTTCAAAGCGAATAAACGAATAAACGCGCCAACCATTTCGTACCTCCCTCTCTCTCCCTCTCTGTGTTACACATTGTTCGAACGTATCGCGTCCGCGAACGAGCTGATTCCGGTATCTGCATCTTCTATCTCTCTGTAATGGATAGACGCGAGCCGGTCACTTTCGCTCTCGTTTTAGAACAGACTAGTTTTCTACGGTGGACGCGATAGACGGACGGACGGACGGATCGACCGTGAATGGGACAACGAAAGAGGGAAAAGGTTTACCGGGAACAGGTACGAAAGAGAGGTGTACGAGAGCGAGCGAAGAAGGGCTCGCGCGCACGAGCCGACGGCTCGGCCAACTCTGCTCTGTGACTGCGACTCGGATTATTCGGATCCCTATCCCTACAGCTCTCTCTTTCCTCTCGTTTTCTCGTTCTCTCCCTCTGTTCGCCGTCTCTGTCCCTGCCGCGCTCTATCCCTCGGCCCTCTTTCTCCTTCGCCCTCTCTGTGTCGCGCTGAATCCGTTTCCGTTGCGACTGCCACTGCGCGTTGCACGCCGCGATACTATTGTCCTCCGGCGCGGACAGCTCGGGCTCGAATCGAACCTACTCGAGAGCTACCCCTTCGATGGATGCCGTTGGTCGGTGCAGGATCGTTGCGCGAGGTGAAAAAGAGCAGGGTCGAGCCGCGTCGAAAGGGAAAATCGGTGGCCCGCAGGACACGTGGGAAGACTCTACGCTGGGGGACAATAATTTCCCCGGATAACACCGGATCCCCTCGTTCCGTTTACCATTCCGTTTCGTCTGCCGTCTGACTCGTGGGTGGGGTAAGCTTGTACTACAGCCACTTCTCTCTGTCTCGTCGGTGGGGACGATTCATTCAGAGAAACTGCCGTGAAAGGGACACCTGTTGGCACGGAGTCCCGTTGACAATTCCGGATGCAAGGACACGTGCCTTCGCACGAGCCTCCTTTCCGTGGATGGAACCGATCGGCGATTACGACCGATCGAGTGACCCGGTAACAGGTAAGACACCCGGACGAGTACGATCGACGTACGCGCGCGTCGATCTCGTAAGAACGGACGATCGATGGAAGAACGGATGGCGTGGAAGGTACGAACGAGGAAGGGAAGCGAGACTCTCGAAGACCGAGGCGGCGAACGATTAAAATATTTTTTGGTCGACCGGTAGCGCGGTAAGGAACGTAGCTGGCCGAAGATGAAGTGCTGCCCAGAGGCGACACCGGGTGTTATTAATACACGCGAGGATCGTAGCTTCCGTTCTCGGCAAACAGAAGCTACAAAAAGCGGACGAGCGTAACCGTAGGTGGCTCTATACGATCGTCCGTATCGTCGCGGGATATCGGATGGAGCGGCGTTAAGAAGCGCAACCCTTTCGGTTTCCGGAACCGATCGGGCCGAGGAAATTACTCTAAATAGCACTAGCATATTCCCAGTTTACCTGGCCGTGGTGCAGTCCCTGTAGAGTATGTCGAAGTCCTTGCAGCTGAGCAGCTTGCAACGATTGACGCCCGGCTGGATGGCCCCGAGTCCACGCAGAATCCTAACCTGTTCGACATTGCACACCAACGGCACTATATCGAGCCTCTTGAGCTTCGTGTAGACCGTGTGCAGGCCACCGACGAGGTGTTTCAGAAAGAGTTCGAACGCCTGCGGCAGACAGAGCATCGTGTCCCCGGCGATGATGAACGCAGCCACCTTTTGACCGCGATAATCGACCAGCTTGCATTCGTTCGCGGTCGGATCGCTGGTGCTGATCGGCGGCGGGCTGTTGTACGATCGCGGCGGCAGCACGGCGTGATGCGCGGCCATCAGCTCGAGCGGCGAGCCATGATGACCGCTCAGCATGCCGCCGAGCTGTCCCAACAGTCCCAAACCGGGCGGCGGTAGCCCTGGCATTCGTGGTACCATGCCTGGCGGTGCACCAGGCGCTCCTCCGGCGGAAAGAGGCGGCGGACTCAACGGAAGTCCTTGAGGCGGCGAGCCTCTCGTCGGCGATCCCGGCGTGGGAACGCCGCGGTGCTGTTGCTGTTGCGATTGTTGCTCCCGGAGCTGGTCCCGCGGATGGGGCTGCTGGTGCGACGGCGGCGGCTGATGCTGGGACCCGTGAAGCTGTTGCTGACTCTGCTGTGCCGACGGGCTGTGCGGATGTTTCGGGCTGCCGGTTACGGGACTGGCGCGGCTGCTGTGATCGGACGCGCTATCCATCGCTCCGTGATCCATCGACGCTCCGAAAGGCACGCGTCTATCCGTTATCGACCACGTTGCTTACGATTTTTTCTTGCCTTTTCCCTAGGTATTTTATCGTCCCCCGTAGGAGATCTCTCCTCTCCTCTTCTCTTCTCTTCTCTTCTCTTCTCTGAGTTCCTCTCCTTTTCCTCTTCCTCTCTCTCTCTCTCTCTCTCTCTCTCTCTTTCTCTTTTTCTCCTCCTCCTACTCCTCTGCCTCGGTTCTCGCCACGTGGACACCACGAGATACGAGGAACTCGGTGTACCGGCACGAATCAGCGCATAGTAAACCAGCCTATTCTTCTCCTCGCGTCGATTCGATGGTAACTCGCTCGGCTGTCGAAACCAGCCGACGAGGAAATATCGCTTCTCCCCAACCGTCACTATCACTCTATCAAACTGCCGCGTCTCACGGAGTACGTTGGACCATGTACATAAGTAACAACTTCACTGTGCACAACCACTGGAATAATCGTGTCCATGACAATCGGCCGGTTGTCACTGGGTACGGGCCGCGACCTCGGCTCCGTTCTCGCTACGGACAGGTCCGTGTTCCGCGTAATGCTGGCCGGCTTCGCTCGAGGAGCAGCCGAGCTGCCCCTCGTACAACGCTCCACCAACCACGAGTTTTCCTTCGCGACGCGTATGTTGCTTCTGGGTTCTCACTGACGAAACTGGATCACACAGCGGCGTATATAGACGGCACGATGTCGCGACACAGAGTTTGTCGCGTCGACGAACAACGCGGAGGACGCGGCTCGGTAGCGGAAACGGTAACGGTAGAGCGTCGACGAAGTGACGCGGGACGCGCACGGATCACGGTTCGCGACGACGACGTGGATGATGCTGTCGCGGTGACAGCACCGGTTACAACGGCGACGATGACAACGAACACAACGATGGTGACGACGACGACGACGACGACGACGGCGACGACGACGAGAACGGCAACGGCGGCGGCGGCGGCGGCGGCGGCGGCAGCAACGACGACGACGACGACGACGACGACGACGACGAAAGCGGCTGCGGCTGCGGCTGCGGCGGTAACTCGCAGGGACGCGCGTCGCTCGTTCTCAAAGTGGCAAACGCTCTCTCGGTCGAGTCGGGAGTATTTCCCTACCCAGTCACAGATGTAATAAATAAAAACATCAGTGGGAGCCCGAGGAACGGGGAGGATGGGCGTTCTGTGCGCGCAACTGACTATCCGGTTGGCGGAGCCACCGGGGTGGCAGTTCTCCCTATTGGACGGTAACCTCGTACCGTCGACGCCTTTCGAACCTTCCCTCGGCTGGTGGCGGGACGAGCGATCGTTCCCCACTACGAGGCAACCTCTGCCACCGACGACGCGCACCGACGATGCCGACCGGGACGATTCCGGGGGCGACTAACACACGGAGACATCCAGACGCAGACGCGAGTCTCGACAAGACAGTACGATTCGAACCTACCGCCGATCTACGCGCTACGAGTGGGGATTTCTTCTTTTTCCTCGCGACCTCTCCCTCCACACCGCCCTTTGCTCTCTCTTGCCTCGCCTCGTCTCGCCTCGCCTTGCCTCGCCGCGCCTCACCTCGCCTCACCTCGCGCACCCCTTACCTCTCCGCCTGGTTCTTCGGCTCACCCTTGCCTCGCCTCACCTCGCCTAAACCTAACCTCCCTCTAGCACCAACCAACCCACCCCACCGTTCCTTGTCGCGTTTCGGCTCTTCCCTTCTCTTCCCCTTTTTGCTTTCTTCTGCACGATATCCCTCTCTGCCGTTTCTTTTTCTCTCTTCCGTTCCCGATTCCTCCGTTCGACTCTCTAACCTTTACCACCAACCCTTCGAGTTTTCCTTTCGCTATCGCGCCTCTTTCGCTCTTAATCTCTATCTCCTTTCTTTTATTTCGTTCCTTGCTCCTCTCCTCTTTGCCATCCTCTGCTTACACCCTCTTTACACTTACTCCTATTCGCTATCATTCCTTTCTTCGCTCTCCTCTTCTTCTACTTCTTCTTCTTCTTCTTCTTCTTCTCCTTCGTCACTCGTCTACCCTCTTTCTCCCTTTCTCCTCTTCGTTGCTCACCTTCGCACGCACTCGCTGCCTCTTCGTCTCGAACAAACACGATCACTCTCTCTCTACCTGCCACTTCTCGTAGCTCCCTCCCACTTCTTCTTCGAGCTTCTCCTCCCACCTTGGCTTATGGCTTATACGCTCACTCGAACTCGCGCTCTCTCGCGCGACCACCGCCAGTCTCCACCTCGTTCCCTCTTTCGCACCTATCCTATTCTCCGCGGCTCTCTCTTTCTCCGTCCGTACGACGAAGAATGTCGCCGGCGTTCGAATCGATCGGTCGGTCTCCGCGTTGCTCGCACCCCTTCGCCCCTGCCCCCGCGGTGAGAGAGTCTGTCCTCCCTGCCACCTTCTTCTTCGCCGTTCCCTCGGATCTCCTCTACCATATTCGCCATCAGCATTACACGAGCGCACTTATTTCTTCTGTAGGTAACTCTCTGCTTCCTCGCGATCTCTCTCTGCCTCCTCTCGACCACCCTCTTCCGCCCCCTCTGCCCACCCGGTGCTCCTTGCTCCTCCGACCGCGCCACTCTCTACCCACCTACGTGCTCCGCGCTACCACCTTTCCTCCGCTCCTCCTATCCGCGGCATACGCGAACATACCGTATACCCCGCCGCCACTCTCCTCCTCCATCCCTCCCGCCCCACGGTCTTGGTAAGCTGCGAGTATGAGCGTTTAATATCTTTGTGCCATACCTAAACCGTCCGTATCCGCCGATGCTTCTTACGTCCGAACTTTCCCCTTGGGGCACTACGCCCGCGAAACTCCTCTCGCGTCTGTCGCTAATTTCCACCGCTACTCATTCTACTCCGCCGCGCAACAACCGTCCCGTTTCGCTGTCTGCCGATTAGTCCGCGAGGATATTCATTTTTCTGCACGCGCCGCGCGCGCGATTCGACTCGCGATTCCTGCGACCAGAGCGGAGTTTGAAGGGTGGTTCTGCGGAGATGCGTGAGAAAGAACCGAGAGGGGAGAGAAGAAAGTTATCGCTCGGGCTTTTTCTAGCGGTCAACCCCCGATCAGTCCTCATCAGCCCGGTGACCCAGATCCACGAGGAAAGACCCTCCGCGTTTGTTGCGAGCATATAGACACGTATACACACGTGTAACAGGCTTCGCACACGCCGGATTCCACCACCGCAGCTGATCCCTTGACCTCGTGCAACCCCAAACGAAACGAGACCCCCTGGGCCTAACGTTCAACGACCATCGCTGTCCGTTCGAGCCACGGCCCGATCGTCTTGCCTTTTCGCTTTTACGACGGAACCACTTTCGGACGTCTCTACCTCCCCTGTCCCTTCCGCTCCAGACGTTAACCCCCGTCGAGCGAGATTTTCCACCTCCCGTACCTCAATTTCCATCTAAATGTCGTGTAATCGCGCCGCGAAGAATGTAATTCACGATTCGGTACGGTAAAAACTAGAGGGTGTCAGTTTCCATCGACGATAAAGTCATTGTTTGCGGCGGCAGAACCGATCGATCGCGAGATCCAAGTCCCTCGCGTCCCGAGGAAGGTCGAGGATCGGTAGGGGACCGATGTTTGCCACGAACCAAACCACGTCCAATTAGTGGAATTAATACCGGTTGGCTTTGGGGGAGCTAATGCCTCTGTGTGCATACCTACGGGTATGCACGCCGATGACTGCACTTTCCTTCGTGCGTAATGAAGGACAATCCCGTCGGTCGGACCCGATGCATTCGCGCTCGTCCAAGCAACCGCCGCCTCCTCTTGTTTTGCGGTCACGAGAAAATATCTCGATAGCCCGAGACGAGCTTACGACTTCGAGCCTGCCCCCTGGTTTAACGGTACTCCTCGCGTCTTTTGCCGCTGGACCAGAGCGAACAATTTCGTTCGCGACGTTGTTCGCGAGGTCCTGAAAAATAAACGGAGAACGCTGTTGTCGAGTATCGTTGATATTCGCCCCGCTTCGCGAACGCGTATCGGCTCCGAAATTTTCCGCAAGCGGGATAAACCCGTCGAAGAGTAGAAGGGGTAAGCACCGAGATCGGGGACAGGCAGATTTCCAGGGAAATCGGGCGAGTGTGATACACGCATTGTTCGAGCGTTCACGGGAGTGCGGTCCGCCAGCGGCGTTCCTGTTACTGCTCATTGGCCACCCCGCACGGTAGAATTGCGCGAGAAGCGCAAGCGGAGAACGCCGTCCGCCTCTCCCGTGTACAGCCGTTACGTAACCCTCGGTCATTGTTTGCGCGTCGTCGTCACAGGACTGCAACAGAGCGTACGGTAAAAAAGGTGGGTGACGCGTTACGTTGGATAAGAGAGGGAAAAAAGCGCGAATTTTTGTCGTGAGAGCGTGCATAGGAACGAAGGTATTCCGCGCCAGCCAACCGGACACGCGTCAGAAGGACTCCACTGCACCGGAAGCGTCGCTCTCTCCGCCGTTTCTTTGTCAGACGCGTTCCGTTTACCGTGTCCACGGCACGGATTTTTGTCCGGGTTTTTTGCCTCCGTTATCCTATCGCCATTAGTCGCGTTAAGCTGTCCAAGAAAGGGAAAAAAGTAGAGGAAAAGTAAAAAAAGAAAAAATAGCACGCTCGAGGGGTGGAGAGTTAATAAAGCGGAGCGTTTATCATCGGCTGACCACTGCCACCGCTACTACTACTGATCGTCCTCTCTGCGATTGCCACCTCGTCCGTTGCTCCGATTCTCTTTTGCTCGACCTGTTTCCGGCCCAGCGCCCGAGAGGAGATCGTCTTTCCATCATCATCGGCAACATCGCGTTCTCGTATCCCATTCGCGATTCGTCCTCGCAGGTACGTGTCAAATGCGAGAGGGAACATCGATCGAATTAACGTAATTACTTGTTCGTGCGAGATACGCGCGCGTCAAAGTCGATCGGTAGTCACGAAAGAGAGCCAGGATTTTACAAAACGTTAATTGCTCGCGGTTTATATACGGCAGTGTGCGGGTACGGCACTGAGAGAGAAAGAGGGAATGAGTGGGAGAGAGAGAGAGAGAGAGAGAGAGAAAAATCAAGAGAGCTAAAATAATGGATTTTGAGGCGGGATGAAAAACGACGGTAATTTTTCTGGACACGTACGCCACCGTTCGGTTTTTCAGCGCGGCTTACGCGCAACTAATTACCCATATGCCACGTGTTATTATAAATAGCCAATCGTTACCGACACAGCCGCATCCGCGATTCGCCCATAATGGCGTGTTATCGGATAAATAAAACGGATAGCCACGGGAGGGTGCGCTCCGATTATGCATCGACGCCTCCCGTGAGCGTATGTACTCTACTCTCTGGCCACCCGTACTGTTTTCCCAACGAACGACCAGCTTTTATTTCTCGTCGACTTTAATCCGCACGCTGACGACAACGCCGATCGCTTTTATTCGTTACGACGCACCTGATTCTGCTCCCTTTGACGAAACGAGAATACGCTCCGTCAAGGAGAACTACCATGAAAAACGAACAATCTCTTCTACCCTCTGGTCGAATTGCTATTACTCTGTACCGATTTCTTCTCTCTTCCTTTCTCTCTCTCTCTCTCTTTCCCTTTGCATCGAGCTCAAACCTGTACACGAGCAAACCCTTCCGACAGCCGCCGTATCCAATCCAAATCGATAGTCAGATTTCCAGCAAAACGCCTGATGCCCCTTCGAGGGCAGGATGACGGGCTGGTCCGCCGTGATATTCAAGCTAAACGCATTAGAAGGCTCATTTAAATACGACACAATGCCCGGCGGTCGCGCAGCATCATTCCTCGGTTGAAATAATTCTGTCCGCGAACAGAAGCGCCACCCCTGGCGTTCTTTCGTTCGCGAGTAAACCGATCGTCGCGTTCTTTCTTCGTGGCATGACTCCTGACGTCTCTGTTGCATCCAAACGCGATACGTGGCACGATCTGCGAGCTGCACGCGCTGGTAATCGCTCGGCTCGATCGCGCCCTCCGCGTCAATACTTTTCCACGGTGTACGCGACGCAAGACAATCACGCTGACACCCGGTGATGGATGTCCCCGGCTGCTCAAAATACCCCCCCTCAGTTTTCCCGCCAATAAAGCCCATTGTAAATGCGAACTATTCGAAATATTAGAGCGGCACCACGGCGATTACCGGCCGTTCAGTCATCGCTCCTGACGCACCGTAATCCTTTCCATCTTCCTCCGCGTCCTTTTTTTTCCTTTTTTTTTTTTTTTTTTTGCTCGCCTGCCACCTCGCCCAACTTTCGTCCCGTGTCCGCGTCGTTCCAAAAATCTGGCCGACACTCCCTCCACGCGAAAAGGAAAGGTTCGTCGTTCGATTCGATACTACTCCCAGTCCCGACCAGGTAAGAGGCGCGCGAGTTTAGTAACGATCGAATGTCGAAACGCGCCCCGCTGACAGCGTATGTACGTATACATTATTATACATGCCTCCGTCTATCGTTGACAGTCTCCGACGTGCCTCGTGCCCAATGAACAGAATGACAATACTATTTCAGAACCACTTCTCTATCGGTTCTTGTCGCTCGTTATCAGCGGCTCGATTCCGTTCGATTCAGCAAAGAAGTCGTAGGCGGTAGCCGCGTTCTTGCTATCGTTCGATCGATCGTAGAAAGAGAGAGAGGGGGTGGAGGAGTAGGAACAACAATGGCGTGCATAATTCGATTCTTTCTCGTCTTATTTAGAAAATGATCCCCGCGAGAGGGGGGGGATTATCCAGCGAAAAGAGACGCACGCGTATCGGTCGCGTTCCTCCGGGGCCTTCGACTCCGTGAACGCCGCGTAGCTTAAAGAGATAGGATTACTCGGCGACTCGAAATTTATTTACACCGGTCTTAATCCCTATTATAGCCGCACGCGTGGCCCAAGGAAACGGGCGAGCAATTTCGGATTTCGACTGCCGCGCGGGATGATGGATCGCCGTTTCGTAGACCAGCCGCTGATGATACCTCGCAGATGTAACCACCGCCACCCTTTTCGGACGCGACCACTTGCCGGTGATTATCGATTAAACGCATGCACGCTCGCCTCGGCCTCGCCTTGCCTCGGTTCGCCACGGTTTTCCTTCTGCTGCCTCTCGTTCCTTGCATCCGTCTCGTCACGAATCATCCGTTTGGCATCTGGCTCGCGCCGAAGCTCCGTCCCCGTTGCCTCCGACGCTATCTCGGCAGCTCGCTTCGGAGCAAGCAAAGTTTCCGCTTTAAGGGATAAAACTCAGGATTGTCGGAAGGTCGAGTGGCAAGTTCGCGTCGAGGCAGACGTTCCCACCGCGAAACAGACGCGATGGCTGCTGGATGAAACTCGGATATCGCCTCGCGCTCCTGTAACGAGCAATCTCGATAGGATTAAAACGTTGTTTACCGGAACAGAAAGCCGGGAGTTTGGGTTTACTTGGCGCAGCCGACTCCGGGCGCATCTCTCCCGACTTCCTGGCGAGCGCACGCGTTTACAAGAACCCGGTTGTTGCGTTGCATCACCGCTCAACTTCTCTCGTTACGCCGGTTAGAAGTACTCCGCTCCGGATAGAACGGTCTATTTACTCGTACCGGTCGGTCTATCGAAAAGTGACCGATAAAACTGTCCGTCGACGGCGCTAGAGACCACTCGAACCAGCCCAGTGCCGATGACTTCCGGAAATCTCGAACATATGTCGCCACTTCAGATAATCCGATGCTTTTACAATAATCTAATCAGCATCGCGGAACGAGAAATACATTTAACATGATCGATCAAATCTGCGGTTCCCTTAAATGCATTTCGACCCGGCTTTCACAGATAAAGCGGACTCTTCACCGCGATACATCTGTCCGTCGGCGATACGCGTCGCGCGCTCGCGACATCCTTGCCATACCTCCGCGCGGACGAGGATATCTGCGAGCAGGATGAAACGAGAGGAGAGCTCGTACTTTTTCCAACGAAATAATTAGCCAAGTTGAACGAGGATTTCGTAACTTGCCGAGGGTTTTGTTGCCCGGCTGAAAGTCGGAGGAGCAACTTGGAACGCGAGCTCCTTCGACTTTATAAATAATAAATTCGCGCGAAAACAGCCGGAGAGTCGAAGAGAAACAGAGACGATGGATAGAGGCGAAGAAAAAGGGAGAAGGGAGTAGGTTGAATGACACAGGATAGCTAGAGTGAGACAAGGGGGTGGAACGGGGTACAAAGATCGAGGGTAGCCAGGAAGAGAGAGAAAGAGGGAGAGAGACAGGGAGAAAGAGAGGAACAGGGACGAGTGGTAATAAAGAGCAGGCAGTAAGAGCGGCGAAGTGACGTCCTGTGTCGCGGAGTCATAAACTGGGCTCCAGGATCTCAGGCTTACACTCTTATTAAAACGTCGTCCTGCATATTGACGGTTATTGATCACCTTTCGTACACCTCGCTGCTTTTACGATACAAGGTTCGTGTCACCTTGAAAACCACGGATACCGTCAGCTTTCGAAAAGTCTTCGACGATGCCCGTGTAGGGACGCGTGTATGATCCTGTTCGATCACGCCTGATTCGCGAAAACAGCGATTCGAAACGACCAGCGAATCTCACCTGTTTCACAGTTCGAAGATCAAGACCTTTTTTTGCTTATTGCTGGCATTCTTGAAATTGTTTTACTTCGGACAGGAACGGAATCCAGTGTTAAAGACCGTAGGACACGGTGGAAGATGATGGTTTCTCTGGTGAGCAAAAATATGCGGAATTAATTTTTATAAAAATATTATAAAATGAATATAAATCAAAGGTGATAAACTGAATGCTAATTAGAGAGATTTTTGAAACATTTGCAAATGAAATTTGTTATTGTACTTTTTTCTTTATGGGATAGAGAAATCTGTAGAGTTATTCTGTCATGTTCACTGTCAATAATACTACTGTGCATCGGTAATATCGTTATTGATTGTAATTTACGAGTTGAGACAGAAATTTATCATCTTATGGAACTTCATAGTTCTGTACTGCAATGCGAACTGCAATAGCGATCGTGCAAGAAATTAAAAGTTGTGCCATCTGTGCTCGAAGGCAGGAACCCTATTCAACGAATCAATTTCGTTGATAAATAACTAATTTACTGCACTAATAATGTGATATCAACAACGTTACCGATGGTTATTTTCTTACCACTTGTTCCTAGTGGAATCAACCAAAGTTTGGCGGGAATTTATAGTGAAAATCGATGACAGAAAAATGTTTCTTTTTTCTTTTTTTATTACTATTTCCCCTATCTTATTAAACAGAAAATAAATTCTTAAAGATTCTGCGATATAAATACAGTTTTAGTTTCATTCAGTTTTTTCATATATCTAATTTTTCGTTTAATTTAAATGGTTCTACATTTTAGTATATCACGATCGCATCGATCAGATTAAACCAATCTTTTAAAAACAAAATGTAATGCGTAGAAAAGAGGTATCGAAACGAAAGAGACAAGTGTCAAAGATCATCTTGTATACACTTTGTCTGTGGCTTTATATATAGACGTTAAAACTATCGTCAGCTGTTTTATTTGACTAGAAGTTTTCATCGAATGTGGAGCGGATGTTGAGATGAACGTAATAGTTACGTCAAGTGAATTTGAATAAATTTTATTTTTGTGAAACTTCGTATTTCCAGCTGCAAAGATTTGTACTGTCAACGATAATCAGCTGATCACAATTCATTGCCACTTGACGCTATTAAAGCATTTATACGATATACGCAACAGTAACAATAGAACGTAACAAATTTATTCATTCCATTTCGAAAGAAAATAATATATTGCTCAACTGCGGTATACATTTTGATTGATTTTATAAGTGAACGCTTGCAACGACAAGTTGCCGGGTGTTTGATTAAATAGTAATTTACGGCCTCAAAATTCAGTCCCAATACATAACGTGTTTTATTTTCGTAGTGATAAGTTTACTATTTTCCGTATTTGCATATGAAATGGCATGGTCCGGGAGATTTCACGCAAAAAGTAATCACGATCTTATACAACACCTTAAACGTAAGTGATATGTTTGTAATTACTATAATTTTTATATTAAGTTCATTACCTGCTGTTTTTCTATAGCCTGTATATTATTTATGTAGGATCAAGAGTAATTAAATCTGATCGAGTCTATGATGCTATGAGCTCTGTAGATAGAGGAAATTATACTCATCCCAGTTACGCATATGTGGATTCTCCACAAGGGATCGGTTACGGCGCTACTATAAGTGCTCCTCATATGGTATTAGCATGGATTGAAATGTAATTATCCAAATGTGTTCACGAATTTCATAGAGTATAATTCTTTAGCACGCTTATGCTTTGGAAGTACTTGAAGACAAATTACATGATGGCGCTAGAGCATTGGATGTCGGTTCTGGTTCTGGATATTTAACAGCGTGTATGGCAATAATGTTAGGCCCAAATGGATTAGCTATAGGTATCGATCATATCCCAGAACTTAAGGCATTTGCTATGGAAAATATCGGGAGAGATAACCCTGAACTACTTCGAAGCGGCCGTGTCCAACTCATCGGTGATTATTCTTTAAATTATCTTAAAGAATGTATTAGATTTTTCTTACTTTCTCATTTTTATACGTGCGTATATAATATTCTAGTTGGGGATGGGAGATTAGGATATCCAGAAAAAGCACCATATGATGCTATTCATGTAGGAGCTGCGGCTAAAGAAATGCCACAAGCTGTAAGAAAAGATTGAACTTGGTAATGTCTTGTTATATAATAATTTATCAATCTCATTGAAATATTTTTTATACAGCTGATCGATCAGTTAGCTCCAGGAGGGCGTCTGGTATTACCAATGGGTCCAGAAAATTCAGATCAGACATTAGTACAGATCGATAAAACAATGGATGGACAGATCAAGAAAAAATCTCTTACAAGCGTAGTTTTTGTTCCATTAACTAGTAAGAATAGGCAATACCCTTCATGAAATACATGCACGCTCCAATAAGCGAGCATCTTATTGTTTCAACTATATGCAAACAGTAAATAAATATGTAGTTTTAATTATATTCGCTTTAATGTATACTCAAGTATCGGCAATTAATTTAAAAACTAACAAGTAGAAATTTATATTGCTATATTCTAAATTGCATGTAATACATTTCTAGTCACAAAAACCCATGATATTATGAAACTATCTAATATGCCCTGTACTGCACTGTTCTCATTTGGAGCCTTCTATTCAACCTACTCTAACAGTACATGCCATATGGAAACTTTCTACTAGAACAGTATTTTTTTGCTAAAAATGTTTAAGATCTTAACTAGGTTTTATTATTAATGCTTAAAGCTAAGTATAAATCATTATATCATGTATATGTTACATTTTTAGTTTTGGCAAAATTCTATCCCAATTTATTGTACTCTGATTTTTTAAAAATAAATACATTATTTAAGTGTATAATGACTAGAGTTATATCTTTATATAGAATCAGCTAATTTTTTCACATATTTGTAACACATAGTTTAAGATATACAATATGGTTTCCATTTTATACATAAAACATTTTATATATTCGTGGAATGGTCAAGTTTTAGTCTATAATTGTTTAAAAGAATACTTAAAAAATACTTCACCGTCATGTGTCAAGTATTGCGTCTATAAATTTTGTCATGTAATATAAAATAAGTACATTCATTTTATATGATCGAACATTGTGCCCCGTGGTCCTATTTTACTTTAAACATATTAGTGGGCAGTGAAATGAACGCCTTATATTATTCACATATTTTTGTCGTCGAATTAAAATAATTAAAGTGTTTTAACCATAAGTAAACTGAGGATAGCACCTGTTGCTAGTCCCATGCCAAGAAATGCTCCCATCATAGCTGATGCTATTTCCTTCTCTTGAGAATCTACAACCCTATTTGAAAATCTCTTTTATAAAACGAACAGCAATTTGATCGCTTACTGCATCAAACATTATAATACTTACGTAGGAGTTAAAATAAATGCCAAATTGCATAAGTAACCATTACTAATAGCAAATGCAATAGTTAATAAAATATAATAAATATCACTATGAATATAAACAGGAAGATGATGTCTGGGTTGTGCATTACAAAATAGAAAAGCCGGTATAAACAAGGCTCTCATCAGGCTTAGAAGCATGACTTGCCATGGCTTATTTTTTGGCTAAAATATTGAAGCGAATTTAGATATTATTGTAATAATAAAGTATTACATAACATCACGTACCCATTGAAAAATGCCTGACAATATTCTCCCAGCATAATCACCACAACTAAAAACTAAATAGGTGACCACAGGTATGAAATAAATATCTGCAAAACATAAGAATTGTAAAAATTTTTTAATTATGATATATTGCTTTCTAAAACTTACCATTCCATGCATGGTTGTTGCCTTTATATTGACTTTCCACCAATACAGTAACCGATGGACATACAGAAATAGTTATACAAAATACGAGAAAAATGCTAATTCCGAGATACCAAATTCTCTTAACAATACGCGTGTATGATATCGTAGTGCCTTGTGGGAAAGTTACTTCTCCAGTTATTGAAAAATCTGCTTCTTCATTTCCGGGTACTTTTTCCACCATGTGATGCTTGAAAAACGCCTATGATAAAACACGACTATTATTTATATCGTACTGTAATTTAATTCTCGCTCTTTGATATAGACTAGATTGTACATTGTGTATATGTGGTATTATCATAAGCCACTTATAAAACACCTGTATATTTGGTATATACATATATAAGTGTATTATTCTAATCTTATTAAAATGCTAAATTACTTACTGCTCTTTCCAGTATTATGTATGCTATCAATGATAGAAACAATATCACATCTCCAATAATAAAATAAACCAGGCCTGAAATTACTGGACTAGCACCGATCCAAAGAGAACATATTTCTGTTATAGCAGTAAAAATTCCTCCAAGAGCTTGTCCACTTGACATAGCAGTTATATACTTTGGTGAAAAACGTCCAACAATACCCATTAGACTTCCCCCAAAAATTGCACTTGCGGCTACAAAAAATGTTTACACTGTACTATTTAATGTAATCACTGTAGCATTTAACGATACCTGAAATTTTTAACATATACCATTCACAAATGCCACTGTAGTCAATGTAATAATTACAAATACTCCTTGCCCTAGAAAAACGAAATTGGTGTTATCAGTTTATGCAGAAAGCATGATTGTATTTCAGGTATTTTTACTATTGTGCAACTTACATTTGTCTGTATCTATTTTAACAAACATTGTTGTTAAAACGAAGAGTAACAAAATGGTACACTGAGAGCTCACCATCCTCACTCGTAAAGAGATTCTGTTATTTTAATATTTTTTTTATACATAGTTCAATACGATCTTCTAATTTTCTTATCACACGAGTAGAATTATACGTTTCACCTACCTTTTACTGATAAATGCATTCACAATTAAGAACAGTGTATTTGGTAATGCACTTGCTACACTTAAATACGACGTAAAACTAGCCTGAAGATCTGTCTTTTTTTCCAAATTTTCTAGATGAGTATAATTATCCCTTCGCGTTGAATTTTCGTGTATCTCTCGAAACTTGTACATCCAATAATCATCGGCTGTCATGAAAAAACTCCAAGGAATCAACGTATTTATACCGAGTAGGTAGAAAGCAATGTAAGCTAAATTATATCTGAAAAGTAACGCGGTACAGAAAGTTAGATGAACTTTTTCAATGAGATCACGAATTAAACTTTACTCTCAGAAGTTATTACTTGTCAAAAGGTACGTATTGTTGTAAAAATGGTCTCTCATCTGGAACAGATACATTTGGGTCATCAACTTCGGTTTCTAAATCATCCTCAAATTCACTATCGGACGCGCCTCCTAATAAAGGTCTTCTATTGATAGAGTATGCCATGTCCTCACTGAAAGTAACGTCTAATAAAAAGAAAATAAACTAGTAAATACGAAACTGGTGGAACAGAATAAAAAATATCGCTACAGAACTTCGCGCTCGACAATATGCAATTTTGTATATAACAATTACGATTGTACACTTACTGTATTATGTGTAAAGTTGCCTAACAGGTTGTCACTTGATAATTCTAAACGTTTCGTGTAACAATTATTTACATTTTTCACGACCTGAATACTTTAAGACGTTGTCACGCACGTTTCAACACATTTTAACATATTTTTTGGCGCCGTGTGTTTTATCATCCACGTCTGTGAAGTAATTGACGGTATTATCAGTTTATTATTGTTTTAAAGTTTCGAGTTGTATGACTCGACATCATGTATATGAATAAGTCATTTCGTTGACCACCTGTGACTAAACACAGATACAGAGAAAAGCGATTATGACATTGGTACAGTGTTTAATCTCGATGCATTTCATTTTCGAATGCTCGTTTACATCCCTCCGGAGGTGAGAACAGCTGGCACATCGGTCGAGTTACACATAGCGCGTCATTTAGTGACGTACTCTTAAAACAATGCGCCGCGTAACAGCGTAAACGTACATACTCGGAAAGTAGAAAACTTTCCGTTTATTGTTACCATCGTTCGGTTCAAACATTGAAAATGTTTATAAATGTGTTGAACAATTTAATCGATCGAACGTAACGCGATTCGAACGGATCGTACATGCCAGTGTGTGCTTGCCGTGTACACACAATAGACATGCATCAAAACCAGACACGCGTACATCTGTATACACGGCCACACATTACGTGGAATACAACCCACCATTGATTAGAAAAAAAATAAGAGGTTCAAGTCCAATGTTGTCTAAATTTGCATACTGATGCGATGTAGGATCGGTTGTGCAAACGACGTACATGTTACTAAATTTGATGTAGATTATAATATCTGGGAAAAACGTATTCTGCGACCGATCTGCGTCGGATTTATTTATTTTTATATCGATGCAGTAACGTCTGGTGGGTTCGATGGGAGTGAGAAATAGGATGTTCCTCGTATTCCGACGCGTAAACGTTTACGTTCTCTAAACACTGTGTGATGATACCGATACGTAGACCGCGAAAATGTATTGCGCTCTAAGAAGATGGTAAACAAGTTCTTGCATGCTTAAACCCACGGTGGCGTGATCAGGAGCTTGTAAGTTTCTTAACGATCGTTCCCTCGCAGCTTTTGCAGGAAAGAGGTGGTAAGAGCTTTGAGCACAGGCGAGATATCAACCGCGCTGCGACCTTTCTATTTCACCGTTCATCCGGATCTTTTTGGCCAGTATCCTACGCAACGAGTGAGTACCTTGTAGATTGATCCTTTACATTCATTTCTGTACAGAGAAATTTCTTTATTCGTTATACTTATTTCTATATACTTATTTATAGACCGAAGCAATGATTTCTGCGTTTTTCTGTACGCATATATGTGATGTTTGTATATAAATATATTTGTTACGTTACAATGTGTTTTCTATCGATTTGAATGTTTCAGACGGTGAACGAAAATTCTCTGAAACAGCTGAGCTCTATTATCGAAAGTTTGCAGCAACAAAAACCGATAAGACCAACTACTTTGCCGTTCTATTTACGCTCGAAGAATGAGAAGGAAGTCAAGGCTGGGAAATTTACGCTTGTACAGATACAGCTGAAGGAGAAAGATCTGAGACAGACTATACTTTCTATTCTGAAGACATGCGACCTGCCAACGACGTTTGTAGATCAAATCGAAGAGCAGAAACCATCGGACAATAGGAGGTATAAGTCAAGGTTTTGGGGGAGGAAAGGCGTTGGAGAGGACATCGACTTCTCGGAGCTGGAAGATGATCCTATCTATGCTTCTATTATAATGAAAAGAAAAATTAATGTGGAACCAGATACTCTCAAGTAAAGCTGTCTATTTTGGTTTGTTTTTAATCTCGGATGTTAGTACAGCATGCGAGTAAAATTAATTACAATTTTACAGGGCTTACTTAGATAAACACATTAACGAGGTGCATGTAAAGTTGGAAGCATGTAGACCGGCAAGAGAGGAAGTACAAAAGCTAGAAAAGATATTATGCTCGGAGCTAGGTTTGAAAAATATTATGTGGGACTGTGGATGGAACATAGCTCATTACAGAGGATGCCTGTTAGCGTTTAAAGCGCTAGCTGAGCATCATCCCGAGCCAATGGAAGTACTGAAAAATAGAACGCTTGTATTTGCCAATGATACAGGCATTAGTGTAGAAGGAAATGTTATGTTAAATTCAGGTGAAGTTAGGCACAATTGGCTTGATGTAAGAATAAATTACTAAGGGTTTGCGTAACGCACATTTGTAGCGTTTCCTTCTTTTTTTCTCTTTTTTATTAAACGAGTAATTGTTTTCTTTTTACAGCTAATTAAAAATATTCAAAAGTACGACGTGGTACTGTTAAGATTGCCAGCTTTCGAGAAGGCAGTTTCGAAAGTGCTTCTTGACATTAAAGTTGGTCGACGGTGCGTAATACAACACATTAATTGAGTGACGGTAAGGCTCAGGGTACTCTATATGTGCAGGAAATTCATGCCGAAAGTAATGGTTAGTCAGTACGAACGTCAACTTCGACAACTTACCACGACCCTGTCGGACTATCGAGGACGACGAAATTATCCGAAAGTATGGCCAGCCGATCTGTCCCCTTATGAAATTGTTATCGAAACGTTAGTATCATCTACGGTATTTAATATATTCTCTATGAATTTATATATACATTTTATTCTTTCAACGGACTCGTAAGTACGCCAAATTAACTAATTTAACATAGTTTACATATATAACGCGTTACGTGCATACGGTTCAACGAAGCGGAGTCGTTGAACTAAATTTTATTTTCAGCGAAGCAGGCCCCTTAATGCTCTCTCCCACAGGGCAGTTTATAGTACCCTCTTCATGCCCCAGTTTTCTTCTAGTAAACTTCATTACTGAAAACTTTGAAGAAGCTACCAAAAGATTACACCACTACAACAAGTAAGGATCATTTTAGTTAAACAAACGTATTCTTTTATTATCGTGCATTGTTTTGTTATAGAATAAAATATGTAGAGCGCGAGCTACATGGCAAAGTTATCAAGGAATTGGGTTTAACTGTCCTGAACAAGGATGATAGCATTACCCCTGATTTGATGGTTCAATGCTGTGAACGTTTATTATTGCATAAAAACGTTTTGGCTCCTTTACTGAATGGTGTTATGCTGTGGGTAACGCATTATTACTCTGTCATGAGCGATGGTGTATTATGTATACCATGGGATTGGAAACTTTGATCCTGCTGTAGAATAGTAATATAATATCTCTTTTTTTTTTTGTTCCCTATTTCTATGTCAATTTACTAATTCTATTACCGAATATACGATATAGCGCGTAAAAATATAACGATTATGATTTTGATAATTGATCGCTGTGTAGATTACGTATACGATGTGATATAGATGTTATTTTTCTGGTAATTTTAATTAAACGTGTAAGAGTTAGATTTTAATTTAGAGGACAGCACAAAGGAAGTAAATTTTTTACCACTCTTTGCCAGTACAGATAGTAACGCGCAACGTATCGCAATTAGAAACTCGTTATACTTAGTAAACTATAATTGCACGTTAAATATAACTGCAATTACGAACAGCTATAATTAAACTGAATACATTGTACATTAATTGTTGACTCTGAATATTAGAGAACAGAGAGGGAATATTTTATAACACGATACAGTACGAGTAACAAGCATGTTAAAAATAAAGAACATCTTGCAATTTTTACACCTCGCATCAATATTTTATTATTATTTCATTTTTCATTTGGATTTTATTTAAATATTTAATAAAACTTGTTTCAGTACCAGTGGCGCCATCTCTCCGAAAAGTGCTGAAACTGCTCGCACAGCGTTATCGACAGCGAAGTGAACTACTGTTACACTAGCGCCATCTCTGTGAAAAGTGTTCAAACTGGTCGCACAGCGGTACCGACAGCGAAGTGAACTACCGACCGACTGGTGTCGCCATCTATGCGCGAAGTGTCGAAACTATTCGACGATTAGTTTCCTCGAAGGCCTGAGAGATGGCGCCACGGGTAGTAAAAATAAGTTTTAACCTCGAGAGTGTGCAATTACACCTACAGTCCGTGTGAGCTCTTGCGAACGCGGATCTCCCTTTCGTTGAATGATCGTGTATATACATATCAACAGTGTGTTAACAGAGTATAGCAGGTTTAAAGTTATTCTGTGGATAGTAAGGCTTGGTCGACCGGGTGGGAAGGTGTCGTGGGGCGAGGCTATCGAACACCTTGTGATTTGATACATAAGCAGCACAATGGCCGTCACGTTGTTATGACAAGAGATACGTCAGATTTCTGATATTTATTCGAAGGTACTGGACCGGCGTTTAGCGTATCTCTCGATTGCGTTCCGATAATTGAACATTCCTACGGATCCTTCTCTTCATGTACACGCAAACAATAAAAATGCCGGTCCAGAAGGATACAAGCATTGTGAAGATTGCTGTTCAAATGACAGAACAAGTGCCACAGCTCATTGAATTTAATCAGAAGCAACCGCTTACGGGGATCATTGTGGTAAATCAATTGGAATGTTGATATGTTGTGCATGAAATTTTCTGTGCCAGTATATTTCCCTGTCTTTGCCCTTTCCGAGAACACCCTTCTGCGTTCGTTCATTTCTTGATGATATTTTTAATACATTCGTACTGCTTTTTATTAGGAATTGTGCAATGGGTGGGGTCTATCCGATCCTGAATCGTATTCGTTGCAGTTTACTGAAAATAACAATCAGAATTATATCACTGAGAAAAATCGTAACGAGGTAAAAAATGGTAGTATCTTAAGATTAGAATTCTCCCCCTCGAAAACAGCCTGCGACATTTTAACGAAATTGAATAACTGGCCGATGGAAGAGAAGACTGCTGCTTTACAGAAATTGAGAACTCTTAGCGCCGATATGACATTCGCGTTAGAGTTCATTAACAAGCAAGGGCTAGCCGTAATTATATCACAGGTATTCTGAGCTGTCTTCTGTGGTTTAAATTGTTGTACATCATTGTATTTCTTTTTATATCTGTATAGGTGGAAGGTGAAAAGTATAAGGGAAACGCGCTTGCATATTCACTCCAGTCGTTTGTAGAACTAATGGATCATGGGATTGTTTCATGGGATATATTAGAAACACCTTTTATTAATAAAGTAGCAAGCTACGTGAATAATCAAGCCGTAACACAGGATACTAGCATTATCGAAGCTTCGCTTAGCATTCTTGAGAATATAGTATTGAATTCTTCGGGGAAATATGCACTGGTCGAGAAAGAAGTTACTTTTCCCAATTTAGTAATGCATTTACAGAGTGCTTGTCCACAGATACAACAAAATGCGATAGCTCTGATAAATGCCTTATTTCTCAAGGCTGATTTATCTAAACGCAGAGCTGTTGCCGCAACTCTTCAATCCAAACAAGTTAGAAATGTATTTTTAACGAATATCATAAAGCCTACTGATCAGGTATGGGACAATGCGACATTGCTCTCCTTTTGCATAATACATACGTGAATTTACTACATAAATGGATTTTAATATAGATCGGTGCGGAAATGGCGCATCAGTTGTATGTATTGCAAACACTCATGTTAAGTTTATTAGAACAACGCATGATGACAAAGATGGATCCCCAGGATCAGGACGCGCATGATAAAATTAAAGAACTTCGAAGAATCGCTTTTGATACCGAAGGTGCCGTGAGTGGAGATGTTACTGCTCGAAAACAAGGTCTTTTTGCTAAAGACTATAAAAAATTGGGTTTCAAATACGATATTAATCCTGCCCTCGATTTCACTGAAACACCTCCTGGCATGCTTGCACTGGACTGCATGGTATATTTTGCGCGTAATCAGACGGAAGGCTATACTAAAGTTGTCTTAGAAAACTCTTGCAGAGCAGACGAACATGAATGTCCGTTTGGTAGGACAAGCGTGGAACTTGTCAAATTACTTTGTGAAGTATGTTCGTTAAATTCTTGATAGATCCGTTTTCAAGAACTTGATTTTATTATTGAATTTATATTATACATAGGTATTGCGTATTGGAGAAGCACCTAGTGAACAAGGACAATTGTACCATCCTATGTTTTTTACACACGATCATCCATTCGAAGAGTTCTATTGCGTATGCATAGTTCTCCTAAATAAAACTTGGAAAGAGATGAGGGCCACTACTGAAGATTTTGTAAAAGTGTTTTCTGTTGTAAGGGAACAGATAACTAGAGCACTTCAATGTAAACCTACAGGATTGGATAAATTTAAAAATAAGTTGCAACAATTAACATATTCAGTGATCACTACTTTGTGGCAGCAAGAGAGAACTAGTAGGGAAGAATGGGAGAGTCATGCGAGACCGATCGTTGAACTAAGGAAACAAATTACACCTGAAATTTTAGAACTCATTCAGCAGCAGCGTTTAGGATTTTTGGTAGAAGGGACTAGATTTATGAAGTACAGTGCTAGAGGACAGGTATTTGTTATTCCATGAAATATTATACATTAAACAAGTAACTTTTCTTCAAAACTGTATTTTTATAACAATCGTTATAACTTGTACAGAGAATCAAGGATAAATTCTGGTACGTTCGTCTTTCACCTAATCACAAAGTATTCCATTACGGTGACTGCGACGAAAAATCCGTACCAACAATAGATGAACTTCCTACAAAGTTAGCAGTTGTTGAAATCCGTGCTTTAGTCACTGGCAGGGATTGTCCTCATATGAAAGATTTACAGAGACGGAAAACCACGCATTATTTGGCGTTCTCTTTAATATTAGATTCGGTAGAAGTGTCAAGTTTAGATTTTGTTGCTCCTGACGAAAAAGTTTTTGATTATTGGATCGACGGCATCAATGCTCTGCTTGGTACGTCGACATTATTTGTACATCAAATAAATCTTTATTTGAGTCTAAAAATGTACATTCCATTTTTATAGGTAATAGAATGACCAGTAAAGAAGCGGAGAAAGACTTGGAAACATTATTATCCATGGATATTAAATTGAGACTTTTAGACACAGAGGGAATTGATATTCCTCAAGATCCCCCTGCTATTCCTGATCTCCCACCAAATTACGATTTTTGCTACGAACTGAAGTAAGATTTTCGCCTTCGGTTCAATTATTGTTATAACCATTTTTGCGAGATATATTGACAAGATAATGCTTGGATATTTATCAAACAAAAATCTAAGTTTCATTCCAGGTTATAATTTTTCTACAAAAAGATCATTTTTAACTGTTTTATTAGTATTGCTTCTACACAATACGTGAAATTTTTAATTATATGGACTGACGACATGCTTGTATTTAATTATACAAGAAACAGTACATTTCGCCAAAGACATATTCTATATTTTATATGTACAAATTATATATCACAATTTCGTATTTGTATAATAGTATAAAATCTTTTTATCTAATGACTATAGGAGGAATCAAAGAATTATGTTTGATTCCTCTGGCAATTTTTTTTAATTGAGTAATCGTAGTCGAACTCTATTTAAAATCATGTTTAATAGATGTTTTATAAAAACTGCAATATTGAAGATATAATAAATTTTTAGATCTAATTTATTGAAGTGTGTCTTTTATTTAATGTCAAGAGTAAAAAGCTATAGTATAATATTAGAAGCAATAATCATGAAGATTATGTGCAGGTACATATGTTACAGTCATTATGTAAAGGTATAATTTTACTTATTTCATTAAATAATATTTTTACTTCTTAGAAGTGCAGTGTTACTGAAAAATAGTAATCTCAGTTTTTATTATTATTCACATGATATCTTCCGACAGTATCTGATAATTTTGAGGATCATTCACTTGGTGATTTGGAGGACAGAGAAAAAATTCAATAAAATTGAGAACAGGACCTCTGCTAAAGGGATTCAAGTATCTACCTCTTTTGTCCCGTAGATACGAGTATCTTTTGTAATTAAACATTTCATTTGTAGTCAAATTCATACACGCGTGTAGCACCTGCGTGGAGAAAGAATTTTAATTATCATAGATCTAGATATGCATCGCATATTTATACTTACCGAAGTACACGTTAAAATCCATCCAAGTCCGCAAAATACTAACGCCTCTAATACGCCTAGTACGTATAATAACTGGATTCCTTCGATTGCCATACAGTAGCAAGCAAAATAAATGGTAAATGAACAATTTATTGCTACGCACATAACAAATAGGAAAAACCACATCCTGTAATGGTAATTAATTAATTATACGAAACAATATTAAATTGCTTCGTAACTTACCTATTTCTCAGACCGACGCAATTATATATAAATGGACAGTGATGATCAAAATATGTAACGCATCTATTGCAAATTCTACAATGCTTGGCCCTCAGTGGTCTGAAACATCTACAGCTATGACACAACCGAGACAGTAGTACGTTCCTTTTTTTCCATTTATCAAAATATGGAATCTGAAATTAAAAATCGTCTTATAAGATCATGGCAATTGACATTTTATAGCGAATAATACGTGATGTCGTAAAATAATACTTGTTTAATTGCTCTATAGTAGGTTTCACTATTCTGAGGCACGTAGCCAGGGTCTCTCCTATTTGCTACAATCCATGAGATCCACATAACGACATTCCAATAAATAAAACAGTAATGACTACCGCGTAAAAGATTCCATGTTAACGGAATACATTTTAACAAATACATTGGATATCCCCATAAAAGGACAGATACCATGAATAATAAAATAGGCCCTTTACTGTTCCCGGCTCCACCAAATAGTAATGCCCTTAAAGAAGAAAAAGAGTATAAAATTACGTGTCAATTGATAGATACAATATTTTAAAAAATTTCTGCCGGAAAGCAGAAAACGCGAACCAAAGTTCATTAATAGGCGGAATCCATCTAGCTCGTCGCTTCTGTTCGGCCTGTAGAATTCGTACAATCTCCGAGTGTCTGTGACTTTTTGCTAATTGTAACGGCGTTTTGCCATTCTTATCACGGGGTTCGAGCTCAATTTTGCTTTTCTCGCACAATATCTTAACACAGCTAACATTCCCAGAGAGGCACGCCAAGTGCAGCGGAGTGGATCCAAAGTAATCTGGTTTTTGCAAATCCACTCCACTGTACATAAGTAATCTTATTAACTCTGCGTGGCCTTTATAGGCAGCCCAATGAAGGGCAGTATCGCCGTTTATATCTGTTAGATGTCCCAGGGCACCAGAGCCTAGTAGAAATGCAGCTGTTGCAAATTTACCGAACATACAGGCGGTCATGAGGGGTGTTAGACCTTTAAAATCTGCTGCGTTAACCGCGACTCCAGCCTACAAACGAATACAATTGATAATAAAAAATAAATAATAAATTTACATTAAATACCTTTAACAGTAGTTGAACGATCGCGCTATGACCCTTCCGGCAAGCCCAATGTATCGGTCTCGGCCCTTGAGTTCCAAGGCAAGAAAGATCAACCGGACCATTTCGTTCTATCAAGTATCTCATTACCTGTAACGTGTTTTACATTAAAAGAGGAGATTTTCCTTTCTAAAGTCAATTACAAATATAACTATAATAACTAACTTCAATATTTCCATCCAAAGCCGCCCAATGGGCGGGAGTATATCCCCATTCATCTCTGGCGCTTAACACGCTTAATCCATTCTTTTCTAGCAATTCATCGACGGCTGTAATCTCACTGAAAAGGCGTTCAAATTATTGTACATTTTAAGTTACAAATACCAATAAGAAAGTACAAATACCCGGATCGAAGAAGTTCGAAAATTCGTTTCGTTTCATCGGACGGTGTTTGACCAGGGGCTGTTTCATCAGCATAAATATTATCATCGGGACCATTTCTCGACTGTAACTCAGTGCCTTTAGCTGATCCATGGTTCTGATGAGTGGTGTTGGAAATCGGAGTGTTCGGTAGATGCCCGACCATGTCGGGATCGGGGCTTAATTCCCATACGGATCTTGCTGCACCGGGCCCTGTTACAGGGCTCACAGGATACACCTAAGATTAACAAAGTTTAATTGCGGCCTTTAAACTCTAGAAAACTTCGAATTTATAACTATCGATCATTTCAAATTCTCGCGAGAACATTTGATAACTGTTGCGGTATCATTTCCAGTGATTATCGTGAACTTAGCGATAGTTTTCAAGCCACTTCTGTATTGCTTTCTAATCGTTTCTGTTTAACAGGTTTTCAGTGCGTCATTATTAATTTGTACACAACGGAAATTGATGTTTTAGCTTACTTTACAAAGCGTTGCGAGTTCCGGATTTACACGCTCGTGTTCGGAAGGTGTCCTAAAGGATGCGCCCTGTACAGAGGTTGTTCCACCTTCCGGAACGGTTAGTCACAAGGAGATATTCGGTCTGACCATATTTCATTAATTCTCTTTCTGTTGTACACCTTTCTGTTCACACTGCGATGGATTTTAAAACGATACCTTCGTTATAGAGCAGCGTATCAAGCTGGAATCAGCAGTGTCCGCATTTCCGAATGGGATCATCGTTAGGCGATATTGCGCATTCAAATCAATACCGTGATTGAACGAACGCCTGCGTACTAAAATTAAGAAAGCCGCGAAACTTGTACTACCCAGGCAACACAGCAAGTCACATAACATTATGTTTATTCATTTTGATTCTAAAATAGATTAACATGGAACCGAGATTATACTTATTTTAATATTATTAGATAATCTAACTCGATACAGCGATTGTTGGTTGCAAATGAGAACGTAAAGTGACGTATGTAAATATAAGTAATAAATACTACATATTGTGCAATTTTAATATGAAAGGGGCTTTCAAACCTCTATTGTATATTTTCATATTATATGTCATTTTTATATTTCCCGCTTTAGAGGTGAGAGAGAGAAAGATATACATGAAAGCTGTAGGAAAGAGTGAGACAGATGGTAGCGACCCTGCTCTAGAACCCCTGGCGCCATCTCTGTGAAAAGTGCTGAAACTACTCGCACAGTGTTATCGACAGCGAAGTGAACTACTGCTACACTAGCGCCATCTCTGTGGAAAGTGCTGAAACTACTCGGGAATTAGTTCCAGTTTTCTGTCAAAAGATGGCGCTACTATGGCAGTAGTTCACTTCGCTGTCGGTACCGCTGCGCGACCAGTTGTGGAAGTTGTTATTTTTCCATTATAAACTATTTGTTATCTTGAATGTAATTTTATTGTGATGTGTAAAATACTGTTAAGTTTTATTTAGTAATGTGACATGGCTCCAACAATTCAGACTAACGGCAGCACGGCTGATCGGGATAAACGTGCAGTGCGTCCAGCAGAGAAAAGGTAGAAATTTTTTATTGTAACCTACGATTTTAATTGTGATTATAATAGTACACGTTAGATAGTACAGTTTTTTTATTATTTTTATTTCAGATCCGAGTTAATATGTAGAGTTAAATATTGTAATACATTACCAGATATACCATTTGACCCCAAATTTATTACATACCCATTTGAGTCCACTCGGTAAGTGCCATATGTTTAAATATCAATGATATTTTCGATAATATATAATCATACAATATCAACAGGTTTATTCAATATAATCCAACGTCACTGGAACGTAATTATAAATACGAAGTACTGACAGAACACGATTTAGGTGTAGAGATTGATCTGATAAACAAAGATACGTATGCTGGAGATGTTAACACTGTATTAGATCCTGCAGATGAAAAACTTTTGGAAGAGGATGTTCTCACTCCACAAGATTCAAAGAGATCTAGACATCATGCTAGGAGCGTCTCGTGGCTTAGACGTACAGAATACATTTCTACTGAACAAACCAGGTTTCAGCCACAAACAGTGGATAAAGTTGAAGCTAAAGTTGGTTATAGTATCAAGAAAAATTTCAAGGTGAGTTTTATTTAATACTGTTATTTTCAATTACACAGAAGCCCTCGCTAATCACTGTTATTATGTTTTTATTTATAGGAAGAAACATTGTACATGGACCGTGAAAGTCAAATAAAAGCTATAGAGAAAACATTCGAGGATAATAAGAAATTAATTGAAAGACATTACAGTAAACCAAATGTAGTACCTGTAGAGATTTTACCAGTGTTTCCAGATTTCAAGGTACCTTAAGCATTTCCATTTAATGTAAATATTGTAACTCTTTTGTGGTATATTTTTATTGGTATTTTTTCCAGTTATGGAAATATCCTTGTGCGCAAGTTATATTTGATTCAGATCCAGCCCCAACTGGACGTTCTGTGCCAGCACAAATCGAGGAAATGTCACAAGCTATGATTCGGTACATTCGCAATTTATATAGCCTACCATTCATGCAATAATATTCTGTTAAATATTATAACAGATGTGTTGTTTTAGGGGTGTGATGGACGAAAGTGGTGAACAATTTGTGGCATACTTCTTACCCTTGGAGGAGACCTTAGAAAAACGTAGGAGAGATTTCACTGCTGGTATCGATTATGCCGATGATGAAGAATATGAATATAAAATGGCTAGAGAGTATAATTGGAATGTCAAGAGTAAAACCTCCAAGGGATACGAAGAAAATTATTTCCTTGTTATGAGACAAGATGGGGTATGTTTGGTGCTTAACTAATGCAGTATAAAAATTACGTATTTTTTCATTTTTCCTGTATTATATATATATAGGTGTATTATAACGAACTGGAAACACGGGTACGTCTTAGCAAACGTCGTCAGAAAGCTGGACAACAACCGAATAACACGAGGTTAATAGTAAGACACCGACCGCTTAACGCCAATGAATTCAAGATGCAAAGGTACAGGGAGAAACAATTAGAACCACCAGGAGAAGAAGACGAAGATGAAGAAGAGGAGGAAGAAGAGGAAGAAGAAGAAGTTCAACAAGAAGCTGAGAAAACAGAAGAAAGAGGTTAGTAACATAAAATTATATTAATTGTAAGTATTTTATACACTTTTCTAATGATTACACGATTGTATGTTTCTATTTGAGAAGGATCCGAGAATGAAGCTGAATCCAGAGCATCATCGAGAGCATCCTCCCAAGCATCCAGTAGGAAATCCCGCTCCCGTTCGAAATCTGCTTCTAGATCGAAATCTCGTTCCGCGTCACCGTCGAAATCTAGATCCGCTTCTCGTTCACGATCCGAATCGCAGTCCCCATCTAGATTGCGTAGTAAATCAAGATCAAGATCTGGTAGCCCACAATCCAGGAACTCTTCTAAATCAAGATCCGGTAGTCCTCAATCTAGGAATTCTTCCAAATCAAGGTCCGGTAGCCCTCAGTCTAGGAACTCTTCTAAATCAAGATCCCGATCAAAGTCAGACTCGAGGTCTCGTTCTGGATCTCCGGCTAAATCTCGATCTGGATCGGCGTCCAGTTCGAAATCGAGATCAAAATCGAGGTCACCCTCGAGATCGGACAGTGGTAGCGGTAGCGGATCCGGCAGTGGCAGCGGTGAAAGTGGCTCTGAAAGTGAATAATTAATTTAAGAAAATGCTTTCCAATTTATAGAGCAGTATTTACTAAAATTATAATACATTTTTTAAGACCAATTATAGTTTGTTATCGTTTTAAAAATGTTCGATCATTGTATGCATGTATGTACATAATGATTGTCATAAATGTAAATCATAGTACGATTTTTTTTTCCTATTTTAATTTCCAAACGGGAACAACTTCTGTTATAATAATTCAAGCATAGTCGATAAAGGAAGTGATGTTAACGAACATCGTAAAGTGCAGTGCAGAAAAATCCCGATAGAGTGCAGCACATAGTCACTTGCCTGCATAAGTAAGTGACTTACGTATCACTTGCAAACCTATTTTAAATAACATTGCATCATCTGTGCGTGACGTATCCGAGCTGTGTTTTCCTGCGATACGCATGGTGACTTGCTAGCGATAGAAGTGTCAATCTTCGAGTTTTCGTAGTAACACGAATTTACAAGTATAAATGTTTTCACAGAACATGAAGGGTAAGTAAGAAGTTAACGCATATGAAATACAACGTCTTACATTGTACGAAAGTACCTTACGGTATTCTAAATGTGCGAAATTTATTGTCTACTCCAAAAACATTGATTCTGGCTTGCATTTATAGTGTGACGTATTACAATTACAGTGAAATCACTACGTAAACACTTAACAAGAAGTTGTTGTATAACCAACAATTTGACGTACATATCTTTCGTTTGCAACTTTTTAACTTAATTTAGTTTTATACATTTTATAAAATTAATTACAGATGGCACCAAAAAATAAGGAAAATAGTTCGTCCAACAATAAGAAGAAGAGACAGGTATCTGAAGAAGAAGACGATGAAGATTATCGAAGACGTAGGGATCGAAACAACCAGGTGACAAAAAAGTTGTTAAAAACCTTCTTATAAGCATATATTTATTTTATCCTTCAATTTTATTTTGTAGGCTGTAAAACGTTCCAGAGTTAAAAGTAAATTACGTACGCAACAGACATTGGAACGTGTTAATCAGCTAAAAACAGAAAATGAGTTACTCGAGGAAAAAATTAAGATGCTGACAAAAGAATTAGGATTTTTAAAAGACCTTTTCCTTGCACATGCGGGTGATTACATTGCAGCTGCTTAACTATAAGAACGTCTCATAATTATTTAATACATAAGTTGTTCTTATAATATTTTAGGTTCGAGTCAACACACCATGAATTTTCAAGATGTAGACTTGAATGCTCTTTTGGCAGAAGATACAAAACCTGAGGGGCAGGTAAAGGATACATCAAAATCATAAGTCACAGTAAGTTCCACGTGAAGCAAGTAACGTGGTATTGACTAAATCTGAGATGAAGATGCACTGTGGTTCGTCTGTTTCTAACAAAAAGTCAAACATCTTGGAAAGATGTTTGCTTTCAATTGATTTTCAAATAATATGAGATGCATGAAACCTTGGTACATGCAACTCGCAAAACGTGAAATTTACCGTCATTGGAATTCTAAGTACTGAATGAGAGAGTATAAAATTGAAATACTGAAAATTAAGGGTGGTACAGAGATATAAAGTATTTTTAGTCGAGAAGACAAAGAGATGTAAGAAGAAACATCCAAATCCCGTATTTATAACAGAGGAGAAGCGGATAAAAAGCATGCGTGTATAATATTTTTAAGTATACAACGATACAATTTTAATGATTTCACAGAGAAAATATTTTATTGATTTATGGCGATATGAATAGAATTCATAAATGTCATGAATTATATAAGTGCTTGTTTGAATCATTCCATTATAATCGAGATCTGAAGTAAAAAGATATATGACTCATAAAAGTCGCAGGAAATTATTTTACAAAGTACATTACCATAGGAATTGCCTTGTGGTTACAATATTTATGAATTATCAAGAGTATTTTTAAATTAAATAAAGTAAAATACGTAGACAAGTCCGATTTTTGGTGAATATAATACTGCACATTTCCCCTAGGAAAACACCTGTCATCCTACTGTTACTAGATTCCAATGTTGACATTAGTGGCTCGACTACTTTAACGCTGGTATGAAGGGTTTGACGTTAAATGTAAATAACAGTGAAAATACGAACAACTGAGCATGGGAAAAACAACGAAAGTAGTTGTTTGTGGGATGAAAGGTGTAGGAAAGACGACATTATTGGAACAACTCATATACGGGAATGTCAATGTCAAAACAGTAAGAATCTAGGTTATGTTTGAACAAAAATTACGAAATAACACAACTTAATTCTATACTTCGCGATTAAAACAATAAATGAAGTTAATGCGAAGTTATTTACGCAGTTTGTGTAAAATAATGTTTTGTATTAGGAAGTTCATCCTACGATCGAGGATATTTATGTTGCGAATATAGAAACGGATCGTGGGACGAAGGAAAAAGTGCGATTTTATGACACAGCGGGGCTGGAATCACTTCAAAATAACGCGAATAATCAGCAACTACCGCGGCATTACCTTGGTTTCGCCGACGGATATGTCTTAGTTTATGACACTGCGAAACCTGAATCGTTAGATGTACTTTTTCTCTTAAAGAAGGACATTGACCGAAATAAAGATAAGAAAGAAATAACTGTGATCGTTGTTGGAAATCGTACCAAAGCCGAAGAGGAATCGCACAGTTTAGAGAACACAGCTAGTAAGGCTGCGAATTGGTGTACTAGGGAGAAATTGAAACATTACGAAGTAAATGTCATGGATAGAACAAGCTTGTTCGAAGCATTTGTTCACCTGTCGTCCAGATTGAATCCTCCTACGAATAAGAGCACATTCCCGCAGTTAAGTATGGGTAGAAAAACTGTCAAAGTTGAAGGGTCTTAAATGTATTTATTTGTGATTTATTTAATTCTTTATTACCAATGCTAGTGGTATCCCTTAACCATATTAACATGCTCAAATTATTTTTATACAAAAACTAAAAACACAATTTAAAAAGTGTTATGTACTTAAAGCATTAGTTGATTTGAGCACCTGCAACGATGCACAGCATCTCTTTTAGCTTACGTTCCATTTTTTTGTACAATATCTTCTGTGCATTTTGTTCCTTCTTTGTACTTAAAATAGGTTCACCATCGAAGGATCGGCCGTACAATGCGGTTGATTTTTTAATACTAAACGCTTATTATAACGTTCGCGTATGGGGTGTACATAAATTATTTTTAGTCGATGAATTTACCATTGAATTGGTTTCGCCAGTTTCCGTAAACGTATGAGCGTCCCGAACACGTGATCCCACAGTTTACTAGTGACACCAAAACCTAAGGAATCAATTTTTTAGTTTCAAAAGATTCACGTAATATTTTGGGTATAAAGGAAGCGTTACCTATATCGTGGTGCGAGAAGTGATGATAATTATGATTCCTTTTCAAAAAGTAAAAGTATGTTTCAGCATTTGGCGTGCCGTAATGTAAATAATAATGTATTAAATCGTAGCCAATGTAGCCTGTGAAATGAAGTTTTTTTTTTATATTCGATATATCGTTGATTTACCTAATAAGATCATTAGTTATAAATATATCGATAATAGTACCTGTTGTTGTACCAGCGGCAATGAAATAAAGCATCGGTTCAGGAAATATTAGTCCATATATATACCATATCAGTTGTGCTACTAATAAACCTACTATAGGGGGAAATACTAATCTCTTATTATCGAATGGTGTCTAGGAATGAAAAAAATAAGGCAATTACGCGATAGAAAGTCATTTTCATATACACGTTAGGTTTCGTCTTTTTTTTTCTTCTTCAGTAACTCGAACAAATTGAAGGGAAATTATTGATAGTTTACCTTATGGTGGAGACCATGCATTAGAAAATGCAACGACATAAGCAGTTTTGCGTTAGGGGGTGCTTCAAAATGGAAAATCTTACGGTGAAGTATGTACTCTAATATAGTCCATAAGAATATACCCAATGCGTATGAAATTGAAGCTTCGATTACTAAAAAGTTAAACAAGCTACGATGATTACTGCACAATTTATCACAATGAATTGTTTCTTACTCGTTATGCAATAGAAAGTTGTGATAAACCGATCATTTTTATCGTTTAATCGGTAATATATTTCGTCTTTTTTATGATAGTATTACGATAATATTGTGTGCGAGAATAGCAGAAGTAAACTAAAGATAAAAGGTAATTACGTGTGTAATTCGTGCCAATGCTATGCGTCCATCCTGAATACAAGAAAAGAAGGCACACCGGAATCCATACCATCGGTATTAGGTACCAAGGAGTAAGCGATAAAGACTCTAATAAGTTTGAATGGAATAGTCGAACCCGTCTATCCACTGGCAAATTGACCCATTCGTAATATTTATCACCTAAGGTACCTACTTGTCCGAGTATCGGCGCATCCCAATCGAGCAGCTCCTACAAACGTTCAAAACTAAATCGTCGTCTCTATTCAGGAAGTTATTCCTTCTATGATACACACATTTATTACTGAAATGTAACAACTCTTTTACACGATGATACGTATAGAGGTACACAGATATTGATACACGTTTGATAGATGTCGATAGAACATTGTCTTTAGAAATGTTCAGATGTCGATTTTTATTGGATACAGTATCGCGATATTGATTTTTGATGTCCTTTTTTGGTCAGCTGCTGGTTAGTTTATTTGCATGTAAATGGTTAACAAAAAGTAACACATAATATTGTATGAAAATACTACGCTAATAATGATAAGTCTGTTATGAAAATATGAAAGAATAGCGTACGAAAGCTTCCTTTTTTTATGCCGTTAATCTTTATTTTTCTTTACTTTTATGAAATAGACAACGTTTCAATCTTATCTAGACTTGAAATAGACAAAATTGCTACTTTATCCTTGGCTCTATTAAAGAACGTTTGCTTCACAGTCAAAAATTTTTGGACAAATTATCGCGGAAATCTTATCAGACTGTGTCCGATATACGAGCGTATCGTCGCGTAAAAAAGTTCTGAAAAGACAAAAAATGTTATGAAAGTGACGCGTATTTAATTAAAACTGCTCATCCAACTTACTTCATACTTCTGATACTTTTCCAAGTTGTTCAATGTGTAATCCTCTAACAGATGAAACGCCGCTAATGAGTGAGGATTTTCTTCGAAAGCCTTATCCAAACTTCGATTCTTATAGTAGCTCAACACTTTTCCTCCAGGGTGATATTGTAGAAATTCGCGTACATTGTACGATTTATCTTTATACGTAACTACGAAATTGTTCTCTTCATTCTTGGCTGATTCTTCCTCTGATTGGAGTTGCCCGGTACGTTTACGCGCCTCCGAACCAGAATTTTGATCATTTGCCATCGAAACAATTGAATCGGTTGACTCTTCGTAATCAAGTTATTCGTACAGGTTTTGTAAAATAGTAGACCACGTGATAGGTGATACGTGAAACGTCGTAAATAGTAGTCGGTAGGAAGGTGGATAAGCGACAAGCCAAAGTCCGTGAATTGTCTACTTTTGGCGACCGACTGTTTTATCAGAGAACATTTCAAATCTTTTAAAATTACGCATACGCGGATATCGCCTGAATAGTGGGGCAGCATTATCATTTTCGATACGCGTTACCTATCCTGATAAGTTCCTGTCTACACCTTCGAGGTATTACTTTACATTTCGTTGAACTTTCCCGGCCAAATTATCAATATATCAACACAATTTATGTCAGGGGGGACGTTACCTAGCGGGATCTATAAGGGTTTCCGCCGCGTGCCCGGCACGCTGACATTGAAGAGAAAAAGCCGGAGGTATCGAGTGGTACCGAAGTCGCGGGGAGCATGTGTCTGGAAAAATCAATAGACAGACCACCTTGGCCTCCTCTCTACTCGGCAATAAATAAGCTTTTATTTAAACGTCTTGGATACTTGTGTATACAATATACCCTATGTACGATCTATATTTAAATGTCTACGAACGCAGCAGCGGTCATGCTCCGGTTTCTGAAATTTAAAGTAGACGAAAAGAATGCGAAATAGAAAAGAATGGAAATAAGAGAGAGAGTGGAGGGAACGAGGGTACACGGGGGTTCTGTCTTTCTGCTGGTTCGGGGCGAATATCGGAGGTGAGGGGCGTGGGGGTGGGTTAAATTTGACGATGAGCATTCGCGCTGCTAAAAATATAGCATTTTCGAGCATCGCTGACGCAACGCGATAAACAGCGTTACGGTATTTTCTTTTCTGTTGTTTAGCATTGCCATCGATGTTCTCGAGCCAGGTACTAACCTTGTCAAGTCAAGCGAACGTACACCATTCGACGAAAAGATAATCCGCCTTTGCGTCCTCGTGTTTCCGGGAACGCGTAATCGATCGAAAGAAGTGCGAAGGCTAACTAGAAGAAACCAATCCGAATAGACGCGAGTAGATCGCGAACGAGAACCCCGACGAAAAAAGGCTTCGTTTAACTAAAAAGTTGGCGAACTTCGACAAAGACCCTAATCATCGCGAAGAAGTCTCCGCTTCACGGTTCCGTCTCGTCTCTCTTCTTTCTGTTTCTTTTTCTCTTTTGTTTAAGTACGAACCTGAAAATGCCTCGGCCCGATCTCGACATTCCTGCCACGGAGACGTCCAAGTTCGGCGGAAACTCGCGGTCTACCGCGTTGCCTTAAGTAAATCGGGTTTCTAGCGAGTCGGAAGTATTACGAAACTCGGTGAAGAGATACCGTCTATAGACTATCGACCTAACTCGTACACGACGCTATTTAGACGAGTAGGTGTACAACTCCTAGTTAGGTATCGACGTTTTGCGACTTTTCTTATTTTTGATCTTGTTTCTTTTTCTCTGTTCTCAGCCCTGAGGTTTGGAAGCAGTAGGAACGTAGGCACCGTCTAGAGAACGATCGAAAATGGAAAGACGAATGATCGATTGCACGTACTATCAACGACCATTTGTACGTTGCACGTTTTCTTTCTGACCGGACGAGCCTTCGTCGGAACGTTCCACTGGTACGGAGTTACCCGCCGTCGAAGTATCGTCACGGATAATTCGGAGGGTTGATCGAAATGGTACTTTAAACCGCGTTCGTCAAAGCAGACGGTACTCTTTTTTTCTAGGGACGCGGAAGAGGGTGGCTAATGTCAACGCGACTCGTTTCATCGCGGTAGGTATATCTAACTTTAACAACGACATCACATATAGAGGTACGTCGTAGTGGAATTCTGTGTTTTCGTATCTTGTTTGCTGTACAGCGCCGATTTTTACGAACAATTCAACGAGTTAATCAAACAAAGGAAACTATATTGTACGATGCCGTTCAGGCCGTTAAAAACAACGCGCACCTCTGTAAAGTCGAGCAAACGAATCGATAAAGTGGGCAGAGGTGCGACGAAACGATTTCAACTGCGATTTAAAATCGGTCTCTCCCTTTTCTCTCTCTTTACGGTGCATTCTGTAACATCAAGTATTTTCTCCTTTCTTTCTCTCTCTCTCTCTCTCTCTCTCTCTCTCTCTCTCTCTTTCTCTTTCTCTCCCTTTTTACTTTATTATTTGCTTCGTACGTGTCAGAAATTCGACGGAAGGTAAATATTGCTTTTTGAAAAGCACCGATCACGTCCGATTCTATCTTTTCTCTCGATTCAAGATCGGCAATTCGTACCGTTTCACGCGTGTCGCGGTACCTTAAATTCGAGATGGGCGAACTGTTCGATTATCCCTCTCATCCCGCGGTCTCTATTCGCAAGAACGCGGGACACTGGACTAACCCGCTTTTAAAAGTCCATCACTTCCATTTTGAATGGTTTACCCTGAAGCTTGTTGGGGACGATCTTCGTTATAGGCGGCGCGCTGTTATTGTCGTCGTCGCTGTTCACGTCTTCATCTTCTTCAGGGAAATCTTCGAGGCGATCGTGATACTCGTCCAACTGAAAAATCGAAATCACCGTAGTCACTGTCGCGAACGAAGGCTTCCGTCGCGATTAAATCGTGGACGAACAATCGCAGCTAAAGCTATGCGTGATCGTGTTCGATACGTGGGCCAGCTAGCGCGTACTCTTTGTCAGTGAAAGTGTGCTGTGCCAGTGAGGAACATTTGGCTAGGGAAAGCTTTCTTGCGTCGCGAATTCAAACGCGCTCTTTTATTTTTTCCGCAAGTGGCATGCCGATCCGATCGTACGTATTTAAAAACTGGCTACCAGCATCGCTCGCTAATTATTAAAATTAATATAAGCCGAGAAGAAGGTCGTCTTCCTTCAGATTCCCTCGTTTTTTCCCCTCTCTTTTGTGCTCGGAGATCGTTCGAAGAAACGACAGAATGTGCGAAGCGCGTAAATACAAGCTGAGAACATTCCATAAACGGATAGTATACTACTGACTCACGTGTAAGGTAGCTATAGAAGAAGCGATTAATCGACGTTACCGCACACGGAACGGACGCTTCCCTATAACTGCAGGTATGTCCAACGTAAATCTTAATGCTCGTTTAGGCTTAATCGACGCACCTTGAGTAAGTCCCTCGCTCCCACGACCGGTGTCCGCGACGCTAATCACGAGCCCGTCTCTTGGTGCGCCAATTAAGTCGGCCTCTATCATGATGACTACGTCTCTACGTCGTCTAAACAAGCATATGAACGTGCTTCGTGGGTTTTATTTCAACAGTTTGTTACGATCGGTGATTAGAGCGAGATTGGTGAATTACCGAGATACAGATTGCGAATGCAAAAGGTGAGACGATTTTTCTGGCGTAGGATGAGCGTGGTTGGATCAACCGTGTTTGTCGAGCTTACATTACGAACGTACGATTTTCATTGGTGAATGCACAAGAAGCTACAGATACATACTGCCTTCCTTAATTTTATTATTTCTGAAGTCATAAAACACGTGGAATTCGAAAGCACTTCGGTACACACGTACACACAGAGAGAGAATGATGAGATAGAACATTTTAATTTAAGAAAGGTTGTATAGAAAGAAGCACACAGATGCAATAATGCGTGTGTCGAGTTGTACAGTTTTGTGGACAAAATGACGAAGAATGAGGAGGACGCGATCGATGGTGATGAAATAAGAGGAATCGTGATCGTCTCGGTTTTACTCACATCGACGTCTCCCATCATCTCTTTGGTGGAAACCGTGGTATCTATACGTCGTATACTGCCTTGGTGAATGTCAACGTCTAGTTTGACACATTGGAACCGTCTCAAAAGAAATACGATCGGTATTGGCGCGATGCCCGCGAAGATGATGACCGCCGCAATGGCCAGCACCCAGCTAGGGTATTCGGAGGGTACGGCTATACCCTGAAAGGAACGGAACAAAGAAGAAAACATCGATCGTCAACGGCGTATTAAAAAATTTTCCAGCGAAATGCGGATCTCGAGTACACATCCTTACCCGTGTCGCATCCCACGCGGAATACTGGGGCTTTTTAATGAACATGGACGCTACGCTGGATACAAGGATGCAGACCATGATTATGGGGGCAAGGAATCGCCAGGTGAATTGCCAGTATGGCCCCGGTCTGTATCCTGTCATTTCTTCGATGTCTTTCGTGAATCTGGAAAGCAATCAACTTGTTTTAATCGATCGAACATTAAACGTTCCGTTAAGCAAACAATGTCCAGATGGTTCCAGCGTACTTTTCGTGGCCGTAGATGAAAATTACGGAAATCATTTCCATGAGCGCAACCATGACGAGACCAATGGTACCGGCGAAACTGTCGAACATTTTTAGCCAATATTCTCCGGCGCCAGTGCAAAATATTAAACCAACGAAGAAGCAAACCGTACAAACAACTCCTGAAAAAGAAAATGGCCGTTCAACGCTGTTGAAGTTGTCAAGCTATCGCTACGCTAGGGGATGATAACGATTACCTGTTATGTATTGCTTCTTTATTCTCTTGAACAAGTCTATGTCAAATATGACGCACAGCATGCCTTCTAGTATACCGATCTGGGAACCCAGACCGAGTGCCAGGAGCATGAGGAAGAAGATGCAGGACCAGAACGGGGCGCCAGGCAATTCGACTATCGCCTGCGTGAAAACTATGAAAGCCAGTCCTGTCCCTTCAGCGGCCTAAACGGTTGATTTATCCGTTTGAACGATAAAAGGGGAAGGAAAAAATACGAATGACCTCATAAAAAGATATACATAAGGTGTAAAAGATATTCAATGCTTACGTTGTTCAACTGATCGCTGAGACTGCACGTTTCGAGTGTGAAATTCAACGCGGATGCGTTTAAAGTATGTACAACATTCTCGTATTCGTCCATGGTGATGTTCTCGTAAGTTATAAGTCCATTTTTAAGAAGTAAGTCTTTGTTACTGGAACAAGGATAATGGTCAATTGTAGGATTCGTTTCTCCGCTTCATCCGAGCGAAGTTCTTAACGAAATCCAATGTCTGATTACCTCGCGAGGCACTTATCGACGTTCGTCATCGCCTTAAAGCCTAGAATGGCGAATATGACGACGCTCGCGTAAATAGCGGTGAAGGCGTTACAACCGCTAACCAGGATCACGTCTCGGACGCAGTTGTTGTCCGGGGTGTTGTAAGAACCGAACGCGATCAAGGAACCGAAAGCTAGTCCGAAACTGTAAAAAACCTGCGTCGCTGCGTCGAGCCAGACCATCGGCTCTAATAGTTTCTCGATCTGTCAACGATGAAGAAAATTGATTAGAAAAATCACCTCGCGCATAGAGGGCGGACAGATCGTAGAACAGTCGTGTGAAACTAATTACCTTTGGCGTGTACATGTGGGCTAATCCAGCGCTGGCACCTTTTAACGTTATTCCACGAATAAAAAAGATAGTAAGCACCAAATACGGGAACATGGATGTAAAATATACCACCTTTAAATCAAGCAAAAACATAAGTCGTTGACACAGTATATCTAACTCTTGCATTTACTCGGAAGAGGAAAATGGATTGGGATACGATTCGAAGGTGAAGTAAACGATGGCTATCCGCGCACGACTACGCGCGAGGAAAAGAAAAATCCGATTGAAACACACGGCGTATCCTTACCTTTCCCGATGATTGTATCCCCTTCATCACGATAAAGAAGACAACGATCCAACTCAATAGCAGACACAGGACGATCCACCATTTGAGACTCTGCCCGTCTTCGATTGATGGTGCCGCGTCCAACGTGGTTCTGTACCAAAAATAGGCAGTTTCCGAACTCTTCACGCATTCTTCGACCGGCTTGCCATCAACCTCCGGACATTTCGCCCATGGCAACGGTTCCTGCGTTAAATCGTTCAATTTCAAAGTACCACACCTAGAACGGCACTGGATCGGGCGGAATGTACAGAGAAGCGTCTAAAGTGTTTACAGTTAGAGGCTACATCATGCGCGACACGTGCCATTTTGTCCATTTTCATTCCCGCCAGCCGCTAGCGTTTGCAAACGAAAATTGAAATCGATAAGTACTTACGCCGAAGTTAACCGTGACGGCCTAAACCAACGCGGCATGAAACATAAATCGTGTTCGTTAGTGAGGTGATCGTAAAACCGTCCTGTTCCGCGGACTGTTTAGAATTCACGCGTATTCCGTCGATCAATTAAACGCCGTAATCAGGCTCTCCCGTCGAGATTGTTTCTCGAACGGCGGAAGAACAATAGCACGAGGATCGATCGGCCATTTGGAGAACGGAAGAAGGACTCACCTCGAGCGAATTGAACAGATAAAAGAAGCACCAGGTGATGATGACGTTGTAATAAAGGGCTACGAAGAAGGTGACGATGCAAGATGCTATCCCTATACCACCTAGCCATGGATGGATCGTGTTCCATACGCCAAGGGCGCCCTGTCGCATTCGTTGACCGAGACCCAGCTCGATTAGAAAGAGGGGTACACCCTCTAGGATTAGCATCACGAAAAAGGGGATGAGAAAGGCACCTGAAAACCGCCCCGTTCATAACATGTCTTTTTTACCCTGTCCAGTTTCCTTTGTTATTGCCTAAAGCGAGATTTATATTCTTCCTCCTACTCTTTCACCTGGTAAAATAATCTCGTTCGTTAGAGGCCTCCCTCCTAACCCACCGCCTCTCTTGTTCATCTGACCCCTTATTACGGAATGAATGCCGTACCGTTCTTTTTTAATCTCTCCCATTTGGCAGGGTTACCGTGTTCCCTTGCTTAGAGAATATTCTCCGTTCCCCTTTTTCGCGGTACAGTCTAGTTTGAGACAGCAGCAGCCGGAGTGTCTGGTCCGGTATTGATCCGGTGACACGTACACGTACGTGCATACGATGGTACACGTTCGACCTTGTCCGAGAATTCTTTGCGTACTTTTTTCTCCTTTTTTTCCCTTCTAGTTTTTTTTTTTTACACCGTTCCAATCGAAGTTACGTGTGCATATTATTGATCAATCAGCCACGTTCGACGCGGTGCTACTGCGATTACACGCATTCTCGACGTAAAAGGCTGCTTTGTTTAAGTATGCTGCACGCGATTCTCTGGAACAGTGATGGGCAACCTGCGGCTTGAAAACTGCACACGGCTCATCGAGACTGTTTTCGCGACCGCCTTCATCAATTGGCTCGTGTTAAAAATTATCTGACGTAGCGTTACGTGGTAATTTGTAAAATAAGTTCTGACGAAGATATCGTACGAATTCAATGTAGGTATTGCGATGGTAGTAATGGTACCGGCAGTAGAGGGAAAAGATGGTTGCTCATCACTGCTCTGGAAGACTTCTACTCGAATCGTCTGACTAAACTTCCTGCTTCTAGTTATGCCGTGTCCCCAATAGCTGTCCCTTTTCACTTCTATACGCCACTCGATTAGCATTCCATTTTCATCCGCGAAGTTATCTACTTCTACAAAATGTGCGTCTTCCACCCCCCTCCGTCGAGAAAAGGTGTTTTTATTTAGAGAAGAATCAATTGTTTAGCGAGCAGCAAAAGGGGACGGCAGACGGTTCGTAAACCCGTTGCGGATACGAAATTGTTACGTGTCTGCCGATAGAATGGTAAAAATCGATCGACGCGCGTCGGACGCCGGCGTCGTTCTGTAACAGCGGCCTCGACATCGGTGTCGTGTCGCGGCACGAGGAAATTTCCATTGAAAGCCGAGGAGATCCTGGCTCGAATTCGGTGCAGTGGCGTGTATGTGTTCCTGCGAATCGTTAACACGACCGATGCTAAACCAGCTAAAGGAACCCCCTCTCGTTCTGCGCAGTAGAAGTTTCTTTCTCTCCTCTTCTCTCTATCCCTCTCCCCATCTTTCTCCCTGATGGTCGACGTTCGCAAGACTCGATGGAAATTTCCGCGACGAAATTCGTGGGGGCGTGAAATTAAACGTAGAACACGACTGTGTGACGTAACGCGTACCCTCGTCATCTCATTCGTTGTTTCACCCGCCTGGCCTGGCTCGCGCATCCCACCCACCCCTAGCTAGACCGGCGCTATCTATCCCCGCGGTAACGTGTATTTTCGTTCCGTTCGGATTGGAATGTAATCGAGTTACGAGGTATAGGTCGTGGATAGGAAGATGGAAGCGATTGGTTCAAGGGCAAATTTTTATAGGATTTTATCGTTCGTCCGGATGTCGCTCTGCTTCTTAGATGTCTCGAGCGGAACGCGAATCGATGGTAGGAGGACTGGATAAGATATTTGCCTCCGCTTGACTCCTCGCGGCGACCTCGGTGGTATTTCGAATATCCGTGAGACACTTCGAAGGTATATATATTTTTAAGCGGTTAGGCATACGGTGGAGAGTGGAGGGAGGGGTTGGTCGAACGGTGTGACTGAAAATAGCGTATAACGTGCCGTTTTGCATACGTATCGGTTGTGGGTTTAGATCAACCTCCGTTTTAGACGCCGTTTTCAAGGAGAACGGAGAACGACTTATAGTTCAAGTTTGAGGCTTTTCGAGTTTGAGGTCAACCTCTTTCCTGACTACAGGTGTAATTTTCTTTGGTATCCTTCGAGAAAAGCACGACAGAGCTCAGAGAGATGTTACTTACCACCTCCGTTCTGTTGGCACAGATAAGGGAATCTCCAGATATTTCCGAGTCCCACGCTGTAACCGATAATACTGAGGAAAAACTGCATTTTGCCGCTCCATTCTGCTCTGTTTTCTTCTTTGGTTTCTTGACTGCCGGCGGCAGCATTTTGGTTTCCGGTCACCACGATTGTCACGTTCTGGCCTGTCTGACGTTCCTCGTTCAACGGAGCCAGCTCATGCCCATTTCTCGTATTCTCGTTCTTGACTACCATTCTTTGCTTCGGAGTCCCTTGTTTCGAATGACAAATAGCCCCAACAACCGTCGACTCTTCCTTCTCGTTTATTTCAAACGTTCGTTCTTATCTGTATCTCGTTTCCTTCTTTCGCCTTTCGGTTTTCTTTGAAAAATGTCCCGATAGTCGAGCACCAAATGGGCAAACCAAGTTGGCGTGCCAGAAGTGTGACGGTGTACTTTCGAAAAATCACCTTTGTCAAGAGGAGAGGTGGAGAACAGGCAATGGCAGCGACGAGGGCAACAATACGATGTAACAATAACAACAATGACGACGACGAAGACGTTGGTGACGGTGTCAACGACGCCGACGACGAAGACGAGTATGAGAACGGCGACGGCAGTTCAACAAAAGGCCCAACAAGGATCTTAATCGTTACTTTTTTTTTTCCTTAACTACAAGAATATCTCTTTTCTCCTTTTTTTTTTACTTTATCTCGAATAGTTACTTTTCTCTCTGAGTAGAAAAAATTCCTTAGGGTATCGCGGAAGGCATGCCTGGTACGAAGAACGTGGCTGTACGTCGAAACAGCATCCACGGGGACGCACGCTCTTTTCTGCGAACGGCAGAAGGGAGAGACACGCGGAATATTGTGTTCTTTTTCTCCCTTTTCACCTTACTCTGCTTTACGTCGTGAAAGGTCTTGTTGTTCTTCAGCATCGATCGGTTAAAATACTGTGCTAACGTCGCGCGGAAAATAAAGCTCGTCGCACGGAGCGTGCTCGTTAACGAGTACAAAGGAAGAATGCACCGATTATTCAAATGGACTAACAGAATTGCGCGAGAATTAGACGCATCACGATGGCAAGGCTGAGAAATCACCGATTCGAATATCTGACTCGAGCGGTGACTATAATCGATACGGCGTGGGTTCTCTCTACGCGGGAGAGAATCGTCATACGTAGGACGCAATATTTCCTCCAATTTCCAAGCGGTTTGATTCACATTCAGATCTGTACTTTCCTACGATGGAGAGTCGGTTAACACGAGCCGAGAAGGCGAGAGAAACGCGACGATTGAGAATCGCGATGCGAACCAGAAGATAGAAGAGGTACGTGGGGGTGATCGAAGAAGGATTGCCGTACGGTAACCGTTGAAAGGGCTTCCGTTCGTAGAATAGTGAACATTAGTTTGCTGTTCGTGCGAAAGCGAAGCATCGAGGTCGTGAAAGATCGCGACCGCGGTCCAGGCACAAGAGAATCACTTTAACGACTCGAAGGAATCCAGGGAAGCTCACGTTTCACGTTGCTGGCACGATTACTGTCCTGGAACATGTCCCCGATCTTCGGTCCTATCCCCTTTCACAGCGTGACGCCGTTGCTCTCTCAGTTTTCTCCTCTTTCGTCTTCCGTGGATGCTGAGGTTCTTTCCGGTTATGTGTGACATAAGCTTCGCGAGAAGCGAACAGAGTCCTCGAACCGTAGCAAAAATATTAACGTTGATCTACTAAATCGGTTGCATCGTTTGCATCGCGGTGATGCTTCCCTTTTCTCTCGTACACGCTGCTCTCCTTCTCTCCCTTCGTTCTCGTTGTCACAATCGTCCTTGTGCTCTCGAGTGTACGTATATGGTTCAAGATGCAATAGAGGGGACGTATGTGCGATATGCCGACATGAGACAGGCTCGCTACTCGTACACGCTTCTTTTCACCGGATAGCACGTAGAATCGTTACGAATTATTTCGATCCTACGGTCCGCTGATGGAACCGGCGGTGGTGCTCGCACGAACGTGGACAACAGACGCGTGGACGGTAGAAAGAAGGAATAATTTTCGGAGCCATGTAGCTCGGTCCCGTGGCCTCCCTCCTCGCTGGAACTTGGCTATTTTTTTCCGGCCGCTGGGCCGATCGGGTTCGTCTTTCGTCCTCTCTCTTTTTCCTTTTTATTTATCTATCTTTCGTTTCTCTCTTCTGGTTATCCAAGCCACGGAACGGCTTCCGGTGTTTCTCGTTCTATGCGGTTCGTCGGGCGACTGGTAGCCCCGAATAGCGCGCGAATTCTCTTCGTTTCTTCTCGATCGTCGAGCTGCTGTAGCTGAAGAGACTCTAGCAACGCGCCCCGTGCATACGAACGTCAATATCCAACTGAACCACCGTTGCGCGGCTATGTGCGCGCGCGCTTACGCACGCACGCTAGGGAACCAACGGGACGAAGCAGACCCTGGAGCTTCGGCGCTACGACAAAGCTTTGCACCGCTTTCAATCCCCGATTGGCCGTGGTAATTATGCACATATGGCGCATACGATGTACAGGCTCCCAACTGTCGACCCTCTGCGTTTCGCTCACGGACAATATCGTTGGACGTATTTCGAGAACGGCCGAGTTTCTACTGGCCGACTTCCCTACGGCAGAAAAATCGGTACAGGATCACACGGTAGAGGGGAGGAACCAGTTCGCGTTGATCTATCCATCTGTTAATCGTCGAGAGAGGACGATGCAGCGCACCCCTTTTCCTTGTTCTCTGTGTTTTTGGTCAACGTTACGGTGCTCTACCTCGTGGGGGAGAGGCAAAGTCGCACGCGCCCGCGCGAGTACCTCGCCGCACATCGATCTTCGACGTAGCCAATCCCCGCCATTTTCGTTCGCCTCGATTGGCCCCCGATCGCTACTTTCCTCGTGTGTCTCTACGAATAGAATTCGCCTTACTTCTTTCCCCTAGTTACGACGGACGTATTTCCGATTCTAATCGACCAGCCTCGGCGATGGTTTACGCTTTTACTGACCTTCGACTCTCGGGACCTAGCTCCCTCGAGGTTCTTCCTGATCGTTAGCTAAGGTCAGGTGGTTGTACGACGGACGATGGATTTACTACGTAAATCGTGACGAGAGTCGACAGAATTTGGTCCTTGGCTTGTGTATTCCTTTACTTTCTTCGAGTCTGACCAGAAACTGTTTCTAGCGTTGTCTGGCTGATACCAGGCGATTCTACTGCAGGAAGGATTCTGTTTAGTTATACGTGTTGTTCATTGACGAAATACAAATCGTAAATGGATGTTTCGAACCACGCGAACCACGCGACAGAATTTTCACGAGTCGCAGCAGGCACTCGTGCAAAGACTAGGGTATCAGTTTATGGGTTCTATCATGAACCGAATAATCATGTCAAGGGCACATCATGCCGAAGCACGACGAAGAAATCAATTTGTTTAATAAATACCTCCTGCGAACGAAACGTGCGCCTACATATTTATGATACGATTGATTTTGCGCGATCGTACCCAATTGCGACACGAATTACTGTTCGATTTATCAAATTAATTCCCCCTTTCTTGCTATCTATTTATAGTGAACCGAGAAACCCTGGTAAACGGACGATGTTTAAAATGATTTCACGCCGAGTATACAGTTTAAATCAATTTCATTCTCTTCTTTCGCACACCGTTTGGTTGGGACTTTTTTTCTCCCTCGTAGGTAAACAAAAGCCATTTTACTTCCTTCTGTACGACGTAACTGCCGGGTATTCCCTACCGTAAAGTGTCTCGCGTCACATCCTCATTCACGAACTTATTAATAAAGAGACATTGTTTACGCGTAATTAATTTCAAGTCGCGTTCGCGCAGTGTAACGCGGCTTTCAAAGGACGAAGCGAAACTAAAGGGCCGTGGATGTACAATTTTTGCTTCGTGGCTACATTCATTATTGTCTACGAAGGTTTAATATTGCGCAATCGACGGTTTTCGAGGTTGCAGAATAGTCGAATGCGAAAATTTTGCTCGAGTTGAGCAAGTTGACGGAACAATTCTGTTTACGATTTCAAATCTGCACGTGACCGGAAATGGCGTGCGGCTTTCGTGATCGAAGGCTTCATTTATTTGTATTTTACGTCTTTTCGTGTTGCGAGCAACTCTGCTTAACAAGCGTATTCCTACGAAATCTCGCCTGGATGGATCTAACAATTCCGTTCGCCTCGATAAAAATAAGTTTCGTATGAATAGAATCGGTTTTACGATCGATTCAAGCGTTTTAAGAGGCAAACGTCGCTGTTCGAACATTCTTACGTAAATATTAAATAATACTCGCTTAGGTGGCTGAAGGCAGGGTGAGAAACAGTTGTGGAAAAGACAGGCTAGACGGGATGAAGTGAAGGGTTACTCGAAGTACGTAGCAAGATTTAACAGTGTATATACATATATTTTCAAACATGTACTTATATCAAACATAAATTGTTGGAGAAAGCTTTCGTTGTCTCTAAATCCGACGCAATAGATTGGCGAATCCTGACCGATAAAAGTATTCCTGTGCACATTAGCCAGCTGTGTACAGAAATACAGGGAATTCGCTTAACAAGAATGGAAGTTGCATAATCAGCGAAATTAATAGAACGATCAGCTTCGCTATCGATATTATGTCGAATCAAGTCAAGGCGATAAGCTTCGTTTTATTCACTCGATGATGCAGTAGGAAGAGTCTGAAACAATTAAATCGTGCAAGTTGCGTGAATCCAGAATCTAGTTCCATAATTTACAGTTTGCATCGAATATCGTAAAGTCATACTTGTCGTCGAAATAATCCAATCTATGTAAGCACCAACTCTGATATTTATACCAGGAGTCACTGCGCAACCGCCACCTTTGCTGATGACCCCTACCAATACAATATTCTCAGTCGTAGGATTTTGCCATAGAATTGGCCCGCCACTGTCCATCTGTTGATTGAACGTGTTTTTAATATCGCCACACTTGTAGAAAAGTTACTTAACCGATAGATCGACGCGATTTTCCTCCAATATTTAGAGTCTTACCTGACATGAATCCTTTCCCTTTGTGTAGGTACAAACCTGGTCTGACGTTATGTCTCTGTAGGATTTAGAACACTGCAGGTTTGTAATCACACTTACGGTAACTTTTAACAGAACGTTAGACGGTGCCTCAGCGAAGTCCGTCGATCCCCAACCTAGTTTTAATACGATCATTAACATAAAGAAGAAGCTACATCAAGTAAGTTCTTGATCACCAACCTAATATATCAACAAAACTGCCGCCAAAAGTATCCGGCGAGTGTTGGAAAGGTAGGCAAGCCGGCCCGACTTTGAGATTATACTCTATATCATACTCTGTTTGTACGAGAGCCAAGTCGTTTAGTTGAGTAGCTGGGTCGTAATTAGGATGGACAATGATTTTGGCCACTGAATGATATCTGGTGGCATTTGTCTCCTTCTCTAGATTTTTACAATTACTGTAATCGAAAAGGAACAGACGAAATGTCAACACTTGTGTAAGTGGTACTTACCCGTGTCAACATCGTGCTCGCCGACTACGATACGCAATTCATTCGTCTCTCTATTGTACACGCAATGTCCCGCTGTTAAAACGAACTTGGTGCTTATTATAGTGCTTCCACAAAATATCATCTGAATCCCAATGTCCATAATACCGGCCATCATCGGGTATTCGTTCACTCCCGTAACATTACCACCAACGATCCTACTCTAAGGGCAGACAAGAAGAGATCTATCATTTATTCACTGTTTTCTTCGATCTGCACAGGGAAACGTCAACGAATTTGTCCAAAACAAGTACACACAGGATTCTTCCATCCACATTTGCACTCTGTATAGTCTATCGGTCTCTTTATTGCTTCCGCTTGGCAGAAAAACGTACCACCCCTCGTCCAAAATGGTGCGGTCAATGTTAATATCATCGAGGGCGAATCTGATATCAAATTAAACGTTCCATCACCGCAGTACCGATGTTGTACGTTGGAAGCGTTTGTCTGAACGGACAATCCATCTTGGACACAGTTTTTACTCTGCGACAAATCACACGTCATTTATTTTTAATCACACGTTCGACTCTGCTATGGGAACATTGGTCTTACCCATGGCAAATGGAATGCAGAACAGGTTAAATTAATCCGATATTCACTCTCCACAATCCATTTACATAACTGTGATCCTCGATACGCACTTGGATAATTAGGATTGTAAATGTTGTACGATTCGCCAGGGACTATATATTGCTGATAGTTGCATGGAGCCCTTAAATCAGCTGGTTCAATCGGAAATATAAGGCAACAGACTAACAACAAAACCGCTGTAACATAAAAATTTCTATTTAGAATAATCCTTAAGTGAAGGATTATGGATTTCTTTTTCGATACGTTTACGGCGAAAAAAAATATATCAAGAAATTAAACGTAAATTCCATTGCAACATACGTATACGAAATATCACATAAGCTAAAATTTAATATTGATTCAATCAAGGGTCTGTTGATCTTAGATATGGCCAGAAGATACGTTTTTTGATACCGCGAAGAGCCAGTGTAAATGCTGATGGATAGCTTTTGAATATTTTTTAACAAATTTTTCTTATCAAATACCGAGATTGATTGTGTATACCTTTGGCTATGATACCGTCAATCGCGATGATACAATTTACGGAAGTCATATTTCGGCGAATAAATTTACGTTACTTGTGACGTTACTTGTCACGTACCGGTGCGAAATTTTTTGGAGAACAACCGCCACCGTATGGCTGCACTCGCGTGCATTTCGATGCTTTTATTCGCATTGAAAGGACTAGGTAAAGCAAAGACGGTAATTTCGTAGTTATTATCTCACGTTGTCTTATCAGAGGTAGTTGTAACCTCGAAAATAAAAGTAGATTTATAACCACCAATAATACTTTCGCAAAGGCAGTTAAAGAAATAAATTCCGCGCTAATTCTCAAGGTATGCGTACATTATTTTTACGCGTATATCATATTCTCTTTTTAATCAGTTAATACAATCGCTACAGTTGGAATTATTCTTTGTGGCAGTGTTAAATTTTCCAATGAGATGTCCGAGATACATGAATCTTCGGCTTAATTGGAATTTACGTATATCTGATGTCAACAATTTGATATGAAGATTATATTGTTATTTCTTAATACTTCGTAGTATTTACTGATATTATAATACGGTCTTTGGTATTTTTTCAGAATTATTACGTAAATATTTAATCTTTTAAAAACGAGTGTAGTATAATGTTATGAAATATATTAACATTTGATAAATAATGAATGATATGGAGTAGAATGTAGTACAGTGTGCTTGTACATCGCATATTTGTTTATCCTTTCTTTGTACAAGCCATTAATAGATAATTCATAACATTAAAAGTTACTTGACAAAAAAGCATTTTCCTTGTATACCTATGATTTTAAATGATGTAGAGATACAAGTATAACGTCAAACAGTCGAGGACAGTTATTATATATTAACTATTACGATTAAGACAAAACATTGATAGTAATACATTTTTTTAAGATAATAAGTATATGAATTATGATTTTTCTATGCAAGAAACTGAGTGGTTTTTTATGATTTAAAAAACGAGTTGTTTATGTTTCCTAATGTATGTATGTTTGAAAATTTAATAATTAAGAAGAATATCGAATCTAATCTACGTTTAAATTTTTTAAATTTCCTCGGTAGATAAGCAGATAAATGAATAAATTACAAGTGGGCAACAACGATTTAAACGCCATCTAGTGAATACTATGGTCAGTACAGCAAGTAGTTGCTATGGCAATAAACGGAAAATACAAATTTGGAGATGTATAAAAGTATTCACGTGTTTACAAGAAAAACGCGTGCATATTTCGCTTCGTTAAACAGGTGATGATTTTATCACGTGAGGTTAATCAATTCTGCTGTGTTCTTACGTATTTTGTGCGATCTTGACCCGAATAAGTTCATAAACAGATGTTTCTAAATTGTAAATAGAAGCACCAATGGCCAGTCATGACAGGAGTATTGAACAGGAAAAGAAGAAGGTAATTTGCTTTTATTAAATTAAAATAAATATTGCAAAATTGTCATATAATCTTAACCTCGTTCTTTTTAACCGTATTACAGCACAGTTGCAAAAGAATAAGCGCAGGTATGAGGAGCAATCAAGACACTTGCATACCAACTTACCGTCGCAGACACATATCAAGAGCAAAACATACACTCAAAGCTCACAAATGTCCATCAGATAACCCAATTGATAATGATATGAATGATCATAAGGATGAAGTACCTTTGAGAAGTAGAGATACAAAATGGGAGTATGAAAGAAGTAAAGAATCAAGCGAAAGGATTAATCCCCGAAAACAAGCATTGGATGAAGGTGATGCTGACTCAGGTATTAACATACATAAAAGTTATCTTACGTTAGTGCGTAAGATAACTTTTTTGCAGGTACATGACAATAAAAGTTTTATTTCTTATTGTACTAGGTATTAATTTATCAAGAGTAAAAGAGAAAAGTGTATCAAAGGATGCATTGAGAATAGCTAATGAGTATCGTAAATTAGAAAAACGTTATAAATGTGTTCAAGAGGAATGCCAGAAATTAAGTAACGTACTGGAACATAAAGAATTAGAGTTTAAGAAAGTGTGTTCGCACTACGAAGCAGTGATTCAAATGGTCCAAGAATTAGAAGAAACTAAAGTTAATTTGGCGAAGCAGAATCAAAGGCTTGAAACAGAGAAGATTCAATCGAATCAGGACATAACTCTTTTAAAGAGTATCGTTTATCAATTGAATACAGAATTGGAGAGGTATCAAGATAAAGTAAAAGACCAGAAACACGATAATGTTTCCGTTCGTGTAGAAAGCAGTGAAGAAGTACGTGATCCAAAAATTTGGGGAAGTGTAAATTTTCATGCTTTGGGTCCACTTTTGAATGCCTATCAAGAAAATTTATCAGAGAAACGGGAGCTTGTACAGATGTATGAGCAGGAGATGGCTGATTTTAGTAATAGATGTAAGGAAATTCTTACAGAAAATGAGATTATGCACAAAGAAGTAGAAGAACTGAAAACAGAGGTAAATAATCATAGATATATAAATAAACATGAAAAAGTAAGTTACCTTGTTAAATGAAAAATATACAGTGTGACAGGTATGCAAAGGAAATTAAAACACTGATAGAAAATACCACGTCGTTAAAAAAACAGAACGATACTCTGAAAAAAGAAATTGTGGATCGACGAAGGGAAGTCAACGACATTCGTTCATCTTATGAATTAAAAATGGAGATAATCTTAAAGCATAATGAAGTATTAAAACAGGAACATATAAGCACTGCATCAGAGCTAAGTAATCTTCGGGGTAAATACGAAATTCTAAGCAAAGAGTTTGATAAAATAAAAACTAAAGAAGAACAAACAGTACCTGCTACTGTTCATGCTACTGCCGTTGAAGAATGTAAGACACTGTTAGACGAATTAAAGTATCAATATGAGAATGAAAAACGAAATCTTTGTAACCACATAAAACGTATACAAGAGAATCAACCTGAAAACGAAAAACAGCTTATAATGGCCATAGCAGAAAGGAATCATTTAAAGGATCTTGCCGAAAATCTAGAGAAAAACCTAAAGTAAACAATTCATGTTCTTTTTTATACAATTTTTTATTATATTCGCAAACAATATAAACGTCGATTTTTTCAGACGTGCACAGCGGAAAATTGAACATATGCAAACTGTTGTTTATTCGACTCGTGTTTCACGTAATTCTTTGAAGGAGCAATTAAGTAAAGTGACTGCTTATTGCGAAGAATTATTTTCGGAGTATGAAAGAATTGTCGCAGAGAGGGAAAAATTACTCGGTCTTTTACGTGAAACGGAAAAAAAAAATGCAAATATGGATCGTCTTGGAAAAAGTATTACTAGTCGAGTGGAAGGATTAAAAAATCAGTTAGAGGTATTTATTAAATATCAACAATATTGATAGAATGATAAAAATAACCAAAAATATTTTATGATTTCAGATTGTCAAGAACGGTACAAAACATCAAGTAGACTCTGTAGAAAAACGCATAAGGTTACAAGAGCTCCATGTGCGTCGAATGAAGCATGATTATCAAAATAAAATAAAATATTTAAATGATATGATTAAACAAAAGGAAGACATTATCGAGAAGTTTCAAAGAGAAAAACATTCTGGTCAAAACAATTCGACAAACCGGATATCTCAGTCAGTGAATGACGATTAATCTAAACAATAATAATATTGCGACGAAGAAAACATGATCTTTGAAACAAGTTCATAAAACGCCGGCGCGTTATTAAACTTGTGATAAGATCATCTATAATAGATTGGACTTTGAAACTGATTTTCAACGAATCTCGTAATAAGCATCTAATTATGGAATAGGTGCTACTCGAGACACCGTCCCCGTATTTACCGACCGTGTCAGTCGCTTTATTTAGCAGTGACATCAAGTGAAGCAAGTGGCTGTGAAGGCTACTGCCCGCCACTGTATGAACGGCCGATGGCAGTGGAGACCCTACTAACCTCACGGTGAAAAGTTGATGTCATCCGTTATAGGTATGATGTCAGATGCGTTCCATTCATTCATATGTAAAACATACCTGGTTTGGCCTTAAGTTCTTTTATAGAATATAATAATAAGCCTAAATCTCGTCGATACATTGATATTTCAATAGGTCACCATTGCATACACATTCAAAGTATCCAATTATTTTTTTATCCTACAGAGTGCTGAAAGATACATTTTAAAATTCATATTCCTTCCTGGTTTTCCTGTTTTCCCGCATTATTCCGTATTGAATGCTTGGTGAAAGAAAACAGACTTTCTATAGTTCGAGTATTATGTTCAGAAATATACATTTCAAAAGAAAAAGGAGGCACGCGCTTTGAAAATAAAGAAATGCTAGGTAAGAAGGGTAAACCGTAGGTAGAGAGGTAATTTGCATTGATATAATAAGGAAAAGCTCTGTTTGGGGGCGACGTGCGTAACAGGGTGGTGGTGCGGCCATCGAGTGGCGTTGCGGGTCGGGACAGCTGCCGATTCAGTTGCTTCGCCAATGTTCGGAGACTATCGACGAATTTCGGGTATGTTCGTCAAAAGCAAAATGTCGTCTGCTAGGCGCGTCGTCAGGGACCGGGTCGTATTTCTAACGAGAAAATTGCTATGATAAGTGATAATGCGATGTCTCTGCGTACAAATGCGTAGTGTTTCTTGCTGGATAGTGTATCAGAAGTCGCAAAAGGATATTCTTCGGATTGGGCTGTCCCGTTGCCGACAAAAAAACTCGGCGAAAATACCGGTGAACATTGATTTTTCCTGTTCTCGCATCGTACTCGACAGATGATCAAACGGTAATGTACATTCTTTGTATTCTGCTGAGATTTTTTATCATTACGAGGGGTACAATGACTTTGTATTTTTTTCTAACAAAAATATCTGAAGGGGAGATAAGATATCTCGTGACCGATATTATATTGTGTTGAATTACTTACGTTTTTAAGATTCAGGTCGATATATTCGAATGAATCACAGTAACATTTCATTATTTTCGGTGGAACGGTTATCTCGATTATTTAGTCAGTTGCACGAATGTCTTCCGCAGATGTCGCTGATCATTACTATCGCACATTGCCCGCATAATTTTTACGCCTAGAGTACGAGACATCACGATTCTATGATAAGTTTATTTGAAGATAATTATCGTGCACATCTTCGTGATGCGCAAACTCAAAGAATTCAGTGTCATTTCGACGAAACATGACCGACTGGCATTCTTCTTACGGTTTCCGAATTTGTTAGGTTAGGTTTAACTTTGAAACAGCCAGGTTACATCTTTGTTTCATTCAGTAGGAATGTTTTGAAATACGAATGTTTTCGAGTGTTATTCACAGCAGAGAGGCGTACGAAAGCTCTTGTTGTGATTTTACGTTTGGACAAATCTAAATTTGACTTTGACAGAACAAATGGTGTGGAGGGGGGAGGAAATTACTTCGCGTGGTTGCGTGCGCGTAAACTGAAGCCTTTTGAGTCGCGAATATAGAACGGATGTTCGTATTTTTGCGTTCGAGGTGAAAAAGCAAATAAACGAAATCGTGAAGCGTTTAACTGGTGTAAATGTTTTGCCGTGTACAGATGTTTCAATTGATAAACATTGGAACATGCATTTCGATCGAACGAAGAAGCATTGTATCCCGAGCAGCAGCAGCAGAAGTATTGTTCGCGGATAATATAAAATCTCAAGGTTATCATTTATTTCTAGCATAGATATGCGTAAGCATGTGTCAACTTCGTTCGAAAGTAGAACGATGATCTGTACATCAAAGAATTTACGCGTGTTTCATTCTGTTACTGCAGTCTGAGAATTAGTTGTACTTGATATGTTACCACATCCGGTTCCGGTTCTTTGTATCAGATCTCTCTCGATTTATCGCTCTAACAATTGGCATGCGCATTTATGCGAGCATAAATTAGCTAGGAAACACGTTAAATTTTGTATTATCGCAAGTGTTGCCTCATTGTTTAATCGAGATTTCGTGATATTTCGAACGTTCTTAGAAAGCGTCGTACGTCAGGAAACTCTGCTTTCCCCGCAGTTGTGAGTCATAACACGATTACTGAAATATTAATGCAGTACTATTTGCTCCCCCCTCCTTGAATGAACGCATATATTGCGATTGATCCAGAGATCATATATCTGCAAATAACATATTTGCAAATATTTTTGCAATATTTCTTTTTTAATTTATAGAATGTTTCGGGAAAAGGGCAGTATAGAGGACAGCGAGGGCGGTGGAACTGTGCTGCGCTATTTCGACGACTGAAGCATCGAAGGTTCTTGGATTCGTGGGAAGTCTTGAAACGAAGAGCAACGAGAATTCGAGGCAGTGGTTGAAAGAGGTCGAGCTTGACCTAACCATTTTCAACGAAATCTAACCTGACCTAAGCGCCGCTGACGACGAAGATACGAAACATTGTTGATTATCGGCGTGCAGGAAGCACGATACGTTGCTGGCTAAGCAACCGCTACGCACGTATCGCTCTCCATCGTTAAATCACCGGCGAGCATCGTCAAAAGGACGCCAGGCATCGCGTACGCTTTCCCTGTTCGTCGTCCTCTTTGCCACCTCTCTTCCTTCCGTTCCGCCGGTGTGCAGTCCGTGCACTTCTACGCAGCGGTACGCTACTCTACCCTACAGCAGCGACGTCGGCCAGTAAATAAACGCGCGGCAATGCACGATTCCAGTTCCACGTGCTCCACGTTTCTCTGAAACTATTTTCAACCGCGTAGACATCGATTCCGAAACACAAAAGAGAAAGAGAAGGGTGGGGGAGAAGCGAAGAACGCCGCCAGTGAAATCTACACGGGGTGAGGAAGAGACCAGTAAGAAGGATGTCGTATCTAATATCGCGTGCAAAGTTGCCAGCTGCCCGCTGTCGATAACACGGGCGACTTAGTTTCGGTTGCGCTTACTGTTCACCGCTGCCTCGCGAACGCTATTGAACGAAGACGACGTAATACTTCGCGGGGCTCGCTGTGTGTCGCGATTGTGAAATTGCCAAGTGGTTGTGAAACAGTGCCGAGCGACAGAGGAGTTGCACGAATATGGTGTAAGAAGAAAAAAAAGGAGAAGTTTCGATCAACAGCTTTAGAGGATGGAGTTCGAGCTGGACGGAAGTCTGAAGGAATGGGTAAAGGACAAACCTTTGAGTATCCTGCAGCTAGATCCTGCTGACAGAGCCGTCTTACGGATTGCCGGTAAGTGTCAATCACCGTCCTCTGTTCAGTTTCCGTTTTCATAAGCCGGTTACGTACTTGAATTCTCTACCGTGTGTGTTCGGCTTCCGCCTTTCGTTTTCGTTCGATACGTGATTCGCGATCAGTATATTATTATTAGTAAAGCTGCGCTTATCGCTTTGCCGCATAGCGAACAGAAAATTCGCGACGTACGTCGTCGAAGTTAAAAAAACAAATTAAGCGCCCCGGGCGTTCTCGAGCAAAGTATTCGATCAATTGTAAAATAGGCGTCATTATACGAGCACGAGTGTACTGCATTACGGCAGTGACGTTTGTCGTGCTCCTACCACAGCAATACGAGCTTCGTAGTAATTGACAATGCGTACGTAATCGACCAGAATGTATAAACGAGCTCTGAATTAATGACCGTACCGATATATCAATCATTTACTTTAACATTTTTTGTCTGGCAAGCTATTTAATCGAGGAAACCTAAGACTTTTCGTCTCGGTGCTTCCGAATCGATAATGACGCGTTTAATTGATGAAATTTTTTTTTCTCCTCTGCAACCCCTCACCCTCTCTTCCCCCCTCTTTCTCCATTAACCCCCTGCTGGTTCTCTCTCGAATGCCCCTTATCGATCGCATCGATTCGCGCATAGGGGTTTCGTGAGAAACGGAAAGTATGGCCGTTCGAATCGTCGTGAACCGGCTCGGTCGAAAACCGATACATGCGTTTACGCGATGTCTTGTACGAGAAAATTGGCCACGTTGTAAATTCTCCCGAAGTAGGAAACGAGATGCGTTTTGCGGTACAGTCTTGCGTCGACCTTCGTCGAGGGGTGCTGACCAGCGATAGACACTCGAAACCATTCGATAAATATCGAATTGCAGATGTCCGATCATCTTACCGTGAGAGTTTTTTTTTTCAACGGACTCGGAGATGCTATCGTATTTTTTCGCGTGCGCTTTGATCGTCCGACGAATTCCATTCGTATGCATACGTATACTCGCATGGTTCGAAATCTAGGGGAACTGGCATCTCTTCCGCTGGCATCGAGCGTGGCTTCCTGTTTTTCTTTTTTCTTTTCCATTTTTTTTCTTTTTTGTTTCTTCTCTTTCCTCGCATAGGACAAGCATATGTATGCATATGAACGCATGCATCTAGAACATATCCGATTCGTGAAATTACAGGCTCTGATTCACGCTCACAAAAGCAGTGGCCCGTTCTCCGGTCTCGGTTCCGCACCATTTTCAAGTGGCGTCGTTAAAATGGTGTTTGATCGACGTAACGTAACTCTCGTGATCTCGTAAATTGTTCTCGGCTGGTAGGCGAGCCGATATCGAAGCATCGCATCTCGGGCACGCGAACATAATTGTTTCTAATTATAACGACCTATTGGTGGGCTATCGTAAATGCTCTAGTAACCGTTGCTCTATCGAGTGTAGGTATATCCCTCCAAGTGCATGCACAACGATTCTCTCAATTGGCTCACTCGGGACCCGGCCGTGCTCCGTTCTCCTCCCACTGGTTGTTTAATTTACGGCTTTCCGGGAACGCGGGACGGTGAATCTCAGCGTAACACGACTTTTATACCGCGATTGAACGCGTTCCGGTCGGGAAGGATGAATGAAGACACACTTGCGCCTCGATCAAAGCGGCAGACAACCGACTAACGCGCAGCGATTCAACCACGTCGTCGCGTCGATGAACTCACGGCCGTGTGCTTTTCAGCGGTCACGGTCCATGGGATCCTCGTCGGAGAGGTTATGCTAGTTCACCGTGTGCCTACGCGGCTAGCAGGGAGCGGAGGCGGCAGGTTAGGTCGGTTCGCATTAATCTAGGAGCGTGGAGGCGGCAACAGGTGCTCGGGTCACGGTTCGATGCCCCAGCCTCGAGAACATCTTCTTTCCCCTCTCTCCTTCGTTTCCTCTTCTGCGAGTTTTTACCACCTCCTCGTTACTTCCTTCCTCGCGCAGGCTCGTTTAGCTTGGATAAACCGCGTTTAGGCCGGTTGATTCGAACCCCCCAAAATTCGTGGGAACCGTTGCGTAGCATGAAAATTCAATTCTCCCTTTCTATCGAAATCGTGTTACACGCATAAATAGAATCCTACTCGACGAAACGTTTTACTTTTCAAACTGAAATCGCGAATCAGGAGGTTGACGCATATCTGACTGTGCATGAGAATTGTCGGATAATTAGAGAACCATTGTTGAACGACAAGGTACGTAATATAGCACGATCGAATTGTTCAGGGGGTACGTGTGAACTTTAGACAAGTGCATGGATGCGCTTTGGTATCGTACAGTTATTCCGATACCTGCTTTTCTTTGCTTGGGGCGAGGCTTCACGAGCCGCTCGCTAGATGTCCCGGAGTACCTGAAGTACCTCGAGAGGTTGGGGTAGCATCCGTGAGTCACCTTGCATTTTCCACGAGGAGCTTTCACAACGGGTGCACGTGTAAAGGGTTGCGAGTAAGAAGCAAGTATCTCTTAACGCGAAAGGAGGCTGTAGACTGGCGTCTTAATTAGCTGCAATGAATTCACCCTTTCAGTTTAGCCACTCACCTGATTCGGAAAGTTCCCTCGAAGCGCACCCTCTTGACCGTCGAGGATCTCCATCGATCCGCGAGTACATTGAGCGGACCAACATGTTAGTTGTTGGTCCTATTGGACTCGAGTCCGATCAATCGATCGGACGTTCACAATCGGACTAAATTTCGTTGGGCGTGATCCCCCTTTTTATTATATATTTTGTGTAGCAATCTTCGTTTCGATCGAGGTACAGTTAGGAATGTGCGTGAACTTGCCAAGGAGGCAAAGAAGAACAGGGGAAAAAAAAATAAAAGTAACAGAAAAAAGAGTGCCGTGTGTGGGATCCAGGCCACGTGTCGGGAACGATGAACCGCTGCTTCGAACTCATCGAATATGTAGTAGACATTGCTAAATAGCGTTAGAGCAGTGAGAATTATCTCTTTCGAAGCGGTCGTCAACAGTACGAGTCGGCGTCCGCCAAGTGCGACTATGATACCGCGTTAGTTGCGTCGTCCTCGGCATATCAAGTGGTTACTAAAACTGCATTCATTCATATGTAATAACGTTATTCGTCGGATATCACGCGTACCGTGAATAATTTGCGGGTGAGACACGCGCATCATCGTTCCGTGTGGCGAAACGATGAAAATGGATGCAGTGAAGATCGATACTGAGAAATGGTTCGCTTAAAGTCTGGCGACAGGCTTTTGTATTTCTATTGAAATTCAAATTATTCTGACCCCTGGAATTTGTACGTGTTCGTGCTTCTGAAACGGGTACGGTTTTACCAGATTTGGATTTTTTCTTGTTTGGTCACTTTTGGCCCTATAGATGTGCGTATATTCGAGAAACCGTGTCACATTTAAATGTACCCAAAACTGGTTAAAATATCGGTTTTCAGGATAGTGGTAAATTTATGGTAATGGTATGATAGAAAGGTGACCGTCTGGTATTGGGGTCCGATCTTCTATGTTCGTAACGTTGATTATCATGCACGCTTCTAGCATCTTAAAAGAGGTCGAAAAGAACGGTTAAGTGGTCGATGATAATGGACGGTTATCGCGAATAGAAATTGTCCGTCTAATCTTTGTTTCAGTATTTGTTCTTTCACCTTTGTACCTGGTACAATATTAAATCATTCATAAGTTTTTTTGCCAGTCGAGTGCAGTCGGAGAGATAAGTTAGCGAACTTCGCGAGACGTGTTATCGTTTATCTCGATAAGATAAACATTTCTGCATTTGTGGCGGGCGGGATTAGCGACCTAGAGGAAAGTCACATATTTAGTGTCCACATCTGTTAGCGGCGGTGCCACGTTTGCCGTTGAGTTTCACTGCGAGCATAAACAAGAGGTAGAATATCGGCGACGTTTAGGGATGATCGACGAAGAAAAAATGAGATGGGCTTGGCTTGGCGCCAGATCGGGGGGATTCTCACGCTGGCTAGCGCGCGAGGACCCCCGGGTGGTTGCGATACGCCGCGCCGCGTCTTCTTCTTGTTTCGCGATCTTCCGTTTGGTCAAAGAATTCTGCGCGCAAACGGTGAACGACGAGGGAGGTTTACGGCGTTCAGTGAATGTCAGAGGCGTTCGTACCCTCGCGTGAAACACGACTGACGGTTGTCCTGTTTGGCAGTCGGCGTTGGGTGGATTTAATTTGTGATTCGCGGTATTTTAACTAACCGACTGGAAGAATTCCCGGCGGAACGGTAAACGGAGAGGATTACGGTTGCGAATAGGTATCAGAGCACTGTGTTTTATGCGTGAACCGTGGTCGATGCCCTGTTTGGCATACGCCGTTCTAGGTGCGATTTAATCCCCGTTTCGTGGTTTTTTAACCGACTGAAGCCGCTTACGCAATAATCTGCAATCTGCAAAGTAATAGCATCGGCGAAGCGGCTAATAGCGTTGGTGAATTCGCTAATAGCCACCTCATTCGTCGACTGGTTACGCAAGAGGCTCTCGATTCAAGAAATTGGCCGCGAAACGGGAATCGGGGCGAAGGGACATCCTCAGTTTGGAAGGGTAGCGTTTTACGACGGGTGAGTCGCGGCTTTCGTTGTCCCGTTTGGCACACGGTGTTTGGGTGCGATTTAATTTGCGATTCGTGGTATTTTCACGGCGCGCCCCTGTCGTTACGTGACCTGCCCTACGAACCTGTTTGTAACGGCAGCTATTCTGCGGGCGGAGCGCACTGTCGAAAAAGACACAGCGAGTCCTTGTCCGGTCTCTCTCCGTCTATCGCGGGCCTGTCCCCCGGCACCGTCTTTGTCTACCCTGACGGTCGGTTTCACCCCGACCCTCGGCCACGTCGATTTCTCTGTTCGACGAACGGAGAAAGTGAAGGATGAACGGAGCTGCAATGGCGGGGCATGCGAGGAGTAGGTTCTGGAACCTCGAGGCTCGAGGTAGAGAGGCAGCTTGGGTGGGCGGCAGTTGTCCAGGCAGCCGCAGTCTGTGTCGAGGCGACGTGCTCTACACGACGGAGCGGCAAATCGCGTCTTCTCCAACTCGCAAGCCGCTCGCTCGCTCTCCTTCTATCCCCCTCTGTCTCTCCTCCCTCCCTACCTTCCCTCTCTGTCGTTCACTTTATCTCCCTTCCCTTCGTACGCGTTTCTCTCGCTCTCGTTCCCTTGTTTCTCCCTTCGCGCGTCCCGTTGCCATTCCTTCCCGACTTTGCTCGGTCCTGCTGGTTCCCCTCCTGCGTTCCGTCGCGCTGTTCCTTATCCGCCCCGTTGCCTCCTCTTTCCTCGGCCCATTCATCCTTCTCGGTCCACCTTTCCGTCTTTTTCCGTCCGAGCGTATCACAGCGCGAGCGTGCGCGCGCGCGCTCGCTCGCGCCTTCCACTCGCCGCGAGTCTTTCTCTCTCATTCTCTCTCTCTCTCACTTTCTGTCCATATATCTCTTTCGTTCTTTCTCCGTCTCCGTCCTCGTCGGTACTGGCTACAGCTACCTGGCCGTGTTACGGCGGGGTTCCGGATACGCGCTTGTCGACTTCGTCAACGGTTGTCGTGCGGTACGTTCTACCAGGAATTTCCAGTGCCACGTCTCGAGTAGCATCGGTCGGTTGGTCGATCCTGACGGGCGGACGAACGGAACCGAACCGAGCGGTCGGTCGGTCGGTAGGTCGGTTTGGTCGGTCGCTCTGTCAGTTGCTCGTACCGCGTCGAGAGTGTCGCGTGTACCTCTACGCCGTGCGCTACCGATGTGGCTTGTTGTTCGCGCGCGAACGCGTCCCGCGATAAAGAATTTACTTACGTGTGAACGAACGGAGCCACGCCGATAACGTTCCGTCGTTCCAATTCACGAGGTTCGTTACTCAGTGTCTAACTAAACAGAGAGTATTGTTCGTACACGAAGACTCGTAACTCGAAGCCTGGTGGGTGTTCTTCTTTTTGTTTGTTATCGCTTGCGACACGTGACAGTTGGTGAACGCGGCCTGGGATTGTTGTTCCGCGTTCACGTGGAATCTATTAGGTATTTTGTGAATAATTTCGGCAAGTCTGTTGTCGCACCAAGAGAACACGAGGCGTTCCGTGAGTCACGCTTCGCTCCGTGGCATCTCCCTGCTCCTCTACCTCTGTCGCTGACTCCACGATTCTCTCCCTCTCTCTTGTTCTCCAACATGGGTCCGTATGCTTACTCACTCGGTGATATTCCCACTCTGTCTCTCGGTTTTGCCCCCTCCATTAACGGGCGCGTTTGTTAGTAATCACCAAACGGCATATCGAGCCCGAGGAACCGATTCACCAAACGAGAAATGCGTGTACCCGTTGTCATCGCGAGGGGTTCATTCAAGATTACGATCGTTGACGTAGCCGTTCCCCCTTTTGTTTTTCCCTCGCTCGTTTCGACCCCGGAATTCCTGGAACCGCCTATCGAGAGACCGCCAGTTGGTTTGGTTCGTGCCACTCGTCGTCTCGTTTCCCTTTCTATGTGGGGGAGAGAGGCTATCGTGTCAGAAGGGCTCGATAATAGCCTGAAATCCGATCTTCGAAACGTAATGTTATCGCTGGCCGAAGGCACGACATAAAAATCATAAGCTATCAGTATTGAGACAAGAATGTCTGGAGGTGTTACCACAATTTGCGAACACATTTCGCTGTGAGAAATGTAAATACGTGTTTGCGCCTGCATATTACGTATATAGATACATATTAAGATAGAGACGGCGGTTTCAAGCGACGAGTGAATAAGAAGAAAGTCGTTTTCATCGAATACGGGGATTGCGTAATAATTGCAGCCCGGTCTGTAAGAGCTCTATGACAAACCGGCTTCTCGCGAGACACGCCGCGCACAATCACGTATGAGACCACGCTTATGTGCCAGAGAGCGTGTACGTGGAATTTCTTAATTTGGTCCGATCGACCTATTCTCTGGCCCGAATCGGTCGCAACCGCTCGGTCTCTCGGTACCCGGTCTCTCTCGCGGTACCAATTCTCGCTCGAACCGTTTCGAGCATCGTCGAAACTCCCAAGGAACGTAATTCGCGATGACGACGGCCAACGGACGCCCGCCTCGTGGATTATTATCGTGGCCTGAACGCGGGGACAGAAGCGTGTAGTCCCCCCTGTTTCTGAATTCCCATCGTTCCATCCCAGAAAAGCGTGCGTCGAAAGGGTGAAAAGCGCGTGGTACCACGAAGCGTAACGGCTCGCGTGTTTTCTTGCCAAATTACTCCGCCGGACGTAATTGAGTTCTGCCACGTCCCTCGCGTTTAAACGGAATGCCAATTATTCCGCCGTCCCCCACCCGCCCGTTTATCCCTCGTTATCTCGACGTCCCCTGGCACACGATACTCGTGCCTCTACCAGAAGACATTTTCTTTCTCGTTCGCTCGTTCTTGTCCCCGATTTCCATTCAAGCTTTCCGTCTCCATCGCCTTCACCGTTCGACCCAACATCGCTCGCTTTGTTTTCCCCGTGATTCTCCTCGTTTTTTGACTCGTCGGTACCGCCGTGGCACACAGCCGCTTCTGTTTCGTTATCGCTATCGTTGCTCCTTTCCCTCTTCCTTTCTTTATTTCTCTCTCTCTACTTGTTCGGTTGGTATATCGCCCCACCTTCGCATCCGCGACCTCCACCGCGTTCTCGCACCGAAAGCCGTATTTGGTTGTCGCGTTAACAGACCCGCGAAAGTGCAAGTAAGCTTTATCGCACCCAGAGAGGTCTCATCGGCCTTTGAGTGCGGTCACTCGACTCCGACACAGTCATCGACTGATGTGTACCACCTTCGACTCGATACGCCCTCATTTCTTCTTACCTCCTCGCTTCTTCTTCCGATCGTGTCGCGTACTGCTTTTGTAACACGATTTATCTATCGTTCGTTACCGACAAGCGAAAGGGTCTCCAGTGTGTTCGCTCCCGGAATCACGTGGAGGATTTTATTATTTCGTGCGCGGCCCCGGGGACGCCGTCGTGTTTGCAACCTCGAAAACCAGTTTTAGTTGCGTCGCGGGAGAGGAACGGAGTTTAGAGAGAAACCGGTGGCTCTATTAGCCGAAACGTAATACACTCGGCTTTTATCGAGCGCGCGTTGGCTACCGGAGACACTCGAGGGGATTCCCCGTTTCACAACGGAGGAGGGTCAGCCAAAAATTAATGAACCGGTTGAAATTTACGGGTCTCCGGGTTTCGTCGAATCCCGCAAAGGTCGCCGTTCAAGGTCCCGTCGTCGCGGCGCCCGTAACGGCGCGGCACTCTGTATGTATCGGATTCGAGGCGAAGAGAAAACGATCGTTGCGAGATCGGTCGTAACGAGGGTCGCGCCGCGAGAGCTCGATTCGTAATCGATCCACGCCTCTAGAGTTACGCGTGTCGGAACGGTCGTCACGATCGCGGGACTCGCGGCTCTATACTACGTTATCGGGCCTGTCGATGCGAAAGAGTCGGCAGCGGAGGAACGCGGCTGCCGTTCGTAAGTAGGACGTAACTGGGACAACGGAGGCGAGAAGAGATGCTGGCGGAGGATCGATCGCTGTCGAACCACCGGTGGTTGGGATAGGTGGGGTTTCCGGCGGCGAAGGTGGTTGCTCGAGGAAAGGGACGCGCAGAGGGCAGAACGGAGGGAAGCGATCGCGGTCGCGTGAACGACGGTTTGCCGCGTGCTGCTTCAAGGTTGTAGGGTCTCGAGAAAGAGAGAAAGGGAGAGAGGGGAAGAGGAGCGTTCTTGGCTACCAAAGAGCCCTCGAGAAGAGTCCTCCGAGAGCCGACTATGGACCCGTTATACTGCTACGCCGTTGCCGCAAGAATGCCGCCGAGCCGGCCCCTCTTGCAGTCCGCGTTATGCCGATCCGATGCGCGTGTACACGCGCTTCCTCCTCCTCTTCCTTCTTCGTCAGCTTTCCTCCGGAGCTTCTACTTGTTCGGTCGTAGCCGACGAACGTCCCGTTGCTACCTTTCTATATCGGCTGGTCTCGCGTCAGAAGCCTCGGGACACCGTGTGGTATCGCCGACACCGTCGAGGACCGAAAGGTCGTAGGTGGTGCAAGATCTGGCTAGGGGGAGAGAGGAGGAGGAACACAGGTTGCGTTTCGAACCTGTCGTGATGTCATCGATCGTTTCGCGCGTTTCGTTCATTGTACGGGGATCGACGGAGAGGTGTTCTTCTTAAAAGGAAAGATTCGTCGGTTTAGACGGAACTCCAGCTTCCCTCCTCGTGTTGTTCCAACAAATTCTCAGATGTTCTGTTCGCGCGTTACGTACGCCAGGGGTACTTTCTCTCGAACTTTCTATACCTACGTCGTCTAACCAATGGGACGGACACGGTTAGAAGGAGTTCGCCTAACACCGCGTGGCGCGTGACACGCGTTACTCTATTTTCTATTCGCATCTAATTCCGTCGGGGCTAGTAGAGAACCGGCGAGAGTCGAGTCAGGTCGTCCAGTCGTGCCGGGTCGAGTCACCAGTCGGTGAGCCGGGCCTCGCGATTCTCGATCACCGTCCGTCCCCTAACGTTTGACGTTTCTCTGACCATCGAACGGGAAGAATCGTCTCGCGATTGGTATCGTGGCGCCAGCGATTCCCTTCGCGTCACCTGTATCCTCGCGAAGAGAAGTTGGAACGGGGGGGATATAGGTCTCTTCTAGGCAGGTGTCCGACGAAACTGGCTGCTCGAATAATCTTAGCACGGAAACCAAATGGGATAGGTGTAGAACGGAGGGCCCGTTGCCGGGTGTTGGTTGTGTGCGTGTGCGTGTGTTGCAATTGGTGGCGGTTGTTGGTTTTTCGCTCCGATCCAGAAGACGACACCCACATGCCGTTGCTTCCATTACCATATGCGGAGATCCCGATGGTCTTTGGTTTCCCCGGGTGGCACCCGTGTCTCTCTCAGTCACCAGGCGTCTCGTGGACCGTCAGTTTGGTAGATCGCTCTCTGGTTCGTTGGTACACGCTCCCGCTCGTTCGTTAAATACAATCGCTGATTCGCTCGCGCGGCGCCTGATCCCTGCCACCCGTGTTTTCGCTCCTGTCGCGGTCAGTTCGATCCCTTTCGTTCCGTTCCGTTTCATTATCGGTCGGTGTCCGCCGCGCGAACCGTATTTTAACCGTCGTCTACGCTCGAACGGTCGGCTTCCAGCGGATTTAACTCGCTCGCTAATAGAATCGTCCGGTTTAATTGGTCGCGCGCGAAAGTCGAGCCCCGTGCGGTGTAACGAAAATTGGCTCGGCGGTACGCGCACCTCCATTTATCGTGTCCGCGCGGAGAAGATCCACTTTCGTTCTCCTGTAAACGGTGAACCAGGCGTCACCGAGAGACCGATCACCCCTCGTGGTTCGTCGTGGTGTGCTGCTCCGTCGGCGAGGGCCGCTTCGGTTTCGAGAAACGTTGAGTGGTCACGTCTGCGACGTGCCGTGATGAATTCGGTCGTTGATTCGTTAAGCTTCGTTCGTGTGTCTGGAGAGCGGACAAACGGGGAACGGAATTAGCTATTCCCCGTTCTCTCTTCTGTCTGGCATTGTCCGTTTCGTCGTCGATACGCCGTTCGAGTTTCCCACCCCGATCCGATCGTCGCTTGTTTCTCCGTTCCGGCCGTCAGCTCGCGATCGTCAACCCGTCTTCTCATTACTTATTCTCCCAACAGTGCTACGCGACCAGTGTCAACCAGTACCCGATCCAAATAAGAGAAACAGAAACGAACGAACAAACGAACCGAAAATTCGTGGGGAGCTACGCGGAAAGCAACGACAGGGGAGAAAGTGAGCTTGATTAAAGCTGGAGGAGGTGAACCGGGTCTTCCGCCGACTCTCAAGTGCCATATATACGTATAATTAAAACCTTCCATTAAGATAAGCCTACTTTAGTAAGTGTTCCGATACGAAACGTTTCAAGTGTGTACCGCGGTCGATTTCAACCGACGATTGTACGAAACCCGAGGCTCGCGTGAAAGGGGAACTGTTTACCATAGTAAAGAGTTGTTTTACTTTGGACGGTTGGTGTCGAAAGAAGAGAACGATAGGAAACAGTGTTATTTTCTTACGCGTGTGCGTGTCAGCCTATCTCGAGTCGTACGAAAAGGGGGAAGAGAAAGAGAGAGAGAGAGAGTAAGAGGCGCAAAAAGACAGCGAGAAAAAGGACCGGATGCGTTTCGTTAGAGCCGGCGAACGTCGAGGAGCAAAGGAGTAACGCGGTGAAGCTCGATGAACGGGGTGAACGGGGGGAGAACGTAAGAACCTAAGAAGAAGACTCGTAGCGAGATGTCCACGCAGGCTTATTACAAGGAGAGGCTCGGTTTCGATCCGGCCGACACCGTCGCGGAGCACCATCGTGAGCAGCGATCGCAGCACGGATACGAGGAGTCGCTGTCCAAGTTCAAAGGTCAGAACGAAAATGGATTTTCGTGGATGATGGAACGACGGGAGAATTGGCGGGTGGAAGGGGCCGAAGAACACCGTGCCGGCAGCACTCAGGCTTTCTGGGGTTGCTGGGCGATGTTCATCGAGGCGCACGGTAGGTGAAGAGTTGGCATGCCGATGCTGGACCTCGTCCAATACCTTGCCCCTGACCCTCCTCATCCTGCCAATGGGAACTTTTTCTCCGATTGCCCGGAACACGTTACACCTGAACTCACCCCTCTCACTCCACCCCGTTTTTTTAGTTCTTTTTTATTCGTTTTTCTCTTTTATTTTTACCTGATTCGCTTTGGCTTCCTCCTTTGGTATTTATCGTTCGAGAATCGTGACAAATCGGTATATACGAGAAGTACACGGTGTGTACGTAGTTGACGGTACGCGCGATTCTTCGTGTTCTCCTCTTTCTCTTCCTCTCTCCGTCTATCTCTCGGCCTTCTCTCGAGCGTTCGTTTGTGCAGAGAAGGATCGAGAGAAAAAGGGAGAGACCACGGGGAATTGCACGCATCGCGTAAACTAGAGTTCGTATCGGCTCGAGAGTGCATATGCCGCGAACGGAAGTATCTTTTTGAGGTCGTTTACCTTTTGCCGTTTGACCCGAATGTTTCGTGGAAGTAGCCTCGGAAATAGCCGGGGCAAAATAGTTCGCGCCTCGCGATGAGCTCTAATCCAGTGACTCGAATGTCCGATACGAGAGAATTCTTGTCGCAGCCGATTTCTCGTTGCGTACGGCACAGCCAATGCAGACACGTGTTTGTGGACTTTTTTAGTACTTTTGATTTTCTTTATTTCTCTCTTTCTCTCTCTCTCTATCTCTCTCTCCCTTTTATTCTCTTCGTTTTTCATTTTTTTCTTTTCCGTTTTCTTTTTTTTTTTTCATTCACTTAACATTGACTAACTCCCCTTTGAAGTGTCTTTGTGTGGCTAATATCGCGGCCGATCTTTTGTTACGCACCGGTGATAGATCGTCGAGCCTTCCTTCGCTCGCCTCCTTAGCATTTCGACTACGTAGAGAGTAATTTACATTAGAATCGGTTTCACGAACGGGTTACGCGCGGCTCCTTTTGTCCACGCATACGCACGTAGATAGCGGTCTCTCTTACTTGCGAAACGAATTTTTCCAGAAACGATTTCGCGACCGTAACCGCGCGTGATTCGCGAACGTTCGTGCGAAACGTGGGAACGTTTATCGTAACAATTATCCGCGAGTACGCGTTTACGTAATTGCTCGTTTCGGCCGCTGTTCGAAAAAAGAAACGAAACCACAGACACACACAGAGAAATACATGCATACGATATACACCGCGATTCCTTTTCCATCGTCCCATAACGCTCACGTCCAGGGACGATTGTCCAGCAATTGGTCCCCTCTTATCGCACGCTCCGAGATCCAGTGTGCGTGGGGTCGGAGAGAACGGGTGTATCCTCGTTGTCCCAATTTATCACCAATTGTGCTTCGGTATGCCACTCTTCCGAAGCTGTTGTTTTCAATTATTGCGTCGGAACATTATTTTTCCAAGGCACGCTCGCGTGGCTCTTCGACGAACTTCGCTCCGAGCCCATCGCGAGCCGACGCCTTGTCACGTCAATAAGAATTAATGCGTCTCTTTATTTTTAACTCTTCCATAGAAGGTACGAGCTACTTAATCGGCTGGGTATCTCTTAAACGTTCCATCGAATATTAGGTAAACACATTACCGAGCGTGTCGCAGGTCCGAAGGCGGACCGAGCTCTCATTAAGACGGCTCCTCCGTAAGAGCGTCGTTATGAAACGGCGCGAATAATTTTGCCTTTCTTATCTGTTATCGCCGCCACCGCGTCGGGGAATTCGTCGTACCCTTGTCGCGCGTAAATTCGTCTGAGGTCGTGCGACAGTTGGGGGTATTTTAAAGTTCACGATACCTATTAGTTTCGATTGTCTCCGATGGAGACGGTCGGCTCGCGATATAGACTGTCCCTTAATGAAAGCCCCGTAGCTAGACGGAATCGGATAATCGCTCGTAATTAATTGCTACTACGAAGCCCGAGTCGAAGCCTCTTACTTGATTAATTTCGCGTTCGAGCAGTGTCGTCGAACCGGCCTCTGTCTCGCGCAAACGTCGTCTGCGTCGCGTCGATTCGAATACGGACGCGTATTCCCGATCGGCGTTAGGACGTCGTAAGGCTGCGAAATCGGATTACACGGAAACGTACATACGTGTCCGACACAGGTGCAGAGGAACGCAAAGAGCAGACGTTCCGTTTTGTTTCGATTACCTGGGAGCAGATGTTCCGAGGGCGCAGGGGATGCACCGGCAATTAGACGGCCTGCTAATAATTCGGCAAACTTTCAGTGCACGTTCGCTTGTTCGCCTGCACGATCGACTGCTCTTTTCCTACCTGACTGCCTACGTATCACCGCCCATCTATCCGTCTATCTATCTGCCTACCCTGCCTACTTACCTACCTACCTGTCCGTCTGCCTGTCCGTCTATCCGGCAGCTTCGACTGCCTTTGCTGCCTTTGATGCCTGATGTGCCCGATGCCTGTTTGGCTCGTGTGTAGACCACAGAGAGACGACGGTCGCTCGCGAGTCGCGCGACTGCGATCTTAAATGGGAATTGGACGATTTAATTAGAGCCGGAGAGACGTAGCACGGAAATCGATGGGAATCGATTAACATATGGTAGAGAGTAGAGGAGAGTCGCTTGCGTTCGCCGTGGATGGGGGCGTCGTTGATTTTTTTTTCTCCACTTTCGCCCAGCCGCAGCGGTGTGAACGTTTGTTTTTTAACGAATTGCCTCTTCTTTGTGATTACAGACGAAAGAGACGCGATCCAAAAGAAAACATTTACCAAATGGGTGAACAAGCATCTGAAAAAGGTAAGCCTCTTGAATCGAAGAAAAACGTCCCGCATTTTTCAACTCGCCGCGACAGTCGATGGGCGTTCACTCGGTGGCGTACCGCCGCTCCTCGCATCGATCCACCTTGTACATACGAGACCGTGTAATCTGCCAATTATGATCTAATTCACCTGCACGAGGCAAAAATCGAAAGCCTCCCGCGAATTAATGGCGAACGGGGGAGAGAGAGCGTGCAACGCTCCTCGAAGGCTAGCCGGGGCCCTTCCTTCGAAATATCGAACGCGCCTAATTTTAGAGCGACCTTAGCAGGAGGCCACGGCCTGGTGGAGCCGAGGCGAGAACGTATATCGAAACACCTGATAGGTGAGCATACGAGAGCAGCGACGCGCAACGCCGTGACAACCAGCTGTTTCGTAACCACATACGTAAACGATAGGAGACCTTCTCCGCCCCTCCGACACCTGTGTCTACCTGTATTGCACACGTATGCGTGCATCGTGCATGTTCCCTGCACCCGTCTCCCTGTCCATGTAGGCCGCGCGCGTGGGCCGAACGTAATCCCTTCCAGGAGGGTATTTCACGCGCTGCTATAGATGGTAACGTATCGAGGAAACCGAGTGGGTGAAATCGAGAAAATCGCTCCGATCGATACGCGCAGCCTCGAGATCCATCCCTCCCAATTACGTATCCCCACGAAAATTAGAACCCCACCCAGGTTCAACGTTATCTGGATTAGTCAGCCGCGAGTAAGCGGGTTGCGCCCTCCGATCGAGACTTGCCTTTTTCGACATCACCAACGTACCGTGTTTCTTTTTCGCTTCCTTTTTTCTCTCAGCTTTTTCTATCGTCTTGTCTCGCTTTATTTATTTACTTTTTCTTTTCGTTACGCGGATTGATTAACGAGATTCGGAGCGAGATCGGGCTACCGTAGTTTATTATGCGCTCGGTCGAACAAACACCGGCACTGTTCTGCGTCGCGCGCATTCTCGAACGAACACGTGACGGAAAAAACGATACCGTCGGCGATGCCAGCGTCTATTCCAATGCTGATCGTTGTCCGTCGACGCCGACGGATACCATCGATGCCAATGCCGATTCTGACGTCGACGAAACCGGCTAATGGCCCGGACGCGGACCACGGCGAACCAGCGGCGAACGTCGACGGCGACGACATGGCACGCGACCGCGAACAATTCTCGTAACTCGAGACACGTTAGCCTTGATCTCACCTGACTCTCTTCGTCGTCGTCGCCATCGTCGTCGTCGTCGTCGTCGTCGTCGTCGTCGTCATCCGTCGTTACTTTTATCTCTCTCTCACGTGGCACGGTCGCGGATCGACGATGACGCGGTGTTGGCCCCCTTTTTTTCCCCTCTTTTTCGGCGACCGAAGACGAAAAAGAGAACGTCCGCGAACGATGATTGCCCGCGCGCAGATAAAAAGACGAGAACCGGACCGAGAAGAGGACGAAGAGGCGCGCGCGTACGGATGATAAATCGAGTAGCGATACATTCCCTGCATTGCTTTCTCGTTACGTTGCCAGCGTATGCAAAGTCAGGAGTCAAGGAGAAACGAGACGAGAGGCAAGGTTGTGAAGCGGCCCGCGTTCGCAACCGGCGAGTACATAACTCGATTGGTATTTCGAGGGTTATCGAGCCTTTATTTTCTTCCTATGTTAGTTAGCTCCTCGACCCCTGGCTCGTTTCACGAACCGTTCGATGACGAACACCCGGCGCCACTCACCCCACTTTCTAACTACGCCCCGTTCCAGTACCTACTCGTGTTCCTCTCTCTCTCTCTCTCTCTCCCCCGTTTCTGCACAGGGTGTCCCAATAACCGCGTCGCTCGGAAAATTCGAGAACCACCGATCCCAGAGGCGAACGAACCTCAGCCGTCGATGCGCACCGTACTCGACCAATTCTCAGGGCGATCGCTCTCGAAAACGCGAGCAACGTACGGAATTTTCGCTCCGTCAGTTTGTCTGGCAACGATCGTCGTATATACACGGTATAACAGAACGGAGCACGAGCTCGCGGAACGAGAAGACTCTTGCGTCGACTCGAGGCACGATCGATTAGCCGGGTTTCCTCGAACGTAGGAGATTTTCGTTTCCTGCCCCGCAAGAGAGACCCAGAGACGCACAGACGTACGGAGCCAGTTCGAATCGACCGGCTTCGTTTCGATAATGGATTCCAGGGTAATACGGCGAACGGTACTGCGTGCTTGCGCGTCGCACGGTACTGGTTTGTCTTGGCTACCTACCTGCTCGATTCCACGCGCCCACCTTTCCTCTCGTAACTCTGACCTTATTCGGAAACGTTCTCCTGTGGACGACGTTCCCGATTTACCACCTCTTGCCCGGTAAGTAGGTGGGTAAGTAGGCAGTTAGGTACGCAGGTAGGCAACGCCACGATTCAGACAGTCAGTCAGTTAGTCAGTCAGTTGGGTAGCTCCGGATGGCTGTTGCACAGAAGCGGGGCGAGATGAAGGAAAACCTGGCTGCGAACGCTGAGAAGAGTGCGTGCACGCCTGGCTATGACGCATTCGTCGAGATTGCGTAACACGTACGCCAGGAAATGGTCCGCTGAAGTAACTTCTGCGTCCGTGAATTCCGATCCGCTGAATAACAAAGACATCCTGTGACTCTCATCCGCGCCCTAATGACGGGGAGCCTGGAGACGTGATTAAGAGGGGCCGGAAATACCTATCTCGTCAATGTTAGAATTGTCCACTTCTCGCGGAAGCTTGTCTTAGAAACGAACCGCGAGTTTCCTTTTCTCCTTTTTAGGTATCAGTCGCGCGTTGGAATGGATAAATATTTCTTGGTACCGACGATAGGATCGAACGTCATCTCGTTGTGTATACCTTTTTGTGAATGGCGCCAGGCGATTTTTCAGCTGTTCATTCATGGCTGCCGTACTCTGTTTTTTTTTTTTCTTTTTCTCCCCTTTTCTTCGATCGATCGGTCGTACGCCCGTCGACTGTACGCGTTTTTGCCGCTTCGCCCAATTTGATTCGCGATGATCGGTCGTTGTCCCCGGCGGCCGGGCCGTAAAAAGCCACGACGGCTCCGATCTCTGCATCTACTCGCGCGTTTTTACTTTCGTTTCACTCTCGCCGGAGGATGACTGGAAATCGCGATGTCGCCTCGTGACGCCCGAGCTCGGAGATGCGTCTCCGCGTTCCGCCCGTGACAACGCCATCGATTGTTCCCATCGCGGATCTCCGCGGTTACGTAACAGGCCATTGTCAGATGAAAATTCATAATCATAATGCATATTGTACTTTCAATCCTTTCACGCTTGCCGCAGCACTGGAAGTACGTGAAGGTATGAAGCCCACGAGTATTCCACCCTCGCGGGCCGCGTGATCGTCCGAGGGCGAGTGGTTTCAAGCGTCCTGATCGTTGGGTGATCGTTGAACGCGTGTCGATGATTTACGGTGTGAACATAGAAGGGACGAGTCCAGATTTCTGGCAATATTCGTTCATTTTAAAGTAGTCAGGTCTTATGGCAGCCTCCCACGATATAACGAGGTTCTATATTGAAGCGTCGTGGCCAGACGAGATGCAGCGCGTGCAACGATTAATTGCTGTGCGCGTCTAGGATCTGAAATTAATAAGGATTGTATTACCGCGTCTGTTTACACTGTTTGTAACAGCGTAACTTTGTTATAGAATAAGTCAGCCGTCTCGAGGAGTAATGAGAATCGATACTGTGGTAAATCAAGTGTAATCTAAAATACCTACCTAACGAGACACGCAAGAAAAACATCAAGATCCAAGGAAAGATCGAAGATTTCGCGACCTCGTTGTATCGTGGAAATTATCCGCTAAACTGCCTCCGGTTTAGCGTTTGAAAATTGTTATTGCCCGTTAGACCTTAACTTTATGCGAATTCGAAGAGCGCACGGAGGCGGTGTGTAATACGACAAGCATACTTAGGCGCCAGGTATGAGACGAAGAATCTTAATTCATCACGAGCGTGCACTCTTTAATTCGTCGGTATTTGAAACAGTTTCCCGTTCTATGTTTGCCCTTTGAAGCGTTGACACGCAACTGCTATTACTCGGCGTTAATTCCTAAATGTGAAATTGTTCTCGAAGGGGAGGCTACTCCCCCGATGCTCGTATATTCTCGCATACCACAGAGTCTTTCGGTCAAGGACCACTCGTCCGTGCGACTGACGAGCAGTGGTAGGTTCTAACTCGTTAATTACAAGCGAATTAACGGAAGAGAACGATGCTTCGCTTCGCTGCGAATTATAACCTACCGCTACTTTCAGACGCATCACTATTGGAGAACTTGGGAACTCCATAAATTGCCGTCTCTTTAACGCTATCGGTTTGTTGGTGACTTCACGCGCAGGAAACACGTCGCGATGGTCGCTGTCGCTCTGATAAATCCGAGAATCGCGAGAATAAAAATGATCGCGCACGCTCGCCGAAGTCTTCCGGCAATTAGCAATGTTTAAAAAAAGACTTGGAATTTGTTGCGGTTTCCAAGTTCCCTCATCGAGCACGCGGAATCGAACATACAATTCGCAGCGCGTTCCTTTTTCAATCAATGTTTTTTTCAGACTTACACGTGTCTGCACGTGTGCGTCCTTGTGAACAACCAGCCATGCTGTTCCCCCACTGTAAGTCCACGGCAGGTGTCATTAACGACCGTTGCCAATGTTAGAAGGAATTTTCGCATGCTCCAAGAGAAACGGTGCCTCGTTTTGTCCATTGAATGATCGCTGTCACAAGTAACCACCTCCTGACCTTACTTCCTCTTTCCCACGGGTCATCCAAGATACTTGAAACTCCGCGGTCCGATCGATAACGCCGTGGGTTGCGAAACCGCGGCGAGGAACAACGCGCAAAAGCGGCGCGATTAACTGGAAATTGGACGATTCGCCTCGTAGCTACCACGATAACGGAGATTCGTGCTTATCACCGGAGCGGGCATTTAAACTTTAACCGCTGCGTTCGCGCGTGACGCACCGCGATCCCGCAACTTTGTATCCGCGGTTATTTTTGCGAGGCACGCGATTATCTCTTTGGTATACCGGCTTGGTTGAACCCGTATTCCCTCCCTTGGAACCTCCACCGTCTCACTTCAACACTGCGTGCGTGTGTGTGTGTCTTTGCACGTACATGTTTGTGAAAAATTAGTCCACTTTCTTTCTGTTCGCATTGCCTGTTGTTCAGTACCCTCTCGCCTATATACATACACCACTAGGTTGCCTCTTTTCATTTCTCACGGGGCCATTTTGTTTTTTATCCGTTGTCTCGATTCATTTCAATTGCTCGTTTCTTATTTTCAGTCATGATTTTGTCTCGGGAGTCAGTCGAACGGGGAAGTCGTTTGCCAATGCTCTGACGCGTGAAATCGTTGTTGCAGGCCAGCAGACATGTCGGAGATTTGTTCGAGGACCTGCGGGACGGGCACAACCTCATTTCCTTGCTGGAGGTTCTCTCGGGCGAGCATCTCGTAAGTATTCGAGGGGTGGATGCCACCCTCCCGCGTTGCTTCGTCTACGCGACGAAGACGAAATCGACGATGTTCCGTTTAACCCCCGATTGGCAGGGTGAAATGTTCGTTACGCAACAGCTGGGGCGAGATCGACTTGACCTCGATTTGCCAGAGCAGCTGGACTTCAGCTTTTATCTGTCCGACAGTGTCGCCTTATTTGCAGAATCAAAAATTCAATATCCTATACCTTGCAGATAAAGTACGGTATCTTAAGTTATTGTCTACTTTCCTTTATTTGTTTTGATATCGAGATAAAATGTTTAGAAAAATCCTTATCGACGATGTTATTTATATGTAAGGTAAAGATAATCCACTCTTGATGGAAGTAAAAGTTAGCCTAATATCGCTTCCGTATCCTGCCAATCGGGGCTCGACTTTCACCACGACGAACCTGTGAATTTTAACGTCCGTCTAACGCGCGATCTTTTAGCCGCGGGAGAGAGGTCGGATGCGTTTCCACATGCTGCAGAACGTACAAATGGCCCTTGACTTTCTACGATACAAGAAAATCAAGCTCGTCAATATCCGTGCCGAAGACATCGTCGATGGAAACCCGAAGCTGACCCTAGGCTTGATATGGACGATCATACTACACTTCCAGGTGAGTGGACGCTTGCATCTCCCTGCAATTATCATCCATTACACTTTCACAAATTATATACCAGCACGTAAACTCTTGTCGGCTAGGACAGCACCTAGATTAACGATCTATAGGAACGTCTCGTCATCTGGTTCGCCCTTTCGAATCGCGATTCACGAGGAGAACAAGAATCGACGCGCGTCGACGACGCCGGCCAAAAGTTTTGGGATCGCTCTGTTGTTTTTACAATCTCTTCAAGTAGTCACGCGTCTTTTTTTTGTTCTTTTTAAACGCTTCTCGCAGCGCACAATGATCCGAAACTTTCGACCGACGTTGTAGTACCACTCACCATGGAACTTCGATAGTCGGTTCGTTCCCTTTTCGAGCAACGAGGAGCGTTCCCTGCAAGGAACACGGAGCGATACCGATCGAAAGTTTCGCTTCCGAGCAACCGGCGCTCGCGAGGGGAAAACGGCCGGCTAGGAGAATCATCGCGCAGGAATGCCCCGACCACTCTCGTTTTTCTCGCGGATTCTCGTTCCGATCGAAAGCGAGTCGGGGGGAGGAAGCGCTAAGGAAAGGGACAGAGAAAGATATACACATTTGTATATGTACATATTATATAAAGAGGAAGAGTGCGAGGGGAGAGAGAAGAGAAGAGGAGAGAAGAGAGGAGAGAGACTCTGTTCCAGGCGACGTTCGGCGCCGTCGAGAACGGGGACGCGATTACGCGCGACGGACAGTCGCCAAGGGGCGAGGAGGAGCAGGAGGAAGCGGCGCCGGACGTCGGATCGTCTGCGGACAGGCGCAAAAAAATCTCTGATCGCGGCTGAAGTAACCGTATTACGCGACCGCACAAAGGGAGACAGTGTTCGTTTTCCGTTTTGCGATCCGAACGAAATGGTTACGCGGTCGGCTCGTTATACTCGGCGCGTTCCCCGAAACGGCTCGTTCGCGCTTCGAGAGGCGAGAAGTGGCCGCCGATTAAAAGCCTATTATCCACCTCTATATTTACTTACTTACTAACCAGCCGCTCCTGAAATGAGCATCTCTGTGTCTAATGGTATTTTTTGTTCTGTTTCGCGCCGCAGAGCTGGCGACGCAAGGTAAGTTATCCCCCTACATTTTTACGCCGTAGTTGGTTCCTCCGGAACGAGGGAGAGAAACGGAGGAAAGGGAGAGGAACGAGAGATATTTATTACTGCATTTGTGAGAAGTTGCAATAACGATTCGCGCGATCCATAGATCCATCGGGTAGCCAGTGCTGCCTCGATCTCTTATCGACCGCGTGAACCGATCGAAAAGCTAGATGGCGCTCGCAGGTAGACTCTGTTTCTATAATACTCCCCACCTATAAGTAACCGGAATGTTCCCTCGTTTAATAAGACTTTATTGACGTGATCTTTAAGGAGAACAGCAAAGATGCGAATAATCAATTTATTTATAGTAAATGAACGAAATCTCATTAGTGTACAATGGAACATAATCATCATCGGGGTCTAATGTAATCATAAACGTTCCTGTACGGCATTCTTAAAGGATGAGGTAGATCCCATAAAAATATCCGGTGAATGACAAACCGAGTATTCTGTCTCGTGGACACGATTTGCAGAGCCAGAATAGCATGAATTAGAATCGCAATTATACGACTTTTGTTGGCTCCCCTTTTTGTAATGCAAATAATCGAGACGCGTTAATTCGCTTCTGTTTCAAGTCAGGCGAATTCCTTGGCTCGTCCACTCGATCTTTTCCCTACGGAATATGGAATATTAGCTTACTCGTTTCGATCGTATTATGTATCCGGCGACTTATGGACGGAGGAGTGTACATTCGTCGTCCCACGTACGCGGAAACTGTAACCAAGATCCATTTCCCTAGACGATCATCGTTCCTCGTAGCCGCCGGTGACGACTGTCCTTCCGATCTGTCCGTCCGCGATAGATCTGCCCGTTTATGGCAGTTTTCGCGCTTATGTCGAGAGTCAACAAGAGACGGGAAGGCTCGCAGCCAGACGAGTACGCGCCGCGGTGTTCCGGGACGTGGGAGGCGGTTTGCTCGCGCGGCGCCCTGGCGCGCGTCTCTCCCGTGGTATCCCTCTTGTCACCCGAGCCGCCCACCTTCGTAATTATGATAATCGGAATCAGTCGATCGCGAGCACCGAATACAAAAACGCGAATGACGCCACCGGCCAAGGTCGACCAGCGAGCGACCGTTCCTTTTTAGCGCGTTACGCGCATCCTTTCGCGCCCTCGCATACTTTGCGCTCCTACCGCCGGTTTACCGTGCTACCGAGGTTTTATTAACCCTTTCGGTACCGAATATTCTCCGTTGAAAAACCTTCCGCGTAAAGAGTATATATAAGTCGTCGGTTTACCGTTGTAATTGCTGTAGATAGTGGCGTACGTCGATGACGTATACTGATAACGCTTGAAAAATGACGTACGATTACATTATTTTTGCCGATCGATATTTGCTAGGAAGATTTCGCGTCTGTTTCGAGGACTTTCCACTTAGCGCAGTATCGTATGAGTCAGTTCGCCGCGGCGAGGCCATTTTTGGCAAGTAAATTCGTACGTAGCGTCGTCGAAGGTAGGAAAGGAAGCCGCGGTAATAGCGGCTGCGATCCGAGGGAAGTTACAAGGATCCTCGAGAATCTCGCAATGGATTGGTTCACGCGGTCGGCCACGCCGACGGAAGCCGAGGCTCGAGCCGAGAGTTTGCGGGCGCGATGACGTCACGTCCGGTCCCTGGTGAACCGCGCGGCACGACACTCTCTCGGCTCTCGGACGTTTCCCGTTCCTCCTTTTCATTTCTCTCCTTCGCGACTCGCAGTTCAGGGACGCGTCCTATTTCTCGCTTCTTTCACAAACTCGACGTCTCGCTTATTTAGGCATTGTTTACCGCTTCCCCGCCCGTTCCCCGTCACCTCCAGCTTGCCTCTCGCCGCGGCCTCGAGGCAAATATATATTATTAATTAAACACGGACAAAAAGAGAGACACGCGCGAATTAGGTATGCCGCCGCGTTGGTAAGGTGCGCGAGAAGGTGATACCCGCCGCAGACGGTAATTACGGGGCGTTACTGTGAATCGTGAAATCTCTGGAAATGGAAAAGGAGGAAGGACACGATGCGCGACGAACGGAGGAACGCGCGTGCATACCGCAGAAGTAGTGGGGCCTGCGTTCTCTCCGACGCGTTTCGCCTCGTTGCAACAGTTGGTTCCCCGATGATGACTCGGCCGATATATCGTGTCCTGGCGCATGCGCGATCTTCCGCACGCGGCTGTGTTGTACAATAACAAGCGTGTTGTTGTTGTTGTTGTTGTGTTGGCCAGGATCGTGGACGTCCGTGGGGACAAGGATCATTTTATTCTTTCTTTTCGCCGTACCATGGTCGGGTGAACGGGGGAGCGTCGCGGAAACGAAGGGGTGGGTGCGCAGGATGGCGCAGGCCATGGTATGACAGGCACCAGCGGTCATCGAAAGGTGGGAGAGGAGAGGAGACGTTGGAACGAGAGCGAGGGAGTGATACGAGGAGAGGACGGTGTAGAGAGAGAGAGAGAGATAGATAGAGAGGGGTAGGGGAATCGAGAGGGGGACCGCCGTGTCGGTGGCGTCTCTCACCTGTGCGCATTTCGTTGGCCTACTCTCGCGACGGCAGCCGGATACAACGCGGCAGGCTGTCGTTCGTTCGGTGAATCGCGCGACGTGTCTTGTCGTCTCTCGTTTCGACGCGGAGGATCGTGGAATCGTTCGGGACGTCTGCGAAGCCAGGAACACGAAGCGAGGGGACACGTGTCGCGGACGGGAGATAGCCTGGGGGACGCGCGACGAACCGCGTCGTGAAACCTTACCGGTGAAACGTGCGAGCGAACGAACGAACGAACGAACGAGCGCGCAAAGAAGCACGAAAGGAACTCGAAGTGGGGGTCCCCGTCTCGATGAGCTACCTGTAGTGCGCGGCAGTCGGTTCGCGATACGCGCCGTGCTGGCCGTACCTACCGTCGAGTGTGTCTCTTCCGATAACGGCTAATATCTCTCTCGTTATCAACCACACTTTCCCTGCCACTTTCCCCTTCCGATTTCCTCCAGAGTTGCCGCGATCGTTGTCGAACCGCGCTCGACGATCCCTGTACGCGCGCTCGTCGACGATCGCGAATCCCTCGTCCTACTGGTTCGAACCTGCCGCGGAGATAACGAATCGAAACGCATCCGGGAATCGATAACGCGCGTGACGGCGACCCGGAGCTCGAACTAACGGTGACAGGCGAACGGTTGATCCGCGATAATCGGCTTTCACGAGCGGTAACGCGCGCGGAAAACGCTCGTACCGTGGTCGCCCGGATAAGGCCACGAATGAGTAACCGTACGTGCTCAGCCTGCTCTTTTCACGGACGTCGATGTTAGTTTCGACTCGGAGGGAGTCGGGCTCCTTTGAACGGCCGCTGGAGGAGGAGGGCTCATCATCGTGACGGTATCACTCCTCTGTGGAAACTGCTGGTACACCATGTCGATCTATCGGTTTAGCAAGGGCGGTCGGCTGTTCGTGCAAGGCACCAGAGAGGACGACGCTCGCGAGAACGTCGTCTCGCCTGGCTCGACCACCGCGACGCCCGCAACCGACGACCTGAGAGCGATCTATACGAAACGGCGGCTCTCGACCGAGGTTCTAGGTAGGAGGGCATCGATAAATCACCGCGTTCTCGTGACGGACGCATCCGGTTACGAGTTTCACGAGGCACGAATTCTTTGGGCAACCGGCTGCCTCGTAAATCTATCGCGATCGCCGATGGATCCAGAAGAAGTCGCGGCACGATCGACTTAGATGGTGCTAAGTTGGAACGTAGCCAAGTACGAGGCGATCGTGACGCGATTTCGAATCGGACGGGATGTGACGCCTCGGAAAACTCGTTTACACGGTGCGCGTCTGCATTTCGGTGGGGAAAATGATCGCGTTGGAGCGCGTTCACGTAGCGACTGATTACGCGATCCACGCGGTTTAGGATCGTCGATCGAGTCGACGAAGACCTCGAGGCGCGGCGAGAACGGGACGAAACGTATCGTGACACGGATCGTTCGTAAAACGACTACACTGACACGGGGCGAGGAGAGATGCGTGGCCGAGGATCTGACGAAACGTGCCAGCGCCGGCTACTTACAGGACACCGCTGCTTCCTCTTCCTCGTTCTCCCTGAGTCGGCAGGCCTCGCCAAAACCGAAAACCGTTCGGGTAAGCCCTCTAATCCTGGCAAATGTTGCTGCTTCGCGCGATCGACCGATCCGAATATCCTGCCCTCCTTGTTGCGTAACACTTGTCCGTTAACCCTTTCGCTGAGATGTGCCTTCTCGAGGCTGACGCTGCAGATAAGTTCGCAGCTAGTTGCGAGACGATTTTTAAACAAAGGTGGAAGAGGGTGGTAGTTGTTTGTTTCCAGGTTTGCGCTTCGCGTGCTTTTATACGTTCGATAAGTTTCGAATTGTGCGCGGCTGAACATCGAAGGGCGAACCAAAACGAAAACACCAGTCGAAGGCTGTGTTATACGCACGATATTTGTATTGGTTTTTAGCGATAAATGAAAACGGGTCCCGACAAAAGTACATCCGTTTAGGTGGAACGTATCCCTACGATTATTTGTTGATCAACTTTGACCTTTCTCTTCTCGCAGATATCCGACATTGTAGTGGGTCAGGAACCGAACGTGACTGCCCGCGAAGCTCTTCTAAGATGGGCGAGACGATCGACGGCGCGTTACCCAGGTGTACGCGTCACGGACTTTACAGGATCGTGGAGGGACGGGCTGGCTTTCAGCGCGTTGATCCATCGGAACAGGCCAGATCTGGTCGATTGGAGAGGCGCCCGTGCCAGCCAGCCGCGGGAGCGGCTCGACCGGGTATTCCACGTCGCGGAGCGCGAGTATGGCGTTACGAGGCTTCTCGATCCTGAAGGTAAACAACGTGGTAATCCCCATTTTTCGATCGTTCGATTCGAAACGATAATCCCGTTCCCGCGAGTTTCACCGCGCTCTCGTCAACGTCACCTAGCCCGTTTTCACCTCCACGTTTTCTCCCGTGCTCGAGAATGCTCGGAACCATCGTTGGAGGCTACGATCGTTTCCGGCCGACGCTCGAACCGTGACGGTCTCCCCCACTGCGCACTCCGCTGTTTCCCTTTTACGACGATAAGACGGTCGAGCGATTCTTTTTTGGACAGGATACCAACGAGAGCGTAACAGCCTCTCGCGTGCCCCCCCCGAATCTCTTAATTTTCTTTTATTACAGACGTGGACACTCCTGAACCGGACGAGAAGTCCTTGATAACGTACATCTCTTCGCTCTACGACGTGTTCCCGGAGCCGCCTGCGATTCACCCGCTTTACGACGCCGAGGCGCAAAGACGTTCCGAGGAGTACAGAGAGCTGGCCAGCTCCCTCCACATATGGATCCGCGAGAAGATGTGCCTGATGCAGGAACGCTCGTTCCCGCCGACCCTGATCGAGATGAAGAAACTAGCGGCGGACAGCACGAAATTCAAGAACGAGGAGGTGCCGCCGCGGTACAGAGACAAGCAACGGCTGGCTTACATATTCAGGGACCTCCAGAAATACTTCGAGGCGGTCGGCGAGGTTGACATAGAGCCCGAGCTGCACATCGAGGTGATCGAGAAGAATTGGAACCGACTGATGATGCTGCATCAGGAGAGAGAGCAGGCCATCATCGACGAAATTAAACGGTAAGCACTCGCTCTCGTCTACGTGCCGGAGTTATTCTAACTGTACAACCCGTGCACTTCGCCTGTTACTATCTCGCGAGCATGTTCGTTCCTCAGACTCGAACGACTGCAACGATTGGCCGAGAAAGTGCACAGAGAGATGAAGGCGACCGACAATCGGCTGGAGGAGCTCGAGAGACGAGTGGAGGACGAAGCGAGGCGCCTGGATCGGCTTCATCCTCTGGACGCGAAACACGCGGTGGATCTGTTGGAACAGGACATCCGTAACACCGAGATCCAGATTCAAAATATCTTCACGGACGTGCACACTCTTATCGAGGGACGGTACAGCCAGGCAGCCGGGCTCTACACTAGGTACATCCACCGCGACCAATCGTTTCCACTTTACGAAACACTCGTCGATATTAGAAATGTTACCCGACTCGTTTCGCGTTTCAGAGTTCAAAAGTTACATCAACGGTGGGCCGCTCTGCGATCTCTACTTCACAATCGTTTGATTCAGCCGCTGTCGGCCGTGTCCTTCCCGGTGGAGGAGCGCGTTGTAACGAAAGTCCGTACTACCGTCCATGAAAGCCGACTGGTCGACACGAACCCGAATTTCCGTGCGTTACACGACTGCATCGACTGGTGCAAATCGAAGATCAAGCAGTTACAGGAGGCGGACTACGGCTCGGATTTGCCCAGCGTGCAAAACGAGCTGGACGTCCACCAAAGGGAGCACAAAAACATCGAACAATTCCATCCAAAAGTAGACAGATGCGTCCAGGCGAAGAGCCAATTCCACGGGGAGGAGCTGACGTTGTACAGTCAACATCTCACTGTTCTCCAGAAGCTTTACACCGAACTACTAGCGGCCTCCAATAAGAGGCTTTCCGATTTGGACACCCTACACGACTTTATACAATCGGCGACAGGTGAACTCGTTTGGTTGAGTTCTAAGGAGGAGACGGAGGTGACGCGGGACTGGAGCGACAAGAATTTGAATGTGCAGAGCATCGAGCAGTATTATGAGGTAATAAATTGTTTCCAAATTTGTAATTTAAAGTAGTTGTTCTTAACGATCGTTCTTTTTCTGCAAAGCGTACTTTCGGATCTGGTATCGAGGTAATTAGCAATTTAATTTAACGCTATTAAAAACACGTCTAGTCTCACGCAAACATAATCTGAACAGAAATTTTTTACGTATTATAACGTATACTCTACTTGGGAATACATTTTTGCAGTCCCTCATGAGTGATCTAGAGAAGCGCGAAATCCAGTTCTCCGCGGTTCAAGATCGCGGCGAGGCATTGGTTCTCCAGCATCATCCCGCCGCGAAGACCATCGAGGCCTATATGTCCGCCATGCAGAGTCAATGGGCTTGGCTACTACAATTGACCCTCTGCTTGGAGGTCCACCTGAGACACGCGTCTCAGAGCCAACAATTCTTCCGTGACATTCAACAGGCGGAGCAGTGGATCTCGAAGAGAGACGAGACGCTCAACACGATTTACTCCCAATCAGATTTCTCGTTGGACGAGGGTGAACGTCTATTGAAGGGCATGCAAGAGCTGCGGGAGGAATTGAACAATTACGGCGATCACGTGCAGAAGCTAGTCGAACAGGCGAAGGACGTCGTACCCATGAAACAACGACGGCAACCGGTGACACGGCCGATGCAAGTTACTTGCGTCTGCAGCTATAAACAAGTCAACGTAAGTAACGATCATTATGCCGTTTATCCGATGGCCCGTCGTATATTAACTTGACACGTAAATTGTTCGCGTTTCAGATGTCGATTGAGAAGGGCGAGCAGTGCACGTTATACGACAATTCCGGTAGAATAAAATGGCGGGTGAAGAACCAAGAGGGCGTCGAGTCCCCGGTTCCAGGCGTCTGTTTTGCACTTCAACCACCAGACAAGGATGCTCTCGACGCCGCGGAGAGATTGCGACGACAATACGATCGAAGCGTCGCGCTGTGGCAACGGAAGCAGCTTCGACTTCGACAGAACATGATATTCGCGACCATCAAAGTGGTGAAGGGCTGGGATCTGCCGCAGTTCTTGGCGATGGGTCACGATCAGAGGACTGCCATTAGGAAGGCGTTGAACGAGGACGCCGAGAAGTTACTGTCGGAGGGTGATCCAGCCGATCCACAGTTGAGACGATTGAAGCGAGAGATGGCCGAGGTGAACAAGCTGTTCGACGAATTGGAGAAACGCGCCAGAGCGGAGGAGGAGTCGAAGAACGCGGGTCGTATTTTCAACGAGCAGATCTCCACTCTTCAGCAGGCTCTGGACGAGGCGGAGAGAGTTCTGAACTCTCGCATAGCCGCTCCGTTGCCTAGAGATGTCGACAGTTTGGAGCACCTGGTTTTGGAACACAAAGATTATCAACAAAGTCTAAATTATCTGGCACCGAGCCTCGACAGAGTTCAGCAAACATTCCGTGGAATCACGTTGAAGACACCAGCTATGAGGAACAAACTCGACGCGGTCACCACCAAGTGGAATCACATTTGGAACGCGAGCAATCTTTACATCGAACGGCTGAAGTGCGTCGAGATCGTGCTATTCAGCATCGAGGAAAATACCACGGCGATATCGCAGTTCGAAGTGAAATTGGCCTCGTTCGACGAGCTGCCGTCGGATCTGAACGGGTTACAAAACGTGCTGTCCGACCTGATGGTGCTTCAGAACGCCATCTCCCAACAGCAGACGGCCGTGGACCAACTGAACGAGGACGCGCACAATGCCAGACGTCTCGTCGAGAAGTCCAGACCGAATCATCGCGGCCCTCATTCGGATATGGACCGTTTGGACGCCGAGGTGAACCGGTTGAACGCGAGATGGACGAATCTCTGCGGTCAGCTGGTCGACAGACTTCGCAGCGCGGAAGCTGCGTACGTTCTAGCTCAACAATTGGAACACGCGTACCAAAAGGAGGCCGACTTTGTCGACGAATCGTGCGCGAAACTCGAGGTGGAGAACGCGAAGGTAACCGCACGCGATGATTCGAGCGATTCGTTCCTCCAGCTCCGTATAATCCGTATGTGGCATTTATCATCGTTCACGCTCTGTCCCTAGAATCTGTTGAACACAGTGGTCGAACGAGCACCAGCGATCGAGGCGGTAAATGTGACGGGCGGTCGATTGATTCGCGAAGGAAAGGTAAGATGAGACACACGCGACACGTTCGCGAATGGGTATATTCGCAAGCCTTAGGTAGGCTTAGCTAGCATTAGGTAGCCTTTAGGTAGCCTGTTAGCTTACGGTATGAACGCTTGCGTGAATGGGAATATTTTGCGTGAGTCCCTTTTTTTTACGTATTAGTCCACCTTTAGAAGAACACGTCGCGCGATTCTCTCGCGTCGGATTCCCACGTATCGCGTTTCTCCTTCCGACCTGTTTTGTCCGTCCGAAGTCTGTACCCTGACGACTGTTAGATCCGTGAAGTTTACCGCCTCCGCACGTGAAGATCAGTTCATCGGCGTGGATCCACGATCGTCACCCAGCTGTGCGAATTACCGTTCGCCGTTATCGCTACTGGATGGAATCTACTCTACCTCGCAGCCAGGCATCGATCGAAACCTTTCGCAGCCAGGGGTGTATTGCCATGGGCTTTTCAGCGTATGCTAAGTAGTCGTACGGCCAAAGAGAGTCAGAGGCTCGTACGACAGCTCATCGTGTCTTCTCGCCAGCGGCGACAACTGTGTATCGAGATGTTTCGAGAGAGTTATCTCGAAATTCTTTGCAGGGATTTCCAGGGGATCAAGGATGCATCGCGAGCCTAAGTTCTCCTCTCGCTTTTGCCGCACTAAAGATCGCTTTAATCTTCCAGCCGTTTCACAACCGCTGTACATAAAAACCGACCCATATAGGCCAGGCTCACGCTATACGATAGTACACACCATCACTTTGCTTTTGTACACGAATACGGATACATAATAGGCGTCCTTAATACACCATCCGCTTCGAGTACAACCGCCTACACGATACAACTTCAGAGCCCCGACCACGTTGACATCAGTGTCGCGAGATAGCGGAAACGTGAGACGCGGGTACACGCGTCTCGCGCCTCACGCCATCGCGTAATGAATCTTAACGTGCACGGCACCCTTACGCTAATCACGCTGCTCACCTATCCTGGTCATTATTTAATAACGAGCACCAGCAACGAGAGCACGGATAATAATCGATCGTTCGCGTCAAAGATTACCATGGTACGCAAAGCGAGGAGGCAGGTGATTCTTCGTTCCGCTTAAACACCGACAAGGTTCTCCCAGGAGGAACTCTTGTAGCTTCCGCAATAATCGGTTCCGGTAAACCGGACGTAAGCGCTGCTTGAGACTTGCTAAGACCACGCATCCCCCGCGAACGGTCCACCCTCGCAGTTGTCACGCGGTCGGCTTGCTTGGGAACTTTGACTGGTCCCTTAGGGCACGACGGTGCTAGGGATTCCGCTAAGGGGATATAGAGGGTTAGAGAGACGCACAGGCGAGACTCTAATACTGTCCACTAACCGTAACGGGCTAACCGAAACCCTTAGATCTACGGACAAAGGCTTCGAGCGTTCAAGGAACAACTGGAAGATATCTGCCCGTCTATGGACGCGTCGGTGAAAAAACCGCGGCGAGAGTTCGCCTCGACGGTCGACGACGTCGCGCGTGACCTAGATACCCTCAACAGGAGGTACACCACGCTCGTGAATATCCTCCAGGATCGGGTCAGGCAGCTGGCAACGCTCCATCCCGAGGACGCGTCCTTGCAGGTAACATATTTCCACCTTTTTTTTCTCTTTCCGTTACTTCAAGCGCCTACGTCATCGGAAGATCGATTAACCGTGGTCACATTCTATTTCTCGTTCTTTGGCTTGCTAACGATTCGATCTTCTTAGAAACGCCACGTACGCGCAGAAATAGCGTCGCGCAATCGTGTCTCCTTTTACGCGCTGGTAATCGCTCCAGTCGCCTACCGGCAGGACATAGCTAGCTCGTAGATAGCAGACATTCGAATCTATAGCGTGGTTGATCGTTACAATTGAAGCACGGACGATCAAAGGCGAGAAATAGAATAACAACTCGGTCGACTGTATAGCGCGCCGCGGTTTATTCCTGGGCGAGAGACCCTGAAACGATCGGACAATCTGGAACAAATTATACAGTTAGATCGCGGAGTCCTTGCCAGGAGGCACGCTCGACCCGCGAAATGTTAATTGACCGACCGTTAAATTGTCAACACCGCGCAGAATTCCTGGTGACCGAGTCCGATCCCCTCCACTCGAACCTCCCCGTCGCATCTCTAGTCGCCGCCAGTCCGCCCACCATCGGTACATTTGTGCACGATAAAAAAACGAGTCACGCCTGGAATAACGCGCAACCGACGCGTAGATTTCATTCTTCCCGCCGCCGCCGTCGCGCGCGATCGATACAACCGGAGTGTGCACCACCAAGAGGTTCGATACGTCGGGACGAGCGCTGGCGCACAGTATACGTTCCGGCTTCACAGCTGGCGCTGGCCACCCGTCGACGTTCGTTTTCGTCGCGGATACGTCGTCGCAGCGGTGCCAGCGAGAGTTGTCTCGCCTCGGGCGTTAGCCGTCCTCCTCGTCGGGGACCAACGCGAGCCTCTCGTACGGGATAGTCGCGCGAGATGCGCGTGGACACCGCCAGGACCACGGCCGCCATGCCCACCGTAAAGATCGTACGGAAGGTACGGGAGGTGTGCCATATGGAAAAATCACGGATCAGTTCTCTCCGTTTTCCTCGGAACGGCTTCGTCGATCGTACGATCGCGACAATCTCGACACGGACGGTGGGGGGATATCTCAGGTAGAGGTGGGGGTAAAGGGGTAGGAGGAAGTCTCCGCGTTCTCCGCGGATACCATGGTTCCTTCCTCCGCTGTACTTACATATGTCACGTGCACGGAATTAGTCGGGACACGTGCGGGTCACAGCGTTACTCATCGATTACGTTATCCTTTAATTTTATACGGGTTTCGCCGAGGCCCTCCAATACTGGAGCGCGAGCCGTTCGAGCCGCGGAACGAAAACGAGAGGGACGCGTACGCGTACGTCGCGGTAATTAAAGTCGCGTCGGGTCGGTTTAACGCGCGGACCGGCCGGGATCTAGCGCAACGAACGACAGAGAAGAAACGAGACGCGCGTTCTCGTCGTGCGTTTCTAAAAAAAGAACGCTGGCTTTTTCACGCGCAGATGCCCCGTTCACCGAGTTTACGAGACGGCCGGCTACTTGCCAACCCGAGGGACGGTTGAGTCAGTCGCCCCGAGGTGCCCCGCCGACTTGGTACCCGCGACGTCGTTTCGCGCGAGACCATGCACTGCGCGATTGTTTATGGGAGAGCGGCGACGCAGCCCTGACACGCGACACAGTTTCCAGGCGAACCGTGACTTGCGTACGGGGATTAAAAAGTGTCTGATCGCGTCGCGCGTTTTTAATCGCTCGCGACCAACCGCGGTAGAACCGTAACGCGTCGCCGCGATGACGCTGGACAGGAGGAGGATCGTGAACGCGGTAAACTTTTGAATCGATACGCCATTCAATGAACGATCTTCCGTGAATGAACGTTATTTTAAGAATTATTCGCGCGTACGATCCATTCGGAGGATGAACGACGACGAACCCGATAATAATGTGTTTGCACGTGTAATTAGTGTTTAATTGCTCGGGAGGAATCACTTTGCCTTCTGAATGGCTCGTATCAGCGATCGAATCGTTCTTCCGCAAACTTACGTCAGCGTCGGTTTTATTTCCTTTTACGCTCGAACGCAATTGCGCGTATCAATCGCTCGATAGAAAGAGAGAGGGAAGAGTGAATATATATTTTCATCTAATGTTACAGCGCGCTCTTCAAGAGCAAAAGCCGCTGCGGACGTTCCGCACGGAGTTCAACATCTACGAGAGCAGCACCTGCGAGGAACGTTACACCTCGACGACCACGCACTACACCCAGTCGCAGTGAGTACGGTTACATAATCGACGCGCGATGATAAACCGATTAGATTCCGTAACCGAAAGACTGGCTGTTCGCTTGATCGATCGTCCGCAGGTACAGTTTGGAGCGGCACGAGAAAACCGAACGAACCGAGAGAACCGAGACGATCTTGTCCAGCGATACGACACGTCGGTCCAGTTCTCAGGAGAGCAGCCGCCAGGACAGCGGTCGAAGCGCGTCCGTTGGTCAGGATGCACGGGACAACACGGTCACCCCAACGACGAGCCCGCGTGCCGAGGGTACGCCCGAGATCGATCAGGAGAAGAAGAAGGTGTCGCGTAAACGCGAGGAGGAGTCGGTCTGGTCGAAGACCGGCGACGTGACGGCCACCGGCGAGCATTTTAGCGAGATTAAAGTCGAGGATGAGAGTCTAAAGAGGATCGAGTATGAGATAGAGTGGATGTTGAGGAGTCTAGGTACAGAGAATTTAATGGAGGCTAGGGGTATCGTAGATCCACGAACCGGGGAGGTGTTGACGGTGCGCGAGGCGATGAGACTTAGGATCTTGGACTTTAGGAGGGGTAGGATAGTGTGCTCGAGGGACGGCAAAGAGACCGTCACGATCGAGGAGGCAGCTCGCGAGAAGATTATCGACGCGCGTCTCGCGGAACGTCTGCTAGCTTCGTGCGGGTTCGACCTCCATACCAGGCGACAGACGTCTCTCCTCGAGATGATCCAGAGGCTGTACGAGGAGGAGAAGCCGGAGGCGCCTGTCGGGCCTGCCGATAGAGCGAAGGTAATTTACTACAGAGAGGGTACGCCGGCCGATGTGAGCGGGGTTAGCGTAGCCGATGCGATAAAAGACGACGACGTGCATGGTTCCGCGTTGGATCCGCGCACGGGCGAGCTGGTTACCGTGGACGGTGAGAGGTTGTCGGTGGAAGAGGCTCACGCGCGGGGATACCTGGCGAAACTCGACGTCACGGTCACCGTTAAGAGGAGCGCGTTGCCCCTTTCCGACGCGATCACCCAGGGTTTAGTCGACGACACGCTTGGCCGTGTCTTGAACCGCGTCACCGGCGAGGTTTACGCTCTCGACGAGGCCGTCGAGAAGGGGATCTTGGATCCGACCGCCAGGGAGATCGTCGACGCGAGGAACGACAATAAAGTGACGCTTCTCGAAGCGATGAGATCGGGCATTATTAACCCGAAGACCGGCAAGTACATGCACGGCCTTACCATGGAGAAACTTTCTCTTAGGGAGGCGCGTAGACGACGGCTGATAGTTAAACCGATGACCTTGAAGGATTGCAAGGACACCAAGATAATCGACGAGAGCGGGAGGATAGCGAGTCCGGCGCACAGAGTTAAATTGACCGTAACCGAGGCCATCGAGCGTGGTGTTCTCGATGGTGATCGATTGAAATCGATCGTCGACGCGGCCACCGGCGAGACGGTCACGTTATCCGAGGCGTTGAACCGTGGCCTGATCGATCCCGAGAAGGCAACCTACAAAGACGCGAAGACTGCCGAGAAGATGGCCATTTCCGATGCCGTCGAAAAGGGCCTCGTCACCTCGCTTGCCCAAAAGACAATATTCGACGTGGACGGATTCAAGGATCCGCTGACCGGTGAATACGTCAGCTTGAACGCTGCCTTGCTCAAGGGTCTGATCAGCCCGAAATCTGGCGGCAGTTACATCGTCGATCCAAATACCGGGGAAACGGTTTCGCTGGCCGAAGCTGAGGAACGTGGTTTCGTACGACCGGAGGTCTCCGAGATGCTGAACCGTGGCATAGGAATCGTCGAGGAAGGCAGAGAGATCACGCTTCTCGAAGCTGTTTTCGCTGAACTGATCGATCCCAAGACTGGTCTGCTGTTAGATCCGAGGTCGAAGAAACTGGTGCCTCTTGAGAACGCCATTAAACGCGGCCTCATTACCCCCGATGGTGCGGCTCTGCTCACGGGTCTTCTGAATGTCACCGTTACCACGCAGACGGTGACCAGAGTTCGGGAAGTTCGACAAGATGGTGCTACTGAGAAACTAGTCGAGAAACGATCGGAGAAAACCGAGCCAGTACGCGGTTCCTCCGTCGATGAAACGATGGACGCAGAATCGTCTCTTCGCGAAGCTATTCCTAGAGCCATTGGTACTACCACCACCATTATCGCGAAAGATCGCGTGGTGTCGTCCTCTGAGGTGACAGCGACGACGATGGTAGTCAAGTCGACGGACTCTACCAAAGTCGTCGCGGACAGAACGTCTCCGATGAGAAACGTGGAAGACAGCGGGGAATTACTGTGGGTCAAGTGCAAAGACCCTGATCAAGATCAAGACACGAGCGTAGTTAGCAGCGATTCCGCGAGAGACGACAGCTCGTGGACCGAGAGACGCGTGTTCGAATTACCCACCGAGGGTTGGACCCTCTCCGAAGCGATCGACAGGAAACTGTTCGACCCAACCACTGGACTTTTCATAATCCCAGGAACAGATAGACTTGTCTCCTTCGAGGAGTGCATCAAGTTACGAATAATCGACCCGAATTCGAGCTTCGTGCTCGATCCAAACAACGGCAGGAAAGTGTCTCTGATACGAAGTTTAGAGAAGAACATACTGGATTCGACGGGTCATTACGTCTACCCGCAGAAGATCACGATGAAGGAGGCGATCAGCAAAGGATTGATTCTCCTCGAGGGTAAGCAACCTGAAATGGACAGTTCTCAGCAGAGGCTCCTTCGAATCACCAAGGTATCCGGCGAACCGGATAAATTAGAGGTGACACGATCGGACGATCCATCGAAGCAACTGGAGATAAAAATGTCTGAGAGTAGTCACGCGATACCCGACCCCGTAAGAGTCTCACGAGGCCTTATCTACGACCCAAGCACGTCTCTGGTCATATCGACCGAAACTGGAAAGTCGACGGAGCTGTTGCAAGCTCTGTCCGATGGCACTTTGCCATCCGAGGTGGTTCTTGTGAAGGATCCTGTTACAGGAAAAGATGTTGGCGTAGTCGAGGCTGTTCAGCGTGGCATTATCGATTTCAACACGGCTGAGTACAACGTAGACGAGTATAGAAAAATATCGCTGCTCGACGCGGCGAAATTCGGAATAGTCAGCGTGATCGGATCGCCCCTCGTTCCGGTTACGTCTTCTACGCCTACCACCGATATAGAAGTGTCCCATAAGATAGAAGTCGAACGAATTGCCAAGGAGCAAACGTCACCGAGCGATCAAGAAGAAGTTTCGGTTACTGGCAAGCCTCCAGCTTCCGTTTCCATTTCGGAATCGGACTCCGCCATCGGTTCCACGTCTGTAGTCGACTCTATAACCGATTCCTCGCCAACCGCTGTAAGCGAGGAGCCCTCGAGGGCTGAGATGGAGACAGATGGAGACGTGAGGTACAAATCTAGGATACCTTTCGATCCCAAATACGAAGCCATTATCAAGGAGACCCTGGTACCACCGACCGCAGACAGCGAGGTGAAGTCGATCGTGCTTCAAAAGATGAGGAAACGAGTGGTAAAAGCTCAGGAGGCTTTAGAGAGCGGCCTGATCGACGCTGAGACTGCCGAGATCTTCACCAAAGACATGGCGGTGGACGACGGCAAGCCCGTTTCCTTGTCCGAAGCTATTCGCAGCAAAAGGATAGACGCTGGCGCGGGAAAGATCGTCGACCCTCAGAGAGGAGACGTGCTCAACATCGGCGAAGCGGTGGAGCGCGGAGTTCTAGATCCGGTGAGCGCCGACGTTTTGGTACCCTTAGCGAAGAGCTTGTCGATTCCTGGGCTGTACAAGCAAGGTTTGCTGGACCCACAAGAAGGCAAGGTCGTCCATCCAGAAACTGGGGCCCGTCTGACTCTCAGAGAGGCGATCCTCTGCGAAATAGTCGACCCGTTGTCGAAGTTGACTTGTTCCGACGGTCGAACGGAGACCCTCCGCAACGCCATTGAAAGCGAGCTCGTCGATCCTGAGAAGTCATTGATAAAAACCAGCGAGGGCGGTAGCGTGAGTCTGGTGAAAGCTGTCGAGAGCAACGTGTTCGCCGAGTCGGACAGAGGTCAGGAGAGAATCCCTCCCGCTGGAATGACCTTCGCTGTGGCGCTCGAACGGGGTTTGATAGACGCCGCTGGTAAGGAGATAATACACCCAATCACGGAGGAACGTCTGTCCCTGGAAGACGCCATCAAGGGCAATTTCATAATGTCGCTACCCTGTCCCGTGACTTCCGATAGCATGGAGGTGACCAAGGCGCTGGAAGCTGGTCTGATCGATCGCGAGAAGGGTGTATTCGTCCATCCCACGACCGGAACACCCGTACGTCTTCTTACGGCCATCGAGTCAGGTCTGTTGGTGGTAAAACCGCCGACAACCGGTGTCTCCGTTACCGTAACTTCTGGTGTCACTGAGACTGTCACGTCGTATCACACGGTCACCACTAAGACCATGGAGATTATGTCCGGTTACGAGTTGGCTGGTCCTAACGAGGTGAAGAACACTGCAACCGGAGAAGTGATGAAACTCGACGAGGCTCGAGATAGAGGAATCATTAAAGACGAGTCAGAAAGACGCGAAGAGTTCACCACGAAAGATATCAAGATGACCTTCGACGACGCACTTCAGAGAGGCCTGTTAGACATGAGTGCTGGTACTTATACCAATCCTTTGACTGGATGCGCAATGCCTATACAGGAAGCTATACAGAACGGATTGTTGGACGACACGGCTGGTCGTCGAGGTTCTGAAACGATTGCTACGAGTACCGCGACTCAACAGATCGAGCAAGTCTACGATGAACAGACGGAAAGGTTCTTGGATCCAGAGACCAAAAAGCCGTACACTCTTAGCGAAGCGGTGGAGGTAGGGCTGGTCGATCCTAACACCGTGATATACGATACGAGGACGGCTGAGACGGTCACGACTAAGGAAGCGTTGGAGAGAGGAATAATCGATCCGGTCACAGGAAAAACGAACGATGATCAAGGTCGCGGTGGAGTCTCTCTGAAGCAGGCTGCGAAGTTGGGACTTCTAGCGGTGGTTGCGGCGCCTGTCCTCGCTGGGAAGGCGGTGTACGACGCCGTTCGCGACGCTTCTGCTGGTAAAGAGAAGAGCAAGGACGTTAAACAGAAGGCGGAATCTGTTAAGGTTTCACGTCCTACAGAGGAACAGAAGGGTGTATCTGTTACGATGCAACGAAAACCGTCCGCGATAGACACCGTTTCTGAGAGCAAGATAAAACCTGCAGATAAACCTGTCGAAGGTTTGCCAGAAAAGGGAAAAGTGGAAGCAGCGAAGAAACTGTTGGAAAAAGCAGCAGAACCAAAGGTGAAAGAAGTTTCGAAACCAGATATTGCAAAGAAGGAAGTAGAAGAATTATCGAAGCAAGAAATTACAGAAGAATTATCGCAAGAAGAAATTGCTGGCGACAAAACAAAAGAACCCTTAAAACCGAAGATACTTGTAGAGAAAGTTAAAGAAGAGGAAGCAGATGAATCCATAAAATCAGGGATACAGCCGGATAAGGTTAAGGAGGTGAAGTCAAAGGAACTCTCAGAATTACAGGAACCAATGGACATAGTTAAAAAAAGTGAACCAAAAGTTGTTAAGGAAGACAAACCAAAAGAACCGTCGAAGATACAGAAACAGGAACCAGTAAGCTTGGTCAAAGAAGACAAGCCAAAAGAACCATCAAAGATACAGGAACAAGAAGAACCAGTAAGCATGATCAAAGAAGATAAAACGAAAGATCTATCAAAAGTAAAGGAACAGGAACCAGTAAGTATGGTCAAAGAAGACAAACCAAAAGAACCATCAAAGATACAGGAACAAGAAGAACCAGTAAGCATGGTCAAAGAACACAAATCAAAAGAACCATCAAAGATACAGGAACGGGAACCAGTAAGCATGGTCAAAGAAGACAAGCCAAAAGAACCATCAAAGATACAGGAACAGGAACCAGTAAGCATAGTCAAAGAAGACAAGCCGAAGGAACCATCAAAGATACAGGAACAGGAACCTGTAAGCATGGTCAAAGAAGACAAACCGAAAGAACCATCAATAATACAGGCACAGGAACAGGCAAGGATGGTCAAAGAAGATAAATCGAAAGAACCATCAAAGATACAAGAGCAGGAACAAGTAAGCATGGTTAAAGAAGACAAGCCAAAAGAGCCATCAAAGGTACAGGAACAGAAACCAGTGAGCATAGTTAAAGAAGACAAGCCAAAAGAACCATCAAAGGTACAGGAACAGGAACCAGTAAGCATGGTTAAAGAAGACAAGCCAAAAGAGCCATCAAAGGTACAGGAACAGGAACCAGTGAGCATGGTTAAAGAAGACAAGCCAAAAGAACCATCAAAGGTACAGGAACAAGAACCAGTGAGCATGGTCAAAGAAGACATGCCAAAAGAGCCATCAAAGGTACAGGAACAGGAACCAGTGAGCATGGTTAAAGAAGACAAGCCAAAAGAACCATCAAAGGTGCAGGAACAGGAACCAGTGAGCATGGTTAAAGAAGACAAGCCAAAAGAACCATCAAAGGTGCAGGAACAGGAACCAGTGAGCATGGTTAAAGAAGGCAAGCCAAAAGAACCATCAAAGGTACAGGAGCAAGTAATAGCAGTTCAAGAAGAAAAGCCAAAGGACTTGTCAAAGCTCGAAGACAAAATTGACAAAACTGAAGAGGAAAAAGCTAAAGAACTCTTAAAGTTAGAAAAGCCAGTAGATAAAGCTAAAGAAGAGAAACTGAAAGAACCCACAGAATCGCAGATCCAAGTTGGTAAAGTTGAAAAAGAAAAACCGAAAGAACTGGCAACGTTACAGAAGGAAACTACTGACGAAACTAAGGAAGAGAAGTTAAAAGAACCCTCAGTACCTAAAGGCGAAATTGGTAAAGTTGAAAAAGAAAAGCCAAAAGAACTCTCAGAAATGGACAAAGTTAGAGACGAAAAAGTAGAACCTATAAAGATTAAGGAGGAAGTTGGTAAAATTGATGAAGGAAAGCCAAAAGAAGTCTCAAAGACCCAGGAACAGATTGATAAGGTCAAGGAAACGATGCCAACGGAACTTCCAAAATTACAGGAGCAAGTTGATAAAATTAAAGATGAAAAACCGAAAGAACCCTCAAAGTCTCAAGAACAAGTTGAGAAACCAAAAGAAGAGCTACCAAAAGTACCCTTGAAGTCTCAGGAACAGATCGAGAAAGTTAAAGAAGAAATGCTAACTGAGTCCTTGAAGTTACAAGAGCAAGTAGACAAAGTTAAAGAAGAGAAACTACAGGAACCCTTGAAATTACAGGAACACATTGACGAAGTTAAAAAAGAGAAACCGAAAGAACCCTCAAAGTCTCCGGAACAAGTTGAGAAAGCTAAACAAGAGTTAATAACAGAATCCTCGAAGTTGCAAGAACATGTTGACAAAGTTAAAGAAGAGGAACCAAAAGAACCCTTGAAATTACCAGAACAAGTTGACAAAGTCAAAAAAGAAAAACCAGAAGAACCTTCAAGGCTCCAGAAACAAGTTGAGGAAATTAAAGACAAGAAACCAGATGAATCACTGGAGTCACAGGAACCAATTGGAAAAGTTAAAGAAGAGAAACCGAAAGAACCCTTAAAGTCTCATGAACAGGTTGAGGTAATTAAAGAAGAGATACCAACAGAGCCTTCAAAGTTGCAAGAACAAGTAGAAAAAGTTGAAGAAGAGAAACCAAAAGAAATCCAGAAGTTAGAGGATCAAATTGGCGAAGTTAAGGAAGAGAAACCAACAGAAACTCCTATGCTACAGGAACAAGTTGGCGAAGCTAAGGAAGAAAAACCAAAAGAAGTCGCGAAGTTAAAGGAACAAGTCGACGAAGTTACGAAAGAGAAAGAGAAACCAAAAGAACCCTTGATGTTACAGGAGCAAATTGGCAAAGTAGAAGAAAAGAAATGGGAAGAACCTCCGAAGACTCAGGAACAAATTGAGAAGGCTAAAGAAGAGAAGCCAAAGGAACACTTTGAAGTGAAGGAGCAGGCTGTTAAACTCGAAGAAGGAAAACCAATAGAAGCTGCAAAATTACCGGAGAAAGTAGATATACTTGCGGAAGAAAAACCAAGTGAACCTTCCAAGCCACAGGAGGAGATAGTCAAAGTTAAAGAAGTGGAACCAAAAGAACTCTTTAAGCCGCAAGAAGTCGCGGACGAGACTGAAAAACTGAAGACACAAGTGGTGAAACTAGAAGAAATCAAGCCTCAAGCTGAACCAATCGACAAACAAGCAAAGGTGGACAAATCTCCAAAGACACCGGAAGAAGAACTTGGAGCTCGAGAACAACTAAAAGTAGAAGAAGAAGAACTTGTATCAAGAGGGGACGTTTCCAAAGAAGAAAGTCCCGAGAAATCAGAAGAAGATAAAGAATCGGATGAGTCTGGGTCAGAGGGAAGCGACGAAAGATTCGTGATTCAAGTGACACCCGATCTGACAGCTCGACATCTAGTCGCTCGAGGAGCGTACGATCTAGAGAAAGAGAAGTTCCTAGACCCTGAGACTGGAGAAGTCGTTTCTTTCAACGACTTTGTGCTGGATCTTGGCATCTTCGATCCAGACGAGGTTTTGGTGAAAGATCTCTCCTGCAAGACGACAGACAAATACGTGTCTCTTCGCGAAGCTATTGCCAAGCCTCTAGTCGACAGAAATGTCGGGAACATGGTCGATCCAAAAACGGGCAAGAAGATACCGTTCTTCGAAGCGGTGAAATTGAACTTAATTAAGGGAAGACCAGCAGTAACGCCATCGGACCTTTCGAGTGTCGACGGTCAAGAAGGTATGACCATTCGCGAAGCAGTCGAAGTTGGTCTGCTCGATCCAGCCACTTGCGAAGTTAGAGATCCAACGACGAATCAGACGTTCAAGTTGAACGAAGCGATCGAAGTAGGTCTGATTGACCCGAACTCTATTAGTATTAGAGACCCGGTGAACGACGAGGTTTCTTCGCTGCAAGAGGTGTTGGAATCCGGAGGAACCGTCGACGTGGAGGATGCTTTCGTGAAGGGATTGGTGGTCCCTGAATCACGTAAACCAATTTCATTGGAAGCGGCTATCAGGAAGGGACTTTACGAAGAGGAGACTGGTAAAATAAAAGACACGTTGACTGGCCAATCAATCGACGTAGACGAGAGTGTACGCAGAGGAATAATCGATGCGTTCATCAGTGAATGCGAGGACAGCAAAGCGGGTACATTCTTGTCTCTCGAAGAGGCGCTCGGAGAAACGAAGTTATTGGACTCTGGTACAGGCCGTTTACGAGATACAAAAGCTGGAGAACTGCTACCATTGAACGTCGCCCTCGACAGAGGTTTAATAGTTACCACAGGTTTCGTTCCTACACTCATCGACGCGATAGTTCAGGAATATTACTGTCCCAGAACTGGTCTGGTTGCGAATCCGAGGACAGGAGAAGAAACGACATTGAAGGAAGCATTAGAGACCGAATACGTCGACGGAGAAACGACCATGGTCAGAGACGATAAGAACGACAAAGTAATGCCTCTGCGAGAAGCTGAGGAGAATCAGCTGATCGATCTTGAGAAGGGAATCCTGGTATCTCCGCATCCGATGCCCTTGGACGTTGCGTATGAAAAGGGTTACATCCTCAGTACCGTAAAACCTTGGTCCCTCCAAGAAGCATTGGCTCACCAGACTTACGACCCCGAAAATGGAACTTTCCAGATAGATGACGTCAATTACACCCTCGAAGATGCATTGGAGAACGGGCTAATCGCCAAGGACAGCCCCTCCGTTAAAGACCCGAGAAACAGCGAAATAATCTCTCTAGGCGAAGCGATCAAGCAAGGTCTGATCGACCCGAAGACCGGAACAGCCCTCGATCCATCGACGAGTTCGCCATTGTCACTGACGGACGCCCTCGATCGCGGGCTTATAGTGCCAGCGAAACGCAAGATATCGCTTCCAGAAGCCGTCTTCAAAGGTCTCTACGAGCCGACAACCGGTCGTTTCATCGTTCCAGAAACCAGAGAAAAATTGCCAACGGATCGAGCCATCAAGGTTGGCGTCATCGATCCCAGCACGGCGGTGGTCGTACGACAACCAGACGGAAAGGCGATCACCTTCAAAAAGGCCATCAAGGAACTAATAGTAGACCCGAAGACTGGTACAGTCACCAACGAGAAGGGTAAACCCATCGATTTCAGAGAAGCACTCGAGCATGGTCTGCTGTTGGAGGCACGACGACCCATGACTTTCAGCGAGGCCATCTCCAAGGGAATTCTAGACGGAAGAACGAACATGTTCCTGGATCCTCAGACAGGCGTTTATCTGAGTCTCTTAGAGGCCATTCAAAGGAACCTGATAGACGCCGACTCGGTTACCGTCAAGGATGGAAGGAGTGGTTTCCGAGAGAGAATATCCCTCGTGGAGGCCATCAGAAGCGGATACATAAACGGATCTTCCGGTAAAGTGAACATCACCCCGGAATCGGCCATGTCCTTGCAAGAAGCCTACGAAGCCGGCTTGATCGTGGACCACAGAGCAGCCGTGTCCCTGCAACGAGCGATCCACCAAGGCCTCTACGACGAGCAAACCGGAAAGATCACCGATCCCAGCACGGGTCGAGCGGTAACTTTGCACGAAGCGATGAGAAATTGCGTGGTCAGTCCGACGCTCGCCTGTTATTGGGACAGAAGAGCGGACAGATTGCTTTCTCTAGCGGAGACCTGTCGAGCAGGCGTGATAGACAGGCGTTCGGGAATGTTCAAGGAGCCTGGAGCGAACAGAACCGTGCCCTTGACCCTCGCCCTGCAATTAGGCCTAATCGTTGACATTGAAACGGCAGAATTCAGTCTCTACCAAACAGTCGTAATGCACATCTACGACCCAGCCTCCGGAAAATTCACTCACCCGACGACTAATCAGAAACTGACGCTTGCGGAAGCCTGCAGATCGGAGCTGATCGATCCTCTCTCGTCCATCGTACGCGATATTCGATCGGACAAGTACGTGTCGCTAACCGAGGCGATCATTTCCGGGGTAATCGACGACGCTCGTGGCTTGTACATCGCCTTGCCACAGAACGAACAACCGATCGATCTCTGCGAGGCCGTGAGGAGAGGCTGCATCGTGCCCTCGAGGCTTCCACTCAGCATAGAGGAAGCAGTCGTCTGCGACCTTTACAGAAGTCAGACAGGAACGTTCGTCGATCCACGAACGAACGCGAGCCACGATCTGAGCCGCGCGTTCGACGTGGGCCTCCTCGATCCAGACACAACCGCTCTGAAGAACGCAACTACAGGACAGATCACCTCCCTGCCGATGGGAATCGAGAAAGGCACCATCGACGTGGCTCACGGTCGAGTGCTCGACTCGAAGACGAAGGTTGCCTACCCGATCGACGTGGCCCTCGAACGAGGCCTACTGGTCACTTTAGAGAAACCTCTGACGCTCACCAGGAAAGACGAGCCGTCGCGACAAGAGTACACCCTTCGAGAAGCCATCGACGAGCGTCTTCTCGATCCTAGCATGGCCGTTGTCAAGGATCCGCAAAGCGGTCGATTCGTCACGATCAACAACGTCCTGGCGGACGGTATGCTGGACCCAGCCAGCAGAGGAACGTTCGAGACCACCGACTCCTCTCGAACAGCTGACGGCAAACTCGCGCCGCGGTTCGTACGTTTCGGCGAGATAGAGGTATACTTCGCGAGACCTCTCAGCTTCGAGGAAGCGACGGAGAAGGGATACCTCTCGGTCGACAGCGGGAAACTGATCGATCCGAAGACCGGTGAGACGGTGACGTTGAAAGAGGCGGTCAGCCTGGGCATCGTGGACTCTGATTCCGCGTTGATCAAAGACACCAAGAAGAAGAAGTTAGTGAAGCTCGCGGAGGCGTTCAGGAAAGGTTTAATGGACGCTGAGAAGGGGAACGTATTGGAAACGGAAACGTCGAGGCTGTACCCGTTGTCGAGGGCGGTCGAGACCGAGTTGTTGATCACGCCGAAACGCGGTTTGTCGTTCATCGAGGCGTTGGAGTTCGGGCTTTACGACGGTGGATCCGGTAGATTCCATGATCCGTTCCGGGTCGCGTCCGCGTTAGATCGGAAACCGGCGACGTTGAAGGAGGCGATCGACACGGGATCGATAGACCCGTCTAGCGCGGTGATCAAAGAGCCCGGGACCGGTAGAATCGTTAGTTTGTTAGAGGCTGTTAATGCCGAGATAATAGATCCTATAGCGGGCAGGCTTATCGAAGATGCATCGGGAAAGAGCCTTGACTTCGCGAAAGCCCTGGAGCAGGGTTATATTCTCACCGCAGAAGCTAGGGTAAGTGGCACTCTTTCTTGCTTCTTCTTCTTCTTCTTCTTCTACTTATTCTTCTATCTCTACACGTTTCTTACTGTGCAAGTCGTCGTTCCACGCGCGACGACTTGTTCCTCTGTCCCTCGTAAACTGTCCTCACCTCTCGCTATCGTTCTGCTTCTCCTTTTTTCTTCCTCCCTTAGCTTTTCTTCTCTCAATTTTTTCGTCTCTTATCTATATATATATATTTTTTTTTTTATGTTACTTTTTGCTCTTTATACGTATATTTTTTTTTGTACTTTTTGACTCTACCTATTTTTTAATAACCGCTTGCCAAGGGTAATGAATCGTAATGCATTGTAAAGCTTCGATGCATCCCCGTCGCCTATCGCTCTACGTGTGCGACGATAGCCGACTGCGAAACTACTCGCGAGCTCGCACTACTTTAACCTATGTCACGCAACTCACCCTCGCTATCGACCGCCATAGTCGGTAGCAGCGATTACTACCTAGCAAGGCAGTTTAACAGCGAACATCTCTGCCTGATATCGGACACGAACTCTCTCATCTTGCATGGTGCACCTGGGACAATAAAAAAAAAAAGAAAACAAAAGAAAAGAGCGTGCCACGGTGTCGATGATCGAAACCACGACGAGTTGAGTCGCCTATCAGCTATTGGAACGAAAAATGGCCAACGAAAAGAAGAAGAGAAAGAAAGATGGAAATCGTCGTGACGACCGTTTCGCGTGGGGCGCTCCTCTTTTAAATTAACAACTATCCAGATCGCTCACACACGCATTATCCATCAGGACGCACGTCATATCACTTGTTCTTCACGTAACAGGGGGCTAATGTCACGTTATATACTAATCAACGATGCGCACTCGCCGGTTAAATAAAGAGTAACGATCGATGAAAAAAAAAAAAGAAAAAATTAAAGAAACGAAACGAACGGACGCGGTAACACAGCTAGTTAGTTGTTACCTACGATCTAATAACCGTTTAACAGTATCCAATCGATCCTCCGCGTCGCCTGATCGCATCGGCAGTGCTAACTCGAGCAAATCGGTTGTTAATTGTGTAATATGCACGTCTGTTAACCGACGTTTCACGCTTCTCTTCGATACGAGTCGTTGGTCGATCAATTTTTCCCTCGTTTCTCGCCCGTGTCGCTCGTCCCATAAAAAGGGACGCGAATGGGGCGGAAGAAAAGCGTGAAACGACGACATCGTGTAATGTACATCGATACGACCTGTACTACCATGGCATTAACGACGAAACGAATCGACAGCGACTACTCGATGCGTAGCCACGTGTTACGTGTGATCGCATGCTTAACCAGATTATCATCACACGCATATTTATATCAATATATACAATTTCTCCCTGGCCCCCTTTTATTAATCGAGTAACGAACGTATACGTGCATATATTATATATATGTATATTATATATATACGTGTACATACACATCGTTTTGTTCATTTTTCTATTTTCAACGATGCTCGTATTTGTTTGATCCAGTCGGATTATTTACACTGAAGTTTTACTTTTTTTCAGGTATTATTGCGTTCAGTTTTAAGCTCGTTCCTGTCCCCCTTTCTAGCACGAGTTATGCGGGAAAGCTCTGACCACCGTAGCATTGCTGAACATATCTACATTTTATTATGTTTATTTATTATTAGCTGTATTATTAGATAATAGACGATACGGTCCGTATCGTTAATCGCGTGTCCCATGCCCCGTATCATCTCTCGTATTCACTTCGTTCGTCATCTCCTCGCGCGATATCGTTCTCTCCAAGTTTGTCAATTTTGCTTGTGGACGCGTCTTACTGAGACGAGAACGCGGCTTCCGTTTCTGTCCTGTCGTACGCTTGAGACTGCATAGAAAAAACCACGTACGGGAGAAATATGCAGTTCGATTACTCGCTGCAGATCAGATCTTTTTGTTTTTTTTTATTTTGGTTCTTCTAAAAACATCTGTGTTTTTTTTATATAATTTTTTTTCTAGTTAATACTTAATTATAACGTGTTACGTTTTACGTTCCAAGTGTGTGTATGTGTTTGCATGCGTGAGATACGTTTTTAAGCTTTATTTACCATGTTCTGTTTTTTTATTTCGACTGACAAACGTTGTTCCTTACAGACCGACCGCCATTGGTAAGAGGGCGGTTTTCTTCTTTATTCCTCGTCGTTTTGTTAACCGTTAAGAGAGCACGTTAGATAAGAGACTAAATCGCGACGCTCGTTTGTCTGCCTGCGAGTAGTTACCACATTAGCACGTTTTCTCTGTTGCAAACAATTGTAGCAAGCGGTCGAGGAGAAGTACAAGTTGTGCGACGAAACGTCCTCGAGGCTGCTGCAATGGATATCCGAGGTCGAAGACAAGCTGGCGAACCAGGAGAACGTGAACGAGGACGTCGACGAACTACGAAATCAAATAAACGCGATGAAAGTAAGCGTTCTCGTATTCTACCTACGGTTTGCAAGTATGAAAAGAACGACGACGTTGAACGTTCGTTCGATTGATATTCGCAGGAGATCAAAGAAGATCTGGAAGCCCATTCGCGTCCAGTCTCCTCCTGTCTCGATCAGATCCGGCAAGTGGTTCTGACCGGTGGTAACGTACTGTCCAGCGAAGAAGTCTCCACATTGGAGAGGAACGGTCGATCCCTGAAGACCAGGTTCGACAGAGCATCCGATCGTACCGAGAGAATGGTGAAGCGATTGATGGCTGCCAGAGACGAGTTGGTCAAGTTCAAGTTAGCGTCTAATTAAAATTCCTTTTTATCCTTCAAAAACTCTTTCTCGATCAGGCGTAACGAGTAATTGCTCCATACGTTTCACAGGAACGAGTTATCTACGTTCTCCCACTGGCTAGATAACGCGAGGAGAATCCTCGAAGAGAAAGAACATTCGTTATCCGATTTAAATAAACTGACCAGTAGCACGGATTCGACTCGGGACTTCATCAGCGACGTGATAGCGCACCAAGCTGATCTTCGTTTCATCACGATGGCCGCCCAGAAGTTCATGGACGAGAGCAAAGAATTCCTCCACGTATTGAACGAATTCCGAACCAGTTTGCCGCAGAGACTACCTCATAAAGAACCAGTGGCCAGCCAGGACTCGCCTGTGCGCGGCGAGGTGTCCGTCGTTACCGCCCAGTACAAGGACCTGCTCTTCCGTGCCAACTCGTTGTCTGACAAGCTTTCCGGCGTTGGCGGAAGGCAGAGAGACTACAGGGAGTCGCTGGAGAAGGCCAGAAACTGGCTGAAGGAAGTTGAACCAAAGATCCACAGAGCGATTTCAGAAGCGGTCGCGGCCGAGCCTAAGCAGGTGGAAGACCAGTTGAGCAAGGCGAAGGCATTGAACAACGAGATGCTGGCGAACGAGAGGCTGGTGGAGAACGTGAAAGTGACCGTCGAGGCTCTCTTGAGGTCTCTCGACGGGCAATTGACACCGAAAGAAGTGGACGAGCTGGAAGAGCCAGCTAAAGCTTTGGAAGACAAGTACAAACAGTTGACCAACGCTATCGCCGAGAAGTGCCAGGAGCTGGATGCAGCGTTGGTTCGAAGTCAAGGAGTGCAAGACGCGTTGGATAGCTTGGTGCTCTGGTTGAACAATATTGAGAGTCAGTTCAAGTAAGTAATGGCATTTAGAAGGAGATTATCGATAAGGTAATCGGATCGAATCGATCAATGATGATTTGTTTTTAACAGAAACATTCAACGACCGGCTAGTCTGCAGAAGGATCGTCTGGAGGAACAGCAGAGGGATCAACGTCTTCTCCAAGCCGATTTGGATAGTCATCGTCTAAGCGTGGAAGCTATAGCAAGCAGCGCGCACGACTTGTTAACCAATTCCAGCAATGCGAGAATCGCGAAACGTATAGAGGGCAAGCTGAACGATGTCCAGAGCAGATTCGAGAAGCTAATGGACAAATCATTGCGCAGAGGTGAATTCCTCGACGAGATCGCGCAAGCGCTCAGCGATTTCTTAGTCGAAGCCACAAAGTTCGACAGCTGGTACGCCCATATGATCGAGGCGCTAGAGTCGAGGGATCTGAGCAAACTCGACGTCACGGAATACGACAGCAAAATGCTGGGCCTGATGGACAAACGCGAAGATCAACGGTCCAACTTCGAAGACCTGATTCGCAACGGGAAGAACTTGATCTCGAAGAAGGACGTCACGGACGTGGCGCAAATTAGAGACAAGATCAAGGCGCTCGAGTCGCAATGGAAAGAAGTGAACAATTTGATCGACGAGAAACAGCGACTGAGCAAATCTAGGGCGGAGCAATTGTCCGCGTACGAGAAGCTACGCGATCAGGTAATCGATTGGCTGACACGAACCGAGAGCAAAGTACAAGGACTCGAGCCTGTAGCTGTTGACGTGGACAAGTTGAAGAGGCAAGCAGACGAGTTGAAACCGATTCAGAAAGAATATCGCGATTATGGTAACACCGTTGACAAGGTGAACGATCTTGGAATCGCGTACGATGGCTTGCTCAAGGAACGCACCGAAAGTCCAACTCGTCGACGTGGTAGTACCAGTCCAACTAAGAGACCAGGTACATACTAGTCACTCCTATTCCTCTCCTTAGCCGTTCAGTCATCGATGCTTTGCCAATATTTCCCAAACCATACACACGATCATTTCCACTTGATCACAATCTACGACTCATTCATCTCATCTGTCGTACAACTTACACGACATTTTTTTTTCTTTTTTTTTTTGTAGTACGACGAATGTCACAAGACGGTCGCTCACCATCTCCCGCTAAATTGTATGCTGCTCAAAGTCCGGTCTCCCCAGGTGGTAGCAGCGGCTTCAGCAGCCGGCGTTCCAGTCAGGACGGTTTCCACCTGGAAGACTTGTCGCCAGTTCAGCAACAGCTCTCTGAGATCAACAACAGATACGGACTGTTGGGTGTTCGTCTGTCGGATCGTCAAACGGAACTAGACAATGTCAAGGATGAGCTGAGGAGGCACATGGATAATTTGAAGACGCTTTCTCAGTTCTTGGAAAAGGTAGAGTATCGATCGTAGCTCTTGTGGTTTATAAACGAGCGAAAGGTGGTTAAATAATGCGAATGCTTACAGATTCAGCGACAAATACCGAAGGAGACGATGCCAAGCACGAAAGAAGAAGCCGACAAGACGGCGAAACAGATTAAAGTCGTGATCGAAGAGATGTACGAGAAACAATCTTTGTTGGACACCACGAGAACTCAGGTTCGCGACTTGGTCAGACGCAAGAAGGGTGCATACGGTGTGGACAGACTGAATGATGAAATGGAGGATGTTACCAGCCGATGGAGATCATTTAGTGAACGTTGCAAAGACAGAATTAAATTCCTGGATGACGTGAAAGACTTCTACGATACATCCGAGGGCCTGGCCTCGTGGCTGGGATCGAAAGAGAGAATGTTGGGCGCCTTGGGTCCAATTTCAGCCGACCCCAGGATGGTCGCCAGTCAAGTGCAGCAAGTGCAAGTTTTGCGAGAAGAATTCCGTACCCAGCAACCTCAATTGGATCATTTGGTCCAGGTTGGAGAGAACATTCTGGGAGTCATTGGAACTGACACCACCGACGGCCAAAGAACCAGCGCTAAATTGGGATGCATCTTAGACAAATGGTCCGACCAGTTAGCTCGTCTCGAAGAACGAGCGCAGAGCTTAGGCGATGCGGTCGACACCAGCCGTGAATTCGACGCGAGTTTGAACCGCCTGCGCGACGCTCTACAAGGTATCTCCGACAATCTCGACGAATTGACCCTTGAGAAAGACCCTGAAGATCAACTGCGTAAGATCGAAAATCTGGAGAGGCAACTGGAAGGACAAAGACCTTTGCTCGCGGACGCTGAAGCAGCCGGAGACCAGTTGTGCGAGGTTTTGAGCGACCCGGCGTCCAAATCCGAGATTCACGGAAAATTGGCCGCAGTTGGGAAACTGTATACCAATCTCCAGAAGAAACTCGACCATAAGAAAGCTGAGATAGAGGGCAATCTGCGAGATGGACGCCAATTCGAGGCCTCGTGTACCAAAACGCTGGGCTGGCTCGCTGACGAGCTTGGAAACATGTCCGAGAAGTTATTGGTGTCCGCCGATAGAGACATTCTACAGCAACAGCTGGACCATCACGAGCCAATGTACAGAAACGTGATGGGCAAAGAGCACGAAGTGATCATGCTCCTGAACAAAGGACGGGACATGGTGGCGCGATCGCAGAAGGTCGAGAACCGATCTCTGCAACGTGACTTGGACAAGATGCAATCGCAATGGGATCGTCTGAAGAAGGATATGCTCGACAGACACACCAAACTTCAGACCTGCGCGGAGCATTGCAAGAAGTACTACAAAGCTCAAGATACGTTCCTTCCGTGGCTTCGTCAAGCCGAAGACAGGCTCGAGTGTCTGAAACCGGCCTCCTTCAAGCGTAAAGACATCGAGAAACAACTGAAAGAGCTGTCCTCGTTCAGGAACGAGGTGTGGAAGCACTCTGGAGAATTCGAAAACAATAAGACTCTTGGCGAGACATTCCTCGGAGCTTGCGACATAGACAAGCAAAATGTGAAGAACGAGCTTGGCGCTATGAAGACCAGATGGGACAAATTGAACAATGGTAAGTTTAATCGAACGCCCTTTGTTACCGAATAGTCGTCTTAATCAGTCTACTAATGTCGTTGTATGAATCGATTCATGTTGCAGATCTAATAGCGAGAACACAGTCATTGGAGGACACTGCAAGGCACTTGATGGACTTCAATGAAAACTTACGAGAACTTCGACACAGTTTGCAGCGTTGCGAGGACAAACTGGCGTCCCACGACGCTTTAGGTGGAGCGGCTAAAGACCCGAAACTTCTCGATAGGATAAAGGTAAATAGTCACGAGGAAGATCAATTACTTGATACTTGACTGACACGCGATATAACTCGGTTGCAGATTTTACGAGAAGAAACCGCAAATTTGAGGAAACCTCTGCAATGCGTGAAGCAACAGGCCAACGACCTGGTGAACACCGCTAGCGAGCAAGGAGTGGACGCGACGCATTTGCAAGACGAAGTGGACAACCTGAGCGATCGAATCAACGACCTCCAAGCGAAATTGGACGACAGGTGCAACGAGTTGCAGAGCGCAGCTACCGCGGTTGCACAATTCAACGATCACGCGAAAACGATCGGTCAACAGATCGCTAGTCTTGAGAGGGAATTAGACTCGATAAGAGCGCCAGGCAGAGAGATCAAGATAGTACGATCGCAAATCGAGGAAACCAGCAAGATAGTGAGCAAAGTGAACCGACTGTACGAGGAAGTATCCGATCTGGAGAACCTTGGAGAACGTCTGGTCGACTATGGCTTCGCGGCAGACGCTGTCGCAACCAGAGAGCAAGTCGCTGGATTGAAACGACAAATTGGAAAGCTCGATGATCGTTCCCGAGATCGTCACGACGAGCTTACAGCCACTCTGAACAAATTGCAAGAGTTCTATCAACTGCACTCGAATGTTATGTCCGCCATCGACGAGGCGAACGATCACGTGAGGAAGTTCAAGCCCGTTGGATCGGAGGTGGAGTCCATAAAAGCGCAGCAGGAAGATTTCCGACTTCTTAAATTGAACAAAATAGAGCCATTGGCTCGAACGGTCGAAGACTGCAATATTCTCGGCCAAGCGCTGATTCAGACCGCCGGTCGTGACGTGAACACTGGAAATATGGAGAAGGATGTGGACAAAATGAACGAAAGATGGAACGACTTGAAGGATAGGCTGAACGAAAGAGATCGAAGATTGGACGTGGGACTGCTGCAATCAGGAAAGTTCCAGGAAGCATTGGAGGGTCTCCAGAAATGGCTGACGGACACTGAGGAAATGGTGTCCAATCAGAAACCACCGTCGTCAGACTACAAGGTGGTGAAAGCCCAGTTGCAAGAACAGAAGTTCTTGAAGAAGATGCTGATGGATCGTCAGAACTCGATGTCCTCATTGTACAATATGGGCCAGGAAGTGGCTGCTGGAGCGGATCCTAAGGAGCGAAAGATGATCGAGAAACAACTGAAAGAACTGGTGGGACGTTTCGACAATTTGACTGAGAGCGCGGCTGAGAGGATGGAGGCGCTCGAACAAGCGATGGGTGTCGCGAAGGAGTTCCAAGACAAGCTCGTGCCCCTTGCAATCTGGCTGGACAAGACTGAGAAACGCGTCAGGGACATGGAACTGGTCCCCACGGACGAGGAGAAGATCCAACAACGCGTCACCGAGCACGACGCTCTTCACGAAGACATTCTATCGAGGAAACCTGACTTCAACGAGCTTACGGAGATTGCCAGCCAACTGATGGGCCTGGTAGGCGAGGACGAAGCTGCTCTCTTGGCTGACAAGTTCCAAGACGCAGCCGACAGGTACGCCAATTTGGTCGAACGCTCAGAAGCTCTTGGCAGTCTTCTTCAACGGTCCAGACAGGGCCTGCGTCACTTGGTCCTCAGCTACCAAGAACTCCAGGCCTGGATGGAGGGCATGGAGATCAGATTGTCGAAATACAGAGTCCTGGCGGTGCACACAGAGAAGCTTCTTCAGCAGATGGAAGATCTTGCCGATTTGACCGAGGAGGTCTCGACTCGGCAGACAGAAGTGGACAGCACCACCGACGCTGGGCTGGAATTGATGAAGCACATCTCAAGCGACGAGGCTCTTCAACTGAAAGACAAACTCGATTCCCTACAACGACGGTTCAACGATTTAGTCAGCCGTGGCTCCGACTTGCTCAAACATGCCCAAGAATCGCTGCCACTGGTCCAACAGTTCCATGACAACCATAATCGTCTGATGGACTGGATGCAGGCCGCGGAATCGGCTCTTCAATCGGCTGAGCCTCGAGAGGATGAGATCGTGCGATTGGAGATGGAGATATCGGAGTACAGACCAGTTCTGGACAAGATCAACGCCGTGGGACCACAGTTGTCTCAACTATCACCAGGTGAGGGTGCGGCTACCATCGAAGGCCTGGTCACCAGGGACAACAGACGGTTCGATGCCATCGCTGAACAGATTCAACGGAAGGCGGAGAGGATTCAATTGAGCAAACAACGCTCGCTGGAAGTGATCGGAGACATCGACGATCTCCTGGAATGGTTCCGCGAGGTGGACAATCAGTTGAGAGAGGCGGAACCACCGAGCAGCGAACCGGAAATCATCAGAGTACAGCTGAAAGAGCACAAGGCGTTGAACGACGATATCTCGAGCCAGAAGGGACGCGTCAGGGACGTGATATCAACGGCGAAGAAAGTGATCCGTGAGAATGGACAGCACGAGGACACATCGACGATCAGAGAGAAGATGGAGGACCTTCGAGAGACGATGGAGATCGTCTCTGGTCTCTCAGCTGACAGACTTGGCGCTCTGGAGCAAGCCTTGCCATTGGCTGAACATTTGCGCGACACCCACGTTGGTTTAGTCAGCTGGCTGGAAGAGGCCGAACAACAAGTGTCCATGCTTCCTATGCCCGCGTTGAGACCCGACCTGATAGTCGCCCAACAGGACAAAAACGAGCACCTGATGCAGAGCATCAACGAACACAAACCTCTAGTGGAGAAACTGAACAAGACCGGTGAAGCATTGCTGAAACTTTGCAATGAAGAGGAGGGTATCAAGATACAGGATATCCTTGAAGCGGACACCGCTCGATACACCGCCCTCAGAGCAGAGCTCCGAAGGCGACAGCAGACTCTCGAACAGGCGCTCCAGGAGTCCTCTCAGTTCTCGGACAAACTGGAAGGCATGCTGCGCGCCCTTTCCTCGACCGCCGATCAAGTCAACGGAGCTGAACCCATCAGCGCCCATCCTGGCCGCCTGCGGGACCAGATGGAAGAGAACTCGGGTCTGATCGACGAATTGACGCAGAGATCAGAGGCATACGCCGCCGTGAAGAGAGCCGCGGACGATGTGATCAGCAAAGCTGGTAACAGAGCTGACCCAGCCGTGAAGGATATCAAACGGAAGTTAGACAAATTGAATAAACTATGGAGCGACGTGCAGAAAGCGACTGTGGACCGAGGACACACTCTCGACGATGCGTTGGCGATCGCGGAGAAGTTCTGGTCCGAGTTGAACGGCGTGATGTCCACCCTGCGAGAGCTCCAAGACGCCCTCGCAGGTCAGGCACCACCAGCGGCCCAACCTGCCGCCATTCAACAGCAACAGGTCGCTCTACAAGAGATCAGACATGAAATCGATCAAACGAAACCCGACGTGGAACAAGTCCGCGCTTCCGGCCACGAGCTGATGGGTCTCTGCGGTGAACCAGACAAACCGGAAGTGAGAAAGCACATTGAGGATTTGGATCAAGCCTGGGACAACGTGACTGCCCTCTACGCCAGACGCGAGGAGAACCTGATCGACGCCATGGAGAAGGCGATGGAGTTCCACGAGACCTTGCAGAACCTGCTCGAGTTCCTCCAAGAGGCTGAGGACAAGTTCGCCCGCATGGGACCGCTGGGCAGCGACATCGACGAAGTTAAGAAACAGATCAAACAATTGGCCAATTTCAAATCGGAAGTAGATCCACACATGGTCAAGGTCGAGGCTCTGAACAGGTAACCAAACACGATTCTTTCGTCCCACTGACTTTGGCCCCCGCCCACATTTGCGATTTGCTGGATTCACGCGTGATCACACGATATGTTCTCCATAATGGCCGCGTATCCCCCGTCTACGTTGTTTCCAGCGCGATATCGCGGTGTCTCACTTCTTCTCTCTGATTTCTGTTACGATCCGCGCGCGATTTACCATTTGTACGATAACGCAAGCTTCTCTACGTACAGCCAGCGAGATTCTAATCCCAACTTTTGTTTTTTCCGCGCCGGTTCCTGAACGCATAGGAGTCTGACAAGGCAAGTCAACCTCTCTCTGTGTTATAGCAGTAGTTAGAGCATGGCTTCAAATGTTATTTTATATATACATATATATATATTTATATTGTACCTCGATCATACACACACACACACACACGTACATACCTACGAGAACGCCCCCCCTCGCCCCTCTAGCCCTTGTACTTACAGTAATGTCCGTAACTATGTAATATCCCAGTTGAGGTCGAATAATTGGAATCCCTAACTTATATCTGTTGGTTGGAGTTCGAGCAAGCGTTTGGTCGACGATGTATCCGCCTGCATGTCTGCCTTGGCTGTTGCCTGGCTCCGTGACGTGCCTGTTCTACTTACACACTCCATATCGTAGGTATTTGCCCGTGGACTGGACGACGAACGCGTCAGTTACAAGACGCTACTCCGTTTCCATCATCGAGGACAAATAATTTTACCTGTCAAGCGCCACTTCGAGTATACAGTGAAATAATAAGAGTCCTCGATGGCGTTAACCGAGTGGTTCCTTAAAATAAGTATCGCTCCTCTCCCGTAGAATTCGTGGGCCCTGTGTTCATTCCGACTAAACACGGACATCTAAACGTACCGGTTTAAGCAACGGTCGCTCCCATGGTGTACGCTTTCTCACATCGACGCGTACAGTTCTCGTTGAGCAGTCGATACAAATTGTACAACTCATCGTCGTACCATTTCAGACAAGCCGCGGAACTAACGGAGAGAACATCGTCGGAACAAGCTGCAGCCATCAAAGAACCGCTTGGCGCGGTGAACAAACGATGGGACGGGCTGCTACGAGGACTCGTGGAGAGACAGAGGCTCTTGGAGAACGCGTTACTGCGTCTAGGACAGTTCCAGCACGCTTTGGACGAGCTACTGGTGTGGATCGAGAAGACGGACAACACGTTAGACAATCTGAAAGCCGTGGCTGGAGATCCTCAGGTGATAGAAGTCGAGCTGGCTAAGCTGAAAGTGTTGGTGAACGATATCCAGGCCCATCAGACCAGCGTGGACACTCTGAACGACGCTGGAAGACAACTAATCGAAGATGGAAAGGGAACAGCCGAGGCATCGACGACCGCGGAAAAATTGGGCACTCTGAACCGTCGTTGGCGCGATTTGCTGCAACGTGCCGCTGATCGTCAACGCGAACTGGAGGACGCGCTTAGAGAGGCGCAGTCGTTTACCGCGGAGATTCAAGATCTGTTGTCTTGGCTCGGCGACGTAGACAATACCATAGTCGCATCGAAACCAGTGGGAGGACTACCGGAGACAGCCTCTGAACAGCTGGAACGATTCATGGAGGTGTACAATGAGCTAGAGCAGAATCGTCCGAAGGTCGAGACCGTTCTTCAACAGGGGCAGGAGTACTTGAAGCGCGCTGACTCGAGCAGCGCCGGTGGATTGAACCACAATTTGAGGACGTTGAAACAACGATGGGATAACGTGACCGCCCGCGCCAGTGATAAGAAGATCAAGCTCGAGATTGCTCTGAAAGAGGCTACAGAGTTCCACGATGCACTCCAAGCGTTCGTTGACTGGCTGACCAATGCAGAAAAGATTCTGACCAACCTGAAACCTGTTTCAAGGGTGATGGAGACCATACTCGGCCAGATAGAGGAGCACAAGGCGTTCCAGAAGGACGTTGGAGTTCATCGTGAAACTATGCTGAACCTCGACAAGAAGGGCACGCACTTGAAGTACTTCTCGCAGAAGCAGGACGTGATCCTGATCAAAAACCTGTTGATTAGCGTGCAACACAGGTGGGAGAGGGTAGTCTCAAAGTCTGCCGAGAGAACGAGGGCTCTGGACCACGGATACAAGGAGGCGAGAGAGTTCCATGACGCTTGGTCGAGCCTCATGAACTGGCTCGACGAAACGGAGAAGACCTTAGACGAGGTAGCCGCGGACGGTGGCCTCGGAGGTAACGATCCGGAGAGAATCAAAGCCAGACTGAACAAACACCGCGAATTGCAGAAGGCGCTTAGCGCCAAACAAGGCACATACGACACCACTATGAAGAACGGAAAAACATTAAAGGACAAGGCACCGAAGAGCGACGAATTTGCTCTGAAGGAGCTCTTGAACGAACTGAAGAACAAGTGGACCACCGTTTGCGGGAAATGCGTGGACAGACAGAGGAAACTGGAGGAAGCGTTACTATTCTCGGGACAATACAAGGACGCGATTCAGGCGTTGCTGGAGTGGCTCGTCAAATCTGAGAAGCAGCTGGCGAACACTGGGCCGCTTTTCGGTGACCTGGACACCGTGGTGAACCTGGTCGAACAACACAAGACCTTCGAGAAGGACCTCGAGTCTAGAGCTTCGCAAATGGACTCTGTGATAAAAACTGGACGCGAGCTTTTGGGCAAGGCGACACCGGATGACGCCTCTGCCATCGAGTCGCAACTCGCCGAACTGAACGATCTTTGGAACACCGTGACCAGATTGTCCTCCGACAAGACTGGACGACTCGAAGAAGCCCTCAAAGAGGCTGAACGTCTGCACAAGGCTGTTCACGTGCTTCTCGAATGGTTGAGCGACGCTGAGATGAAACTTCGATTCGCTGGACAGTTACCGGAAGACGAACAAGAGAGCAGGAATCAGTTGATGGAACATGAGAAATTCCTACGCGAATTGCACACTAAGGAAGTAGAGAAAAATCAGACCTTGGAACTGGCTCATATCATTCTTGGGAAGGCTCACCCGGATGGAGCGTTAGTTATCAAACACTGGATCACAATCATTCAATCGAGATGGGAGGAGGTCGCTACTTGGGCGCAACAGAGGAACCAGAAACTGGAGAATCATATGCGAGGGCTTCAGGTAAACGATTTTCCTCCTCATCGTGTATAATCATCCCCCTCGAACTTCGATAACTGTTTCTTCTTCTTACCTTTCAGGACCTCGACAATCTTTTGGAGGAACTACTGTCGTGGTTGGAGGGTTTGGAGAATACTTTGAACGCTCTCGAGGCGGAACCACTGCCGGACGACAAAGCTACTCTGGAGATGCTCATCGCGGACCACAGAGAGTTCATGGAGAACACCAGTCGCAGACAGTTCGAGGTCGACCGCGTCTGCAGGGCGAGGCAGGTCAAGCCTGCGAAAGATACCAAGAAGATTTCGAAGGCTAAGTCACCCGCACCAACGTACGTTCACATTCTTTACCGTACCGTCTTTTCTCTGGTCCCAGTTTTTTTAGCGGGTTCAAACGTCAAGATCGCCGAGGATCGCGCTCTCGTCGAAAGTCATCGTTCGTTCGAGGTAGCCGAAGCAAACGATAATCGCCTACTCGCTTCTCGATTTTGATTTGTATAACTCTGTAACGTACACACACTCTCTCTCCTTTCTGTTCGTTTTCGTTTTGCGTGCGCTTTGTCGTTTCAAAGTTACACTTGCCCGTGCATGTGTTGCGTTTGGTATATTCTCTTCTATCAATCTGTGGTACAAGTACTCTTTTTTTTTTTTATACATTTTTTTCTACGTGAACGATTTTTGATAACGATCGAGTACGGACGTCTACGGAGGAGAGCTGGAACCGACAGGAAGACGTGTCGACGAGTAAAACCGTGTTGTCGAGGTTCGATCAGTTTTGTAGTAGCATGGTATGTGATAGCGTATCTTGAAATCTGAGGAAACGTGTAACACTCCGAAGCGCATCCGAGGCGTACACTCTACGAACATGAAGAAAGAACAGGCTTCGCTCTATTTAAACGTGGCGATTCTTTAAGTAATTAATTTACGATGCACCAGGCTTATTCTTTCTTCTTTCCTCTTTTCGTTTGTTTACCCGTCTTGTAAGAATCGGTCGCCGATATATGGGACTAAGCGATCGATGCACGAAGTCGCGAGTAACCGATAGAGAAGTGTCGAGTGATGTGACGCATGTTCCTGTTTAGCCGAGCCAGCCCAGGCCGTGACAGAACGCCCGATTCGTTGCCGCACATAGGCCCACGGTTCCCACCTAAAGGAAGGTTCGTCAATCACATCCCTACTTCGATTATTTCTAATCGTCCGTGCATTTGCTTTCAACCCCTAACACACACCTCAACTTGTCACTCTGTTTCTTTGCAGTTTGATCGGCGGTCGCGTCGATCCTTTCATGGATGAACGATTCTCTCTCTCGTTTCTCTCTTGCTATCTTTCTTCCTCTAGTCTTTCTATCATCTCGTTTGATCTATTAAGTTCTAGACAATCACTATATAGATTGATCGATCTTTTATTTCATCGCTCACAAGCTTCCTTCGCTTCTCATACCTTGTTTATACAATTCTCGACGATTACGAGGCACGGAAGTGCTGACGCAATTCTGTGTGCTTCCACAGCAAAGGCGCCGAGCCGGAGTTCCGTAGCCCGAGGGTGAAGCTCCTGTGGGACAGGTGGAGACACGTTTGGATGCTGGCGTGGGAACGTCAACGTCGCCTGCAGGATAAGTATAACTACATCCAGGAATTGGATCGCGTAGCGAACTTCAGCTGGGAGGACTGGCGCAAGAGGGTAAATGAACCAGAGATTTTGTTCTATCAATCATTTATTTTCCATAGAAATTAACCAGCCTTATCATTGCGTTGTAGTTCCTGAAATTCATGAATCACAAGAAGTCCAGGCTGACGGATCTCTTCAGGAAGATGGACAAGAACAACGACGGTCTGATTCCTCGCGAGGACTTCATTCAAGGAATCATGAACACCAGTAATTGATCCATTTTAAAAAGCAGCCTTGTCGCACGGTAATCTGAAACGATAATCTGAACTGTAATTGTCTTTACAGAATTCGAGACATCGCGATTGGAAATGGGTGCGGTCGCGGACCTGTTCGATCGCCATGGCGAAGGACTGATAGACTGGAAGGAGTTCATCGCGGCCTTGAGACCGGATTGGGAGGAACGCAGGACGTACAACGACACGGACAAGATCCACGATGAAGTGAAACGACTGGTGATGCTCTGTACCTGTCGCCAGAAATTCCGTGTTTTCCAAGTTGGCGAAGGAAAATACAGGGTACATTCTCAGGGATCATTTGTCTCCCATTTTTTAATCGAAGAGAGTAACATACAGATCGTTTAACGTGTGAGTATTTATCTGTTTTCTAGTTCGGAGACAGTCAAAAGTTACGACTGGTTCGAATTCTACGATCGACCGTGATGGTACGAGTCGGTGGTGGATGGGTAGCATTGGACGAATTTCTATTAAAAAATGATCCTTGCCGCGGTGAGTGTTTACCCCCATTTACTCTATCTTTTTATCTTTCTCTCTACTCCGTTACCGCCGTTACTATACCGTCGGAATCGATGAGTTCGGGTATCAGTCCAATTTTGAATGATTTTTTTTTTCTTTTTTTTTCAACGGATATGAATTTTTACAAATAGAACTTTCAAACTTCCCTTGGACCGTTCCGTCTCGTCCCTGTCTGCCTTTGAACGCGGCACGATTGATTACGGTTCTCGATTAAGAAGTTTCTCTCTCCCCCAAGACTCCTGTCTCCCATCCAAAGAGGCAGCTAAACGCGTTTATGTTTCTTTACCGATTAGTCGCGCGTGTGGGATTGAATTAATCTGATTTTGGTTTTCTACACGTTCGCTAACGTTGTAACGCTTTTTATATATCGTTAAGTTTTATGGTTTTCGTTTTACGAAGTAACAACCCCTAACTTACGAAGAAAAAACGGACTCTATTGCATCCCGCTGCCTTGGAATCGAACGTCGACTAGCGCGTTCGCGGCCCAAATGACTAAATGAACGAAACAAAACCCGCTAGATGTACTAAACAGAAACAAAGAATAATGTCATTCGTCAAGCTGTCTCACTAACGAACCCCCCCGTCAACTTCTTTCCGCGCGATCATTCATTTCTCTCTTCATTGTCTCGCATTTTTGTTGGCGCTATATGTATTTACCTACCATTTTACGTGTACGATCTCAGCTCCTGAGGTACAAAAGTGTGAGCGTGACTAATCATTAACCGACTCTGGACGAGTTTTGTTTTTTAACACCCGTGTACACGAGCAGAAGAGGAAAGCGTGCGCTCGTTACGCGCGATCTCCGCTTCGCGACCTCTGCCTTGCGTCTTGTTTGGCCAAGGTTCTCGTTCTCGGCTTGACTTACTAACCACCACGAACGAATCTCCGTTCCACGAATCTCATTTCGTTCTGTCTTATATTTTTTTGTTTTTTTTTTATCGTTACGCAATTTTTGCCAGTTAGCCGTTTCGTTGTTCGTTCAGTTTCGCAGAGCAAGTTCGTGGAACACGATCGTTCTGTTTTACCCACCATAACGATCACACAGTGTATATTGGGTAATCTAGGAGACTCGTATCGCTTGTCATTAGTATGTTACTAACGTCAACCGAATCATTCTCTGCCAACTGTCCCCTACCTCTCACCCTCTTTGATCAACGAATTAATCATGTTCTTCCATCTCTGTTCCATCTCATTTTTTTATCTTTTTTTTTTCTGTTTTCAATTCATTGCGCACCAACTATGTCGACTTGTCTCTCCGACATGAATACGTGTACAGTTTTAAATTGCGCATCGAGTTCATTCGATATTGCATGCATCCGTCTACTTTACATATGAAACAAAATAACAACGGACCAACTAAACGCCTCAAATCGTGATTAACTCGTCAAGTTTTTCTAATGCCGATACCGGACCCAAACAAACCGGAACAACACGAGGGTTGGTGTCCGCTCGGTGAGAATCTTTTTATATGGGAATAAATGACGGTTCGTGGCCCGTGCATCAGAGAGAAATGGCTCCTTTTCTCCGTGAAATTCCTTACTTTCATTTTGCCGATTCGCCGAACGAACCAGGCAATTCACGTCGAAAGAATAAGAATGTATTGGCCACGAAGTAAACGTTTTCGTATATCCTGCATGATACGTATCTTGTACGTGTACTTATGTACGTATTGCTTCCTCGCAACGAGTTCGAGTCTTGTGTACCTTAGTTCGTTGAATCGCGTCTGTTTGCCGTTTCGCAACAGTTTATCGTTTGTGTGTGTGTGTGTTGAGTAATTAAAAACGGCATGCAAGACAGTGTTCCGAGTTGAAGTTTGCTCTAACCGAGAATCTTGAACCGTGCTCGCGCGTGCACACGGTCAGATATCAATACAATCGTTCTTTTTACCTATCTCGATCATTTTCTTCCTCTCATCGGACGTATTACGTACCTCACAGACGACCAGAGCCTCCCTCATTTAGTGTAACGACGTTCTCCGTTTGTCGTCGTCGAAAGTCAACGCTTCTCGGCCCGGTTTTGCTCGCGATCTTTAATTAGGTTTCAGTCGACGGTAAATATAGACGCTCCGACGGTTTTCTACGCCCGCTGAAATTAATTAGCCGCGGGTTGACGCTCGACGTCGACGCGATTCGCATGCTCAGCCCACGGTGTCGCTCGATATCTTCCAACGGGGCGTAATTAACGGGGAACCGTAATTGGAAATAGAGGTCGAGTCAAAGCGGTTGAACGGTTGAGAAAGTGTTCCATCGACACCACTCATCCGGTCCTCGGAGAAAAAGGAAGAACACTAGCGATTTCCATTGTCAGATCCATTACTCCGTACACTTCGACTACTATGGGACGAATGTTTTTGTAATACACTGTATTTTTTTTCTTTTTTTGTTCCACCGTACACTATCGCACCATGATACATACCGCGTGCGCCGCTGCCATTGCCTGACAACTATTACTACCGCCTACTATCGCTACTACTAATTACCCTCGCTGCGTTAACTGCTACATCCCGACAAACCTCTTATACATTTCTCTACTTCTCTTTACTCTTCTCTATACTACAACTTTCACTCTGCACGACACCCTGGACCACCCGTTCTACGGTGTGATACCGACACAAACCGGTCCTGTCGATCTCGCTGTTGATTACGCGCGCATGATTAATCGTTAACGCCGCTGCAAATGCGTATCAAACCCCTTTACCCTGCGTATATCTCTTGACCGCTTCACGTATTTTGTATATCTTTGATCGCTCTTGAATTTGTACTGTTCTACTGTTCTCGGCTGCCCGTTAATTATCCGCTCTTTCTATCTCTCTCTCTCTCTTTCTCTCTATCTTCTCTCTCTTCTTTCATTCTGTATCTCTGTCTGTATGAAAAAAAAAACAAACGTTTTCTGTACTTTGGCCCCGCGCCCCCGCCCCCATCTATTTTTCAACCCCGCGATACGTGTCCTGTAACGCCTCCCTTCTAACTTGCGTGCACGCAACACACTGTAGCCAAGGGAAGAACGAATATCGAGCTGCGAGAGCAATTCATATTGGCGGACGGCGTCAGCCAGACAATGACGGCGTTCAGATCGAAGCCGAGCCCGACCTCGACGCTGCAGCGTACGCCAATCTCATCCGCGAATGCTGGACCCATCACTAAGGTAACGTGTGTGTGTCACCTATCTATCGTTCCCTCGACGGACCCCCTGTATCGCGATCCTCGCGCTTCCAAGGTGACGCCTCCACCGTGGACCCGGTTCGAGTCTTCATCCGTCGAGGCGCCACGGACTCGCGATTCAGGGGGAACCGCGTGGGAACCGTAAGGGTTCCTCCTTTCGAGTGGGTTCAACGGGGTTCCGAGCGCGCAAGTGGCGCACTCGACTTGCATATTTCGAACGATCGAACGCACGACGGGAATAAACGTGTCTAGTTTCCAAGTGGAGAACACTCGTGCGCTCTGATTCCTGGCGCCCGCGTGAACGAGGGCCCAAGTGCTCGTTCTATCTCTCTTTCTCTCCATCGAGTCGCGCGCTCGAGTCTCTACGATCCGAGGGTGATTCGAGAAAAAAAAAGCAAACGTACGCGAAACATGGACCGCTGGATCGTTCGTTGATCCGTTCAGCCGCCCGAAAGCCGATCGATGCTCCACGGGGAATGACGTCCTCGGAGTTTCCTTGGTTCGATATGTATGGATCGCAACGATCGCACGCATCGTAGATCCCTTTCTCTATCTCTCTCTTTCTCCTGGTAATCCCGCCGCACACCCTCTGTCGTCTTCTCTGTCTATGGACTTGTCTTGGCTTTCATCCGGCCCCTCTTTCTTTCTGGCCTTCGCCTAGCACGTTCGAACGACGGTTCCACGCCTGTTCCGCCTCTTTCGGTAAGTACCAGCCACCTGACGGAAGGAAATCAGGGATTGTTGTGTTCTTCACGTCCTATGGTATTTATTTGTTCCCTGTTTTTTTATTATTTTATCTTATTTATCCTCGCATGCTAGCATGCCAGCTTTCGAGAGGGTAGCAGTCATCGCACCTAAGCTACCTTGGCCAGAGCACCATATATATATATATAGAGAGAGTCGCTTTCAGTCATTCCTGTCCCCTCATTCGGCTCCACTCCGAGCTCCCTGTTGGTTTTCAGCCCACGAAAATCAAAGAAATCCAAAAAGAAAAGAGAATACGTTCCTAGCCACGCTGATGCGCCTTCGAAATCGGGATCCAACGGGTCGTACAAGTGAATCGAGACAGCCCCTGGCGTTTCACTTCGCCGAGGGGAATAGAGAGAGTACCTCACCTCAGGAGATGCGATTTCACGAGATTCTGTTTTTTCTTGTTCTTTTTTTTTGTAATTTTTTTTTCTTTTTTTATTTTACGGTTTCTCTCTTTCTCTCTGTATCTGTCTCTAATTAAGAACTCGTACGTCGTGCTCGACTCACGTCGCCGTGGTCTTCATCGACGTCGACGACCTGCTTGTCCACGCGACGCGGCGAACATGGAGTATTTCAATCGCGATCGATATTTGTAAAGAGAGTCGCGAATGGAAGCCTCCAATGTTCGTCCGATCCGAACGGGCAAGCGAGAGGAAACGGTGATTCCGGCATATTTTCTACCTACCGGGGTATTCCTAAACTTTTCGTTTATGGGTGTAGCGGAGGAGTTTATGAACCAGCTGACGCCGATTTTTGAGAGTTTGAGGCAAAAGGAGGACCTCCCGTGCTCGTATCCCCTCCACATGCACGCCCCCTCTTATTATTGGGTAAATAAGAATACTCTGTCTACTGTTTTTATTTCTGCTGTCGATGGTGTGTGACACACGATGTATAGTCGGTACAATGTTAAATTATTAACCGTATCAGTTTTAGTTCTACCTGTCGAATCTCTCGTCGTTTTCTGTATTGTTTGGTTTCCCTTTTTATTTATTTTTTTTTTTTTGCTGTACGTTTCTTTTCTCTTACCCCTTCGAGTGCGCTTATCACGTTCCCAGGCCATCGTGCGACGACCGATGGGAACGTTTTTTTGTTGTTCACGATCTCAACGCCCCACTAATACCACCGTACGTACCGATCACGCGATCCCGAGTGTTTTTTTTTTTTTTCTTATTTAGTTTCTTGTCATTTTTTGCGCTGCTGCTATCGGCTGCCCCCCTCAAGCATTCTTCGGATTCTCGTGACGATGCGCGCGTACACGAACGCTACGAGAAACACCCCTTCATCGACTTGTGGCATATATCGTAGCTTTGACGAGAATCGTCTGTGCATGCGGTAGAAAATGGTAGCATTAGAGACCTCGACGATTCATACTTTCCACGGTGAGAAATTTAGGCACGTCGAACCGCGAGGAGGATACTCGAAGAATGGCAGCGCATGACCCACCCCCTCGCTGGCCGCGACCATCTCATCGAACGCGCGAAAGCGTTTTCGTTTTCATTTCCGCAGTTAGCCTCGCGATCGCGCGATTTATTTGCCCGTTCCATTTCTCTCTTTCGTTTCCACGTTCGTCGATCTGATTTGCCATTACTGATTTCTCGATTGGATGCCTCTGAACGATCTCTCCCCCTTCCTTCTTGGAACGCGAAATCGGCCGGGAAATCGTCCAGTTCGTTCGGAACGATTGGTGCCCTCGACACTCGAGGCAAATGAGAGCGATAGAGAAAAGAGGGTGAAATGCTCTGCCGATCCCCCGGTTCAGGGGCGATCGTCGAGGGTGTCGAACGTTTTGGGACGGACGCGTCGTTTTGTTGCGGGTCGCGTTTCGCGGATACGGTCGACTATTCTATCGATATGTGCATAACGATCTCCTGTATTGCTGTATTGGTGCGTGCATAGTGGCGTTGATCGGAGATACTTCGAATCACCATAAGCTACTCTATCTGTCCCAACTTCCTCTGGTAAGTTTGCATGGATCTATTTCTCGATAGACGTAAAAGAATCTATCTCTAACGGGCTACCACGGTGGTCTCACTCTCTCTCTCTCTCTTTCTCTCTCTTCTCTGGTCTACTTTTTTTCGTTTTTTTTCCTTCCTTTGATTAGATCGATCGGTTTCTAGTTCGCATCGGTGGCGTTGAAAGGTTGTAAACGAACGACCGAGCAGCACCGCGGTATAATTTTTTGTTTTTATCTACGACGTATCGCTGGTGGAATCACGGGGTCGAAGGAAACGTTCCTTTTTATGAAGACAACGAGGGGTTATCGCTGTCGTTGACGTTTCTACATGGGAGCCGTGTCTTTTCTTTTAAGGATTGCTTCATCGATGGCTCGCAAGTGTTGTACATTCATCAGGAGTCGAATAACTTGCTGATAATCGTCGTAATTCTTCTGAGAAGACACGGCTTAAGCCCATAATCCTCGACGGTGATAAGGTCTCTAATCTTTACCGCGAAAGCTTCGATCAAATTTTTCGAGAGATAACCACTCTTCCAAACGAATATATCTCCTCTCTCGTATACATGTAAATTTATCTTTCGATCGTGATCAAACGAACTTCCTTCCGCCTGGTGATTCGGCGAAATCTCGCCCCAAACTAACAGTTTCCAACGATGTTCACTGTTTGCCTATCTGTTCGTTCGCCTCTCTGTTTCTACCGCGTGCTCGCCGTCCTCACGGACGGTGGGTCGCATCTTTTCGTTATTCGCCATTTACTCCGTGTTCGTTTACTCGAGTCAAGTTTTCTGCCCGCGTAGGTGAGAGAACGAAGCGCGCGAAGCGTCCCGATGGGACAGTCGCGGGCGTCGCGATCCTCGTTGAGCGCCGGCACGCCGGACAGCCTCAGCGACAACGAGAGTTCCTTCAAGCTTGGCTCCGCCAGGAAAACCAGCACCTCTTACAGAACCACCATGACCCCAGGTAAGAAAGTTTTGCAGCTCCTTTATCCCCCTTCAAACGGAAATTGTAACCCCGCTCAATTCCAGCCAAGTTCGCGTTTAATACCATAGAATACCTGGTGGAGTTCCCCAGATTTTTCATTAGTATAACGTTATTAATGGTAATTTTATCCCAGGCGGAAGTCGACCATCGAGTAGACCAGCGTCGAGACCGGCGTCCAGACCGACCAGCAGACCAGGAAGCAGACCAGCCTCCAGGCAAGGAAGCAAACCACCGAGTCGTTACGGTTCCACGCAGTCGTTGGATAGCACTGGTGAGTATCTGTTGGATACGATCTCGTCGAGGTGGGTTTAATGAGTAATCGTTCAAATCGCAGACGACTCGACGAACGTCAGCCGCATTCCGCGCAGAACAGCAGTGAGCACGACAGGGAACACGCCTACGTCCAGCAGACACAACAGCGTGTCAGGGAAGCGACTTGGAACGCCTGTGAACGGCTCGAGTTCACGACCACGAACACCCACTGGTCTGGTTAGTCCTGCCAGTGGTGTTCCGTCGAGGTTCGTATCGATATCTCGTGTCGCCACCACCCTCCGCCCCCGTGTGTTCATCCGAAAAACGGAGGAGACGTGGAAGCTACCTTCGAACGACTAACTCGCATCTTGTCGAATCTAGATGATTTTTGTCGCATCGTCAGTTCGTGGTAGAAAGAATTAACGTATACGACCGTGTTGTATCGTGATGTATCTCGCATCTCGTTACTCCTGCAAACTTGGAATGATGATCGGACGTGTACCTCTGTGCAAGATACGGTGTTTCACTTCCCCGGCATTTTGGTCACCTTCTCTGTTTTGTTTCTCTTTTCGTTTCCTTTATTTTCACGTATCTTTTTTCTTTTTTTTTTTTTCTTAAGATTGTTATCGTTATCGTCGCGATCGAGATACCCGCGGACGGTTCAGAGTAAGTCGAGCGCGATCTTTAGAGCCACCGCCTTATATTAACCATTGCGGTACCAACGTGTCAGTTAACGATGATTAACATAAATTTGGTTAATAACATTTTTTTAGGTTTGGCACAATCCATAGAGCTTCGAGCATTCCAACCCTGACTGGTGTCGGCACACCGATCAGGTAAACTGAATTAACCAATTATCGAATCCGAGCGTCAAAAAATTTGGTGATTGGCTTTAGCTTCACACACGTCACGTGCTCTGGCGCTGGCACTGTACAGGTCTTCAGTCATCATTATTCAGGCATCTAACCGCTCTTCCAAATTCATGGTTTCTCTATCATTCAGCCAATGCTCGTAGCAGCGGTGGAGGTGGATCTCATAATATCTTTTCTTTTTGTCGTTCGCGTTCCGTTTCATTTATTCAGTTTAATTAGTCGAGCTTTGGTTCACGAATTCTGTTCTTCTTTTTTTTTTTTTTATACGAGACAAAAGTTCGAACCAGTTAAAAAAAGCTGAAAGAGTCACGCGATAGGTATACACGATCCTCATGTCGATTGATTAAACTGATCAAATTGGATGGTGATGGTTTAGCCGCTCGAGGATCCCCGTGTACGTGGGCACGGATATAAAATCCCCACAATCGACGACCAGCAATATTTCCACTCATTCTACGCAAAGCAACCACTCGACGGTTTCTACCGATTCTACCGGGTATGACCGAACTCTTTCCCGCTCTTATTAACACCGATTGATTGCCCCGCCTTTTCTGTTCTTTCTGCACTGTGTTCTTTTTCTCTCATTTGCATGCGCCACTTACGTCATTGTATCTTTTCCGTTTCCGTCCTTTTGTGGTGTGCCTCGACGACGACCTTCTGTTATTTTTTCAACGCTTCCCTTATCGCTCCATTAATAGTTCCATTTGAAAGCGAAGCAACGCTTGATCGACGAAGCAGCTTACTCGATCGCGAACGCGTAAATTGACAACAGGCGTTCGCCATCGATGTTCGCGCGATTAGCACACAGTTTGGTTTGCAATCTCACCCCCATTAACGGCCGCGTTTAACCGTGCACCGCTTCTGACCTACTAATTAATCCTCTGTCGTGTCTGTTTCCCAACACTATAGGAGCAGCTCGATGTGTACAAACTCGGCAACTAACACCTCGTCGGCCGTTAAGCAAGCTAGGTAATCATCGTTTCGGTCTGATTCGGTTTACACGTATGATACTGTGGTTTGTCGCTTCTCTGTCGTATTGTGACCGCAAATGTACCCCGTGTGTCGGGAGCAGAGCCCTCGATACGCGCCCGATCGACGTGGATGGCGTATCAATTCGCGTGATCGGTCGTTTCAAACCGTTACCGATCGACGAACCGATCGTGTTCGATGTAGAGCCAGATTCCCTCGCGCAGAGATCGTTCGCGTCGTGTGTACGTGTCGATTTAACGGCGCCAACGTCAGTGGCGTGTTCAATTTTAGACATTGTAACACCCAATGGCTATTTCTTGAAACCGGTGCCAAGAAGCGCAGTTGCTTCTTACGCTGATAGAATGATCGATGGCGCCAATTATGTGGCGCCAATTAAATTGGCACGTATCCACATGGAAAAAGATCAGCACTGATCGAACGACGTCGATGGCGTCTCTGAACGTGGGAATCAATTTGAGATCGTGGAACCTTGGAATAATACGAGACGATGATTTATCCTTTAGAACAAGGACACCGTCCAGCGGATCGAGCACGCCACTGCCGCCATCGCTGAAGTTATCCAGGAAGCCTTCCGGCGCCTCAGACACGTCCGTGTCAACGACACCGGCCAGCCAAAGGAAGGGCAAACCGACGCCTATCGACCAACGCGCGCCATTCCGATTGTAGTAACCGGATGTGATCCGTGCAGTCACCGATGGGAGGCCAAACGTATCTCGAAGCCGTTGATCGTCGGCTATATCAAAAAATCGACGCTTAGGATATTCTAATAAATATATATATATATATATATAGAGAGAGAAGTAACGATTCGAAACGCGCGAGAGAACCACCCGAGAGGATTACCCTTGTCCGGTTGCTAGCTTCCGCTGCTTCGACTACTAAACGCGAAACGTCGATACCTTCTACTCTCGGGGACTTCACGAATCGATTGAAAGAGCTTAACACTATCAAGTATTTTGTAAAAAAAAAAAAAAAACAAAGGACAAGAAACAGGACAAAAATGATGGAAAGAAGGTGGAAAAGACGAGTTGAATGAGACTGCGAAGCGATTTGAGTAGAGAGAAAAAATAATAGCCGCGGGAAGGGGCGTCGGTTGTACGTAAAATGCAATTTAGATCGATCCTACGTACGAGCCCGACGTTCGATTCCGCGGACGAGCGTAACGATTAACTCTTTCGTACTAAGTTTTCTTTACCGAGAAGTAGCGATAACGATTATCATTAATGTAATTGTAATTTTACGTTATCCATAGGGACTAGGTTTCTACCGGTCGTAACACAGACACACGAGAAGTAACGTTTCACGTTTGTCGAGAAAGAGGAAGAAAGACACATTTCGTCCGCCGCGGTGTATGCGTGTTCGCGAATCAAACGGTGTACGCCTGATTATCAGTTCGATCGAGTTTGATTACTTTTATTTCTTCTTTTCTTTTTTCCTTTTAATTATTACAATATATACAGGTACTTCGTTTCTATCGTTTCTCTCTGTCTACCGTTTACGGATAGAGAAAAAGGGCCCTGCGGGAAGAGCAACGAGAGCGAACGATGGCGATCAATGGATAGTAGAGGACGATCTTTATGTATATATTGCTCGAGTCTCCGTGTCGGCCTCGCATACGGAAAACCTCTCCGCGAATAAGACAGTTTCCTAAATGATATTTAAAAGTAAAAAAAAAAAAGACACAAATTACGCTACACGCAACGATTGCCTTAGGTCTATCGCCGTTAAACCGCTTCTGCGCGAATCGTACCTGCCTACCGTGGCGAGCCGGCGCACGGACGAGAAACCGGAAGGGCCCTTGGGAAGAAGCGTCGGCCGAGCGAACGGAGAACACGTTTTAAAATGACGAGGTCGTAGCCGCTTTGTTCAAACGAAAACTAAATGATACTACGGCGAAACTCCCCTGTTTATACTTGTCGGGCTTTACAAACGATGTATCTATTTTGCGAATTTCCAAGCGTTTTTCTCCCCCCCCGCCCCCCACTTTTTCTTCTGCCCCCCTCCCCCAATGTTTTTTTTTACGTTCTAGGACGCGATAATTAACGCGCGAGATAGCACGATTCGTACGATGATGCGATTAATCTATTAACTATTCTTAAATGTTAATCTCTGTTGTCGCTTTACTTGAAGGTTCTGTATCGTCGCTACTAATTGCAGTGGAAAAATATACGCAAACGCACACGCATTTGACATCAAAAGAAAAAAAAGAGAAAAAAAAAATAGAAAAGAGAAAATTGAAATGCTACATGAAACGAATCTTCCCATCCAATCGAGCAGGAGAAGAGGAGAACGAAGACTCTCATGTAAAAAGTATCGTTTATTATATATATATATATATATATACATATATAATATAATCACTCTCGAATTCTTCATTCGCGGAACAATCGTATTTACAAATCAGACGCAAAACTTAACAAGAAGCTTATATATATATACAATAACGTAACAGATTCAATATCTACGCGATAGCAATCGTTGGTATCCCGTTTAGATCCGAGGGAAATTAGTGCCGTAAAGTGTTTGGGACGGACCGAACGGACGATCGACCCGTGGAACTGTCTTCGCACGTGGCGAGCCAGAGTTGTCCTCGCTCGAAGACCATTTTTTATTCCGATTTCGTTGTGACGATCGAGTTATTTGCGTGAGAGTTTCTGAAGCCGTGCTTTCAGTCCCGTGGCGTTCAGTTTCAGCTTCTCCACGTTCTTTTTGCTCTCGTACTTCTTCCTCATCTCTTCCATTCGTTCCTTTCTTATTCGTTGCTGCTCCTTTTTCCAGATATCCTGCGGAATTCAACGCATTAGTTTCAAGATTAGAAAAGAAAAAAAGGAAAGAAGAGACATCACGAGCGATACCTTGAAGTCCTGACAGAAACCAAGCCAAAGGATGAAAAACGCGTTCGGATCAGCCGCGTCCAAGTTCTTCGCCCCTTTGGGCGTGTACTGATAGAACTGCATCACAGCCTTGAACTTGTTTTTCGCCTCGAGCAACGCCTCCTGCTCGTTCGCCAACTCCGTAGCCGCCTCGCTGAAGAACGAATCCATTTTCTCTTTGAACGGCTTCGACGATTTGGGATCGGCCGCCACGACGAGGTTACACTTGTCTATGCAAGCTGTACATATAAGAAAAAATGAAGCATATAAACTTCAGAACAGCGTTAGGTCGTTTCAGACGCGTTTATTACCTTGAAGATTCTTCTTCAACCTGTCCAGCTCACCGGAGAGATTCTCGAAGTTAATCGTCGAAGCCGCCTCGATGTCTGCCGGTTCCGGAATCGGCAATGGCAGAGGCTCCTCGAAGTTATGATCCTTTTCTTGAGCTAATCTCGCTCTGACGACGTAGTGAAGCAACGTGATCCCAGGCACATTCGACTTGACATCCTTCAGTTTCCCGAGAATCTCCAAACCGAAACCATCCGCCTGCCCTCGTGTCCTGTTACCGCCGTTCATGTAGTTACCAAGCGTCAGGATCAGCGCTATGACCTTCTTCAGGGAAGTGGAGTTTCGTAGGAAGTCGCAGGTGGTCCGCAGATTCGTCAGTTTGGACGAGACCGAGGAGATCGCGTCTTGGAACTCGGCTTGAAACATGAGACAGGCTATCCGTTCTGAGAAGTGATTTATGCTGGACAGTTTCTTGAGGAAAACCTCTGGTCGGTCCAACGGGACCTCCGGGTTGCTTTCCTCGAAGGCCTTTATGTCCTCCAATTCTTTCTGCGTTGGTCTCTACGGAATATTCAACTGTAGACACGTTGGTTTGTTTCATACGACGCGAGGTCTATCTGTAATTTCTTACGATCTCGTAAATCTGCTGCAGAGCCTCCAGGTTAACCACGCTGGTGTCCAGATTGTACACAGCGTTCTCGACCTCGCAGAAATCCACGTGCAAGCTCTTCTCCAGAATACCGACGGTCTTGGATCGCTTCGAGTCGAGGATCTTGGCTGGCTGTACTTTAGACGGTTTCGAAGCCTCGTCCGCCTTTTTTACCGGCTTTCGCGCGGTCACTTGACGGGAGAACAGACCGGTGAACTCTTTCATGTCCAGGTTTTTCTCTTCCTCTAGTTCCGCCCACAGTGGAACCTATCGAAATAAAAAATCGTATCCCATTGGTCTCGGGTTTCTTCTTCTCTTCACGTCTGAAAGCTACCTGTACGGCGGAGTCCGTAGCAGTGACGGAACCACGATCTGTCGGTACCACCGGTACTAAAATCCTGGTCCAATAGAGCGGTTTCATAGGCACCTCTGGACAGAGCGGCTCCTTCCGTATACCTAAACGAGGGGAGGGACGAACGTATCGTTTACTTCTCGATTCTCACGATTCATCGAGCCACAAGAAATAAAGATATCGAGACGAGAGGGACCTTTACTCACACGCTCTGCTAGCTGGGTTCCAACCTCCAACCGGAGGTACTGGTAGAGGACAAGGCCCTGGCGGTGGTCCTGGGTTTCCTGCTGGCAGAGATCCTGGTGGTGGCGGTGGTGGAGGCGGACCACCGGGTATTCTCATGGACGGTGGAGACGGCGGTGGTGGTGGTCCACCGAGAGTACCTCCTACAGGCGGTGGCGGTGGCGGAGGCGGCGGTACTCCGCTGATTAAAGGCGTCGAAGGTGGAGGCGGTGGTGGCGGGGGTGGTGGTGCACCCGAGACAGGACCGATCGAGGGTGCTGGAGGCGGAGGTGGAGGCGGCGGAGGTGGCACCGATGAGCGTTGATGGCCAGCGATGGGACACGTCGAGAATAACTGTTGCGGAAGTGGAGGCGGAGGAGGCGGTGGAGGTACGGAACTAAATTGCGAAGTTTGCGTTTGAAGCGGAGGCGGCGGAGGCGGCGCGGAAGATTCTGTAAACTTCCCAGCCGAGGGAGCTGGGGATGGCGGTGGAGGCGGTGGTGGTGGTGCCGGTGGCGCTCCTTGTATTTCACCGGTAAGCGGTTGTAAAATGGGTGGCGGAAGCGGGGGTGGCGGCGGAGGCGGTGGAACCGTTGGTAATGTATTCACGGTTCGTTGCGTGGGAAATGACTGTGTCGTAATGGAACAGGCTGGTAACGGAGGCGGGGGTGGTATGGAGAACGATGGCTGTGAAATTGAGACCGAATCGTTTAGGGAACGAGAGTCTAGAAACGGCGAGGGTGGCGGAGGAGGCGGTGGCGGGGGTGGAGGAGGAGCACTCGAGTACGCAGGCGGAGAAGGGACTTGTGGCAGTGACGGAACAGGTGTCGGCAGGGTCAACGATAGTCGCGTTCGAGACTGTGTCGCGTCGCTTCCGGCACCTCTCGCGTCCTTCGAGCCGGTTGCGGCTGACGCTGAGGAAGCGGCGCTCGAATACTCTTGAGAGGTTGCATCCTGAACGACGGACCTCTCCGGAAGTGAGTCAAGTGTCGCCAAACTTCTCTTCGAGGAGTCTTCGTATCTTCCTTCCGGCAGAGCTGTCGCTGGCGGAGATGTTTGCGTGGATTTACCTAGAGTCGTTTTGTCCACGCTTCTCGCGAGCTCTCGAAGCCGCTCGACTTCCCGCCTCAACGATTCCTTCTCTGAATCTCGACGCTCCTTCCCGGAAACTCCTTCGGAAGTTGCACCGACGGTTGCGGACGGCGCGTCTCTGCACTCTGACTGAACTTCCTGAAACAAGCGACGCGTACCATTGTCCGTACCCTAGGAGGACCCAAACGTTTCACTTTAGGCAGACGACTTACCGCGAACTCCTTGTGCGCGACGCCGTCTACCGTAATAGATCCAATAATGCCATCCGTCACGAGTCTGGAATAAATTCTGGACGCGAACTGCTCGACTTCAGCCTCCGTTAGTATCGACTTCAACTGTTCCGGCAGCGCCGCGATTAACGTGCCAACGATTCGCCGTTCTGAAAGATGAAACGATGCTCTTGAATACTCTCCCTCGTTCCTTCTCCATTTCGGGTGCTCTTCCATGCGCTCTCACCCGGTCGTTCGTTTCGAAATCAAGTAAAACTCGAGGGAACGAGAGAAACATCGAACCTGCGCAATTCTCACTGATCGAGACGGAGTTAACGAGTTGGTCTTTGGCTTCCACGCCGTTCGAGGCCGCGTCCGGCATTTGCGGCTCCTCTTATCTGTCTTCGACTGATCCCCGCTGTCACCAGATCGCACGATCGAAGGCATAACCGATTCTCGCGACGATTCGAAGCGTCTTCTGCACTGTCGCGCCGTAATTTCGGAATCACGCGACAAGCAGACGTCGACCGTCTCGTTAACCTCTGACAGCAACGAGATAATTGCCGATCGCGCGGCCATCGAGTCTCTCGTTAACGGAAACACGGCCGGCTCGCATCGAGACGCGAACGAGCTCGAGACCAGCCACGGTTCAAAGGAAACGCCAAGCAAAGCCTCGAATAGCCTCCGCATCGAAAGCCATGCTCAATGGAGGCGGATGAATATTTAACGACGCCCGCGAAACGGGAACGCAATCATCGCTCGACGATGAGACGAACTCGACTGCGGTAACACGAACGCCACACGTGGCGAAATCACGCCTCCTTGATAACTCTTATCAACGGTTCTTTATCAGTCATCTATTAATACCAACTTTGCGAATTTCCTGCTGATCTCCATAGAATGTTTCAAAAATAACAATACGATTGTACGGCGTACCGCGTGCTCTGCTTTGAAACATCCTGTGGCTTACCAGCCATGAGAGAGAGAGGGCAAAAGAGCGCGCTCACCGAAAAGCGGTGACTCGGAGGACCGTCGACGCTCGTGGTTCGTCGCAGCCGGAAACTTGGCTGGTGGTGCTTCCTCTTTCGCAGCGGCCAAATCGCCGGGGTCGGTGAACACGCTGTCGCTCGACGACTCTTGGCTAGGCGGCATCGAGATCTCCGTTACCACCATACACTTGTTGGCCAGACGCCACGAATCGGTGACCAGTAGCGCGGGTTCCAGCTTCTGATCTTGGCTGGGTACCGACACCGTGCACGATAACTCTTCCTTGCCCTTCGTCGCTGTCGACTCGACGTCCACGGAGCTCCCACATTCGTCTTTTCCATGTTTCTCGTGTTTTCCTGGCTCTTGCGGCTTCTTCTCGGGTGGCTCTTGGTCCGTTGGTGTGACCTGCGTGAAACGTAAATTAGCAGAAGTATTTTCGTAACCCCTTCCAAGGTCTCTCGAGATTCCAAGCCATTTGAGTATCGCGGTTAAGTAGGAGCTTATTGAGAGCATGAGAACGGCAGGGTTGAATAAGGCATCTGTTAATTGTATCCTTGATTACAGCCTCGTTATCGTTAGGAGGATAAGTGGAAAGGAACGTGTCGTTGAAATATGCGCCACTTCTGAACCACTTCAGCGTGGCGGCAGCATATTGCAGCTAGTTTCATAAACTACCTCAAACGTTCAAGCGTGCGACTTGCAACCAGTTTCACACGCTTTTCGCGACCAACTACGAAGTGACCCACAAAATGGCAATTCCAACGAAAGCTCTCAAAATTACAAAAACGATTCTAAATCCATCTACACTCAGAATCCACCGAGCAACGTCTAAGACTCCCTAGGGTGGAGTCTCCCAAGTAATCTCTCCATCGTGCTTCTCAAAACTACCCCAAAATAAACCCCTCGCAAAATACTGGCCCACCATTTTCACCCAGCCCCTCGAAACTGACCTTTCTCACCGCGGTCCCAGGCGGCTTAGGCGCTTTCCTCTTCTGCGTCTGCCTCTTCTCCGTCCCGAATCGCTGCGACTCGTCGAGGCTCTTGCCCAGGCTCTTCCTGCCAGGCGTGTCATCCGCGTCCCCGATCTCCCCGTCGTCCCCCGTGTCAGCCGCGTCGTCCAGCCCGTCCGCGATGGACCCAGGCGTGCTGGCTGCAGTCCCATCCCCGGCTCCCTTGCTCTTCCTCGCCTTCTTCTTCACGTCGCTCTGCAGGTTGCCCATGGCGGGGTCGCGCGGCGCCGGTTCCTGTGCCGCGGGACGATCTGCCTCGCGGCAGGTGGCGGCGGCGGTTGCTGCTCTGCCGGCTGGTGCAGCTGCTGCGGCTGCGGTGAACGCGACACCGACGTCCCCGACATAGAACGCTCTGAACGTGCTGAGACAGAACCGGGCGATGTCGCGCAGCTTTGGCCTGGTTGACCGCGGCGAGGCCGCGGCTGCGCCATCGAGGTTCCTCGCCTCCATCCGGAGGCGGACGTCGGTCGATAACGGGGGTCCTCCGCCGCCTCCGCGGCACAGTACCCGGTGTCCTCGAGCGCGGCTACGCGTTCACGCGATCCGCGCACTCGAGCAAGGATCTCTTAGATGCTCAGTGGCCATCGGAGACGTTGGGAACAGGAGTTGCAGCATTGTTCGTGGGCGCGTATAGAGTCTCGAGGATTTAAAATGGGACGTTCGAGTACTTGGGAGAGGCGTACACGTTGGCTGGTGATCCGGTTCGCGGTGTTAGCGCGTCGATGGTAACCAGATGTGTTTAGATGTTCGTTCTGCCGGGGATAAATACGATGGGTACGTTTGACTTTGAACGATACGAAACTAAGCGGTGTGTAATCGGTGTTGATCGTCCGTGTGTACGTTAAACGGTGGTCATTGAAGCTTGGTTACTTAGTGATTATCAAGTTTAAGGAACAAAGTGTGCGTAGTGGTGATTGGTGATCTTTTTTTTCGCTAGAACTCGATTGGCTATAGTTTACCATGCGTCGTCGGTGATGCGGTGGAGCTTGGAGAACGATCGTCTACCGGTACCCACTGCCGTTGCTGTTGACACGAATCGATAAGCCGGTTCAAGGGGACGAGTATCTCTCAGAGCTGTGTGTACGCGGTAAGAAGTTTCAGTTCCCGTGTTCCTTCTCACCCGAGCAGACTCATCCGATCAGGATGTTGCATTTATCGTTCAAGGTCGAGCCGGCGCCAACTATCGATAGCGCCTCGTGGACGAGCGTGACGGTCGCGTGTTCGCGCAGCGAGCGGTTCGAGCGGCGCCACGCTGTCTCTGACGAGTCGTCGAGATCGCCAGATCCTACCGGATCTCATTCGTCCCGGTACGATGAACGGACTCTCGTCACAAACTTTCCCCTGGCTGCGGTCCCCGTCGACACGTCTCGCGATCGAGCATCGCGAACCGCGCCGCTGTTACTTGCGTGGACACGTTTCCTCCTCGAGCTATCGATTCTTTATTGGTCGCCACGGAGCAACGGGCCTCCTCGACGGCTGACGCGTTCGCGCGATGTCCTCGAGCGATTTTACTGTTCCCGATGCCTCTGTCGCGGGGACTCGTCTCGCGAACGCGGCGCAAACCCATCGAACGTACGGAAGATAAATCTCGCACGATCTCCGCGCGCGTTTCCGGCACTTGTTTGTGACAGTTACGTCAGAGGAACGCGGCGGAAGTGGAAGGAGATAGGAGAACGAGTAAAGGTCGTTCTAGCTGTACAATTATCGGCTCTGTCGCCACACGAATTTCTATAGAACCTTGGTCGCCGTGGCGAGGAACGGCAGGTTCACTCGATATAAACACTGGAACTGCCTCGCACGGCCGTTCGAACAGCGCAAGCTCGTGCAATCGTGATGAGAGGCGCGAGACGGGAGGTGTTCTCGAAGGATTATCGATGTGACTGTTCGTATTCATAGATATACCTCGATTTAGGTGAATTTCCGCGACCTTTGCCCCCTGTCGCTACTCTCGCAGCGATTTAGTTACCGACAGAGCGCGAGATCGATTGGTTGATCGATTTTTCTTTCTGTTGTAGACGCCTCAGCGGAGAGAAGATAGAGTGGGTGTTGAGAAGAGAGACGAGAGAATAGAGTGTATTATTTTACTTGTTTCAAGTAATTGGATACTAGTTTTAAGAAGATTGTTCTATAATTTAGTATTATATCTATCAATACACCTAATTATAATACTAGATGTAAGAAACATTGTATTTTAAGTATAAGTGTCATTATAAAATGATGTTACATTGTAATTCACTGTATACCATGCTAATTTCATTAAATAAATTGGTTATTTAAGTCAAATATAACAAGTTTTATCATTTTCCTTAAACTCTGACCACCGCCAATCCATTTTCCTTGACATGTTCACAAGTTAGAATAAGTTCTGTTCGAAAAATTCGATATTTCCCGGAATATGACGTCACTTCCAGGAATCGTCGATATTCCTGGAATTCTCGATGACGTCATTTCCAAGAAGTGGCACGTTCGGATACCTCCTCACTACTTATGTTCGCCTGATACATTTCCAATTTTTCGACAGAAAATCTGAAAATCCTCCTTTGTATCAGGAGAACATGACGTCATAGGAGGTATCGGCAATTCCAGGAATTCTCTATGACGTCATTTCCAAGAAGTGGCACTTTGGGATACCTCCTATGACGTCATGTTCTCCTGATACATTGCATATTTTTCGACCAAAAATCTGAAAATCCGACTTTGTATCAGGAGAACATGACGTCATAGGAGGTATCCGAATAGTGCCATTTCTTGGAAATGACGTCATCAAGAATTCCTGGAATTTCGGCGATTCTTGGAAGTGACGTCATTTTCCTAGAAGTGGCACGCATACCTCCTCACTACTTATGTTCTCCTGATACAAAGTCGGATTTTCAGGTTTTTGGTCGAAAAATTGGCAATGTATCAGGAGAACATGACGTCATAGGAGATATCCCAAAGTGCCACTTCTTGGAAATGACGTCATCGAGAATTCTTGGAATTGCCGATACCTCCTATGACGTCATGTTCTCCTGATACAAAGTCGGATTTTCAGATTTTCGATCGAAAAATTGGTAATGTATCAGGAGAACATAAGTAGTGAGGAGGTATGCGTGCCACTTCTAGGAAAATGACGTCACTTCCAAGAATCGCCGAAATTCCAGGAATTCTCGATGACGTCATTTCCAGGAAATGGCACTATTCGGATACCTCCTATGACGTCATGTTCTCCTGATACAAAGTGGAATTTTCAGATTTTCGGTCGAAAAATCGGCAATGTATCAGGAGAACATGACGTCATAGGAGGTATCCGAATAGTGCCACTTCTTGGAAATGACGTCATCGAGAATTCCTGGAATTTCGGCGATTCTTGGAAGTGACGTCATTTTCCAGGAATTGGCAAGTTTTCAGGATTCTTCAATCGAAACCTTGATTTTCGACTTTGTATCAGGAGAACATAATAGGCGAGGAGGTATTCGTATTTTGCCCCTTACCGGAAGTGACGTCATATACCAGGAGTTCGTGAAATTTTCGAACTCTCGTGCCAATATTTGAACTTATAGATAGTTTTGTATCATGATAGGGGCTATGTTTTACGAGATTCTCTCGTTTAAGGAATTGGAATTGGTCATTCTGGGATTGCTGACGAGGATAATTAATGATTAAACTGTTAATTAACAATGATTGAATATTTATTTTAACAAATTACAAATTACAAATGTGTTCTTACGAGCTAATTGTCCTAAACTATTATTATAAACCCATGTACAATACATTTCACACAACTAAAACTTATGTTAGTTTGTAAGGGATGAATTCTCCTATTTAACTAATTCTTTTTAGACGTGGAGGGCAGTAAATACTTCTTTATTGGTTTCCGCATCTCTCTCCACCTCTCTGCTGTACACTCTCATCTTAATTACAGAATTTTGGAGTACTGCTGATTAAATAAAGAAATTCTTTAATTTTCATTGAATAGAAAGAGTCTGATAAATTATATCTACCGCTTTAGAGGTAAGAAGGAGAAAGATATACGAGAAAACTATAGGAAAGATTGAGACAGATGGTACTGACCCTTCTCTCGAACTCCTGGCGCCATCTCTGTAAAAAGTGCTCAAACTAGACGCACAGCGGTACCGACAGCGAAGTAAACTACTCAAGAACTACCATCGCCATCTCTTGAAAAAGCACTGAAACTAGTTTGCAATTAGTTTCAGTACTTTTTTCAGAGATGGCACTAGTTTTTCAGTAGTTCACTTCGCTGTCGATAATGTTGTGCGAGCAGTTTGAGCACTTTTTACAGAGATGGCACCAGGGGTTCTTTAGTAGGGTCGATACCACCTGTCTCACTCTTTCCTATAGCTTTCATATATATATCTTTCTCTGTCTTACCTCTAAAGCGGCAGATATAATTTATCTGACCATGCGTATTTAATAAAAAAACAAAGAATTTCTTTATTTGTATCAGAAAATTGAACTCCAAAAGAGAAAACTGATTATATTATCGGAAAACTGAATGAATAAAGAAATTTTTGTGAAATTTACTGCCCTCCACGTCTAAAAATAATTAGTTAAATAGCTTACAAAGTACAGGAGCGAGCTCGCTGCATGCCAGCTGTTACAAATTATTCTTATAAATCAATTTACAATACACCTTATGACTGAAGCTTATATAAATTTACAATATAAATGTATAAAATAATATAGAGCGTCGATTAGTTGAAATAATAGCCATGGAATTAATCTCTGGATCGCTGAGATCGTCTCTGCTATGTTTCTGGAGTCGTTCTTAATTTTGCCAGTCGCTTTGCGAAGTTCTTCCTACTCCTCGTGATTAGAAGACGCAAGAAACCTACAAATACGATTAAACACGTTAGTAACTACTTACAATACGCGCAACGATAATTGAATTGAGCGTACAATTCGATAGATTCAAATGAAGCAAATTGAATTACCAATATGCATCGTGGTAGCCGTTGATCAGCGTTCACGAAGATTCTTTCGTCGGTGCTCCGGTGAACGTGGAGCTTCTTCGCTCGTTCGACGCAGGGAACAGAATGAAGAGCTTGGGGCTTGTCGTTTTACCGTTTATTTTATATCGCAACATAAAATTTGTACAAATAATAATTCGTAATAATATCGTAACTATAATGGACGATAATTGATATATATGTATATGCGTCGGTCGATATATATATCAATTTCAAATTTGCACGCGAGGCGCGTGCGCCCTGCACGCGCGACAATCTTCTTCGACCGACGGCGGTCTGCACGGCAGGGACGCGTTCGACGGCGCGGAGAAATTTCGCGGCGGGCGCGTCTACTTTCCGCGCGATATACGCTTCCGTTTCCGGCGCGGCAATATTTGGTCGGTCGGTTTGTCGTTGAGAAAAATACAGAAGAACGGTGATTTCCCATCGCTCCCGGAGACGATGCGGCGGTCCGTGTCGCGAGGAACGCTCGATGACTCCACATTTTCCGCAAGCGTATCTTCTCGCCCGTCCGCGAGCTGTCGCGTTACAGAAACAGATAGATGGAGAATTTCGCGAGCGTCCATGGAACGTCGAAAGAAAAATGTAATAACGGAGAATAAGAATGGGGAAAAAAAAAAAAAAACAGAAAGACACCGTCCCGCGGTCGATAAAAAATGTCGCCCGTTCTCCCGAACGATAAAAAAAGAAATCGTCTTCATATCTCGGCGAAGAAATGAGATCACAAGTCGAAAGGAACGAACGCGTACGATCCGGCTGGTCCTTTATCTTTCTCTTCCTCACTCTCTCCCTCTCTCTCGCTCTATCTCTTTCTCTCCCTCTCTCTCTTTTTATATATATATATATATATCTATATAATATATCTGCACTCTTTCTAATAGCGCGCGTATATTTGACACGAGTACTAGAACACGAATTGAAACACGATTCTCGGTCGCGAACAGCGGTACAAAAATAAGAACTTCAACGAAGAGGTCGCTACGTACGCGAGATTCCTAAACGCGCCGCGTTAATACTAGAAAACTAAAGGGGACGCACGACAGGATGCGCGAGCCAAGAAATATCCTTTGAACGTTAAAAGCGTAGCTATCGTTAGTTCGTGTTGTAAAAACCGCGATTTACCATCACGCGGTCCTCCTCTAACGTGGGACAGGAAAGCGGACACGGGTGGGGTGAGGGCCGTCGGTGTATACTCGACTTTCTCCCGCGACACGATCTCATCCCTCTCCCCTCGTTCCCGTCCGCGTAGTAGTTTCGTTACGGAACGAAAGGAGAACGAGGCTGTCGGAATTCCGTTTGGTATCCCTCGTTAGGCCCTGTCCACGATCGCGTCCCACTTCGTCGTTAAGTACTGATACGTTTACCGTTATTTACAACAGACTGAACGCTCGAGACTTTCAACCGGACGGTGGGTCGATCGACGCACGTCGTCCGCGTCGTCGGACCTTCGAGCGTCGGACTTATTGCTTACGTTGCTAAGCGCGTCGCGGCGCAGTCGAGTTTATGGTACATGTACAGAAAAGGTCCCTCCCCACGGTCGCGGTGATATCGTCTCGTCTCTCCTTTCCGCGTTCCGCGGCAGCAGGATCCGGGGGAGGGCTCGTTTTCGTCGCTCGAGTCAGCGGCATCGTCCACGATATAAAAGTACAAAATGCGTAAACGCGTCGCGGCTCGAGCGTGCGAGCGCGACAAGGCGTGCACGCTCGAGCCTCGACGTTCCCACTTTCTTTGCTCCTCGAAAGGTGTATGGCCTCATATGGCATCGCGTCAGCCTTCTCGCGAGATACTTCTCTCAAGACTCGATCGTCCATTCTCCGTCGCGGTTTTTCTCACTTACGGCTACTTAAATATAATACACATCGAACGATACATCGGTCGGCGATTAACGATTTTGTCACCCCGCTCTCCCCCCAAATCTCGTCTGCGGAAACGAGCAGCTGCCTGCGTCTTCTATCTCACAACTGTTCCGACAGGATGATCACGTGCAGCGTCTGGATCCCGTCGTTGTCCGTGAACTCGTCGCCTCTCTGCGAGGATTCCCCGTCTTTCATCGGGTTCGTCGTCGATCCGTGCTCGCAACCCTCCGCTTCCGCCCTCTCCTCGTCCGGTGCGCGTCCCTTCGACACCTCCGTGTCCTCCGTCCCCTTGCGCTGTCTACCAAACCCCTCGTTCTCCGTAATGGCGGACACAGCTACCGTGGTCGTCGACGTGGTGACCGTGCTCGCGGTGGTTCCGCTCGACGGCAGACTGGACGTCTCCTCGAAACCCGGGAACGTAGCCGTCTGTCGACTGGTGAAAGGGAAATTGCAGCAGGTCTCCGAATACCTGGCGACGCTCTCGAGCCCGTCCTCGCGATCCTTCCTAATCAACGCCAGCCTCGACAAACGTCCCAACGTCCTCGTTCTCGCCTCGCGGTTCTCCTGCAGTCGAAACGAGGACGCGTACGCGGATACGTCCAGCTTCGAGGACTCGATCCCCTCCAAATCGCCACGATCGAGAGTTTGCAAACTTGTCCCCGGATGACGAGCCTCCAGCGAGTCGAACGAGCACGACTTACTCGGTCTGGCTAGGTTAACCACGGAGAGCGTCTCGCAGGAATCCTGTCGAGCCCCGTCCCTCCTCTCCTGTCCCCACATGCTCGCCATCGTAACCAGAGGAACGTTACCGGTGGATCCTGTTGGAAACACGTTAGCAGCGCCAGGCGCCACGTTCGCCCGCGTCACTTGCCCGGGCACTTCTGGCACGGGGTCCAATTGTCCTACGCACTCGAATCGCCGCGGCGACAGCATCCCCGATGCGACACTGTTCCCACCGGAGAGGAACCTGGACGACCTCGCGCCGCTCCTTAACCCAGAGCTCGCCTCTGGTTCCGTGATGCCCAACAAGCCTGATTTGTCGATGCGTCTCACGGACGGCGAGGCCCCGTCAGGGTCGCCGTACGATCTTCCGCGGGGGTGCGAACGTCGCGCAGTGTACGGATCGCCTGCGAACGGGAGCGAACCAGCCGCGTACGTCTCTCGATAGGAGAATCGAACTGGCGGCGGATAGCTCGGGGTCGCGGTTGGATTCTCAGCGATGGTGATGGTCATCACGGTGGTGGCCGCTGGCATCGTGGTGCTCGGCGGTGCCGGTGGCGGCGTAGGCGGCGGCGACGGCGGTGATTCCACGGGGTTCTCGATCACGATCTCCATCCTGTGGCGGAGCGGATCGCGGGCATGGTCCACCGGATGGTAGGAGGCACCGGTGGTCGCTGCCTCCTGCTATAGCCATGTGGTGCGGGTGCTTCCGGCTCGCGAGCCGGTAGGCAGATCTCAAACGATTATCTCGCGTATGATCCTGCGTCCACGGCTGTTGGGAGTCGAATAGCCGGACTCGAGGCTCTCGTCGTACGAGAGGCTGACCTGCTGCGGCGGCTTCGCGTCCTCGTCGTAGTTCTCCTGATAAGGCAGACCGGACACGTCGTACGGCGAATCTGTCGAACAAACAACCGGCAAAGTGATCGTAGAGGGTTCGTAGGTAGGTTTGGGAGGCGGGTGAGAAAGGAACAGCGAGAGCTGTGGCGTTTTCGTACGTGCGCGGAGAACGAGAGTGGCCTCGAGCCGGTGGCAACGTCCGCGGTGCGCTCGCCCAGGGGACCGCCGCGGAAATGTGCTCGGTACTCGTTCGATTTTCGCCGCGAAAGCGGAACCGTCCGGGTAAGTCTCGAGAAGTTATATTCGAGGATATGTTCATTGAAAAAACTGCGATCTTACCTGGAGGTATATATACGCGGTACGTGGCCGGACAGAGCGTGCGTTAGAGATGCGGGGCACGCGTCGCCGTGCACACTGTCCCGGCAGCAGTTTCCCCAAAAACTCTGCCCATTTCGAGTCTACGTGGCTACGTATAAACACACCGTAGCAGGGAACGGGAGATAAAAACCGCGGGTCTCGGGCAACGGGTAGAATTCTAATATCCGGAATTACCCGCGAGACCGGCCCGTGGCTGCGAGCCGGTCCGTGAACTCCGCGGTAACTCGGTTCGATCGGCTATTAAGCCTGTCAGGGCTGTCGAAAACACCTTGAAACATTTTTCGATTCGAGTATAACGCTCGGAGCCCTGGCGATTCGAACTTTCCGTATAACTAAATTGCTCTGGAAACTTGCGACAGATAGAATTGAATGCTCATCGCTGGACGCGGTGGGTCGATCGCGAAGCGACGGCTAAGGGTGGAAAAATGGGGGGTTGGCCGATGCCGGAGGTATGGAGGGCGAGGGTGGTGGGTGGGCGAACGGCGAAACGGTGGAGAACGATCGCGACGGAGGAGGGGGTGGTGTAGAGACCGAAGAATACTACTCACCGACGTGTTTTTGAGACTTTACGACGGTGGCGAATGGTTCCGAGCAAAACTGCTGTCGACTTAGATTATGGCTCTCCCGGTAATCCTCCCGCTGCGGGAGGTAATGAGGATGGGTCGGGTAATCCGACTCGGTGGTCGCGTACCCGGCCAGGTCGTACGGCTGGCCGACGCCGTTCGCGGCGGCCGACTTCATCTGCCAGATGGAGTCCTGCGAGTTCACCGAGCCACCGTTATTCGAGTTCGAGTAGCTGTTGTCCATGTAGCCCATGTTGACGCCTGTCGAGAACGTGAATGCGTCAATTAGCATTTATTGCCGGCGACGGTCGCGGGTCTTCGAAGGTCCCGGTAATTACCGGCTCTAACGAACGCTGTCGGACGACGTGTGCTCGAAAACGCGTCTCGCGTCGCGTCGCGTCGCCGCGAATAATTACGGGGACGTAGCCGTCTCTGCTAACCGAGGAGGTCGAGATAAAAATTCCGGTTGGAAGAAAAGAGACCGCGTCGTAGAACGTCGAGGAGAATTATGTATCTTATATACGAGCGGACTGGCAACGGTGGCGCACGAAAGAAATGTTAAATTGCAATTGCACATTGCGCCGGGCGAATCGTTAGAGTTACGGAAAAAAGTTGGGACATAGGAAGCTAGACCTCGTTAAACCGCTCTACTTTATACCGCATTTTTTTTCATCCGCAACAGAACAGAGATACGACTTTTCGCCAGCTAACTTTCCGCGAAATTGCTATAACAGAAATTAACGTCGTCGCGGGAGAAGAGGGTTGGCGAGAGAGGCGCGCTTGTTACCATTGATATTGTGGTTCGGTTGGTGGTATCCGTAGCCGGGTTGCGAGTACGCGGGTGTCTTCGAGTCCTCCATGGCGAGCGCGTGGTCCAGGCTGTGCTCCAGTGCCTTGTTCTCCGCGTAGTAGGGCGGCGGTGCTTGGCTCTGCTGTCCGTTTCCGGCGACGAGGCTCGGTCGAACCCTGCGCGAACAAACAACATCGAAATCCCATTCGTGGACCGCCGCGTATAGACAACGGGGATCGATCAAACTTTCTCGTCTGGATCACTCACGCGTTCGAATCCATCTCGTAGTCCTTGGCTTTGGTCGTGTGCTTTCGCCGACACCGACAAAAGAGCAACAGCAACGCGGCGAACAGTACGAACACAGCTCCGCTGACCACCAACGCGATTAGAGTCGGAGTCGCCAGGGCTCCAGCTTGAGCGATGTACGATGGGCCAACTGTAACCGATAATCAATCTCTTAGCGATCGCCGTTCGAATCGACTCGACGGGGTATCGATTAACGTCACCCGACTGGAAACTCCAGCAAGCGGAATAACGCTCCGAGGACTACTCACTTCCAGCCTCCGCGTACTCGCCGCACTTCTGCCGGTCCGCCTTCAGACACAGCCTGACTCTGAGCTTCGGTTCCGCTGGCAGAGCCTCCGGTTCGTCCAGGACACCCTCCCTCTGCGTGGGCGCGCTTCCGAGCACCTCGAGTGGCCACTCGTCGAGGATCCTCCATTGCGACTCGTCCTTCGACGAGGGCGGCCCGTCGAACTTCTCGATCGAGGCGACCAACGACAGGCAAGTGGCGCCCACGCTGATCGCGAGCATCCCGCTTTCCGGATCGTAAGTGACCTTTAAGGGAGTCGGGATCTTCGCGACGGCGGTCGTCGCGGTTACCTCGTCCGAGTAATCCGAGTGGTTCTTCGTGTTGTACACTTTCACCTTGAACGTGTACGTCTGGTGTTGCTCGAGGTTGGTGACGTTGCACGGGTTCGATCGACGGCAGTCCAGCTCGAGCCATTGGCCAGCGGGTGGTCTTGGAACCGCGCAATCCGGCGCGACGATCTCGTCGCCGCCTGGCACTCGTCTGTACGAGACGAAGTACTTGGTGATCGGCAGACCACCGTCGAAACCGAGTTCCCAGAGCAATGCCACGTGATTCGGACCGACGTCCATCGCGGTGATGTTGATCGGTCGCTCTGGAGCGCCTTTCGGTTGCAGCCTGATCGTCGACGTGATGCTTCCTTGGGCGTTCGCCGCTCGGCAACTGTAATCCCCGTAATCCAACTCGCGGATGTTCGTTATCCTGAGCACGGACGTGTACACGTCGTAGTTGTCGCTGCTGGTCGATATCTCGTAGTGTCCGTCGCTGGAGGAGCCTTGGAGGCTGGCGGCGTTGGTGCCGAAACTCCACTGGAACTCGGGTTTCGGCCAGGCTTGGACCTTGCACGCCACCTCGGCTGTCTCCTTCAGATTGTACGCGACTTTCCCGTGTTGGTGCAACGCGATGGGCTCGTGTTCCACCTTGAGCATCATCGTCGACTCGACCTTCTTCACCTCGTTGACGAAGACGCAGGTGTACTTGCCGCGATCGCTCGCCACGATCTCGTCCGTCTGAGGACGCGCGTGCCCCAGGAAGCTGAGGGTGGAGTTGACGGTGATCACGTTCCCGTGGCCCTCCGAGGCGGTCGTGGTCACCTTGTACAGCCTCTCGTCGGCGGTCAGCTCTTGATCGTCCTTCAGCCATCGGACACTGGGACGAGGCTTGCCTTGAGCCACGCAGGACACTTGGAACGAGGACTCGCCGACCCTGTGAATACGACATCGCGTTCTATTCCCACGTTTGCGCGGCGATATCGCCGGGAGATTGAAAGGGGCGAAGGATCGACCGCGGAAGCTAATTTATTCGGAATTACTTTCCCGGATCTTTATGGTTTCTTGTTTCTCCGTAACGCGCAGCGATATTTATATTGTTTATATTTAAACGCGATACCCGCGTGTGTACGCCCGTCGCGGCGCAATTGTCCCTTTTGTCGTTAAAAATACAGGGTATTGTTCGGAAGGAGGGTCGAAAGCACCCGCATAACGGACGAGGGAATATAATTCTTCTGTATTTTTAACGACAAAGGAGGTAATCAAGTATTCTGTTTCTGGTCGACTACTCTCTATTATTCGTTATTACCCCGTGTAATTACAATCACGTCACGAGGTACGCGGAGATGAATTTCCCGCAAAATGGGGCCGAAAGAATATGAGGTTCCCGTCGTCCCACGGAGTAGCGACTCGGGCGACTCGGTTATTTGTGAATTAATGGAACCGCGAGTATCCCAAGACGTTACAAACTTTTCGTCGACTTTTAAGCCGTAAGCCCTTAATCCCGACTTAAGGCGCGCCGACCCAATTCCCGAGGCCGCGTTCAACGGCTGCGAACGACCACCGTCTTCGATAGCGTCCGACGAAACTTTCCTCCGTCCCTCTCGGTCGCGCTTTAACGCCAGATAACGAAGAACCAGATCGCGACGGGAGCAAAGTCGAACGAGAAGCGGAGAAACGTAAAGTACGACGATGAACCGGATTACTCACTTCCTGGTAACGTGCGGTTGCAGCTTGGTGAGAATCTTCGGCGGTTGGTGGACGGTCAGGTTAACGGAGGCGGGCTCACCGTTACCGATCTCGTTGGTCGCGTGGCACTTGTACGTCCCCTCGCTGCCCAAGTGGACCGAGTCGATCTCGTACCTGGGCCCAGTGTTCTCCGACGAGACGGATATGGTACCTGACTCTCCCTCCTTCCACCATTTGTACCTGGGCTCCGGATAGCCAGCGGGACTGGCCATGCAAGTCAGAATCACTCTGGACCCTTCCACCGCGACTGGCGAGTCCGGCGTGACCCGCGCTGGGCCCGGTTTGTGCCTGACGCGGACGGTCAACCGAGCGGTCGCTGAGTAGTTTCGCCTCTCTCCACCAGAGGGATGGATCGTGTTCACCGCGCGGCAGGTATAATTCCCTGCGTGATCAGCAGTAACGCGGTTCAGACGAAGGATCGGGCCGTTTTGTCGGAAATCTGGCCGGCCATCGCGCAACCATTCGATCACCGACGGCGGAGGGTTCGCTGTCACGTTGCAGTGCATGGTAACCGGGTCCTCGACCTCTGCGATCTTCAGAGGAACCCCTTCTATAGAGACGGTCGGTGGATAAAGAACGTCCAACAGGAGCGAGCCCTCTCCTCTCTTCCCCAGTCCGTTGTCAGCCTGGCAGGTGTACTTGCCGGCGTCCTGCACGGTGACCCTGCGTATCGTGTGCTGGAAGCTGGTGGCCACGAAGCTTCCGTCCCGCCACCATCGTACCATACCCACGGCTGGTTTCGAGTCGACGTGACACTCGAGGTTCGCGGTACCGTTCACCTCGACCTTGAGAGGGTTCTCCGGGCCGACGGTGACCCGTGGGAAGTAGTTGACGTCGAGGGTCACCGTGGCGTTTAAAGTGTCGCCCTCGCGCATGGCACGGTTCCTGACCACGCAACGGAACGTCGCTCTGTCGTCCTCTTTCTTTGGCTCGACCAGCAACGTCCTGCCCGAGTGAAGGACGCTGGTCTCGTTGCCGCGGTACCATCTCACCTCCGGTTCCGGGCTGCCGCCGTTCGTGTTGCACTGCAACTCGAGCTTCTGGCCCTCCGTGGCGGACGCTGAGGTCGGGGAGATCGTGGGCGGGCCAGGAGCTCTGAGCACGGTCAAAGTGATGAACTTCCGGTGCAGGTTGTTCCCCGTGCCTCTGGCCTTCACACGGCACTCGTACTTGCCGTTGTCCCTCTCGTAGGAGACGTTCCGTATCTGCAGGTCGTATCTGCCCTCCTCGAGGTTCATGAAGACCTTGTACTGGGGCGACAACGCGAGATGGTCGATCGCCGCGTTGTCGTGGTTGTCGTTGGTGTGCGTCAACCAGAAACACGTCACATTTTCTCTGGGCGGGGAGAAACGGCACTGCAGCTGCACGGTGGACCCCTCGTGCGTGTCCATCTGCGTCTCCTCCACGCGACCCTGTGCCGCTGCTGTAACACACCGAAACGAACGGCCTCGTTAGCATCCACGTGTACAACGCGTTTTCACGCGGCCCGTTTCCCCGTAACCCGTAACTTTCGCCCGTTCTTAAAGCGGGGTCCCCTTTTTTCCGATCGGTTCTACTCTTATCGATTCGCGACTGTTACTACGATGACGCGACTCAAATTTTTACGATTCCATCGTCGCAGAAAACTCTCCGCGGAGTGCCGCGTCATTGTCGAGGAGAACGATCGACGTCGCCGTCGGGCCACGCGATCCGTCGGTGTCCCGTCATTGGGTCGCGTAACGGTAAAAGCCACCGGTTTGACTTCTCGCCGATATCTCGAGACACCACCTCTCCTGGCCCCTCGTTCGCCAGTTCTCCAAGCCACACTCCGCTTACGTTCCTTCCACGTTCTTTCTACGTCGTTCGTCCGTCGTAATCGTTCCCCTATTCCCTCTCTAACCACCGTCTTTTTCCAGCCTTACCCGCTCACACCCCCCGGCAGCCTCTCGCCTCACGCGCACCCTATCTTTTCTCCACCTATGCACGGCGGTCTATATTTACGTCTGCCTGTCTCTCTATAAATCCATCCGCGACGTTCTATCCCTCTCGTTCCTCCGCCCCCTAATATCCCAGGGCCTTAGCTATTCCATCGACCCATCCTAGTTTACGTTTCGAACCACCCCGCAGGCTCCCGCGCGCCCCCGTTTCACGCCACGTTCTTGTTTACTTTTCGATAGCGGCGTTTCCTCGCTCGCGTGCCATCGCGGCCCAAGTTCGATTTCTTCCATCGATACCGGCGTCCGCCGGCAGTATCTCGCTATCTTTACGAGTGCGGGGCAACGCGGTTTCAACGCGGGGCGGTTCGCGACAGCGTGGAATGGAAATCGATCGATACTCCACGAGGGGCCCTGGTGTCGAACGAATCGAAAACGAGCAACGGTCGTCGGAAACAGGCGGGCAGCAACGTATTTCCCGGTGCCTAGTCGTAGCAGAGGCAGCTGCGAAGCGAGCAACGGTGTTAACGGGCCACTCGGCTCGTATACACGGAGACACCTGTGGCAGCCAGGCTACGTCACGAAGCCTAATACCGTCTCGCGGTGTCGTTTGGCATTTCCCGAACGGGAGAAGCTGCTCAAACGAGCCGTGTTCTGCATACCGCGCGAATTTACGACGCGTCTGCCACCGTCGTCAACCAGTTTCATTGAATTCGCACGGTAGGTAACTATGGGACGCGGTGGAGTGTATACGTCGTACAGAGCCGTGTACGTGTCGAGATTTGTATCGCGACACACGCACGCGCCACGGTTACACGTACACACGGGTACGTAAGAAACCGTGGAGAGAAATTTCCACGCTCGTTCGTACGTACTCGCACCTGGACGACGTTATCGGGACCGATACTAACGCGAAAGCGATCGGAGACACGTTGAAATTCCTCGAAGGTCCCGTCGTCGTGATGGAAATATAAACCAGGGCCCCTCGGCTGGTCGGCCCGATATTCGAACGGAGCCTCGCGGAATGAAACCGCGCGCGCGGCGTTTCCATTGGCCGAGGCGAAAGGAGGCCTCGCTGGCCTCGCGCTCGGCCCAAGAACGAGTTTGTTAAAAGGACGCGAGCAACAAACTCGCTTGGCGAACTGCGACATACCGACGCGGCACGTCGCGAGAGTCGCGACGCCATGCAACCGTTCGTTCCCTTTCTTCCTCTTCTTCTTCCTCTTCTTCTTCTTCTACTTCTTCTTCGTTCGTTCCCTTCGCGTTTCTTTTAGTCGGCTTTTTTTCCACGCGTCCGCGACAAAACCGCGATGACGACACGAAACACCGAGGCGAGGCACCTTGGCTGGGGTTTTTTTTTTCATTTTCTTCGGTTCCTCGACGCGAACGACTCTCGATAAAACCGGACGGGGAGAAAGAACCGTGGAGAACCGATTGTTTCCATCTCCGCGGGGAATATACTCACCGGGATGCAGGAGCAGCAGCGTAACGGTGATAATCGCCGCGGCGCTCGCCAGCCGGGTCCTATCCATTCTATCGGCAAAACGAATTCCACGAGTGGTTCGAGTGGAACGGAACAACGAGAGACGCAAATTGCGCCGCTCCATTCGAGCCGTAGGACAGAGTTCCGCGTTGCACCGACTTTCACCGAGTATCGACGACGCTGGGCGAGTACAGCCAGCACGCGGCATCGATGATCGCATCGATCGCCTCGATCACGCTCGCCAACACACCGAACTGGCCACTACTGTACGCATCGTTCCTCGACGTCGTTCCTCCTGCTCCTCTACCACCTGTCTCACTGTCACACCTAATCTCCGTCTGCTCGCGTCTGCTCTCTGGTGTCGCAAAAATCTGGCCAGCGCGGATGGTACGCTTCATGGATCGCGGATTCCTCCTCGACCGATCACCGCGTCCGTCTGGTCGACCGTTCGAACGACGTGCCACGAACTATCTGGCAGGTAGACCGACGCGAATCGTTTCACGAGCCGCTGGCTGGAAGGTGCATCCCATCGTCTCGTCCCGTCGTTGGTCCTCTGGCCGTCGAGAAACTCTCGGCTGTTGGGTGAGACGCGACGATTTCTCAACCGTTGCGCGTAGACGGCAACGCTCGCACGGTGATTCCCATCGCGGGCACACGCGAAAAGGTGGATCGGGTTTTGCGCGCGATTTCAAAACGCCACGTCGCAACCGGTCCGCCCGTTTCTTCCAAGGCGCTGTGCTCCTTTGTTCGCTCGTTTCACGCGCACCTTCTTTCCACCGTGGTGCTGCTGGTATCCGCGTCTCCTCTGTGTCTCTCCGCTGGCTTTGTATCCTTTTCTTTTGCTCGAGAGAACTTCGCTTCTTCCCCGTGGATGGTTTTCGCGAGCGGTGTCGGTCGATGCAAAAATAGCGTGGGACGCGCGCGGGAACGGAGGGTAACGGGACGAAAATAAATCGAAAAGTGCGTCCAGACGAGGGGAGGACACCGTATCTATGCACGAGTCACAGGTGGGACTTGGAATTGCTAGCGTTCGGTAGCGAGCGGTTCGCGACGGATCGGAGTACGAACATCGATGGCGAACTCGTATCCAACGGGAGCGTTTAAAAAAAATTCCAACGACTGGGAACGCTGACGCAAACACACTCGACGAGGGTCGCGCGACGACTGAGCTTGGGGTCGCGTAGCATCGGTGCTACCCCCCACCGGTCGGCTTCCCCTCGTTCGCCGCGTCTCCCACCCGTGGTTTTGGTGCGCGCGTAAGCGCAGCGTACGAACGTGTGCACGCATACACGCGCGCGTACAACCGGTCGGCAGCGATGCACGCTCGTCAGAACCATGGTATACGACGTATAGTAGTTGGCGATGGTCGTGGTGGTGGTGGTGGTGGAGAGGTAATGGTGTGGCAGAGGTAGCGAAGGTGGCAGCCGCTGGATGGAAGACGAGGGCGATGGCGAACGACGCCGCGCGTTCGACGAGGACGGAGGAAAGTAGCCGCGGTGGAAGGAAGAAAAGCGGCGAAGGGAAGAAAGAAAGGAAGGACGGGAAAAAAAGAGAAGTTTCGGAGGGAAACGGTAGGGCATGATGAAGACGAGGCGCAGAAGAGGGTAAAAGCCGTTGAGGGGAACACAGCCGGTGGTTAGAGAAGGTAGAACGCGCGAGAACAGCTTGCCCCCACCGACCTCTGCGGCAGGTGGTTCTTACCGCCGTGGGCTAGGCCCATGGGACCGCCGAACCTTCGCGCGGCCGTCTGTCGTTGAGCTTTTTCATTGCCAAACCTGCTACCGACCCCCGCGCTATTTTCTCCGCTCGTTTTCTCTTCTCGCTGGCCGAATAAGACCGCTGGGATCATCCCGTGGTCGTAGGGAGGAGGACGAAGACGAGCGTCCCGTCGTCGACTCGATTCTCGCGGTTACGCGTGGTCATCGCGCGATCGGGAGGAATTCCGTCGAGAGGGGTAGATTAGGAAGCGGCAGAGGCAAAGGTGGTCGCTCGACGACGCGCTCGAAGGACACCTCGGCGGTTCAGCAGGTGTCCGCTCCAGCGCGATCGAGCCTCTGCGCTCGGTCCACCCCGCGCTACCTGCTCGAAACTTTCGACCATCTGCTCTCCTTCCAGCCACGGGAACGCTCTATTCTTCTACGAGCCAGGCACCACCCATCCACCTAGTGGAAGGCGATGCATCCGAACGAAAAGGTGCCACGGACATATGGCTCGCGGTGGAAATCGACGTTTCCCACCCCCGCGTGCGTAGACTTACAGTGGAACCAGCCGTGAGAGAAACAGGGGAGCGTGGCGAGAACCAGAGAGAGAGAGAGAGAGTAAGAGAGAGAGAGGAGTGGGAAGGTGTACGAAATGAAATCGAAGCCGGGTCTCGAGGACAGGAGAGCTCAGCCAAGGGGAAACGTTCGTTGGTCGATCGGTTTCTCCGGGGGCCTTTTTAAAAATCGCCCCGGCGCTATCGCGCCGCCGGCTGGTCGGGGCGAAGTTTGCGCGCACGGAACGCGTCGAAAATGCGCTTAATTAAACGGTAACGATTCCCGTTCGCGGCCCGTTAACGAACCTTCCATCCCGGCGTTAGCCCCGGGTTCGAAACGGTCAGCGGGATAAGCCCGGCGGAATCGTCGAAATAATTGCGGCCACGATAATTGCGCCTCGATTCGAGCGGCGTCCGACCCTCTCTTTCCCCCTCAGCCTGTGTCCCTTCGCCCCTTCGCAACCTTCGACCCGTCGATTAAAAGCGCGCGATTAAACACGATGTCATTCCCAGCGCGCCGTAAACGTCTCGAGTGTCTTCGTCGCCGCGATTCGTTCCGACTATTCATCCTTGCTTCCTTTCGTCGCTCGTAAAAACCGACGATCAACCCTCCAGCCTGCCCCTCGCTCGTTCGAAGACGCTCGCCACCACCGTCGCCGATCCCATTACGTAAAGCTGGCCAGATTGAAACGATGGAATCGTCAGTCGTAACGCCGCTACGCTCGGCTACGAGAGGTGGACACGGGAGACAGAGAGAGAGAGAGAGGGAGAGAGAGAGAGTGGCAAGGTTAAAACAGAGAAAGAGGCGGCTGCCTCGGGAAAAAGCAACGACCACGGCGAGGAGAAGAGGGCAGCCGGTCCTCGCGCAGCCTCCCGTGGCCGTGCCACGGCCAGTCACGCGAACCATTAAAGATTCAAAGGCCCGAGGGCGAGCAGATGGTCCCCGAACCGAGAGACGAGAATCGAGGAGAGATCCTGGAGAAGCAACAGCCCGGACTCGGGCCCCGAAACCGGCAACACCGCCGTAACCGCGGTTACGTCCTACGGTCGTGCCGGTGACCGAGAGGCTCCGACCCCTTCTTCCCTCTTCGTCGTCGCCGCACGCTTCTTTCGAATCTCGCCAGCTTCTTTTCTACGCTTACGGTTCGAACTCGAGAACACCGCTCTCTCCCTCTCGCTACCTCCGTTCCATCGCCTTCTTCGTTCTTCCCTCTTTCTCTCTCTCTCTCTCTCTCTTTCTCTCTTTTCCTCCCTCTCTCCTTCCCTTTACCTGCCGCTCTCTTCGGTCGAACCGCACGCCTACCTTTACCTTCCTACGACGTACCTTACGAACGCCCGACAACGTCGCCTCGACGATCTCGCAACGCCGTCGCCAGGCCCCGCGTAGAGCTGGCAACCTCGCGCCATCAGGCCCCGATACTGTACCTCGGAACCAGCAATGCCTCCGCTCGCTCTCTGCTCGACTTTCTTACCGTTACCATTCGCTAGCACGCGCGGCTGTTATCGGCGCCAGGCTTTGTTCGACGATCGAGAGGCACGATCGACGTCCGAGCAACGGCCAGGGACATTGTCCCGATCCACTGGGTCGCGTCGCGACCCGTTCCGGCGAAACGGACGCGGAAACGCCGGCTGTTCGCCCGGCCCCGGATGCGTCGTTGGGTTCCAGGGATCCTCGCGAGAGAGACAGCTCGATTAAGGAGCGCGTCCCGCGACACGTTGATCGATGACGCTCGCGGGTAATTGTACGAACGGAGCGATTCTGCTTATCCGTTCTATAAATCGTCGCTCTCGAGCGGAGCACCTCGGATGCAGACGCGAATCCGTTCCCGGAATCCTTCTTTAGGCCAGCGTTGGCCGCCGCCAACGAGTGCCCGCGATGGTTCCACGAACGGGAATAATAAATTCACCGCACTCGCTCTACAACCATCTAAAGCTGGTCCTCCGTTAGGTGCCTCGAGTGACGCTCTTGCTCGTCCATTGAACTCTTTTCAAAGTCTAATTGCCGCATAGATTAACCCCAACTCGTACAACGGAACGTGCGGTTCGAACGAGCGCGTGCGTTTCCGCGGGAAAATTCGAATCGCGGATCGACCGTTACTGGTAAACCAGTCGCGGATCGAATCGAGGAGATCAGCGGCTACGGTTAACGGAGGAGCCACGATGCTCGCCGTGTCTGGGGACCACACCTTTGTTTCATCTCCACAATAGAATGGAGCTCTAGGTCCAGGCGTTAAACCGGTCAGCCAGCCGCGTAGCTGGGGGACGGTGTCCTTCTCCGTTCGGAGCATCGCGACGCCTCTTCCACGGGCGGAATACCTGGGACGGGCCGGTGGAACGCGTCCACCCACGTCGACGGACGTTGCTGGCCATCCGTGTGTGCGTGGCGAGCTTTCCCTGGACGCTACCGTCCCCGCCTTTCGTCGACCTTGGAATTCCTGGCTCACCGGGCGCCCGTCCTACGTTACGCGTATCCGCCGCCTCGTCCCTCGTACAAATACCAGCCTCCTCGCCGCTTAGCTCGGTTCACCGGCTGACGGACACGCGAGGTCGCCGGGTAACACGCGTGTACCGCTAGCCCGATACCGATGTATCGGGTGGACTCGTTTCGCGGGCACGTGAACGCGGTCGAAAGAAAGCAGCGGGCGTTGTTTCAGAAAGAACAACGTCGTCGAGAGGAAACGCTGGGTTGAGAAGGGAAGAGGCGAGAGGGGCGAACCTCTCGCGCGTAGCGCGCGCGAGAGTCGGAGGGCGGTGAGTAAAACCGCATGGCCCTGAGGGAGCCGCGTAACAAGAGGCTCTTTCATTTCGCGGCCGCAGAAACGGCCGCGGTGCCGCCCGGATCACGGCGACAGAAACGTTCTTCCTCTCGCTCTCACTCTCGCTCGTACTCCCCTTGGCTCGAGAGAAGCCGGGAGAGCGCTTATTGCGCGTGGAACGCGTCGAGAGCATTCCTGAGGTCGTGTCTCGACGAACGAGCACACTGTGTACTGTTCGACGTGGCGTTAAGCCGCGGGCGCAGGGACGAGGGAGAGATAAAAAAATGGACCGCGGGACGAAGAACGCGGGCGTTAGAAACGAGACGCAACAGCCGCTGGTGCGATGGTGTGCGCGCGTGTGTGTGGCCGTTTCGCCGCGGCGCGGTGCCCGTGGCAGAGAAACGGTCGTTTACGAAATGAGAAAGAAAATATGTAAACGAAAGTCGCGATGGGGCGAGCGGGTGGAGGCGGGCTGACGGTGGAGGCCGATAAGAAAGAACACGTGCCACCTCGTTAATACACGAGCCGACCGGATATCGCGGCCCAGGGGCCTTCTGTTACGTTCGAGGAATAACAACGGCTGGCTGGTTCCCGCTTGGAGAACGCGCGCGAAACCGCCGCGCACCCCGTACGGGCCGACTATATTTGTAGGCGAACTGGCGAACTGGCGAACGTCCGAGGGAGGCTGCGGAGAGGGCCGTCCGTACGAGCAGACGGAAGGAAGGCGGAACAAGAAGGGAACGGTAGAAGAGAGACGGGGAAAGGTCTTGGGTTCAACGTTTCCTACGAGAGACGATCGGGGCTAAATTTAACCCTGTTCGCGTCACGGTACGCCAGATACCGGAACGGCTACCATCGTCGAACACCGTCAAAATTCCCTTTGATTGGCTCGACGGCCGTACGATCGATGTCTTTATCCGTAGAACTGTGCGGAATGGCCGTAGGCGCGACAGACCGGGAAGCTGGCAGCGTAACCTGGCTTCAGACGCGGAGTCGTTCTCCGGTAGTTCGTCTACCGTGGATGAAAACGCGACGACCTACTCGGCTCTCCTTACTTCGCTGTACGAACTTCGAAATAAAACGATCTCGAGGATTCTTTTGTGAATAGGCGAGAGAGAGAAAGAGAGAAGTATCCCGTTGGTTGACTGTTGGGGAAGAACGAGCAGCGGAGCTCGAGACTGCCACCGGAGGTACGAACAGAGGGGGAGATCGATAGATAAACGAGTCGAAGCAATTAAAAGGTGTCGAGGCGATCGTGTTTGAAAATCTCTTCTCTCCGTGAGCAACGCGGCAGTCAAAGTCTGATCGCGTTAAGTCACACGCAGGCGATAACAACGGCATCCAGTCGACCTCTCAGATAAGGGGGGTCGCGCTCGCCCAGGCTCCTTATAATGGAAACGCGTCGACGAGCCACGTACCGCTGGTATCGGTCGTCGCTTTTCCCCGCTCGTTTATCTCTCGGCGATTGCGTTTTTTCATCGAACACCCCCTTTGCCCGCCGCGGCGTTCGATCGTCGTTCGTTCCCGTGGGCACGCATGCAGCCCCCGGGGACCGACGAGGCTCGTCGCCGCGTGAAACAATGCGCGCATCGACGGTGCACACGGCGATCCTCGAACGCACACACTCGACGTCACCTCTGGGCTGAAGAAGCGTGGGAGACGAGGAGGAGCGCTTCGTATCACGTGTCCCCGGTGTGCGTTTCTCAACGCGCAACACGCACCGCGTACTTACGCACCCGTACGTTGCGTACAACGCGTATATCTCGGCGAGGAGCGAGCTGCGTGCCTACGTGCCTGCGTGGCTGAGCGGTTGCGTGCTTAGAGAGCCCGCTGCTACTCCGAAGGTTCCCTTTGTGTCCCCTTCACACGGCTCTTTTCATCCTTTTCTCCTTACCTTTTTCTCTCCTCTCTCTCTCTCTCTCTCTCTCTTTTCCTTTTTTCCTTCTGCCTCCTCCTGGCGAGCGGTCGAACGTGACCGAGCGAGCTAAACGCTGCGCGACGCGCGGCGTCCTGACGGCTCTGTTGTCGTTGACGCGTCGCTGTTTTGACGTACCAGCCGGAAGACCAACGAGTCGAGTTCGTTTTACGAGCGTAACGGACTCCGTGTTGCCCGTCCGCGCGCGGAACGAAGCTGGGGCGAGGGGAAGGACGGGACGATCGAGGGGGTGGGAAAAATCGGGCCCGTTTCCGGGTACGATTCAACGAACTCTCGACGCGGATCCCTTATCGTTGTGTTTATTAGCGTTAAATAAACGACGGTGGAAAAGGCAACCGCTCCATTGTAAGCGACGCAGACGGGAGCACGGTCTGTAAGCGAATCGTCTATAATGCACCGGTTGCGTACGCGAAATGCAGATCACGGCTAGAGGCTCCCTCCCTCTCTGTATTGGTGCTCGTTAGCCGTGAAAGAAGCATCGAAGCCAGGCTAATCGCGACACGGGACTCGCATTAGGCGAACGGTGTGCAATCGAACCGAAGAAACCCGCGGGCGTCACGCAATCAGCCACCTGATAAGGAGACAAAACGCTAACTCCATTCTAAGCGATGTTACCCAACGAGGACTCCGTGGCTGTAACAGACTCTGTAAGGGGACGCGAAATTCGAAGCGTCGCGGATGGTCGTTTGGCTTTCGTCAGAACTACGGGGACACTCGAGAGTGTCGTAAATTAGACGGTTCTGGGTACTAACCGGTGCTACGGCAAAGGGCTCGATTGTTCCGCTCGACGATCGCCCATGCGAGCATAGTTCGTTCTTTGTTCGAGTTTCGAGCCACTCGATGACGCGTAACTGGCCTATCTCAGGATACATGTGCGCGGTTAGTCACGAAAATCTACATACGGCTCTCGAATTTCATCATCGGTGCTCAAGCTCGAGGAGAGAACGAGATCTGAAACGGCTTCGAAAGGATCACCGTTGAGTACCGTAAGTCTGGACGAGAGATTTCCTTCGAACATATTTCCCAACGAGATCATCAACTATTTAAACGCTTAAATTGCGTTCAGAGTCGTGGCAGACGTCATTCCATTTGTGCGAACCGAATTGCGGAGCCGCGGAGATACCTCGGAATAGCCCACGCGCTATAAATATTAATTAGACGCGGCGGTGCATTTCGTACACTTTAAACCCGCGATAATTATTCATAAACATTTGCCGAATAATATATCTACCCGTTATTTATACGTTTTTAAGGGAAGAGATACACGCTCGGCTCGTGAATTCTTTAAAAACTGGTCCGACTTTAATTAACGCGTCGAGATACGCTTCGAAATGCAGCCGGCGTGCGCGAAGCAGCGACGGCAAGTTTGCCTCGCAACCGTGGAAAATCCGCGAGACGCGAGATGGAGCACTCCGGGCGAGATGCTTCCGAGGGCTGGGCAAGATTTCGCGCGAGGAAGCGCACACCGATAGCCGGTGCATTTTTAAAGCGAGCCGTGCCGGGTGTCGCTCGTAAATCTGTTTAGAGACGGCGGCATGATCGAGTGGCGAAGGAAAAGCAGAAGAAAAAGAAGGGTCCGCGGCGGTTCGAGGGGCTTCCGAGGGTTGGCGGCGGAAAGAATAAGTCCAGGAGTTCGGTAGCCAGTCCCGACACGATGACACGAGGATACATGGGTACCCCCGCGCGGCGATTTATCATCGTGGAACGCGGAGTAACTCGCTTATATACCTTGCTTATCGCTGGAGCATCCCCGGCCGACGACCGCCACCCCTCGCGTCCACCGTCGTATCCGAGGATCGATCCCTCGATTGGGAAACGCGAGGCTCTCGCTCGGTCCTCCTCGTAGCCGCGCGTTTCCTTTTCGCCCCCGCCCCGAAAACTGTACCGGAGTGTGTGTGTGTGTGTGTATGTGTGTGTGTTATCCTGCTGGAGACTGCGGCGAGAAGTTCGCCGGCTGGCACCTGTTGCACGGATTTCCGGCCACGTTTTCCGCGCGCGCGTTCCGTGCCCGCGTCGAGCGAGGAAAACGGCGTGGAAACGGGGTGGAAGTAGGAGGATGAAAAAGAGAGAGAGAGAGAGAGAGAGGGAGAGGGCACGTCGATGGCACCGTCGAGCGATTAAGCCGTCGTTCCACGGATCCGCCGCGTTGCGTCACCCCTTTGACGCATGTTGCGCGATGAATCAGGCGTCACTGATTTCTGAGCCGACGCGAATCCCCGGATCGTACACCCCCGGGCACGAAATCGAAATCGAGCCGGCAATTGACTCATGATCGAGTAGCGGGATAAATCTAGCGGGATTACTCTACGAGGCGGGGCGAACGGGGGCGGCGGTGGCGGTCGGGTGGTTGGGTCGAGTGGAGAGATTGGCGATGTTCGAAGGTGTACGGATGGCGTAAGATATCGATGGCTCCCAAGATCGACCGTTATTCAGGATTTCCTTCGCGTCGAGGAATCGCGCGGCGCGGAGCGAGTTCGCGCGCGGGCCGTTTCGAGCCTGTGTATAGGTGTGTAATAAGTGCGCGTGCTCGCGCGACGAGCTGTAGTGGTACCTACGTGGAGAACCGAGGGGTCTCGCATCTGCGAACCCGTCACACCGGTCCCACTTCTCTTAGCCATTGGCGTAGCTGCCGAGTTTTCCCGAGCGAGCCACCACGGTTCGATCTCGAGGACGAGGCGATTTAAAGGGCCCCCGTGAGAGGTAGAGAAGGAGAGAGCCACCGATCGGGGTCATATACTATACACGTATTACGTACCGGGTATATCGCTAGCTCGAGGAAGCCTCTTTTTGCGTTCACCCGTTTACGTGGAAACGAACGGGATTAAGCCAACAGCCGGTTAGCTATCGAACTACGGCTGCGAGTAATTAATAGTCGAGGCTCTACGTAAATTTAATCGAACGGGATAATTGCCAGATTATACGGGCCGATATCGCCTTCGTTCGACTTGGCCCTCTTCTCGGGTTTGCGCCCCTATTTTCGTTGCTCGAAAGGGTTACGCGGCCGCTAAACGGAACGCTGTTTCCTCGTCCGTGGGCGAAGCCACTCTTCGATACTCCGCGCTACAAACGATCGATCTTGGTTCGAACGCGCGTGATGATCTCCTCGGATAAGCGAGGAGGATGGCGAAGAGGAAAAAAAAAAAAATAGTTGACGTCGCCGCGCGATTCAGCTTTCTTCCGAAGGCGTTCGCCTCGAGTTTCCTGGGTACAGCAGGAGTCGCACGATCGCGAGCACAATGTGCCACCGGGATGCCCTGAATTTTCCGAGTGAATCGCTTCTCACGTCGAACGGAAAAGAACGCAGGGTGGCACGGTCGGCTAGAGGGCAGAGGAGCGCGGCGTTCGTGCTCCAAATACGAGCGTTCTTCTCCTCGCCCGTCGTTTTCCAGCGAACGAAGACAGACCGACGAACGCAACCGTCGTCCTCCCCTACCGTTTTCTGTTTCCTCTTTTTACCCGTTTCCTTCTACGTCGCAACTTTTTTCCGCGCTCCCGAGACACGCTATATACATTCTAATTCAACGTCCCGCCGCTTCTTCGCCCGATCCTCGAACGGCAACTTTCGCGGGCCATTTTTCTGCCGCTTGTGCTCACGGCGAGGCACCCCGGTTTTTATACCCGGTCGCACCGTTGTCCGCGTCCCCGGCTCGGCCCTCGACCGTTTTTGCGACCAGCACCGGCCGAAGTCTCGCCGAAGAGACGGAAAATTCCTGATGAAAACTGAAAATTCTTGGCTTCGCGCCATTGGATTCCAGTCGAGCCGGTTGCCACTCCTACTCTCTCTCTCTCTCTCTCTCTCTCCTTCTTTCTCTTCCTCTAGCCGCTTCCCCGCCCCCTTCCTCCTGTCTCTCGACCGTCTCTTTCTCTCTTCATCACTTTTGTCCTTACTCCGTGCCTTCGTCTTTCCTCCGCGCTCTTTTTTTCCTTCTCTGCCTTCGCCCCTCTGCTCCGCGGCCACCTCCGCCTCCGGAGACCTTCCAACCGAGAATCTACCTTTGGCACTCTCGACTCCCGGACTCGTACCACACCGTTCAGCGCCGGTGGTACACGCGCGTCACTCGATTCCTCCTGACCCCTCGGTTTCGCCTTTTAAACGGTCTAATCGATGCGCTCGCTACTTTCGCTGGATTCCGCCCGCCCTCCGCCGTCCAATCTGTTCGATCTTTGGCTGGATAAGACGTATGGATCGGATTAAGATCGGAGGAATCGTAGGAATTTATTAGGTCGTAAGATTGCGAGGGGGTAAAACACGATGGCTCCGTTTTTAAACGGCGGCAGACCCGACGGAAACGGCGATAGAATCTTTGTGAAACGATTTCGAACCGGGAACGAACGCGAGGAGTGCGCGTTTGAATAACGAACTCGCGGGCTGGATATCTTATTATGTAAATAGACAAGCGATGTCAATAAAATATAACGCCGACGTCTCAGCTTCGCCAGCGGGGATAGTAAAAATACGTCACGGATGCACATTTCCGATCTGGGTCGTGTTCGACGCGGTCGCGTTCATTAAAAACCATCTTCCTTTCAGCGTGGAGAAACTTTTTGGCAGAGATAAGAGTACATTATTCACACGGCCGGATGCTATTTTTACTTTCTCCTTCTATTTACTCGAACACCTCGTCGCGTCTGAAAGCAGCGCGTCAACCGCGTTCCAGAAAATCCCAGCGTCATCGGTAATTATTTCCACGTAGCGATAAAACCACCCCCGAAAGCGAGCACCGATTACACACGGCGGCGCGCGTTACACGGTCTCGAGTGGAACGGTGGATAAAAATACGCCGATCGTTCGCCGGGGACGTTTCATATGTTACTCTACCCCTTAGCCGCGATATCGATGATTCGACGGTTCCGTGGATAAAAGGAATCAGGTCGATCGCGAGTATCCGCGGGGAAAGTTTTTCGATCTAACCGAACGAGGAACACGGTGGCGCGTTCGCGAGCGCGCCTCTCTAATAGCGCTTAAACGGCCGGTTCTTAACGCCCGCCCCCCAATTGCGGCCTTATGGAATGCCAACGTAGCCGCTGGAGTCCTCGTGAAAAGTCTGGGCCGACTAATTGTTCGCCGCGGGTATTATTACGAGGTATGGCGAGGATCGATCAGGTCGCGGCAAATAACGAATGATCGAGCCGCCTGTAATCCCCTCACGAAAGGAGGAAGAATTTCTAGAGGCTGGCCCGCGAGGAACCTCTTTGAATCGGAGATCACCATTCCGGGAACCGAGGGAACAACGCCGCCATTGTGCGCCGCGCGGTTGTCCGCCCGGAAAGGAGCCTTTGGGAACGATTTTCGACTTCCAAGAAGGAAGCGGTGGTTGCGCGCATCGGCACGATCCTGCGTGCACGGCTCGCACCGCGTTTTCAGGCAGGTCGTGGGTAAAAAAAAAAAAAACACCGCGGCACGTATACAGACTTTTGCTGTTCGTAGCTAGTTCGGCCGCGAGCTCCTTATTTATGGGCATTGCGTTCACGTGGTTACGCAATCCGGGTGTTTATGGTCGAGTAACGGCGCAACTTACTAGACCAGCCACTATACCCGGCCCCGCTGTAAACCCGTCCGACACCCGTCTCAACCCTCTCCAACGGGCCGAGACTCGGCCAGGAACTTTTCCTTTTCCTCCCGCCCCGCGCGGTGTGCCCCGCGCGCTGGTCGCTCGGTTGGTAGCCCGCGATATCATCAGCGGAGGCTCGTTTTTATATAAGGGACCGTGTACCGCGAGCTGCGGCGAGCGTAAATTTCCGAGCCAGCTCGCGTTACTCCGTCCTGGCCTGACGCTAGGAAAACTTTCAGACGAGCTTTTATCGGTCGCGCTAGGGAATGTTGCGCGCGCGCGCGCGCGCGCCAAGTAGAGCTCGAGGAAGAAGAAGCAGATGAAGAAGAGGGAAAAAAATAAAGATGAGCTGCGATGCTGTGCTGCGGAGCGTCCGAGGCGGGTAAAGGGGAGGTAGATCGTTATGCTCGAGCGCATCCACCCGCCAAAGAAGTTTATCTCGACTTTTCCCGTAGGTAGGTAGGTAGGTAGGTGGCTGCAGGGAGGGACGGTCGCGAGCGCGGATCAAGCGTGGCGCGAGGGAGAAACGGGGACGTCGAGGTTACTGGGAAAGGGTGGAAAAAGAGGACTCGGATATTAGCAGAGGGAGAGCCAGCAGGGACGCAGGTAGTCGACGCTAGGAAGACGAGGGAGCAGCCGTCCCGAACCGGGAGGGCGATATCGACGTGGCCGCCACCGCGACGTGTACCAGCCAGCCGTCGAGGCAAGCTCGATGAAACTAGTTCTCTCTCGAACGAGTTGGACATCCGGGCTCTCGTTCGCCGGATCCTTTGTTCTCGTTTATCGAGCAATTCGCGGTCGATTCGCGCGCGGCCCCGCGGCTGCTTTCTGTTGCGAGTCGCTCCGCCCGATTGCGTTCCTCCAACCTCCTTCGCCTCGATCGAGCCGTCGAGACTTTTTCTTCCGGCTGTTCGACCACGATCCCCGTCGATTTTATCGATACCGCGCGCTCTACAGGTAAAGAATATAAGTCGAGGAGAGCGTACTTCGAGGATCCGTTAGGAGAACGTTAACGAGCCCTGTCGCAGGGGATGACGAAGGGTAGTAGATCGCTCGCGTACGTCGAGGAAATCGAGCCATCGACGAGCCACGGCTCCCGTGGTTCGCGAACGTTAGAAGGTAAGACGTAAGAAAGAGGAGAGCCGTCCAAGCTGCGTGTCGGTCTCTCAATAAGGCGGAGGACATCGTCCTCCGCCCTGCGTCTTTCGCAAACACTGGGAAGAAAGGACACGGCGGGGCGAGGGTGGATGGGGAGAGGAGAACGGAGGGTGGAGTCGGTTGGAGCCTCCGCGAATCCCCGTGTCTCGAAGGCCTCCAGAGGCGACGAGCGAGAGCAAGAACGTAGGAAAGTGTTTATCCTTGAGATTGGACGTTCCGGGAGCTATCCTCGTAATCCCCTGGTGGCAATCTCGTAATCCCGCCGTATAACTTCGCCTCCGCTACTCTCGATCTCGCCGTCCGCCGGGCCGATTCGCCGTAGACGCACGCCCGGCTATGAAGCCAGGTATATCTTATCCCATTTTATCCGTGATTCGGAGCCATTGTGCTCGAGTCAATATTTTTCACTCCGTTCATCGCGCCCGCCCGACCGCGAGCCCTGTCTCTCCAACCCTGTGTCCAATCCTCCTCTCGCACCCCCGCGTCCCTTCTAGGACCTCTCTCCCTTCTATCCTCTACCTTCCTCCGAGCGATGGTGACCCAGGAATAAGCTATAATTCGCGCGGGACGACATTGGAAACGGAGATCGAGGGTGGGACGCGTTAATCGTCCCGCGGAAGAGAGTCTCGCGCGCTGGAGGGAGAAGAACCGAGGGTTCACTCGAGCGAACTCGAGCGACTGCTCTCTGCCGGCTAACTAGATACTCCGGTGTCTCCTAAAACCGAGCCGACCACTCTGACCTAACGAAAGGTAAACTCCTCCGCAGCGAGGAGGAACTTATCCGGCCTGGTTTTTCTATCCCCGCCGCGTCCCATCGTCCACTTCCATCCTGTTGAACCAGGTCTCCACCGATGCGCCGCTGTAAGAAGCACGATCTCACCCCTAATCGACTGGTCCCAACGGCTCGCCGCGCGGACGTGACGAGTCCCGTGCGTTCGCGTCGCGACGCCAGATTCGACGCGAACGGTGTCCCTTCGCTCCCGATGGAGACGACGTCTCTCTCTCTCTCTCTCCTGGGTTCGCCGTTCGATCGCTCGTGCTCGACGCTGGGGGTCGAACAAATGGAACACGTACTGGCCCAAGGTACACGGGTTCTCGGGACGTATCGCGGCGGGAATCAATAAGACGAGAACCCACCGCGCGCCGATATTATGCATAGAGTTACCGCGGAGTTATTACGTGGACCAGGGGATGCTGGCGTCTTCGCGTGTAATCTGGAATGAAACGCACGATACCTCCGCGGTGGGAACAATCGTCGAACGTTATTTCGAATAATCAATAACCGGACGCGGCGTGTATGGAGATAATGGAAATGTCAGCAAATACCCGAACCCGAAAATAATTGATAATCGGCTTGAGGAACACGGAATTAAATGTTCCATAGAGTGTATTAAAATGAGATTCGTCTCCGTCAGCCCGTAAAATAATCGTTTCGCGCGGCCCTCCGTCGATAATCATTTTAAAAACGTCCCGAGCGAAAACACGCGAATTAATATCGTTATCGCGTGCGCCACGGGCGGCGTCGGGGCGGCTGGAGGGGTGCCGGCGGCGTCCGCGGGCAGGCATTAAGCCCTCTTTCGATTGGATGTACGTATACACGCCGGATTGACGTTCAAACATCACACAGAGGAGATTTAGTGTGACGGGTTCGAGGGCTGGGTAATTCAATATCCCAGCAGAGACATTTATGTCAACTATCCGACAATGGACTCTCCTCGCTGGATTATATAGCCACCAGCCACCGGTAAACGTGCTTACCGACAGATTATACGGGGATTAAGGTAAACTTTGTTATTTCGTCGCTCTATCGCAAGACGCATACACCGTACCACCGTGGAGCGAGAGGACGGTGGATGCAACCCCTTGGTAGCCATGTTCACGGGGCGGCGCTCTTAATTTAACGATCCGAGCGATCAAAGAAATCGCGGGCTCGTTACGAAAACAGCCAGACAAACAATTATGGAAATCACGATCGTTACCATAAAGGGAACCACCGTTCGAAGAGGAGAATCGCCGATCCCTTTGCGTCAGGTTCGTCTAGGACACGCGTCCGCGATAACCGCCGCCCCGAATCGCAGGAATATACCCCGGAGACGTTTCACCGCGAGCCTCGTTTCGCATTCCACGATTCAGTGGCTCGAGAAGAATTCGCGGCCGTTACAAAGATAGCGTTAACTAGTTTTCGGCAGGGTTCTCTCTACTCGTCGCTGGCTCCTCTCGAGCCACTTCCGGAGGATCTTCCGCGGCTGCAACCCCCGCGCGCGGTGCGCGCCTGCATCGATGGAGCGGGATTTCACGTAACGCAAGGAAATAAAGTCACGCAATAACGTGTATGGAAAATGGATGGGAACGCGAGGGGAAAAGTAAAACGGATACCGTCCCGGGTAAAAATGTGAAAAGGCGGGCGCGCTCCTACCGAACGATAATGAGAAACATTATGCCGAAAAATAAAGTTTCAAGAGGAACGGTTTCGAGGATATTTTAATGTGGATACGTTTTTCTACTCCCGCGCGATGTTACTTGACCAACTACATCCTCGTTAGTTCTAATTTCTCTAAACAAACACCGGCGCATCTCGCGGCTTATAAAGAATCAGAGATAGCGGGGAAAAAAAAATATTTGCCCATTCTTTTTCCCAGCTACGAGGGAGCCGGAGAACGAGCTCCAGCCAGAGGTGAGTTTCGCGCTTCGAATCGGCCAGGCAATCGGATACGAAAGCGAGCGCTCTTCGAGGGGAAAACGAACGGTTAATTCTAACCGTGGCGAACAGCGAGCGAAGTCGCGAACGAGGGTAAAAAGAAACGACCCCGCATCGACCCGCCCCCTGTCGCCCTCCCGTTGCCTCCGCGTCCATTTTCCCGCACGGAGTCCTCCACGAGTCTTCCGTGTTTACCGTACGGCCTCTTCTCCGGCTCTTCTAAGCTCGAACCGTCGTTTCCTAGCGTCGTCGATGTTCTAGCCGCGTCCAAGTCTCGGCGAAGCCCTCGAACCCGGGACAGAGATGCCACTTTCCCGGCTGCGCCGTTGCTAACGATGTCCAGAGGGGTTAAAACGGTTAGCCTCGGCCGAAAAACCGAGCCGCCGTGCAGGGCGTGAAACACCGGGCGGAAGTTGCACGAAATTAGCGGAGAGACGAGTCCGCGCGCCTCTGGACCGTGCGCCACGACGAGAGCAGGGTAGCGTAAAAAGGAAGCGAAAAAGTTGGCAAAAATGGGGTGGGGAAGTAAAAAAAAAAAGAAAAAAAAAACAGAAAAGGGAGCAACACTCGCAGCGGACAGGAGTAAAAGGTTGTTTCTGGCGGCGGACGAGCGTCCCGCGGTGGCTGCATCGCCGCGAATGCATTAATATGCATTTCGTATCGTTACCAGCCCCAGCGTCCCCCTCGCGGTACGCGTGGATCGCATCGTGGATCAGCGCGGGCGCTCGTTTCCGGTTAACGAATCGGCCTTGAGGATGGCGCGGAGGATCGCGGGAGACGTTCTCGCGGTTACGTCGTTTCCCCGGGGCCGAGTGGTATACGGCCGGTACGTAGCAGACGGTAAACGAGCGAAATAGAATAGATAAAAGGGAGGGCGTTCGCGAGCGTCGGTGGTCGGCTCGTTTCGAACGCCGCAGACCGTGCAGAGACGGTTCTGTAAGCGACGCGGAGGGTGGCGGCGGCGGTGGTGGCCGGTGGCTGGGGGCAAATGGTAACCAGAAAAGCAATTCAATCTGGAATCGGCAAGATAGAGGCGAGCCGTTGCGGCCGCGAGACCGTTCCATTACCGGTTTACGGAAAGAGAAAAAGGAACGGTAGAACGCAGAGAGAGAGAGCGGAGAGACGCGACGCGGCACGCTACGAAGACGGTGCATGCGATGCCCGGGCACGGTTCGCCGCGGCGACGCGCGGCTGCTATTGTCACGGATAATTGCACGGCTAGTTAGCCCCGGCTACAGGGAGCCACCTCGTAAAGTTTCTCACCCCCTGGTTCGGCGCGCGGGTGGCGCGGAGGGACCCGCTATCTCGTTGCCCTCTCCTTAAGAAATTTTCTCGCTACGTTTACGCGGTTTATCTCCGTTCGCGTACACGCCTGGCGAACGCTGCCGCTTCCGCGTCTCGCTTCGTCCCCCTGCGGAGCGATACCAGATAACAGGTCGCGCCGTCTACGATTCTATTTGTCCCGGGTTGATTCGAGGAGACGCGGGAAGAGTCGGTGGTGGGTCTCGCGCGGTCCTTCGTCCATTAGCCGTCGTACCTCGTGGAGAACGACGGACGCGCGGATCGCTGGAAACGAGGTTTTTTAACGACGCTCGACTGGCCGGGTAATACCGTCTAACGGGGCAACGCGGGATAATCGTGGAATTAAGGTTAGACCAAACCGCGATCACCTTCGAGCGGCGGCCAAGGATCGCGGTTTCGACTTACACGCGGTTTACACGGAGAGCCCTTCCGTCGTGCGCTCGTATGGCGACTGGTTAGCCGCTAGCCGCGCCTCCTGGAAATCGCGTGGCAGCGGTTCACGAACACGAACGGCGACTGGCGACTTTCGTACGGCCGACGGGACTGTCAGGTTGAGGGATGGCTGGAGGGATTTAGCGTACGCGGGTGTAGTACGGCGCGACGCGCGACACGACCAAGGCCAGACGAAACAGCCCTCGACCCGGCTCGAACGGCGTCAGGGGTTATTACGGGTGTGTTGTAACCCGTTGAACGCGTTTTCGGGTGTTCGCGAGTGCGCGCGGCTCTTTTTTCTCCTCCGCCCGGTACACCAACTTTACCGCCGAGCGATGAGTGGATTCGATGTTTCCGCCCTCTTCAACTCCGCATTTCCTTTGGCGATATGCACGCGCAGCGGGAAAGTGCGAGCATCAAAGACAAACCTGGCGAACGATGGAAACCGTGGCGCGTCGGTGTGCGCGCACGGTTCTAACTCCGGCTCTGGATGAGCCGTTGAACGAGGAGGCATCCTGGGAAAGGGAAAGGAGACCGGGGATGGGAAATGGAGGTTGCGGCGGATAGGGAAACTGGCGCGGGAGACGCGAGCGCGCACGGTTACGCGTTTCCGATCCCTAATGGATTTGTACAGGCAGTAGCATTCTAAGTTCCCGTTGAGCGTAATTCGAGCCGGTTTAACAAGTTTTCCGAGACATCCGCGCTGGCTGAAAGTACGATCGATCGCGCATACCCGCGTCTTCGCCTCGCCGTGCTGTTTCCGCGTTCGGGAACGTCTCGAGGAGGCATGGAAACGTTCCCAGGTCCCGGTTCCTTCGCGTAGGTAGGATACAGAACGTTCCACGTGCTCGACAGATGTTGCGCCGCGTACGAGCCGCGCATTTTTCTGCCACGTTCGCCCCCGTACGCGGCGGGCGAAGCACACGTCGCGTTCGACCCGTGCCATTTGTACCAGCTTGAAGGGTAATAAAAAAAGCAGGAAGAGAGGACGAAACGAAAAAGAAAGAGAACGGGGAGGGGGGAAGAGAATAGAAGGGAGGGAGAGGATCCAGGGAGGGGGGGGGGGGGGGATGCAAGCAGAATTCGGTATTAAATTGAACGCGTCCTACGGGAGCGACGCGTACAATATCTCTCGATACCGCGAGTGCATCGAAGCGCACCGGAAAGCCTCGCGAAAGGACGGAACGGTTAATGCTCGGGCATAAATATCGAGGCTCTAATTACGTCGACGAGCGTGCACGCGCCGCACATATACCGGGCATATTCCCATCGAATTCGTAATTATGGGCTTAATTGAAAACGTGCCGGCCATTCTCCGTCAGCCGGTCGCCGTTGCGAGCGGGCCGCGTCGTAATTCCTAAAAACAAAACTCTCTCGCCCTCTCTCTATCCCTCCGCTATCTTTCTCTCTCTCTCTCTATCACTCCCTTTCCTTTTCCCGCCGCGCTCCGCTCCTCTCGCGACTTCCGTTCACCATCGCTCCATCCCCCTCTCTTCCTGCTGTTTCTACAATTCCCCCGACTATTTCGCGCTCGACTCGTTCGCGAATCGCGCCGCGACACCCAAGCCTTCCCCCGTACGACGCACGAACGATGACCTCGATGAAAGTTACGGTACTGCGACTGCCGTGGATCGCGGAGAACCGGCCGTCCCACGGATTCGGGTCAACCGAACCCGAACCAGCGTGTCCCTCTCTCTCTCTCTCTTTCTCTCTCTTTCTCTCTCCATACCTCGCCTACTCTTTCCATTGAACGCGGTTCCGAACACCAAGCCGTCACCCGGCGATTTCCCGAACCTCGGTGGCCCCCGGACGAGGAAAAAAACACGGGATGCAAAGCGACGAGCGTGTAATTTATATCCGGGAGCGGAGCCAAGAAGCTGCCGGTTACCCCTCGAATCTCGTAAATCTCGTCCCGCGCCCTGTGCACGCGTGCAAAACGTTCCGGAGGCCGGGCGTTGTTCGACGTTCGTCCCAGCGATTACATCCGTTTCGAGGCGCGGGAGGAGTAGACGGCGAGGTGGACGCGTCGCGACCAGCGAAACGCGTGAGAACCGACCGTTTCCGTTAACGACCATGGAAACGCGCGAAGTCGAGAGGGTCCGTTCATTTCTTACGACGAGAAGAAGCTGTTCCATCCGAGTTACGTCGATAACGGTGCAGCCCCGCGGCAGTTTTCGGCGGATCGAACAGATCGGTGGGTCTCGACGGGGGATGGCGGTGCGGCATTTTTTAATAGCGCACGATCCTCGTGGACGAGCGGGGCGCGAGTCGGATTCTTGGCCGAGGGAACGGGTCGTTTCGCAAGAAAAACGAATTCCTGGCTGTGTATAAGTCGATAACGCGAAGGGAGGCAGCGTCCTGTGGCGGGGCTTAGCCGCGTCGCTTATAGGTATATCGTGCTCTTTGATCTTTAAAAAGAATTCAATTTGCCTGGAGATTGAACCAGGGTCACTGAACCGCGCGCAAACGCCAATCGTTCTTCCCGAGTGCACTGGGACTCCTATCGCCGCGGATCCACCCTCCCTGGCCAAGGCGAGCACCAAGGCAAGCGCCAAGGGTAGAGACCGGTCGAGTTTTCTTTCGTAAACTTCGTTCCACCCGACACTCTCGTTGCCTCTTCCCAGCCACGCTTCCCAACCCCCTCCTGGCCCGTCCCCATTGTACCCACCCAGGTTTTTCGTTGTCTTAATTAAAAAACCGAACATTCAATTTTCCTGGCCAGGCGCCCCCTGGATCCCCTTTCGAAGGAGCACGTCTGCGTCGATCGGACCCATTCGATTCGGAAAGAGTCGGACGCTGCGGATGACTACCCTGGCCTGGATGAAACGACCACGATCGGGGATGGTCGCGTCGATGCCGCGTCTCCTTTCACGGAGCTGTCCAGGAAAATCGAGTGCGGGCGAGGGAAACGTAACGGGTGGACGTGGGGAAGAAACGCTTCTGACTTCGAATCGAAATTCGATCGGAAGTGTCGTGTGGCCGGTTGTCGCGTGTTAGACGGGCCGTGGTACACGTGCGCGAGGGATCCGTACGTATGTGCGAGGCTGGAGGACTCGCGCGACCGGAAGAATCGCTGCACCGACGTAACCGTGATAGCCACCCCCGCGCGGCGTATCCACGGAAATATTCGGAACGGAAAGACCGCGGGGAGACGACCGCCCGGGCCAGACGACGTTACTTCTTGGCCGCGCTTATACAGGCATTTGCATAATATCGGTATATCCTTAATGGCTGGCCGGGTAGCCTCGGAGAAACACCGATTCTCCAGGGTACCGTGAAACTTATCGTTTCTTAACCGACGACGACTACCACGACCTCCTCTCCGTCCTCTCGTTCTCCCTCTTCTGTTACTTGTTCTTTCGCTGCTCGTTTCATCGATACGCGTTCGTCTCGCGGCACGGTTACACACACGGTCCGCGCGCATCGACGCGTTTACGCGAATAGACACAGAGATGAAACGGTTGAAATATATTCGACGATAGGAATATTCCGGGTTCAGGCGGAATTTCGCGGGCAAATTTAACTCGGCGGTGGTTCGACCGTTTTTAGCCCCGCCGCGGTAATCGCATTAGCCCGGAGCTACGCGAACGTTTTTCCACGTGGGATACGTTGAAAAAATATACAGGGCCGCGAATAATATCGTTGCCCGCGATATTTGCCGGACGGCGGAGCTCTCTCTCCCGGGACGCGTACGTTCACCCTCGAGCGTGTTCCTAGTCGGAAGTGTCGAGGGGCTCGCTCGAAGAAGACGCGCAGCGCAACGCGGCGGCCGTTCCTTTTGACGCGAAGTTATCCCTTGGTACGGTACTCGAGCCTCTCCGTGCCGATTACGCTCGGGGATCCTCTCTTCAGAAAAGTTCCTTCGACTCCTTTCGCGCTTTCAATTGTTCCTGGATCTCCCGTGGAGATCCGCGGGACTCGTAAGAGGAACGCTCGCGAGCATCCTGCCGTCCGTTCTATCGATCCGCGCCCGCGGCTCGTCTCTCGCTTTTACGAGGACGTTATTAGCGGGACGGTGGCTGATCGCTCGCGCGAAACGAGCTGACGAGATAGCGCGAACCGCCGTCTGTTTCCGTTCGTCTGGAACACCGGAGAACAGCCTGTGGCCCTCCGTCGCTGGCTCCTCGGCTCCTATCGAACCTAACACGGCTTAACGCGATACCGGACGTGAGCGTGTCCTCCTTTCGATTCTTCCCCGTGCCGTACCCGGAGCTCGTTCCACCCGGTAATTTACGTCCACTCGACGAATCGACTCGTAAAGCTCGCCCTGTCGTGAAAGACACTTAATTACCGACCGTGAGAACGACGGTCCGGCTATCTCGCGGGCTGGGATCGAGGGATCCCTCGTTAGTTGCACGACCCTAATCCCATGGGGCGGACGTTCGCGCGGCGAATCTTCCTGCCCTCTGCGCCGCCGATTTTTGTCGACCGCCGCGAAACTCTCGGACAGAGTCAGATCCGTTGGGATACGCGAGATATCCAGCCAACCCTACGTGCTGGAACGCTTTATTTTCCGTGACACCATGACGATCGGATCTCTACGAGTTAACGCTCTGGTGTACACGCGTACACCAGGTTTGAGCGAGGATAGGTCGAAGGCGTTGACAACGACGCGTAACAGACACGACTAGGCGACGTGCATTAGCAGAATAGTTCCTCTTCGTTGGCGTAGATAGGCGCGTACGGGTCAAAGGTGATACCGTCGTTCCGGGTTTCGGGCGGCGTTAAACGGGCGGGCACGTTTTCGCCTCTTTTTCCACCCACCTCGCGTAAACTCCGTGACCACTGCAGACATTAGCGTAATGCACGGGACGCGTGCCATGTAAAATCCTGTGCGGGGCATCGGGGTGAAAATCGATACCGCGCTAACGAGCAGCGAAAAACCTTCTTCCGGCGGGCGTTTGCACGCGCTCGCCTCTCCGGGGCATGGTGACGCTCGTGTGTACGGTGTACTCGATCGGGAGGCGAGCTTCGGGTGGGACACGCGCGGGCACACGACCGCAAAAGCGGAACAGGAAAGCGTCGGTGGCGAGCGTGAAGTCGAGAGGGGTGAAAGCGCGGGCGAGCGTGCGGACGATGGCGAAGTTCGAATGCTCGGACGTAAGGTGTAGGGATACCCTTACCCCTGTAACGGAAGGGCGAATCGCGGTGTGTCGCGAGGGCTGACCTCCTCCTCTTCCTCCTCTTCGTTTCCCGCCTCGCGCGCCGCCGTCACTCGGTTCGTTTCAGCGACACGAGCGCGTATCGGCGACAAGGGGTTCGCGTAGAATAATTTCACTTTGCGGGCCGGCGATAAGCACACGGGTGCATGTTACCCTACCCACGGCGTATGATTGCGGAATCGCGTGATGCTCGAGCCGCGGCGTGGCTCTAGAACGCGTAAAGCTCGGCCCTTTCGCAGCCGCTGAAAACCAGCCGCGGACAGAGAACGGGGAATGAGCAAAGGGTTGCGGCGTTGGGGATGGGATCGAGTATGCGTCGAGTGGCATCGACGCGTAGAGAACGTTCGTAGACTTCGCGAGCGCTCGACGGAACGATAGTATCGATCTCCAGTCGAATCTTGAATCGGAACGACGTCTCGCGTGAACTCCAGTCTCGCGACGAGACCGACTTTCGGCGCGCTTCGAGATCCAAGTATTGGGGAATTTAATATTAATCTCGCGACGCTCGCAGTCAAGGTTGACCGTAGTAGTTACCAGTCTCGAAGTTACGAAAATCCCTCGTACGATCCGAGGGCTTAACAAGCGCGCCGACAGAATCGCCGACATCGCTCGTTGAAACGTTCCTGGTGGAAGTAACACGGTTTGGTGATTACATATTGGACCCGACTCGATTCCCCGGTCGCGCGATCAACAGCGACGAGCCATCGACCGTCGATGGCGGAACCTTCCTCCCTGTCTTCGTCCTCCTCTTCCGCCTTTCGATCGAGCCGCGGAACGGCTGATCTCTCGCAGGCGATAACGAAATGTATGTCGAACTTTTTGCCACTCCGCGTTCAACGGTGGCGTACGCTGAGCGCGATCGACGACGCTTCGGTTCGTTTCGCCCTCCGGGAGCTTCGATCGAAGGTGAACGCGACGCACATGGCGAGGGGGGTTGTTCCGCCGGAGGGTAGAGTAAATACGCTCGATACCGATAAATGCACGAACCGGGCCGTCCATAAATAGTTGATACGCGAGCAGGCCTGGGCGCGAGTGTCTCGGTAAAGGGTTGGCGGAGGCGGCGCGTTGGCCGCCGGCCAGCGGATATTTTCGTAGTCTTGCCCTCGACGGTGGCTGAATGCGTCCCGCGTAACCCCGTCGTCGCGGCGATAGGAAGGGAAGAGGGGCGAAATATTTCATCTGTACGTTGCCTGATGTACAATCGCCATTCGCGATCGGTAAAATGTGCAAATGCATAGATAAGTGGCCGCGGAAGAGCCGAGAGCGACGGATGCGCGCTGGTTCTTGACCAGCGTTACGGAGGATCGATTCGCGGGGAATCTTTCTCGACTGTCAAATTTTGTATCCACGTTTCTGAACATTTCTGTACGAATCTGGCTACTCTTCGTAGATACGGACCGCCCCTGAGGTATTTTCCAGTTTGCGTAATGGAATGAGATCTTTGAGAATCGTCCACGCTCGGAGGAGCGAGCGTATCTACCGAAGGGGACGCTCGAACAACGAGAGAACGATGATCGTGAAAGAGAAGGCAGTCGCGGCGACGGAGGACGACATCGAAACGTCAGCTAGGAATCCTAACGATAAAAACAACAGCGGGATACCGAAGAGGAGATTCCAGCTGGTGGAGTAGGCGCGATAATTAAAAGTGTAGGACACCAGAGAGGAGAGATTCCAGCAATTCCAGTAGCATGAGCACGGATACCAGAAATATTTATTGTATCACTCCAACGGGCCGCATACTTGGTACGCGCTATTCGCGCAGCCGAATAGCTGGCCTCTCGCAACAACGCGCATCGTTTTAATATCTTGCTACTTAGTAATCGGACGCGAGCCAGGTAAAAGCGACCGCCCGTTCGATATTCAAATTGCACGCGATAAACTAGCCGAGCATTCGCTCGGTATTGCCCGTCAAGTAGATTCTCCGACGGCGGCCAGCGGATTCAACCCTCGCGTAACAAGCCGTTCACGGAACAACAGGGTGGAACGGAAGCTTGACGAATGGTCGAAGGATGCGGAATACGGGTATCCGGTGAAGAAGATCGCCTTCGCGAACGCCTCCGGCTGTCCACTCGGCTGGCAGGCAGGTTTCGCAGAGGAACCGTCCAATGAAACGTGCCTGGAGCCGTCTACCAATGGAGGCACGGGAGCCGCGCAAAGCCAGCGGTCGAACCGCGGGGGCGCGGAAACGAGACGGAAATCGGACAACGAGAGGCCCGAGAGGGTTCGCCGGCGAAAGGAACACGAGGGATACGCGTATACGAATCCAATTACGCGGGATGGAGACTTCGCGTACCCTCGGTCCAATTAACGGGAAAACTAATTTTCACGCGGCGGTGAAATCCGCGTTCACCGAGCTCCCACGTATTTTTTCCCCATTTTTTTTCCTTCTGATTTCGTTCCTTCTTTTTTTTTTTGGCTTTTTTGTCACCGTCAAGCCCCCGCCTATAGCCAACGACCCCCCACCACGGCGTCACGTGTACACGTTTTTTCCTCCCTTCCGTTTCCCTTCGTTCAGCCGCGGACCAAGCGTTTCTGGTCCCGATTCAGCGCGCGGTAATACGCGCGGCCTGCTCGCCTCATTCCGGTGAATTTAATTTAGCACTTACCGTATTGCTCGCGGCGCGGCTAACCGTTTAACCGCCTAACGCCTTTGCCAACTTTCGAGGGGCCAACGGCCTGCGAATTTTTCGTGGACCCGTCGCCGTTTTCCGCGCCGTCCCTCCCCCGGCCTCGATTCGTCGCGCGGAAATAGAGTCCAGGCCCTTAAGCGCCGTCACGCTCGACCGATCGCGCGCCGCCCGGCTCGATTATTTTTCCCAGCCAATTCGTTACTTCCGCGCTCTGCCCGTTCGCCGGCGCGATCCGCTCGAATCCGCCCAGGCCGATTCGTTTAACGGCCGATCGTGCTCGCGAAACGAAATCCCCTCGACTCGAAAACCGAGCCGTCTGTCCGCCCATTCGAGGTGCCGCGGACGACGATCCGTATTTTCCGATCGTTTCGTCGTATCGAGTTTCGAGGAAACCGGTGAAAGTGATATGGAAATCGCGTACACCATGGCCCGTGGCGTGAACGCGCGGGCGAACGTTCGGCAAGTATCGCGCGTCGACTTTCCACCGTTTAAAGCGTTAATTTTCAGAGACCCCGTTAACCGTAATCGCGATCAAGCCGTCAGTCGGTTCTGGGTCACGCTTCCGGCCGGATTATACAGGATATTTTTCCTCTCGCACCTTCTTTCTCCGTCCTCTCGCGTCTATTTCGCTCGGCTCGCGGTCCACGTATCGTGGCTGGCGTAACCTGAAAACCGAATTAAACGACCCGACGCGTAACAAGCCCCTCACCCCCCCGGGGTCGAGCAGCGGTTTGTCGCGGGAACATCGGCCGAAGGAGGGAAAAGACACACAGAGCGAGCGGCGGAGGCCTTCCGCTCGACGCGAAACGCGTTAAACACAAACGATCCGTGGCCCCCGAGCCGGCTTTTAATCAGGCTAATGCGCGCCAGTCGAGTTATTCCGGGGCTCGTTTCCCATTCGCGTTCCAACGGTCCCACGCGGCCATCGAGCAACAGTGAAAATCAAACACCGGCCCGGTGCGTTCGTCAATGTCGCCTGCGCCCGCTGCGAAGCTAGAATCGCTCGACGAACGGCTCGCATCCGGTCGTCGACGCTCGAAAGAGGGGCGCGCGGAGATCCGCGCACGGGTCTCGTCGCAGGCTTTCGCGATCTGCGTTCGCGAAAAAAGATACGCTGGTCCCTGGCGCGGTGTGGGAAAAGCAAACAAAGAGAGAGAGAAGCGGGGAAAAGGAAGAAAGAGGGAACGATGGGAGCGCGGAACGATATCGTTCGAGCAACGAACAACGAACGTCGGGGATGAAAATTTATTCCCCCACGGCACGAGGCGGTGCTCGGTATAAATCGTCAGCCGGGACCTAGCGTCGCATTAACTGCCGCTGGACAACCGCGTTTCCCTTCTCCTCGACGATTTTACCGTATCGACGGGCGAAGACCTTTTCTGCCGTTTGCGGCTTCGCTTTTCCGCAATGGACACGGATTCGTACGCGTTGCGGTCGGCCAGCTCGACGTCATAAGCGCCCGCGAGCGTGTCTGGTTTTTCACGTAGTGAAATCATGTTTGTCTCGCGCTTCGCGGCGGGGCGTAACTCCTCTTCGTCTACCGTTCAGCGGAGGTACGCTGTCGTAGTTTAACTTGTGGGACGCGCGTTGTTTCCTCCTCGCGGTGAAAAATAGAGGAGACTTTGACGGGGGCAAGACTGATACGCGCAACCGAGTTCCATTTTCCGAAATATTTCGATATATATTTAACGCGCTTCACGCGTGTCTCGCGGGGCTTTAAAGGCAGGCAAATTCATGAGTCTTAACTGACTGGTGGTAATTACAGCGGAGCACGAAGCGCGTAATAAAATTCATAATGGATGTCGCAACGCGAAACAACCACCCTAATGCTTTTAAACGGTGGTAGCGTTTCATGACGGATTCCGCGGAATAATTTCTCACCGGCGAGCGGCAAGAGTGGACCTGAAAAGTGACGTGCCCGCTGTCCGACCCAACTCTGTCGCGTAACAGCGCGACCAGCGCCGAAAAGAACGAGGTGTGTAGCCATAGAAATCGCGTTATTTAGGTTACGAGGAAACCCGACTAGTACCAAGGGGGGGTGAAACGTGACGGAACGCGTAGACGATTCGCGAACAAATCCGCTTTGCAGAGGACGCGAATTCCTGACGCGGCAGCGTTCGTCGCGGCGGCGTTACCGACCAGCCGCTTCGAGAAATCGGCCCAGGATTCACGGAGCAGGGGGACACACGGTTTTCCCGATAATCCCGAGCGGCGTCCTTCCACTCGTAAACTCGGACTTTATCCGCGCGGTTTTGGCGGCGAACCAACTGGCCAGCTAGCCTTTCGCTTTCCATGGGAACTCTTTTTCTCCTCTTATTTCCACGTTCCCTACCCTCCGTCGAAACTTCCCCCGACCCATCCGCGTCCGTAGCAGTTGCAACGAAACTCGATTCTGGGAATCGACTTTCCATCGAGCCTCCTCGCGACTCTGTCTCGTTTATCTACTGTTCCATGCGAGAGCGTCTCCGCGCTCGACGTCTGGAGTGCTGTCTTCATCGCGATCGTTGGCGAACAACAACTCGCGGGTGAAGAGAGTCGAGCGAGGGAACCTGTTGAGCGGGACAGGTTCGAACGGACTCGCGATGATCGCGAGGACCAGCCAGATTCCTCGCGGAACGCGAGCGCGGATCACGAGCGAGGGTTAAGCGGAACGAGCGGCAAGAATGGCCCCGAGGTCAGCGAACCGAAACCCGGTGGACGAGTCGAGTGGAGTCAGGAAAGATCAAAGAATCTCGTCGAAGCACTCACCTATGGTTGCCAGCAGCGCGGCGAGGGTCCAACCGAGCCTCTCCATCGGTCCCATCCTCTCTCGAACCACGAGCAGCTACACGAGGGTAGCTAGTTCTTTCTCTACGCCCAGCCGAAAACACAAGAAACTTCGAATCGAATCGACACTCCCTTCCGTGTTCCCTGTACAGAGCTATATCACTGTCCAATCCTGTCGAACGTCGGATTCCCGAACAAATCACTCTGCGTAACAGCAATCGAAGCTCCTTCACCCCCTCCCTCTCTCTCTCCCTGTTTGCAGCAATAGTCCTCCGTCGATCTCGCACTGTACCTCGCCTCGAAAATGAAGAAGAGAAGAAAGAAGAAACACACACAAGCGCCGCTCTAGCTGACCGGAAGAGTCCTCGATGCGGTTCACGTGTCCGCGCGTTCGCCCGCGGATTGCCGCGTACCCTGGACCGTCCTCGATCCTCCGTTCGTCATGGCGAACGAAGGGAGAAGCGCGGGAATCGCGACACGGTCGTTGCGCGTACCGCTCGGTCCGGGATGAACTCGCTCGCGACGAAGTCTCTCGAGCCGCAGCGGGTCGCGAAGGGAGCAAGGGTGTACTCGCGGCGCACGAGGGCGAGCGGAACGAGCAGCGGAACGGAGAACGGAACGGAGCGACGCGGAGGCTGCCTTGGCAGCTTGATGGCCGGCGGTTAAGTGCGACCGCGGGCCGCTCGCCGTGCCGTCTCGCTCGCCGTTTCGCGGCCGAGCGAAAGAGAGGAACCGTTCGCCGCGGTGCGCGCATGCCTCCGGCGAAACTTTCCTCCAAGTCGAGTCGAATCGCCGGCCCGTCCGGCTCGTTTATTTCTCGCGCCACTCTTCCGCTCCCCCCGTGTGTACCTAGGCGCCCACCCCCGACCCCTAGGCACTGGGGATAAGAATAATAAACGTGGAATCGTATTCCATTAGGAAAAGAAATAACGGAACGCCGCTGGGGGTCGATCGAACGTTCGCCACGCGAGAGGAACTGTCCGATTTGACGGTGAAACGCGCGCGCATACCGCCGTGGACGTCTAACGAAGAGCAATGATCGGAGATTACCGATCGCGCGACGCGCTCGCCTAACGCGACCTAATTCCATCGTTGAGACCAGTCCGTCGAAAATGGTGACCGATTGATCCATAGAAAGTCGTCTAGCGCTTACTGAACCGATGGAACGAACCGATGGATCCGTTCCCCCCTACTATTTTCGCGCGAGGACACAAAGGTGGGGCCCGCGAAACGGGTCAAAGGTGAGGAGGCACGCGGGTGCATCCAGTGAATCCCAGTACGGGGAGAATGGTCTGGCGCGTTTCGAACGGTCGTTAACGCGGACAGATCGGCGCGAAGCAGCAGGTATCCCGTGCAGCTGCGGGACAGGGTGAGTTACTGGCACACGCATTCCGATGGCGGGTGGTTCGCGGCTGCCGCTTTCGCCGCGAGTACGTCACCGACCACGGACAGATATACCCACCCGCGGAGGCAGGTCCCCGCCGCGTTTTACGACCGCCGCGATTCGACTAGTAAATCGCGGCCCCTGGATTCCCTTTTATCCGCGAAACAATATTTCCGAGGGAGATGGGAAATAGGTCGACGAGGGACCATCGCGGACGCTGGGACGAGGCGAACGAAACGGGACGGAACGCACGAACGGACGTGAAAAACGATCGTTAAAGCGTTTAGCGGAGACGCAGAGGCCCCTGAGGCGGAGGAGACGCGGAGACGAACAAGAGGAACGAAGTATCGGTGGAACGAGGCAGTAACGGAGGGAACGGACGGGTCTAAGGGAGAAGTTAACCAGGGAGAGACCGGAGAAACTCGCAGACTCCGCATCCGGCCGCTCGATGGTAGACCGTACAATTGTCTGGCATTGTGCTTGCAAATCAAGCGGCGGCCCCGAATTTACATGAGATTTACGGCATTCCGTTTGCCGCCCGCCCCCGAACCGCCGCGCGTCCTCCTTCGTGTAACGCTCACAATTCCGCCTCGTACCCCGGGTCCAGCGTAGCGCGCGAACACGCTCCTCGCCTAGAGAGACGCCTCTCGCCCACGATCAGCGACAAAAACCCCGCGCGAGAACACGCCTCTGATAGATATTCCGCTTCGATTCGCCTTTGCCCGTCTTCTCCCTCGCCCGCGTTCCTCTCGCCGATCTTCCTCTCCCGTTTTCCCGCCGATCGACTTTCGAACGCGAGCCTTCCGCCGGCCGCGAGAGCCCCGGTGAATTAAAGTTTCACAGAGAGATAGAAACGCAAATACGCGAGCTCGAGAGCTCGAGGCACGTACGGCTCCGTAGGATGCGCGGTTACGCCTGCGACTTCCCCCGTGGGTATTCCCGCTTCTTAATTACTTCCATCCATTAATTAAAGAGTCGCCTCCTGGCTGGCCCCGAAGCTCGTGCTCGCGGCGACTCGACTCGGACGCGACCAGGGCACGGACGGAACCAGAACGATCGACGGAGCGTCGATGCCTACGCGAATAAATCGCTCCGCTCGGGACTGCTCGAGAGCGAGACGAGCGCGGCGGGTACCTAGCCGCGACACCTGGCCCCGGTGCGCTCCGAAACGAGTGTTTTACGATCCTTTTCGGATGTAACGGGCACGATGTACTAATGGAATAACGGGACCGAGCAAGAAGCCTGGGCTGGAGGAACGTGGCGCGGGCAGGTTTGGCGATTCAACGAAACGATCGTCGAGCTCGACGCGCATCCGTGGATCTTCCATATGTAAGCGAGCGTCTCGTGGAAGTCGAGGGAAACGAGCCTTTCTTCCAGCGTTCCCGGCGCGGAGGAGAATCCGCCACGCGTTTGGCTCGATAACCGCGTCGCTATTTTTCCTAACTTATATAATATTTAGGGCGATATCGATTGCAGCTGGCTGCAGGTGGGACACGTTTAGAAATCAATTGCAGGTATGCAAGAACCGTTAATGTTTAATGCGACAAACATGGTGTATTCGTTTTACGTGTATTATTCGTGACGGACGTGTAACGTACGCGTGCATTTTTTCGTGTGCGTGTACGTACCGGTAGCCGATGAAGCCTGTGTACCTCTGGCGCACGTTAATAAATAATAATAATAACAATAATAATAATAGTAGTGGTAGTAATGATAATAATAATAACACGTTCGCAGCGAATATGGCGACGGACGCAGTTAGGAATTATACCATTTGTTATCTCAGCCACCGGAATCATACTGTGCACGTTCACCAAGTATCTCGCTCGGCACAGTTTACAACAAAAGCACACGCGCGTATACGTTTATACGCGTATTCAAAAGGCAATCATAATGAAAGCGTGTTTATAAATTTTTAAGCCGGGAATAAACAATGGTCGCGTTAGAATAAGCTCGCGGTGGATCTGTCTATCCCGAACGTGGAAGCATCGCGACGCGAACAATAATGATGACGTTCCAACCGCGAGCGGAAAGTTGGAGGAACTGTGCAGGAAAAACAGGGGGAAAAAAAAGAGATAAAATCACTGCGAAACATATCGTCCCATCGCAGCCGAGTATCGAACGCGCGTCGAGAGGCGCCGTTGGCGCCGTTCGAGAACCAAGGCCGCGCCTAACTTATCCCAGACGCTAATTCTCCGTATGCCTTCGATAAATTCATAATCAAGCTCGTCTATCACGGTTACCGTATCCCGCGTGGCGCCACAGACTCCGGCAAATTACTTGGTGAAAAGCCGGTACACACGCGCTACAAAGTCCCGGTCGCGGCGGAGACGCGCGCGCTCGCGATTGCGAGGCGTCCCCGTGAGACCAGGTCCTCCTCGGGCGTCTCGCGTACACCGCGCTTCCACTCGGTCTCTCGCAGTTAAATTAGGTGAAATAGCTCCCCAGACGTCCCTTCGTTAGACTTCTCCGTGGCGTTATCCCTTCGCGTGATAGGGGAACCAAAGTTCGCCTCCTCGGACGCGAACCGGCTCGCGGTGGCGTCGTCGCCTCGTAAGCGTAACCCTCGAAGACGAGGCGCGCCCTTATCCTGTCGGGGACCGCGTGGTACCCGGCCTTGAGGAGGTCGCCGTTTTCGGAGACGCGAAAGGCGCAAAGGTCAAGGGAGGGGCGCGCGTGTAGCGTGTGTCGTCGCGTTCAGGACGAAACGATCGATGTGCTGGCGCGCGTAGTCCATTAAGTATTCGCGCGGGTTTAATTACGGGAACAAAGTTTCCGCTCGATTGGAAAAGTTTCCACGGCGCCTGCATACTCGATCCGCAGCGGCGGTCGGGAATCGGCCCACCCCCTCCGTTGCGCCCCACTGTGTACAGCAGCGGATCGAGGCGGCCCCGATGGGAAAGCGGACGCTTTCTTTGCCAAGCGTCGGACAAGCGTCGCGTAAAAATTCCCGGCTACGTACCCAAGTTGGCTGGTACGAGGAACGTCCGAGGCGTCCGAGAAGTTCCGAGAGCTCGAGCTCCTCCGGAGAATTTCTCCGCGCGATGCGAAAGGGGCTGCGAGGGCGAGAGAATCTTCGAGGGCCGCTCAAAGGGAGCGGAGTTCGCCACCGATCCGACAGTGAATCTCGCGTTCGATGCAATTAGAGATCGCTTCGAGGCTTCCTTCTACCGTAAGGAAGTCGTTCGATCGATCTACCCCGGTTTTATGTCGTTTAACGGGGCTGCTGGCTATTATAGGGGTATGCGATACACAATATTCGATATTGCTTGTCGGTTAAATAGACACCCACCTCTCCTTTGGTATCATGGGCAACGGGTCAAAGGTTATTCGAAGGCGCCGCTAAACGTTCCACCGGTGTGTACAATAACGATTAAGCCGGTGTAACCGCCAAGAGTTTTCTTCGCCTACGTACGGGAGAACTTATAATCGGTTGGTTCCTTTCGCTTTACCGTGAAACGAACATCGTGAATGACTGCCGTCAGCGTCGGTACAGTGATACACGCCGAAGCTGTTTCGCTCGAAAAACTTCAAACGATACTTCAAGTCGGGCAAACAGCAGTTTCGCGTAGTTCCGGCTGCTCGAATTACGTCAATTCAAGCGATTCGAAGGCAAGTAACTCGGCTAATGAGAACAAGCCCCGAGGCTCTATCACGTCCCAACCCTTTTCACCGGACGACCGCCTTTATGATACGCGATTCGATCGACTCGTCACACGTCGCCCGTCGATGTTCTTTTTTTTCTCCACCCCCCCCACGCGTGGAACTCATTAAAACGCGGCGTCGACCAACCCATTTAAACCGTCCCTCGCCCTCGGCCGCAGTCTACGCAATTTTTCTACATCGCGACTGCTCCGGTTTTTATCCCCAGCCGGCCCCCCCTGAACGGCGGCGATGAAATCGAATAAATTAATAAAAGTTCGCGACCCCTCCCCTACCCGGTACAATCGGATAATTCTCGCGACGGAGGAAATTACTAGAAAAGTGCTGACGGTGCCGGAACGATCGACGCGATATTAGGTTGGATCGACGCCTATCTTTCGCGCGCGGGCTAAAGTCCAGGGCGCGGCGGAAGGTGTCGGTCTGTGTGCGAGGCCGTTCGAGTCGAGCCACCCCCGCGGGCGATTCCCCTACGGGTGCGATCCCGTGTGTCGCTTATCGCCGCTGATAAAATCGGGGTGTCGAATTTGTCGAAGCTCGACGGCGGGCAGGAGGGTATTGCAGGGACACAAATCAGTCGCCGGGGGATGAAGGGGCGGCGGTGGAAGGGCCGTAGATAGGGGACGGACAGGGTCTGGAAAGCGGGATATCTGGTAATCCTTTTGTAAGATGGCCACGGGGGCGCGGGCGAGTAACGTTTATCGCGATAAATAAAGCCCTGGCTCCCGTACCGGATGGTAGACGCGCGGTCGTTAGGGGTGTAACGCGAGGGGGCGAGGGTGGAGGCGGTTGGGTGGCGGGTATCGTTAACGGCGAGCAGGAAGCAAGAAGGAAGGCGAGTCGTGAAAGCTCTTTGAGGTCGCGGGGGCCGATGGTTGCCGCGCGGGGCTAAGTGCTCTGGCTGCGGCACGAAGATTCGGCGCGTCGGCTTAATAAGCTCCCCGAACGCCGTGGAAATTTGTTGCCCCATGACGCGGTATACGACCGTGTACTCAGACGCTGACTAATCCGGATCCACCGCAACCACCTACCTCCGCCGATGCCGCGGAATTCCCACGCGGGGATGCGTCGTTGCGGTTCCGTCGCAGTGGCCGATGCACCGTTCTTGCTGCTTGCCGGCGGAGGATCACGAAGGTCCTGGCAAGGAGGAGACGGGTAAACGCGGGAATGGATCCGTGAACGGAAGTGGCTGCCGGAGAACGATTCGAGATTGTGGCTGCCGGCTCGGTTAGGACTACGCCAGGTATAATGTATATACGTGTACATATTGGCAACGTATCTCGCGTACCGTCTGGTACCGTAGCAACGTTCTCCTTCTCTCTAATAAAAGTTCTCACCGGCGAATAAACGAGACGAATAAATTAGTCGGATGGTTGCGAGAGTCTGGTAAGCGCGACGCGTATGCAACGGCACACGGGACACGGTGAAAGGGCAAAGTTTGTCCATCGCTGGGCCATGGGCTGGAGCGAGGCCCCGGGTCGCAGGTGGGCGCACGCGAGCCGCCAAGAAGTCGTCCCAACGGTCGTGGCACGAAGCGACGCGACGCCACGGCGACTCGACGAGCCGTGACCAAGACTTCCGTTCGCACGGCCCTGTACGAGCGCCTCGCAATAAAAGCGTTTCTCTCGCGTTTCAGTTGGTTCGTGAAAAGGGGACCGCGTGTAGGAGGTTCACCGGACGCGGCGATTGCCCGCGACCGATAGGGATCGCGACGGTTGCGGGCCGTGTCGGTATCGGAGGGGGACACCTCCTGGGAATAAGTCGGGAACACGGAGATTCGCGACACAAAACGGTGATTCCACGGCAGAGTTGGCGGTGGAGCCGGGGGATCCTGGCCCGTGGGACACCGTCACGGGGGGAGAGAGAGAAGTCGGGCGTGTATACCCTATCGGTTGAACGACGGAAGAGGCGCAGCTGCCGCTGACTCGTTTCGAGTGCCCGTGTCTTCGTGTCCCGCGTCTAGAAACGAACACTGACAGGAACGCGTCTGTTCCACCCTCTCTCTTTCTCTCTGTCTCTCTCTCCCAGGAGTATATATCCGACGGAGAGTTGCAGAGAGCGTTCCGGAACATCGGGACGAAACAAGACGGAATCGGGTATCAAAGAGGTAAACCTCGTTTCGACGGTACGGGTCCTTGGCAAACACGATCGAGGAGGGTAACTATGAAGCGAGCGTGTGTACACGTCGGGGATAATTGCCCGTCGGGTCGCGTGTTCTAATTACCGAGGGGTCATGTTCGGAGCGCGGAGAGTTTCTGTTTTTCTTAATTGCCGCCCGGAGACTTTCTCGAGACATTGGTAGCTAGCGATCCGTTCCGACGTCGTCGTCGTCCTCGCAACCCCTTCGAGAGACACCGACGGCGGCCCGCTACAGTCCATAAGTCACGCGACACTTTCCGGACCCGAAGTAAAATTGTCACTCGTTAGCTGTTTGCATTTCAAAGGGGACTAAATTACATCACCGGCGACAAGTTGCACGTGTATTGTTTTCTTCGCGCATAATGGGTTACACCTGCTAACTAACCCCTTTCTGGATTACCATACGCGCAACTGAAATCTCCGAGGAGGAGCTGGGGCTGGCGTTTCATGCGCGACGTCCTCTGCCCTCCCGCTCGTTCCATTTCGTTTCGCTCGAGAGCGAACTGTTCCGCCCGGGCATTTAATCGTGGCCAACGGTTTTCCAGAGTCGCGCTCGTAGCCGCGTTTTCTTCGACGTTAACGGTCGCCGACAGACGCGTGCCGGACGACAGGTGTGTTTGCGCGACTACCCACTGTCCGACCGTGGCACGCTATCGTTTATCTACCGGCTTATCGGCACGCCGCCGCTCGTTCGAGGTCTGGGTCGCTTCTGAGTCGTCTCATCCTGCGAGTACTCGCGGAGCAATGTCACGGCGATCCGTCGATCCGATGACTCTTAATGAAACATTCCGTCGAGATCGTCGAGATCGATGGGATTCCGATTGAACCGGTGGGTGGACAGGTTTTCCGCAGATTTTGCGTTCATCAAAAATAGACACGGAGCGTCTCGTTGTAATAGGACACTCGAAACAAATGTAAATCTACCGAATTTTACGAGCACCACAGCGGGAAATATTCCGCGAAACCTTTCCGATATTTGCCCACGCTCGCATACTTTATTGTCCAATTCTCGCATCGATTTTTCCGCGCATCCGTACGCGTAACTACGGTTTACATATCCAAACACACCAGGCGAATGAATCAGAATATCGATCGGTTGCAAATTAATTGTACCTAAAGTTCGCTGGCGTTTCACGTTCGTACTTATATATGAATAAACATCGTACGAAAATAAAGAATCGTCGGCACTATTTCCCGGTCAATTTGGCGATCTTCGATCGTTCCCCGGCTATTATTCCACCGAATACGGTCCACCCGGCTCGGTTGGCTCGGGAAACCGTAAAATTTCATGAAAATCAGCGATTAACAGCGGCGGCGTGTTTTCCCGTCGGGCCGTCTGTTTCTCACCGGAAGGGTGAGCTTTATCGCCTCCTCGAAGCGGTCCAAGTTCGTCGTGGCGGTACGGGAAACGAGACCGATGGTAAACGTGCGAAAACTCGGCCGTGAGTTTCACGGTTTATTGAAAAGCGCCAGGCGGAAGGTAGCCGTGGCGTCGGATCTTTATCGCTCCTGCAACCTTCCCAGGAAGGTTCGAGCTTTAAACGGGGTGACCCGTTCCTCTCCCACGATCTCTCCTTTCTCCTGGTACCCGCGGCGAAGACTAGAGGCGAGGTCGATCGATTTATCGGATCCCAGCGGTTCGTAGGTCTTCGCGTCAGGGGCTCCGGATATAAATCGATTTGCTCGATTATCGTAACGGCCAGCTGACTTTAATGGCCTCGCTAAACGCTTCCGCTTGTCGTCGTGGTACTTGCCGCGGTTAGCCGACCGGAGAAAAACCGTCCTCTATCCCTCCATCTCACTCTCTCTCTCTCTCTCTCACTCTCGCTCATTCTCTTTTCACCGCTACGTCTACTCCTCCCGGTGCTCCGAAGGTGCGCACCGTCTGCGGGACCGGAAGCAGACGGCGCGCGGTGCTATGGTGGCGAGGCGCTAGGCGAAACGGGGACAATCCGTACGCGACGCGTATCCGCCCGTCGAACGAGACGGACGAAGAAACCGAGGGGGCGAAGCAAAACGTGGCGGTGGTTCTTGCGCGATCTTCGCGGGTCCCGACACCGTCGCCGCGGCGTTACTCCCCTTCCTCTCCACCCGCGGATCCGCCGCAAAAACTGCTCCCGACGCGCTCAAAGAGGAAACCAACCCAGAACCAACCGGTACGTTATTTACGAGGCCCGCCGCTCGGCTCTCCGCTTCTTGTGGTCCATCCGAGGGTCGCGCGTGCAACCCTCGCGCGCGTCCACCTCGCGCACCGTCGTCCTCTATCAGAACCGACGATTAACGACCGTGACCACCGTACTGGCACGCACCGCGCTCTCGTCCTTTTTCCGTCCGCCATTCTCCAACGGTTTTTCCGCCGGCAGGAGAGCGGCAGATTCATCGTCGAAGAGAAGAGCGCGAGCAGAAAGAAGGGGTCAACGGTTTAGCACGTCCCACACGGTTGATGGTCCAGTGGACGGCCGGTCAGTAGCTACTACCGTGAGTGTACTCGACCGGTTCGCGATCCGCCGCTCGAAAGGGCAAAGAAAAAGCGGGGTCGCGGCGGAAAAAGATGCCCGCAAAACGAGTAGCGCCTCGTCGAGTAGCGGGCCGCGATGTTCGCCTCTTCGAGCCGCCTCGTCGTTAGATCCGACGCGGCGAGTCCGTTGAACCCCGGTCGAACGAGGCCGACCTCTGTCTTCCGTCTTCTCCCCACCTTGCCAGCCTCTCTTTCCATCACCCTGACAAAACCGAACGCCTCGCGCGCGAGTACGAGATCCTCCGTGAGGATCTCGCGTAGGAAACCATGCCGACTCGCAGAAACACATCGGCTTCACCCGGCGAATAAATCGGTCTCGTCTGGTTCGGATGCGTTCGCCGGTCAGGGCCGTGCGGTTTCCAGCGACCGTTTCGCTACGCCTCGGACACAATTTATCGCGGTAGCCGCGGTTGACGCGCGCGTTCGCGCTTGTTGCTTCGTTTTTGAAAATTAATGCGGCGCCGCTGGGCGCTTTCCAGAGCGCTGTTCGACCCCTTCGCGCTTCGGTTTCTTCCCGTTTGCGGTTACTACCCGTTGCGTCGAATCGCGTTCCAAAGCTGCGAGGCTTCCACTGTTTGTCCTTGATCTTCGACGCGGAGAGAGGCGACCTTCGCGGTGAAAAGTGAAGGGTTTCGATCGTTCGTCTTTTGCCGGAGCTGTTAAACCGATGCTTTCGGTTCGCTTCGGTCGATTCAGTAATTCACAGGGACCGAAATAGAAGCGAGAGGAGGATAATTTCGAAGAATTTCTTTTTTTTTTTTGCTACCAACAAAATGGTTTAAATTCGAAACTTTTCTACTTGTCGACTCGTTGAAATCTATCCGGTTCGATATTTCACGACTCGGCTCGGAATATCGCGGGTGTTAAATGTCACCGGGTCGGACCAGGCGCCATTTAGAAATTACTGGCGCGTGGAAATTCGCTCGCGGACTTTCCGCCCGACCGTATCGAGGAAAGAAGCTGCGATACCCCGAACGGCACTTAGCGAAAGCGTCTTCGTTACATCGATTTTCGATTCGAGACGAACTTTATACTTCCTCCTCCTCGGGAGCACCGACGGGAGCTTGCTATTTTTTCCGGGCAACCCCCTCCGCGCAGCTCTTCTCCCCATCCACGTTTCGAAAGATTTCGCCGGAGGATCAATGGACCGGGTGCTTTTTCTTCCAGAGAGTAATTCTTCCGCGCCGCGAGAGATCGATTGCGAGGTATCCATTCCCGCTCGTACGCCACGATCGCTCGCAGCGACCGTTGAATCACGGAGACGCGTTTCCGGTTGCCTCTCGCCTCGCCTCGCCTCGCCTCGCGACTCTTCGCGGATAAAGGTAGGGAGAGGGTGAGAGGCGAGCGGAATTTTTATTCGCCGTTTAGTTTTAATCAAAACTCGAGGCGGCCGTCGCGGATCCGCCGGCGGTCCTCTTCAACGACCCTTTTTTCATTTCGCGACGCGTACACCGCGTCGCGACGTAGAACGCGAAAGGACGCCTCGCGAAATGAGAACGGGAGAACGAGGGCCCCGACGCTGTCCGAGGTAATTGGAAAAGTACCGGCGGAAAAATAAAAAAAAATAATAATATTCCGTGTTCCGCGTGTCGCGGATGAGTCGACCGGAAGTCCTCGAGCTCTGGTCTTTCGCGCCGCGATCCTCGCGTGATTTCCTCGCGCTGTACAACCTTGCGTGTCGCACGAGAAGAGGAGTACGCGTTCGTCTTTGGAACAAGATGTTGGACAGACTTTGCAACCTTCTGTCTCGAGCACTCTGGTAACATTTGGGACACACTTGGGTGCACGATTTTCGAGCCGGTCCTCCTCGAAACGCGGTGCGCAGGTAGCAGACCTTTTTCTTCCGTGGATCGTCTTTGGCGAAGAACTCTGGATTATGTTCGCGTCGTGAAAGAAGTACGAAACAAAATGCGAGCGACTCGAATTTCTTCCGTCGAGGCGTCTTATAGATCTGGCAAAGTTGACAAAATCCCAATTTTCACACGGCGACGCCTTCTATCGAACTTTGTTCCATCGGCTTTAATCGCCTGTACATCGACTTCCCCATTAAGCCAATGTGCCATTTGGCTAATTATCTTATTTAGCTAATCTTGTCCGTCGATACGCTGGGCAAACGAGGTTTCCATTTTAAATTGGCCTTCAATATTAAACTAGCGATTTTATAAAACGTAAAACGTAATAAATTATTCCCGGATCCGGTGCAACTTTAAAATTCAATTAAAGTCACGCTCCCTGGACTTAATGAACTTTAGCAGCACGGTGTATATACATAAGTGCCTTTAACAGCGGCCTCCTCCTTTAGCGGCGACAGGGCGATTCGATGATTAATTAAAGCCTAGGCTAATACCAATGCTGGCGAGCACAAATTTCTTTTCAATTTTTCATGCGCCCCGCGGCACGCTCCACCCCCTAATTCCCCTGCTATTTTCATCAATTTATCGGGAAAGGTGTAACGAGTACCTAGCGGGGTACAACAAGTTACACACGCGGCTCTATCGCCGCACGTAACGCGCCTCCAACATTTTTCTATCGTGCCGCGCGAGGCTAACTAGGGTTGACCAAGCCGCTAATCAACCCCCGTAGCGATATTCGAGAACAATAGGTGTCACTTCCTATTCACCCCTAACGTTCCTACGGTGGCGGTTCTAATTTGTCGTCGAAACGCAAGGCGACGCGTACCCTGCCTGCCAGCTATGCGCGATCGTTTCGAACAGACTTCCCTACGGTGTGTACATCATCTCTATCCGTACTGTCGACGACGCAGCGAGGAAAGGGCAAACTATTCGTTCTGGCGTGCAAAGTGTCTTCCCTCGGAGGGAGGAGGGCCGTGGAGACGGGGCGAATATCCGTTTCCGCTCGAACGATCGCTCGAATATTAATCGCATCGGTGACTCGGAGGAGACTGCCGTTCCTGTTTCGGTCTCCGCGGCCTTTTCTCCGTTTTCCAGCCAACCTGCTACAACCGCCTCGCGTTCCGTTGTCTCCCTTATCCGCTGGGTTCCCTTCAGCCCCACGGTTGGTCTCGAGACGCGTTGCACCCCTCTCTGTACGAGCGTAGACCAGCTAGCGGGGCGGCACCCGCGTCGCTTAGCGTTTCTCGCGCGCGTTACCGGAGTTAGTTCCAGCCGGCTGAACCACGCTCGTTAGCATGTCATTTTTATTCATCGAGCCTCGAGAGGACCTGTAAGACAGCCGAATCGATAGCTGGATCCGTGAACCCGCGTCTCGTAGGCGCGACCGTGCGCCTGCGTCTCCGCTCCGTCCACCTTTCGCGCTCGCTACCTGGGCGCCCACCTGGGCCGCCCTGTGCCCGCGTCCGATTTGCCACGCGTTCCCAGGATACGCTCGTCCCACGGCTTTTAAACTCGACGGTCGAGCGAGACGAAAACTCGACAGGCGACGGTGTCCCCGGGGGGAGACGAGCTGGCGAAACTTTCGCCAAAGCCGAGCTAAGGAGGCGGGAATTCCGTCGCAAAGGTGATTCCTCGAACGGACTACGGCGAGCCTTTCGAAATCCGTTTCGATCTGTCAGCGCTTGTCTTCGTTCCCAGGAACTGTCCGCGCGTTCGTTCGGAATCGTCGCGTAACAACCGCGACGAGATCGATCGATCGATCGTCCGCGAGCCGTTGGTCATCGTTCCACGGAAACTTCCGAAAATGCCAAACTCTCGTCCTCTCTCTCTTCTCTTGTCGTTATTTCTTTTTTCCTCTCATTGTCACAGCCGACTCTCTCGAACCACTCCGCCAGCGACCCCGCACGCAGACTGGTTTCCGACCGAGTTTGGCCGCGCTCCAGACTCTCCTCCGCGACGTGCTTACCTGAACCACGGGGGAAACGCATCTATTCGACCGAAACAACCCCCGGTATACGTGTCCGCGAGCGGCGCAAACTCTTTCTGGCCTCTCGAACGAGGACAGTCGGGAGGAAGACAACCCCTGCGAGCAAGCACACAGGGTCAAGACGCGACTGGAATACGCACAAACCCGCGTTCGCGAGGGTTTGGAGAGTGGGGGGATGGACGAAGGGGAGAAAAAAGCCGTAGCCGTGGTTCGCATGCACGGACGATCAGAAATTGGCCGCAATCTTTGCGCCGCTTACGGACAATTACCAACGAGATTGCCTTCTCGTCCATCCCCGGCGTTCTCTCCCTTTCATCCCCCGTCTTTGCGTCCCCTCTCGCTCGTTTAACCGAACCCCCGGTGTCGTGCGCCGCGGAGGATCGAAACGGCCACCCCCGCGGCACCGAACGTGGCACAATCGCGCGTCCTCATCCGCAATTACGGCCGGATTATAACTTCGTTGATCGCGAACGAATCGCCGGGGGTTCCGTCCATTTGTATTCAAAGGCCGACCGCGGCTGCACAGAGACGCCCCCGCTTCCGGCGTTCCGCGCGTTATTCTCGCGCGGGCCCCCTTCTTTCCTCCCCGTTAACCACGAGACAGCGAATCCCTCTCGTTCCGAACTTATATCCCCGGCGATATATTCGCGAGATCGCCACGGATCGGCTCACGGATCGCGCGGTTCATCGCTCGACGAGGGGGGACGGATACGATTATCTCGATGTTTCCATTCGTACGCGCGATTATTTCGGAAACGGCGCAACACCGATGAATAACGAGGCGTGCGGAGAGTCGAATGTGTGCACGGATATGCATCATGGGCACGCGTGTATAGGCGTCAATTAATCTTTCATCCGTCTTTCCTACCGCGAAATCATCCGAGTCTATGTTTGAACGATCCGACGGCCTGCATTGGTGCGGCTAATTTGCGAGCGATTAGCGACATAGCTGTTTGAATTTCGCAGTCCGCGTCGGGATTTTAAATTACAGTCTAGATAAATTCTGACGGATAAATCGTTATCGATTGCCCCGTGGAAATGTCGCGCGATCGAAGGTACAGGGCGTTTCGAAAAGCGTTGGCTGGTTCGTCGCGGTGATTTTTCAAAGGTGAAATTCGTGTCTCGATCACGGGAGACGATAGAGAGAGGGAGAGAGGAGAGAGTCAAAGTATCGACGATTACGATTTCGCCCCCTTTTTCCATCGGCAGGCAGCGTCGCCGGGTGTCTGCGAGAGTTCCGCCTCGGCGAAGTCATCTTCCTTGTCGTCGAGATGCTCGGCTCGCCACCGCGGCGGGGTCTTTAACCTTCTCAAAGAAGTCGACGGGTTGGAGATACGAACGGAATAAAACGATGCGCGCCGGCGAAGGAACGCGCGGTGGGCGCGCGTGTACGCTCGCTCGTGACCACGATCCGCAAGGGAAATAAGGAAAAGGAAAACGCGGGAGCAAATAGAAACGCGATACAAATATAAATAGAGAGACGCGACCGGGAGACGTAAGGTAACACGTGGAGAGAGGAGAGAGAATAGAAAAGCTCGGTACGGCCTTACGTTGGTGGCCTTACGCGTCGAGATCCGCGTTTCCCTTTTGATCTGTGTCGCACGAAGTCATCAGACAGAAGGAGCCGAACGTGTGAATAGGGACCCTGTGCACGGGGCTCTGTATGGATATCCGAGATGCCCGGGTAGCTGGGTACACAAAATTTCTGCCGGGTACCTGGCTAGCCATTAGATATACATATCCAGGCTGCACCGAGGCGAGATGCCTCGTGAGATTTCACCGGCGTCTCACTCGAGAACTTCAGTCTGCCGTCACGTGAATATTAGTGGAAAATCTGAATCTAATCCGTGCCCGAGAATTTGTATGCATGTTAACGTTCTCTATGTACATACATTGGACCAGCGCGTGCTCGCGTTTCACGGATCCCACAAAAGCTGACAAGCGAGTGGCAAAAAGTGTATTCGCGAGCACAAGCGAACCGCGAAACGAGTTAGGTGGATCGAGTTGAAGTTTAAGTTCGCGGCTCTACGGTCGGTTAAATGTTACATGTTACATCTCGCGAGACGTGTCGTTCGAGTGAATGTTTCATGGTCGCTCGGATGCCAGGTTAAATTTGCGTCTGCCGCGCTCCCACCTGTGTCTGGCAATCAACAGCGTCTACGCGCGAACTACGCCCCTCTCGATCCGAGGTGAAACCGGAAGTGGCGCGAGGGTCGACTGGGCCCGTGCGGCCATCCGATGCAGATCGGCGATCGCACCCCGCGCGCTCGATTAATTCGATGACGCGGCTGGTTAATGAAAATATTATCCGCGAGCATATTTGAGCGAGCCCCCCGAGACCCGTGAACGTTTATTGGGAGAGACACGCTCGGACGGGGCCGTAATTAGCTCCGACTACCGGATACGATGGGTTAACATACGACCTGTGATTATTAAATGGGAATTACCGGCGGCCAGGACATTAATGCGGTGCCGAGTATTATCGCGTGACGACCCTATACGGCTTACACCGTAATTCCGTGTCCTCTCCCGCTGCGCCACTGATTTTACGAACAACAACGACGACCTTTAGCAACCGATAGCGTCGCGGCGCATGCTCGATCGACTCCGCGCGACTCGAAAACGCGTCCGATCTCCAACGATCCCCGCCGATTTACTCCCCCGTTTACATCCGCCCCCCCTCGGATCACCCTCCGTCGACTGCCCTCGTCCAACCGTCCTCGGTCCAAATTAATTAACGATAAGATTAATTGGCCGACCGTTCGCGTTTCAACCGCGCCGGTATCAATCGTCGAACGAAACGAGGTCCATTCGCGTTGCTTTCCACCCCCATCGTCCTCCGCGAGACACGGTTATTATCCCTGCGTCCGCGCGTACGCCTCGTTAGGGTGGCGAAAATCGCGATTCTTTCCCCGGCGACGAAGAACCCGCTTCGAACCGTCGTTTCTGTCCGTGACACTTTCGCGATCAGAAAATAGAACCGATCGATAGCCGCGCTCTGGATACGCGTCGCCGCCGGTCACTACGGGGGAGCAACCTTTCGATCCGTCCCACCGACGCTCGTACGAACGCCTCGAAATGCTGGCCATTCCCGCGGACTCGTTCCCACAACGTTTTCCACTTTTCACCATCCCCCTTTCCAACCCCTATCCACCTCCGCCCGTCTCGCTCTCGCACGCTCGCGTCTCGCTCGGCCAGCAACGCAGAGGCAGACGCGTTCGATCGGCCGTCCCGTTCGAACGCGCGGAATACGGGGATAAAGGGGACGGAAAAAAAGTCACGAGGTTCGACGAGGTCGCGACACCGCCACGAATCATCCCTCCGCGCCGCGCGGCCAGAGATTTATTCGCGGCCCTCTCGACACCGGTGTCCGCTAACGGTGGGCGTGCTACGACGGTTAAGTTACGTGCCGCGAAAGAAGTCTCCCCGAGAAGCCTTTAGCTGAGCGGAACCAGCGCCGTTTCTACGGCTGGGCGAAAACCGCTCCTCCTGGAGATCGTTCGTCCTGCGCCGCGGCGGGCACCACCCACCGAGATTGGCCCGCGCTATCCGCAAAGGCACGATCGTCGAATTTATGTCCTCCGTCGGGCGCCTTTATCGGGACGCGGATTCCCTTCACGGAGCCACGTACTCCTCCAGTTTCCCGTGTCCGGATCTCTTAATTGACGTTCGTCGTCCCCTGACCCTCTGATGTACCTACGAGGGGACAGAAAGGACGGTTTTGGGATTCGAGATACCTGTCGAGACTAATTTCGACATGCTTCCGACTGTTTCGATCCTGGTATTCTTCGATTGCTCCGCTTCAGACCCGTACATCCTGATATTAGCGCTGATATAGCTCTCCGTTTAACATTTCTCGATTGAATCACGTCACGCTCTTGCAAAGAGCGGTCGCAGAAATACCCTATCGATATCATCAACGTCTATCGAACAATGTCGATACGCGCGGTACTTTTCTCGATTCCTCTCGATAAATCACTGTCAAACATTTGGAGTCGCGACTAAAACGCATCGGCCCTCGTGTCTGCGAGTTAAATATAACGCTGGGATCTGTCCCGATGAATTCGACGAGTGCTCGAGACACGAATCCGAACGTGTGCCCAGCTCTTTTCGAACGGGCAAAGAATGGGGGGCCAAAAGGACGGCGGAACCACCCTTACGGTTACAGAGGGTTAAACGCGGCGTAAGGAGGAGTTCGATAGCGTGATGTTTGGCCCGATATTCGGCGCGTGGGTGGCCCGATGCGGCCGTTATAATTTATCCTCGTAAAATATCGTCGTTTCAACGACGCCAATGACGCGGAAAGGCCGACGGTATATCGTCGGGAATCACGCGAGCGTGGACACCGCGAGGAACCGGGCCGCGGTCGATCGTTCCGATCGAATTTCGTTACGGGCCGGACGGACGGTGGATGGAAGAACGGTGCCGCGTTTTCGCGAGCAGCGGGTTGGTAGTTGGACGACGACGAGAGATAAAAAAAGAAAGGAGAGGAGAAAGAGAGAGGAGAGCAGAGAAAATAGAAAAAAAGGATCGAGCGCGAGGGGATGGTGCGAGCGAGCGAACGAAAAAAGGGATATAGGGGGAGAAAAACGCGGGGAACAAAGATGATACGTGGCCGGGTTGAAATCGTCGGGCTGCCGTTTACCTATCGCGCGACGATTTCGGATACCGTCGGGTCGAAAGCAATTTCGACTGGTCCCCGCGCGAGGCTCATCGATATGGAAACGGGTCGCCGAGGAATTAGAACGCGCGGACCTCGACGCTCGAACGGCCACCGTATACTCTCGAATAAACGGACTCTCGCTCGCCCCTGCTCCGCATTCCCAAGGATACACTCCCGATTCGCCCGATTTCCTTGCCATCCGAATCTCCGCGGTCGCCTGATCCTCCGCTATCAATTACGCGTCGTTCAAAAACCCACCGTCGCGGTCATCGTCGCATCCTGGCGATCCGGTAGGTGCATACATCTCCGACCAGACAGGATAGAAAGGATGTGTGCGCGACGTGACCGGGTTTCGGATGAAACTCGACGGTTCTGTCAAAAATTCACGCTCCCTCCTCAAGGTTGTCTGGCCCGCGATTAGAGGAGTCGCGTCGGTCGTTCGAAAGCAGATGCGTCCAGCCGGAGGAGTGCGTCGTAGTAAATTCGCTGACACGTTTATTGGTACGTTACACGGTGAGTATTTCAGGCCACGTAATCCGGCCATAATAACAGGATATCTGTGAATATTAGGGACTGTCGCGTGGTGAGATATTCCCGCGGTAAATCAACCATGGCGTTTTCATATAAGATTCATAATAGCGCTGTCGTCCGCGCGGCGTAGCCACGGGATCTTGCTCGATTCATCATTAAAATTTGTTAACGGTCGCAAGACCGTGCAACACTCCCGCGCCGGTGGTCCATGGACCGAGCGAGCATCGTATCCCTTCGGGAGATCGAGCAACCATTGTTGCTCGTTCGACTATCCTGTTTTCCAACGATACGCTCGCATACCATTGCAACGGCGCAACGATACAAAGAGTCGGCTCCCGGTCGAAAACAAGCTATCGTCGGCCAAATGAATAATTGGAAGCACAGATTCGAAAGTCGGTGGCCCGCAAGCGAGCATCGATCGGAATCCTCGATTCGATTTCCTTCCGTTCCGATTCGACGCGGCGAACAGACGACGTAGGGGTTGGAACGGCGCTGCCCGTGGAACCGAGTCCGAGTAGAAGAAGAAAATAACAAGCGGCGGCCGCCCCCCCATCGCCCCATAAATTACCGTTTCCCATTAGCGTGCCGCGTAACGCAACGTGGCCGTGGTTCGTTTCACATAATTAGGAGGATGGCTCGATGACACGTACGCGGGGTACACCGCGCACCATGGAGCCCCATAACTCAGCCGAGGAACAACGATAGCGATGCCGTTACACAGGCGTTATTACTTGCCACGGAAGCTGACTCGGAATAGCCGGCTGGTGATACCCTCGGATTAGACGGCCTTTCCTGTACCAACCCCTCCTCCAGCGCACCTTCCCGCGCCGCCAACCACCCCCGAGTCGTCGCTACGGCCCCGTGGTCTCCTCTATTTTCTCGGTTTTCAGAGGCATGCAACGGGTCCACGCGTCCCTGGCAGTGGCCGTGAGCCGCGAAACGAGATCTTACACGGGCGAGGCAACCGGAACGTCCCCGTTGTTCTCGAGCCCTACCCAAGCGACGCGGTGCTGTTCCTTGCGCCGGAAAAAACACGGACGACACACGAAACCTCGCACACGGCTCATTTCCATGCCAAGCGAATGGATCGCCTCTGTACTCGATGTCCTCGTGGAGTCTCTACCGGCGAACAGGGGATGCCTAGGTCATCCTTGCGTTGATTCGAGATTGCTCTAAAAACTGCCAGCGGAAGATAGATCCCAAACAAGATATCGTTATGCTTCCGCTGGATCTTTTCTGTCTTAAGCTTCAATAATTGATGACTCCCTTTTTATTTGCGACGCTATATTCGCATCGCGTGATATTTCCAGAAACCGTATCGCGTTCGATAGCCGGTACTTTTATAAGACCAGCGTCCGTGGAATCGATGGAAATTGCCGAACAATTGCGAAATTGTTTCTGTTCCCGTTTCGAGCCGCCAGGTATTTCAATTGAAACGAACTATCGGGCGTCTAGCGGAAGGGTGATTCGCGGGACGTGCGATGCGCGACCTCTGCAATGAAAGGTGGACTGTGGCCACGATGAACTTTAACGATCGCCTGGAACACGAGCGGGAACGATAAGGATCTACGTGGGGCGGTAGACGAGAAAAGTTGCCGGGCGAGAAAGAAAAATCACGGAGGCGCGCGAGCGTACGCGCGACTGCCTCGCGATTCTACGTGTCGACACCGTCGTCGGACGGCAAACGAGTGCACGCGGTCCGATCGAAAGCGCGCGCTAGACGAGAACCGGATGACGGGACAGGGTGAACCCCGGTCACGCACACGCTAATCCCCGCGACGTTTAATAACCGGCGGTCGTTAATCTGCGATTTATTTCAATTTCGCCGATCGTTATCCACGCGACTTGGACTTTTACAGCGGGACACTGCGGCTGGATGTGGATTAAATAACACGGCCGGGTGAAACTTCTTCTAGCGTCGAATAGTTAGGGGCGCGAGTCGCGAGCGCTGGGGTTCGCGCGGAAAAACCGTGGACTCGAAAGTTTCGTGGCTCCGCGATAATGACGGCGATATTTCTTCCGTTCGAGGAAGCAAAACGCCCACCGCTTTGTTCTCGAGCCCTCGGCTCCTTTCTAGCCGCGTTCTCATCCAAGCCGTCTACCAGGCGCCGGGTGGTCTTCGACTCGCGTCTGATTCACCGATCTTTGACCGTATTCTCGAATCTCGATGCTCGTTTGTTCAAGACGGTGCGCTCGGTCTACGGAATCGGAGAAACGAAAACGGTCGACGACGACGGACGACCCGCTTACCGGTGGCGAGATAGATAGGGGCGTTGCGCGGGGGATCCACTTCCGGCTAGCTTTGTCCCTTTGACACGGACTCGCGCAACTCGGTGCCTCGTCTAAGACTCGTTTAGATACGAGGCAGCGGGCGACACACACAGGCGTTGTGCTCGTCTAATTCGAAGCTACATATTTAATCCTGGGTAAACTCGCGGAGGTTGCCCGGGGTAACCGACGGCACAAAGAAAGCTGGCTAGCCGCGGGGGACCCGAAGGCTCGTGGCCGCGGCCCCACGCGGTTGCCGAGGAGTCACGAGTAGGCTGACTGAAAGAGGGTCTGGAGAGTGACGAGGGTGATACGGGGCGATAGCGATGCCGATGCGAACGGCCGCCTCCTACTGCCTCGTGGCTGTGGACGGCGTGTCGCGGTGCGGGGTGGTTGCGTCGAGTCGTGTCGCGTCGTGTTCGCCGCGGTGTGCCAGCGACGATTGCGAATTCCGAGTGTGTACGCCTGCGAGTATAAAAGACAGCCGCTCTGTGTGCGTCTGCTGGGAAGGAGGACTAAAAGAGAGAAGAGACCGCGCGGCACCCTTGTAGTTTCTGCGCGCTACCCTCGTTTCGTGTTGCTCCCTCTCGACGGCGAAGAGGAGGATAGACGCGCGGCACCGATGTCTGGGCGCCTCTTCTACGCGCGAGTTCGCGCCCCGCGACCGGGAACAGAAGCTCGGCCTCCGCGCGAGGAAAGTTAACCGGCTACCGGTTGTTCGAAGCCGCGTGGAAGTTTGCGCGCCGTTTCATCGTGAAAAACGACGGGTCGTATTTTCATAAGGCTTGCCCGCGCGAACCGGGGGTAATACGTTTATAACCGTTATTAAAGCAGCTAGTTCTTAATTAGCAACCGCGCGGGAAGAGTAACTCCTCCGTGGCCGCGGGTGTGCTCGCCTGGTGAATCGGTCGCCTCGCGTTGGCCACGCAGCGGCTACTACCATCAGCGACGGGACATTAACGGGGGTGGATCAGACGGATTATAAAACCGCGCGGCTGTCCCATTACTGTCGCGAATCAATTACACGAGGGAGGCCACGTTTGCAACCGGAGCTGGCTCGCGAATTCGAGTTGGCGTACGCTTACGCAATTTCCACGCACACGGTATTCTCGGACGCGCCGCGTCGGTGACTAAGCGGCGTCCGGCTGGAAGGGATGCACGCGAGGCGAGAGGAGAACGGAACGATCGAGCACGAGGAACGGGGATAGGGACGAGCAGAGAGAGAGAAAGAGAGATAGAGCGAGAGAGACAGTTTGAGAGGCGAATTCTCATCCATCAAGGTGTACGAGGCACATGCGCGATATTAGCGGTATTTAGTGCTTACGGAATGCTGATTCAGTTCGGCACCGATGGGCAAGCTGCGAATACTCGAGCAGAGACGCACGCGTTCCACCAGCATACGCGAGACCTGCCGCGGCAAGATAGCCGGTTGATTTCGCGTTACGGTCCACCCTCGGAATTCTCACCCCCGTAGAGAACTTCTTTCTCGACGCGGACGTTGACGCTCGCTCGCGATACATTATAAAGCCGGCAGTGTCGTAAATCAGAAACTGGAGGTTCCAACGGAAACTCGGGGATGGAAAACGGGAGACGGGGGAGGGGAATGGGAAGAAAGGAAATATTATGTAAAGGAAAATCTGGCAAGACCGGAGACGACCCCGCCCACCTCTTATTACGGAGAGGTGGAAGGTACATTAAAACCTAGGAACCGCAAACATCACGACGAAGCCCGCCGAAACTTCGTCTCCCGTTCTCTACCCGGTTTGACGCAGCGCCGAAATCCCATAAAATTCTTTCCAAGGGAAAAGCAACGACGTCGAGAGAAGCCTCGTTAAGAGGCGGCCGCCTGGCATCAGCTATATCACGGGCGGCGAGGGTTTTAAAAAATGTAGCTTTCCAGCGTGCTCTCCCGACCACCTGAGGTCTCCCGCAAAAAGCTCGCCGCGGCGGCCAACGTCGAAGAACGCGGATGCGAGCCAAGAGCGACCTCGAGCGAACAATTCCACCGGGATTTGGCCCATCCGCCGGCGAGATCGCTCTCCTCGAGCTACCGATACGCTCGCGTTATTGTTTCTACGGGCAACCCGCGATACGTCAGATTAACGGAGTCGCGGGGATTCCGATCCCTGGAACTCTGTCGTCGTCCCGTCGAACCCATCGTGCAGCTCACGGAGCTTTGTTGCTTCCTGGATTAGGCTCGTCGTTCGAGGTCGAGTTTTCGTTCGTTCGTGGCTTCCGCGATTAACGTCCAACGGGATCCGTTAGAAGCGGTATCTTCCCGTCGGACGGCTCCTTGTCGCGGCCGTTCGTTGGTTACACGGGAACTCGTTTCAGCGAATCGAAACGGTGGAACGAAAGGGGTTCCCGTCCGTATCGTTGGTTTCTAGCTTAACGACGATAAAAGCTCGACGGTGGCTGGCAATTTCGCGAAAGAAAACGCGACCGAACTGCCACTTCGGTGTCTTTCCTCTCTCGCGCTCCCAACGGTGGCACTCGAAGGGCGGCCTCGATCGCGCCAGGCCGCACCAGAGAGAGAGAGCAGGCAGGCGAAAGCGCGATTCGGTTTTTATAGCCGGCATCCTGGCCGCCCTGAGTGGAGATACGGGGGGATATTTATCGACGTACTTATTTCGACGAGCCTCGAGGCCAACCCCGGCCTCGGGATAATCGTCGGAAGAGGCTGCGAGCCACCCTGACTGTCTTCCTCCTTGCACCGCTAATCCGAACGGCACATAGACGAACGTAAATCAAACCCAGCGCGCGCGACCGACCAGAGGGGTGAACGTTCCCTCCCACTCGAGGGAACGCCAGCGATCATCGCTGCCCGAATACGGCACCCTCTCGATTCTCGCCCAGGGTGACTCCCTCCCCCTGCCACGCCAAAATTCTCCTAACGCGATTGTTTTTGCTCTCTCTCCCTCTCTCTTGCTCCCGTTTCGGTTTGCCTATTTAGGATGGCCTACTTGCCCTCCGACTCCGCCTATTCCGATCCGAGTTGTGACTGCCAGGCGGCGGGAGAATTATTATCCATTGTCGGACGGGACGATTGAAAAGATCGTGGCCGCTAATCAACGATGACACGGTATTGAGCGTTCCCGGTTTGTCAACGCTCCGAGGGGTGTCTATCGTCCACGTGCGCAATGATGTCACGGGGAAATGCCGCGGAAGCGCCGGGCTCGATCACGTGAAATGTACCCGGTTAACTTCCTTACCCCTGCCTCGTCCCGCATCGATTTCGTCCCAGTTCAAATATACGTGTATTCTTGTTTCATGGAACCAACTTATTTGGGTATTAAAGTGATTTTCTTCCTTTTTCTCTCTGTATCACCCTCTCTCTCTCTCTCTCCCTCGGTCTCGACGTGGTACAACGCTTACCGATAACACTGATACCCGATAAAACCGATCTCTAAAGTAGCTGGAGACGAGTTAATCAAGCTGTCGATACACTTTCTCCTCCTCCTCGATGCAGGCGTTCCAAAGTGACTGCCACTCGCAGCGGTTAGGTGTTCCTGGTTTATTCGTCGCATTTCCATACGCCGCTAATCATATACGTCCGCGAGCGCCACCGATACGCCGATTCAAAATGTATAGAGACGGGGGGCGGTGATCCCCGATTTACGTACCCGCGAGTGGAGCCGACCGGGGCGGCGTGCAACTTGAAAACGCGAAAACTGCCGGATCGCCGGTGAATCTCCGCGCGTCCTTTGATCTGTCGAGTGGACAGGCCACGGGGATGCGGCCGGTGGCTCGCGGTATATACCCGTCGTTGATTAAAAATGTCCCGATCAAAGAGTTAAAAACCAGGGGACGGGACAACGAGCCGCGTCTCGATCGCGACTCCGCGCGGAGACCAATGTTCCCCGCTCCGGTGGCGGTCGATCGAGAGCGCGCGGCACACGCGGCGCGATCGATCGCGGTCCTCGAAACCCGTGGGTAGCTGCGACCGTTGCGGACCGCTCGCTGGCAAATAAAGGTCCGCGCGCGGCAAGGACGCGCCCGCCTTGGATCCTCCATTTAAACGCATTTCCGGACTGCGTTTTTGGCCGAACACAAAGAGACTACGGGACGCTCTAATCATCGCCGCCGGTGGACCCGGGAAGCGTCGCGTTGTTATCCGTCCAGGTCGCATCGGGGAGTTCAACGTCGGCCGTGTGTTCGCGTTCTCCGATTGTCCGGTCCATTCTTCGCCTCGTGGTGGTCGTTCGACGGAGCACAGGGACGAGCAGAGACGCGAGCGCCACGAGGGTTGTTACATAAAGAATATTTTATTTATCGTTTTTCGCGTGCAGCGCGCATAAGGGCACGCGGACGAAACGACGGGGATATGGCCGGGAAGGCGGTCGCGGCGGCACTCGCATACATTATCGATCGTTGGCCGGCTTAACCGTCGAGTTCACGATGCCAAAACGGATGTGAAATTCGCGAAAGAGTCCGGCTGAAATCCACCCCCGTTGCGCCCCCCTCTCTCTAGGTACCTACAGAGAGGGTTATAGTAGCTTCCGTTTCGCCGCGTAGGAAGCAACGATAAAGGCGAGCGGGGATTCTGGCGATCGAGGCGATCGGAACACGGGACGACGGCTGCGGGAGGCGGGACGCGAGATCCATCGGGAGATACGGTGGATCAAGTGGGTCGTTCGGCCCGGTGAAAAGAAACGGGAATAGCCGGGAAGAAAAGGCGAAAGCTGGAATCTTCGCCCTCGCTGTGAAAATAATCTTTTACGAGGCTCGATCGATGCTCCTCTAATAAGAACGGCAATTTCCTCTCCCGATCGAGAGAGGTGAAGAGACGCGTGTGTCGCCTCGAATTCAGCGACCGGTACCTCTCGTCCGACGAGCGCCGTACGGTCTTTGGAAACGGTCTCTCGACTCCGCGGATCGGTCTAGCGTGGATAATTTCCATTATTCTCTCGGCTCGATGACAACTGGCTGGCACCCTCGCACGGAAAGCTCGGGTCTGGCCTCGATTCCTGCCGCGTTTCACCGTCTTATCCTCGCGGCAGGCAACGGCCGTCTACTTTCCTCGAACCGTGTTCCACGCTACCCTCGTGACCCGACCGCCGACTCCTCCTCGCTTTCCTCCGTCCGTCTCTTTTTCTTCCGTTTCCACGTCCGCGTCCTCCGTCTCCTCCCCGCCCCCTCAACGTTCCCATCGGGCGCGAGCTTCCGGGCGCTAGAATTCGCTTCAACCATATTACATCGTAATAATAGCACTCTACGTTCCGCGACTACTGCCTACGTGACTCGTAATAATTCGCGAACGTGCGGCCCGATACACAGAGCCGAGAGCCGGCATACGAGACGCCCGTTTCAGGTGGGAATAGAGTCGAGCCAGCGCGAGCGAACGGCCAACTTGTATCGCGCGCGACGTTCAACCCGTATCGATCTCCCTCGCCGATGCACGCGGGGGGTGCTGCCACGGTCTCCACCGGCTCGATACCCCATCGACGCTGATACACTCCGAGGCACGATCGTTCCCGATCCAAGGCCAATTGGATCCCTCCGTGCCCGTGTAATCGCAGCCGAACGTTCCATTTGCCTCGTACCATCGCGCACGGACGAAATATCTACTCGCTACACCCCCGGTACCTAATCGTACCGGAAGCGAAACACAACCGTGCACCGATTAGAGACGGGGCCACGTTCCCCGGTTTTTCCTTTTGCCAAGTCAAATTCTCCTTTTAACCGTATTTCGAAGAACCGAACGCCGCGGTACCGGACCAACCGAGAGTCTAACGGCTGGGCGAGCTTTTACGATCGGAAACACACCGAGCGATCGAACCGCGCGGTACAAATCCCACCAGTCGAGCTTCCGCCGCGCCGCGCTCTTCTACCTCCTCTGTCCAGTTTCGTCCAGGGCTGGCCGCGGGAAACAAACGCGAAACGATCACCAAGCCCTCGCGTAAACGCGCACCCTACCGTACGCTCGAGCCATCGGATCAGCGTAAACGAACGTGAGCGTTTCGTACCGCGAATTTATCGAGCTCGACTAACCTCGAATCGCGCGAACGTTCGCTGCCAGCGTCTGGTATAGCCAACCGATCGGATACAATCTGGTTCCCGTTCTTCTTTCTTCGTCCGAAAGTCCTTCGTTCGCCATGGACGGGGGTGTAGCATGAGCGTTCCCTCGATCGTTTCTACGCGTTACCAGCGGATCGTTTCATCGTCCGAAAACCGATACCCGGTTGTAAACTCGCGATACCGATAAATTAGCCGCGTATTCAAAGTTTCAGCGATACCGCGCGCAGTGTTATTTAGAAATTCTATTATTTCGACCGATTATATCGCGCGTACCCGCTCGGTAGCCATCGGTTGGCGCACCGCGCGGCGCATCACCAGTTTATATTTATCTCTTTTACCATCCCCCGCGCGTTCCATTTCGTGTTTTTTTTTTTTTTTCGAATCCACGGCTCCGCTCGATCGTGTCCTATTAATTCTTCAAGAGGTCGGCGCAATAAAGACCCGCGCGATTACTGTGATCCTATTAAAATTTCAAATGCGCGACCGCTCGAAAGCTTTCGGACGTTTGGTCAGCCCTCGGACGGCGATCAATCCCTCGACCCTCGACCTCTTCGTCCCGGATGCTTATTACTCGCGCCTCTCCACCGTTGCCCGGCCCGCGCAATATGTAAATATATACGAGCCGTCTGCCTCTCCGCTCGGCTCGCGGTCCTCGTAATTGCTGAAGAAGAGAAACGGAATGGATTGCGTCTCGACGATAAAAAGCTACTGTTCGCGTCGCTTTGACGTTGTTCCCGCGATTACCTCCGCGGAATATCAAGTTTTCCGAGGCCGGTTTCCCGGCGCGCACGCACACGGTGACAGAAAGGGACCCGCGTACGCCGTCGTGTCCGCGGCTACCCGCCGCGAGAGGAAAGAAATCAAGGAATTTCCGTGTCAGCGAAGGTAGAATCCGTCCGTTCTTTTGCCCGACGCGATTATAAAGTCCCTTACCATCGTCGGAGTATGCGTCTGGCCGAGATTATACTCGGGGAAAATAATCGCGAGCCCATTTTGGTGAAAGCCACGCGTACAAAGTAATTAGTCTGATTTTCCAGCAGTGCCACTGGCGGCTGTACTTCTCTCTCTCTCTCTCTCTCTCTCTCTCGCTCGTACTTTCGCGGTTCTTCTGCTCCTCCAGTCCTTGTTCACTTCGCTTCTTCCTCCCCGGTAACCAGTTCCCCTCCCGCGCGTTTACAGCGACTCCTCTCGTTCTCCAGGTTTTCTCCGGCGAGGCCCCGGCAACTCGTTTTTCTCGTCGTCTTGCTTCGTTATCCGAGCCGTCATAGGCGTAGCGAAATCGCCTGAAATTCCAGAGGACTAGGGTGCCGAGCTCCGAACCGGGAGCCAGCGTCAACGTCTCCGCGTCGTTCGTCGACACGACTTCTCGTCTCGAAGCACCGTGGAAAACACGGGATAACGGGAAGCGGTGGAAAATAAAAGCGACACGGTTCGACGCCGAGGAAACGTACACGGTTACGTCTATGACACCGGAGAGTCCGATGTCTTGCGGTGCCGCTGCTCTAGACGCAGAAATTCGTTAAAACAGCGCGCGCGGTTACGCGTGGTTCTGCGGCGAACCGCGAAAAAAAAGAAGGCGACGCCGACGGGGAAATTTTCCATGGAAGCCAACGGCGGTCTCCGCGGTACGGTTCCGCTGTCCCATTATCCGCGTGGTCAGGCCAGCTTCATCCCCAGTCGCTATCTGTTTCTCTCACTCTTTCTCTCTCTCTCTCTCTCTCTCTCTCTCTCTCTCTCTCTCTCTCTCTGCGAACCCTTCCTCTCTCGTTTCCTCACGGTCCCTCTCACTCTCACGGTTCGTTTAGCCCGTTTCTCGTCACTAAGCAGCCAGTTTATTTAAACTGGTTGCTTAAACGCGACCGAGCCCGGAAAAGGATTCGGCTAGTCGCGCGTGCTCGACTCGTTACTGCGATTCCGAGGGATCGGTTCCCGTCTCGCTGATTCGGCTAATTTAACCTTCTCGCGTTTCGCCTCCATAAGGCCGCGGGGGTAAAGTCTCACGGCACGTTGCGCACGGATCGTCGGGGGCTTTTCTCACGATCCCAGGGATTCGAGTGTACGCGACGCGCGTTATCCTCTACGCCCCTGCATCCACCGACACACACCCCCTCGACTTTCCCGAGGGATTTCCCGTTCGAACCCCCGTTCGGGGGTAGCGGGCGCCGACACGCCGCCTGAGAAAGACCTGCGGCAGAGCGTGCCACGAGTAAAAGCGACTCGAATTCGGCCGATTATGCAGCCGTGTATTTACTACTCGTTAGGGGAGCGCGACCTAGATCGCGAAACGCGCCACGGACGCGTACCAACTTTTCGCCCTCTTAAATCCGGTCGCGGCGCTTAAATAATCTACCCCTCTCTGTCCGACGAAGGAGGTCGGGCTGAACGGCGTTTAAAAAATCCTCTGAGCAGGGTCGAGAATCGTCGAACGATCGAACTCCCCTCTCGTGGACCCCGTCGATTTATCGACGAACGGAGGGATAAATAAAATGTACAGACGTTGCCCTCTTATCTGATATTCGTCTCGGCCCCGCCATTATTTGCATTTAGTCCCCCTCTGTCGACCCTCTCACTCACGGACCCTCTATCTGTCGCGCAACGACATTCTTTTCGTCTCTCGTTTCGTCGGCTAGAAGGGGCGAGACGCGGAGGTTGGACGCCCGGCACCGCGGCGGCTGAGGGTAAAAGTCGCGGCGAGACAGGCCTTGCGGAGCGGCGAGGGGCGAGCGAACTTTGCCGCAAGGCTGCTGGGACGATCTTTCGAGTTAATCAGGGACCGCCACTGCCAGACGTCTCGAGCCGAGGGATTCGATAGGAACGGGAGAACAAGTTTCGGCAAGAGTGCGCTGAGAATCCCGCGAAAACCCCGGGAGAAAGTCAAAGTGCACGACGAGCCGACGAGCGGACGGGGTGGCGAGAAGAGGCGAGAAGAGACTGGACGTCGTTGACAATCGTCTCTGCCAACGCCAGCCCGCTCATCGACTTGTTCGAACATATTGTACTGTCCCTGGTACCGCGAGCTTGGGGAAGAAACTTGCGCGAAATTCTCCGCTGTTTGTATCCATCTTCGCGATTATATTCCATCGCGGCGAACTGTTCGAAGCGTTGCACCCCCCACGTGTCCCACGCGCGACTTCCGAACTAGAGTCACCCCTTCGTTGCGAGCCGACGAAGATGTAATATAATAAAAGCCTGCCGGCTCTGTGTAATCCCGCGAGTCGGCGCAGGGGGTGCTGCAGCTGGAGGGAGAAAGAAAATAACGCGCGCGTAAATCGTCCAACACACCCCTGTCTTCCGTCCTTACGATGTCGTTATACCCGGGCGTTACTTTGCAGCTATTCCAGTGGCGTAATATCCACGGCGATAGACCGATCGACCCCCCGTAAACTTTGCCAGATGGGTCGAGGACGCGTGCCACGTCGAGATAAAAGATTAGCTCGTAAGCCCGACGAGAGCCATTGTACGGACACGAGGCCGCCTTCCGCCTAAACTTCCCATCGGCGGGCGAACCCCCCGCGGTACGTACCCAGCCGCCCCTTCCTCCAGCCCTTCGACCACGCAGGGGACGTCGCTTTTCTATGCGCCGGCGAGCAGGTTCTCCGAAGCGACAGGTCCGTCGATTCGAAACGAAACGAAAGAGGGTGGGACCCCATCCGTGCACTGGCATCGCGGTTAGATCCACCATGAGCAAAACACAGGGATGGAGAGAGGGAGAGGGAGATAGAATATCGAGTGTCATCCGAAAGGCTGGTGCGCTCGAGATCCGTCGCATCGAAATTTACGAGCATCCCTTAATCATCTCTACGCGACTCTTTTTCCGTGTCCACCCTTCGCGATGGACGTGTCTCGTCAACCGGTCGAACGCTTCAGGAAGATCGCAACGCGATACGCGAGCCTGCGAACTTCCATTTCCCCCGTAGGTTTGTTTCAGCCGATCAACGGACAAAAGAGGATTCGTGTATTTCGAAGGGCGTTCGTCGTGTGTATTTTCCGAAAAAGCGGTGAGGGGGGCGTGACTCCTGGGACGAAATTGTCCGGGACGCTGGAACGCAAACAGGGTTGGAAAGTGATCGACCGACGAAGTCAAACTTCCTCGGAGGGTGAGGTGTATTTAAGTTTGCGCTCCACCATAGAACCATAGAACCTATCACCGAACCATGCGATAAACCGTCCCGTGTCGCGTTGCTATGGGAAAAACGGACCCTCTCCGAGCAGGTGAGTCGCGCACGAAGCGCAACGTCAAAGTCTGGCGAATTTTACGTTACTAATGACCATTCGTCGGGGGAACAATGGGGGAAATCGAATAACAGATGCATTATTCGATCAATTACCATTCCCGTATTTAACCGCTCTGCTCTATAACCCCGCCGCGGGTTCTCCAACGACTATTAGGATTTTTATTCAACGGAACGCGGAAGAATGACACTGCAAACGAATCGTATCGTTTCCAAATGAAATAAATTATAAATTTCTCCGTTTGCCTCACTCTTCCATCGCGCACGCGTGCCCAGAGGAGAATCACGCTTTAACTGGTGTTAATTCAAGCCAATAAATGTTGAGAGGCCCTTTTCAAAGGCAGTTATCGAACGATTTGTCAAACTTCCGAACGCGCCCCGGTATATCCGCGAAAGTGGCGGGCGGATGGAAATCTAGATTTTATCAAGCCGTCCTCCTCGCGCGGAGTGTTCCCCGGTAATTTCGTTCCCTCCATCAATCTAAATATCAATTACCCCTCGAGAAAGAGAAAAGAGTTCGCAATCCGGCGGTCCTCTTAAGATTCATAGCGGGGCAGGCCGATCTCCGAACGGCGCGCAGCAGCCCCGTGCCTCCGGAATCCATACTTTCCGAAACTTAATACCCACGGTCTAGCCGGTCGGATATCGCGGTGGATTGAATCGAGGCTCGTCGTTCGACGATGGTTTCGAAGTAATTAACGGGCCGGCGAAGTGTCCGCAAATTTTAGAATTAATTAACTCGGACGATCCCCGGAGAGCACTTAGGTCCGCGCGGTGGCACGCGAAAACAGGGATTCGATCGATAGGACGCGTCGAGAGGCGAATTCATTTAATGACCGCGTCGACTGTATCGGCGACTAACCCCTGTTTTAATAGCGAAAAAATACATTTCCTCGTCCCCTCTGCTCTTCGACCCTCCGAACCAACCCGCACTACCCCTGAGAAGCGAACTCTTTCCAGCGTTCCTATCGTGAACGAATAAGTACAGGATTCGACGATGCCCATGATCCTAACCCCTCCGCTGTTCGCTTTGATGTGCCGCATCGACGCTGGGAAAATGGAATTAATACACTTTCCCTACCGTGCCTCGCGAGCCGTCTACCCGACGCGCCTCTCGACTCTTGTTTCTCAGCAGTCTCGCGTTCTCCCCGGGACTTTCTTCCTCGAGGTACTCCTCGAGGGGTGGACGGGCAAGGCCGAGCGACAGCCAAGGCGGCTTTGAGCCTAAATTATTTATCGCCGAAGGATGCCGCGTCGCGTCTCGTTAAATCTTTAAAAACGACCGACGCGTGGATTACGTTACGCGGCAGCGTCGCGAACAACGTCGACATCGATACGGAACATCGGCTGCGACGACGTCGCGCTCCGCGCGATGTTCCCGGTCTTTAATTGGGTCGTCCCGTATAAATATAATGATATCCCGAGGAAATTTCCGTTAATCTATACATCGATGTATCCGATATCACCATGAATAATGATTACATCGAGGGTACTCGCAACGGGGTGGCGACTCCTTTTCGATCGCTCGCCGCACGACTCATCCCTCGCGACTCGCGCGTTTCATAAAATCACGTCGTACCATCGTCGATCGAGGGTGAAAAGCGGCGGCGCTTATTGGATGACCCAATAGCCAGGACCATTTCGGTTCGATGGATTGTTCGGACTAAACACAGCGCGGCACAGCCGTTAGAGTAATTGAACAAACCTGTTCCCCGGGCGAGGAGAGGATCCACCGGTTCGATACGTTTCGGAGCAAAGAATCGAACGAGGATTCGGCCGTTTCCTCGTCGAGAACCGCTCGCTCCATTGTACAACGTTTCCCATCTTGCGTCCACGTGAACCAAGATAGTCAGGAAATCGAAGCGGTTGCCACGGGACGAAACGCGAGCGGCCGGTTGATTAATCGCGGGACGGAAACGATCGCCGCGCGCGCGTGTCCCGCGATGGATAATCGATAAACAGGTGAATTTGTAGCGGGCGTTCGCGCCGGCCAGAATGAACGGCGGTACTCATTAAAACGGCTGCCTGGTGCAAACGAGAGAGAAGGAGAGAGAGAGAGAGAGGAAGAGGGACGGGGGTGATCGGGGGCGAGGCGGAGATTCCGCGACGATCGACGAGTCTTCGTTCTAATAAATCCAAATTAATTGATACGCCGGTTAACGGCGCCGGGGACTCGCCGGTGCGTAACCCTCCGGATTCGAATATTTTATCCGGTCGAATTCGATTAAACGTCACCACGGCATGCTCGCGAGCATTTGTTCACCGCGAATCATTCGCCATTGGCCGGGGCAACGATAAGCGCGCGCGGGACAACTTGAATCGCCAGGCTTCTGCCTCTGTATCACTATCTCCCTCTCCCTCTCTCCTACTGGTTGTAATAACCGTTTCATCGTCGGGGACAATCGATTACGCAGAGATCGAATCGGCACCAGGTAACCGCCGTGAAATTGCAAATCGAGCTTGGAGCCGCGTAATTTCGATCATTCGGCTCCGTCCGTCCTCCGCTCACCGAGAGGGAGCAAGCTCGAGACGAGAGGGGTGACGGGGATGGATTCTTTTCATCGTTTCAATAACGAGATAATCCGCGACCGGGGGACCTAATAGAAAGATAGAGGGTTTTACCCTTCCGCCACTCGTGCTCGCGGAAACGAAGGGATCTTTTATCGGCGAAACACCACGATGAATATTAATGGCCCGCGGGCTCGATTTCTAATAAGCAACCAGCCTCGTGACTTTAATAAACCGACGTTCTCCGAGTGGCGGCGGTGTCGGGGAACGTCCGCACCCCCCGTCGTGAATTTCCGCTACCTTGCTCAATCGGGTAAAAGATCCTCTCCTACGGTTCGGTACCGGTATCCTCTGACCCTCGTCTCCGTGGGTATCGAGACGTCTGGAAAACGGAATCGTTACGTGGCCGAGCGAGAATTAAGGGAGAACCGAAAATTGTTTCGTTCTCCACCGCTATATGGAATTCGTAAACGAACGTAGACCCGATTCGATACGAGCGGCACTCGCGTTCGACGAGATAAATATCGCTGTGAGGGAAAACGACACACGTAGAGAGAGGAAGAGAGAGAGAGAGAGAGAGAGAGAGAGAGCGGGACCGTAAAGGAGCGCGACGAACTGGTGTACGCGATACGTCTCGCCAAGGCGAATTAATGCACGACCGTGATATCGTCCCCGGGGGAATCGCTCGTTGGAACACGGCTGGGAGGACGCATCGAAGCCATCGCGTAAACTGATGCATAATTTATGTAATACCTTTGGGTGAGCGCGTGCACGGTCGCGGATCCGCGAAAAAATCCGGTCAGAAGAAGAAGCGATAAATTCAACGGGACAATCGGGATCGCCGCGATAACGCCACGACAGTCCGTAACTCTGTTGGATCTGAAAAATTCACCATCCAGTAATACCGTTCGCCGTGATCGCGTCTACCGCCGAATATACTCGGCTAAATAATTAGTTCGGGAGGTCTGTTCACGCGCGAGAGAAAGCGGCGAGCCACGCGAAATGAACGCGAAGGGTGAATAACCCTGGATGAACTGGCATGACATAGAGGCTAGGCGACGACGCCAGGAACGTGGGAAATTTTGGAACGAAACAGTGCACATCCCACATCGGAGCAGAGATATTGTCCTCTGTACTGTCGTGAGCCGGCGATGCCGATAACGTCGATCCCATAGAACGGAACCGTGACCCAAATGGGGGCGCATTGAGCTTTAATCAAGGGAACGAATTGAACGCAACAATCGCGGTCGGATTGCCTCTTTAAGAACGCCAGGACGGTCCGGCTCTCCAACTCGGGGAGGACGCGCAGGCATCCCGTTGGGCGGAAGTGCCAGTAAAATCGGGCGAAACGAGCCAGAAGCGGGAAGACGTCTCTCCTCGTGGTGGCCGCGTTCAACGTCGTCCTCCTCGGAGACCCAGGCCAAGTCCTCGCAGCGTGACGAACAACTCGAAAGAACGGATAAGGAAGCCGCGTAAGAAAAGTGCCGGTGAACAGAAAGTGGGAGCCTCGAAGCCACATAATTTGCCCCTTCGAGCTCTCGAGTTTCGCCGGGAAAACTTCGCTGCTTCCGTGCTGCTTTCCCCGTCAACTATTCCGAAACTTCGGACAGGCGGCCAAGCCCTCGTCCAGGGAAGGTTCTCGCGCGAACACGACTCTCTACCTTCTCGGGGGAGGACTGGAGGAAACTGGCGAAAAGGCGACCAGAACCAACGGCTAAGAGAAGTGGTAGGAGGCGAAGGGGACTAAGGGGAGTGAGTGGAGATTCGAGCCAAAAGACGTCTCGAATGGTCCAAACGTTAAACTTCGAAGAATCGTCGTTAAGCGTCGAGCTCCGAGCGTCGGACGAGGGTGACGGGGACGACGGAGAAAAGTGTAGGCGAGCAACGGCGCGCCAGCCCTTTCGCGATGAGGGGGCTTTCGCGTGCGGCTCTGTATCGACTACGACGTACGTGCATGCTAATGTTTGGCAAGTGCATTCCTTTCATCCTCGAGACCCTATTTCGCGAGCGAAGAAAAGGGGCGAGCCGAGAGAAGGAGGGTGGTTGGGCCTGGGTAAAGGAACAGAAGGGAGAGCCGGCGGGGAGAGAAGAAGAAAGCCGCACGGGGACGAGAAAAGGGGGAGAAACGAGGCTGAAAGGACGAGGAGGCGCGGTGGGCAGACGGCGGGGGAGGAAGGGTGCCCTCCCGAAGAAGAAATTGAATGCAAATACGGCTGCAATACGTTTCTTCGGTTAGGGAAGCTTTCGACGACTTGGCTGTTTGTCGGTTATTCGAACTCTCGGTGTGCTTACACTGGCCGCGTGCACGTTGCGGGGGTAGCGGGTGAACGGTGGATAGATTTGGTAAAATGGGTCGAACGAACCGACGGGGGAGGCGGCGAATGAACGCGGCGTGGCTAGGGGACGCCGGCGACGACGGTACACGGAATCTTTTCGGTCGAGAGTAGCCGAGAAGTCGAGCTTTGGTGCCGTTCTTTCGTGCCGTTAACACTGGGTTTACTCTTTACTAATTCAACGCGGCGGCAAGAGAGTATTTTCGTCGATACCGTTGAACCGGGAAGCGTTTTACCCGGTGACGAGAAGCTCGATTACTGGTCCCCCGTCGCGTTACACCTTCCGCCTTCCGCCTTTCTACGTCCTCGAAGAAATGCTTCGGCGGCGCGACCAATAAAATCGTTCACGGGGGTAATAAAGGAAAACGCGCTTTCACGGTGCTCGTATTTTCAACGTCGCTCGTAACGACACCGTGTCTGGCCTGAAGAACCGGCCATAAGAGCAAACAGAGAGCGAGAGAGAGAGATGGACAGAGGAGAGCGTGGACGTTCATCGCGTCGGCTAACGGAGAAAAACAAGGGAGGAGAAAAAGGAAAGCCCTTCGAAAGAGGAGGCGAGGGGCGCGGGCGCATGGAAAATCCGCTTTGGCCGCGGTGTCGTTTGCAGGCTAATTGGAATCCAATCAGTGCGATTAATCGTTTAACGCGTCGTGCCCACGTATCGGTGCAGCAGCGGCGGCTGACGGTATTTAGGTATTTAATCGGAGGGAATCGCACGGCGGAGCGGCGGGGAGGGGCTGCTCCGCTCGGTTGCATGGGCGTGAACCGTCGACTATATTTTACCTAGCCGTGGATCGAGAATCGGTATCCTTTGTTTTTCCCTGGCCGCAACTGGGCCACGAAAAAACGTAAACGCGGACTAGCCAGCCCCCGTAAAGGGACACAACATTCCCAGGGAGAAACATCATTCTCCGGCGGTGGCGCGCCGCGTGGAAGCGAAACGCGCCTGTCGGACGTCGAATTTCTTTCGTTTACTTTGCGGCTAGCCTCGTTTCCTCTACTTTTCCCTCTGTTGTTTTTTCTCTTTTTTCTCCCCGCCGTCGCCGCCCCTTCACGCGCACACGTTAATTAAATCCACTTCGTCAGAGGGACGACGCGTCCGCTTTAAAGGGAGGTCGTCGTTCGCCGGGCCACAGTTCAAATTTGTAGCGCCGTACGTGACGCGCCGGACGCGATTCGGGACAAATTGCAACGCGTATTCGTTCGTCCCCGCGCTCGATGAGAGTTCTAATGTCCCTTACGCTTCGTCTGACCGCGTACGGGGTCTTTGTCCAATTGAGATCGTCCACCGGGAGCGGAAGTCGAACTTCTCCGAAAGCTCGATTGGAAAAGCATCGATCGACGAGCCTCGCGGGGAAAAAAACACGTTCGGGAAAGAGGTGGATCCGTAGAACGGGTAAAGCGGAACGACCGTCCGGCCAGCCAACCAGTCGCGCGGTCGCGCGTTTCACCGTATCCCTAGTAATCCAGTTCCCGCGAGCGAGAAAACGGCCAACGGTGGATTTAGCCGGGGGGGGGGGGAAAAATACGACGAGACCGCTCTGATCTTCCCTTAACGTCCGCCTTCCCAGCGCCTCGTAATTCGGACGAGGCAGCGGCCCTGCCACGGGGATGCTTACGGTCGATCGGGAATAACGTCAGATTACACGAGAAATAAAAGACAGAGGAGGTATAGAGAGAAGGAGGACGGATCCCCTCGTCAAAGGAAACGGGAACAACGTCGCATCCGCTGTAGCATGTAAATAATATGCGAGATGGTATCCAGCATCCCCCGCGAGGGGTTGGGTAAGCGCGAAACTAAGAAGCTGCGTTGATTTGCGAGACGCGGAGAGGACGTTGACGAACAAAGGGACGACGAGGCAGAAGGACGGCGGAGTGTCGGAGCGGTGGAAGACAGAGCGAGCCCAGAGCGATTGCCATTTCGTACCTGAGGGTATCGTTGAGCGTTTCAGAGGCGCGGAAAGAAACTGAGGGGTTGGCGGCGACGGCGAGGGACGCGGGCAGGCACCGCTAAGTGGAGAACGTCGAGAGAGAGCCGGACTACCTGACTATCGTCGAAGAAAGGCCAGAGAAGAACGAGTATGTATCTGCATATAACCCGGTTTCTCACTCTGGCGAACGCGAGCTTTTACGCGAGAGTACAGAGAAGCCGGTGTGCATGCACGCGGGAGAGACGAAGCTGAAACGAGTTCCCCTGGGAAGTGGCCAGCCGTGCCCCTCCGTCCCGGGTACCCCGTACGCGCGGCAGATATATCCAGGAGAAGACCGACCACTCTCGGGAGACCGGACTAGTGCTTCTCAAACACAGGCCAGCCGGCCCTTCCATCCTTCATTACCCGGCTTCTCGTTCCAGCTTACCGTTCCGCCGAGAGTTTTCCTCGAGTATACCCACGTGCCGCGCAAACGTAAACGCGGCAGCAACAAATCCGTGGCTCCTTTAAAGCGGACCTGTCGCTGAGAGTACGTGCCTCCCAGCGGCGATCAACCGATCGCGAGCCACCCCTCCTCGCCCGTGCTTCGAGCAGGGACCGCTTTCAATCGGCCCGACAGGAACTTCCCCCGTCCGCGTCGTCCGTCTCGTTGATTGTCGATCGTCGGCTCGCGATCCGTTCCGCACCGAGTCGTTCGCCAAAATTCCGCGACACCTTCGACATCCACGCGATTGATCGAATCGTTGCGATACAGATTTGATCGGGCGGACGGACAGAGACGGAGGGAGCGGGATAGCAAGTTGTGTACCGAACGAATTGTCTTTGATCGTAGACACAGTGGCGATCGGCAGAAGCGTCGAGACTGGAACGAATCGAGCGTGCCCCGTCTGGTAGGGTCACGTCGCGTCGCGTCGCGTCGCGTCGCGAGGCTAACGAGCCACGCTTTAATAGGCAAAGTTCCGTTTCGAGTCGTAAAATCGCGACTGCCGGTGACTTTATCGATGCAGAGGCGGGAACCGGAGGCAGCGGCGAAAAAGCGAAAGAAGATAGAGCGCGACGGTGGGTTCGAGCGGGACGAAGAGAAGGAGGCACGCCGGACGGAGAGGGACAGAAAGTGGAAGAGAGACTCGCCGGATGCGAGAGCCAGGCCAGCAATATCGAGATGAGTTATTGTTCGCGGAGCACAATACGCTCAAATATGGAACGTAGCCGAGAAATTGATAGAAAAAATCCGTACGGCTCTACTACCAAAGGCTTTATTAATTCCAGCCGGCGTCTCTGAAAATCCCGATCGCCGAAAATAGTACGCGTTGAAAAAACACGCGTATCCAAACGAGCGTGGTGCACTCGCAGATTGGCTGGCGTACTTTACGTCGTGGGGGTGGGTCGGGTGGTGTGTAAGGGTTGGCTGAACGGGGCTGCAAAGGCGAGGCGATTTTACATAGGAAGGGCAAACACTAGACGGAACCGGAGGGGTAGACGATCGAATTCGGTGGGATTGTATTAGGCGAGAGCTCGTACCTCTCTCGCGCGATACTAAACAATGTATCGCCATTAAATAGACTTAAATCGTGGGTCGTGGGGCCTACCCCATCTTCGGTCGATCGATACGAGAGAATTCTCTGGCGACCGTTCGTAGGGCGGACGATGGGGAAAGATAGAAAGGGACGGTGGAGCCCGGTGGAGGGTGAAGAGGAGCGACCACGAGAAAAGCCAGCGACAAAGGGAAATGGAGATGGAAAGAGTGGCAGTAGGGTGAGCGAGATCGGAGGCAGGGGGACACGGTCCCTCGGTCCAAACCGAGCGGCACGCTTCCATGCCTCGGTTTCGTGCCTCGACGACGTTTGCCTCGTCGTAGAAAAACGCCGGGGACGAATGACTCCTCGTAAATCGATTACGTGGACGGAAAACGCCACCGTTTTCGGTCTCGAAACCATCCCTCCCCCCTAGCCCTCTATTGACGTTACCCCCTCGCCGTTGTTCGACGTGAAAACTGGGTTTTATCGTTATCGTTATTCCATCGTCGGATTATTTCGATTTCGTTCGAATAGACGAGAAAACAAAACCCGTCGTCGATATCGAATTCACGGCTGCTGGACACCGGTCCGCGCCTGAAAGATGCTTCCGATTCCGCTCGAGCAAAACCGAAAATTCCATCGGCGCTTTTTTACGTTGCGATAACCAACGCGTAAAAGCGTCCTGCATAGTTTCGTCGCGCGCTATCGAGAACCTATTTCTGGACGTAAGCGAACGTAAGCGAACGGGCGGAAGTAAGGATTCGTCATCGCGCGTATCTTCCATTCGACCGACTCCTCGAGGACAACGTTTTGCCCCTCTCCCTCCTGTGTCTCTCCTCGTACAGCTCGAAACGAGCCGAGCGTTTTCCTTTTGTCTCCGCTTCCGGTGCGTTTCCCTCTCTCTTCTCTCTCTCTCTCTCTCTTTCTCTCTGTCCACGTCGCCCGCGCTCAGGGAATTCTCGCTCGTTTTATGGGAACGCGATAATCTTGGACTTCTCTTCTCTTTCTCTCTTAACCCCGCGGGATTTCCGCAAGGGAACGCGCAGCCTTGCGATTCGGGAGGCGAGAAAAACTCGCGAGCTCTTCTCCTCGTCCACGGGATCGTTCCGCTGCTCGAGAGACGCTCCATTAAGCTTCTTCCAGGACTTTTTGCCACGAAGAAAGACACGGAACCGAGATTCGCTCCGCGCGACTACGATTCCATCTGGCCGCCTCTCTCTCTCTCTCTCTCTCTCTCTCTTTTTCCCTTCCTCGCTCTGTCTCACCCTGGCTCTCGTAGTACGATCATCTTGTCCCGTGCGCTACAATCGTTTCGCAAAAACGTGCTGTTATGTCGGCTAAGGATTCATCGTTGCTTATTTCCACGAACGCGTAATTCGCCGCGTCGCGGCGCCTTTCTCCTCGCCCGGTTCCCTCTTCAACCGCCACCCTCGAGCGATCTCTGAAACGCGCGGGACGCGGGTCGAGCAGCGGTTCGAGCGTCGTGATCGCCGCTGTAATAAGAATATCGATCGGCGCGTTGCTCGAAGCCGCGTAACCTCGATTCCACGGGAACGCTACGCGGTCTACGCGTCTACGGTATGTCTCGCGGTTGGGGACAAAATATTCTTCCGCCTCGGCTGGGAACATCCTTATTACTCATCGCTTTCTCCGTTTCCACCGACTCTCCACAGGTCCATTCTCTCTTTCTCTTCTCCCAATCTCTTCCTTGTCCTCGGTCCCGGAAGGAAGCGTCTGCACGTCCAGGAAAGGATGAACAACGACGGCGAACGGAACACCGACCGCGACTGATTCTTCCGCTCGCAAGCCGTGCGCGCCTTCATTACGAGGCACCGGGTCTCGCGCGATAAGAACGCGCGATCGATACCAACGCTCGAGCATGGACGCGGTATAAAAGTTCCATCGATTCTCGCTCCGTAACCGGTACTTCCGTAACGATCATGTCGTCCCGCGGACGGTTTTAAATTTCGGTCGGTCACGCTGTTCGCGTGCGTTTTCGAGACACAGGGCATTCGAGGGGAGGAGAACGGAGAGCCAGGGTGGGCGACGGGGATGACGAAGGTGGATTACGTTTACGCGGCCGGACTCTTTTATTACGACGGTTGCCGCGATTCCGCGTACCTTTCATCGATCCAGCCACTGTTCGAGTGTTTACCGTGCCCTCGAGCCGGCTGCTATCCGTTTTACTATTTGGATATTGCTGTCGTTATCCGAATGGAGCCAGAGATGGTCGGTTCGACGCTGCTGGCAGCAACGTCCAGGCTGCCTTTTCTGATTCTGGCTCTAGCTCTCTAGCCGCGCGCGAATACACCGCGTTGGAAAACTGTCGCGCCGTAAAGGCGAACGGGAGGAGCTGACGAGATAAGAGTAGGACAGGAACGACGGCGACGATGGAGGGACGATGGATAGTGGTGGCTGGGGGAAAGAAAACGGCGGCGACGACGGTGCGCAACTTCATTTTTAAGTAATTGCCGACCCTTTTGAGAGCTTTCATCGCGAGGCTGGGGCGGGAAAACGCGAGCGCGAGCGCGCCAGCTCGAGCTATATGCCTCCGTTCGCCAGGCGAGCATTTCTCGAGTCTCGATTAAGCGATTAAACGAACCCCCTCCGGGGTTGCTGCTCCGTATTTAATTTACCGCCATTCTCCGCCTACTCTGGAATTTCTTCCATTCTTTTTCCGCTCCCTCCCGATCGCGCCACCTGTCCACCACTTTATCTCTCCCGCAACCCATCCTCGCCCCTTTCGCCCCCTCCGTGTCGCCGAACGCTCATTGTTCACCGAGCGTCGTCAACCTTCGCCCGGAAGTCGAGGAGCCCGCGCGATCAAAAGGTGAATCGATTATGCGCCGTCGTTCGAAAAGAAATTTCAAGCTGTCTGGCCCCGTCTTGTCACGCGGCTCGGTTTGCGCACGGCCAGAGGGAAAGGCGGACCACCTCGCCCTCCCTCCGCCTGTCAAAGGAGAAGAGAGCCACCGCGACGCTGCATCGACGTTTATCGGTGACTCGGAACGGTCTCGATCCCGGTGACACTTGACAGCTCGTTAGCTCCTTTCTCGAAGGGAAGAGGAGGCACCGTGGTCACGCTCGTCTATTCCAACCGTCGACCAGCGACCGGGTAAGCTGCGGCACCCAATTTTCGCGCACAATTTTCCGCGCCTGAATCTGCCTCGACCGAATTTACGCCGTTGACACCGTCCAGCCATTCCCCTTGTTTCGTGTCCCGGCGTCCTCGTATACGTTCTGGCCGGCAGCCAGAATTAATTCCCGCTGCTCAGACGGGCCCGACTTACACAGAAATTTCTATCCTTCGACCGGTTTTTTACCGGCTGTCCCGTTTGCGACAGAGAGATATTTAAAAACACCTCGACGGCGTTCTACGTGGCAAAAATCACTTTCCCTCCGCCACGGTGGAACGCCTCACCACTTCGTTCGCCGGTGAAGAGAAAACATTCGTATCGTCGTATCGGCGGTCCAACGGTACGGACAATCGATATCTAATATCTGTTCCCATCTGTTTCTTTTTCAGAGGGAACGTACCTTTTATCTGGTAGCGGTAAAAGAATAAGAAGGGACAGAATCGGAACTAGAAGCCGGCGAGAAAAGAGAGAGATAGAGGGGGGCGGAGGGGGCGACCGGACAGTGATTTCGTCCATCTCGATAGACGCCCGGAGAAAACGGCAGGTGTTCGTTGCGGAGCAGCTGCAATCACGACCACCATCTGCCGCAGTAATGCACGCCTCTTCCAAGTCTTTCCAGTCCCGGAGAAGCGAGACTCCGTTGCCCTCGAGGCATCCATCCTCAATTAGACCGCCACCTGAAACACGTGCCTCTCTCGAATCCACGGACTTCGATGGCTTCTTTTCTTCTTCCCTGTCCTTAGCGTTCTTTCTTTTTCACACAGCGTCCCGCTTCATCGTCGTCTTTCGACGCGGTCCCCTTCACCGATTCCTTGGAGCTTCGCGTCGCCCACGTTCCACGGCTTCCTTCTTCCTTTTTTTTTTCTTCTGTACGCCACGCGTCATTATTCCGTCGCTTCCTGGTTCCAACCACCCGTCGTCGGGTGTCGTCGATCACACCGATCCGAGTTTTTCGCGAGCGACAGTTGGCGAGCACCGGGCGTAAAAACACAGCCCGACACGTGCTGTCGCGGAAAACGCGAATCCCAACAAGGGGGTATTCCGGGTATCGCGTTACGCTCTCGACGTGCACGATCGCCTGGAAGTGAAGCTATCGAATAAAATTGGTAATTTCCTGGGGTCAACTTTCATGAACATACCCGGTCCTCTTTTCCTTCAGGAATCAGGCAGAAAAGTGGCGCTACTTAAAACTGACGCGTAAAGTAATTCGTCACGGACAAACGGTTCGAATACCTACATTTCGTATATCACGCTGCGTTGATGGTAAGAGAGAATCGTGTCTAAGTGGCACCGATTCGACCGCGCTTGGTATAGTTTTCTACTTTGCCGAGATCCACGGACCATGATTCGAGGATCACGGATACGTGGCGTCCTCTGTCTCTCAAATCACGTTACGTAATCTGCTCAACTTCTTAAATGATAACAGCGTAATTAACGCAAAACAGGATATCGCTTTATACAAATAATTCGCGATCATCGTCTAATCTTGCATCGATTTTACGATAAGATAAATTAAAAATTAATTGGCAAGTTTAATAGTTGACGCGATTGCTGTTCGGATCGTCGGGAATAATCCCCTTGCGTTCCAGTTCTTGTTTCAATAAATATTTTTGCACTTTCCCGCTGGCAGTCGTCGGATAACCATCTACGAATATTATGTACCGTGGTACCTTGAAAGGCGCCATAAGACCGCCGCAATACTTCCTAAGTTCTTCCTTGGTGAGACTTGAGCCCGTTCGAAGGCGCACGCACGCGCATACTTCTTCTCCGTTGACTTTATCGTAGGCGCCTATAACCTGCGCTTCCAGCACCTGGGGATGTGTCATCAAAATGTCTTCAATTTCCTGTAACACGATTTTCATGGAATCAGCTATATCGGTCGCTTAAACGAATACTTCAAATTACCAAACAATTTCCGCAGTCTTTTACATTTCGCTATTTCTTACGTCTACGCTTGTATAATCGACTTGTTAGTTTACTTTCAGCGGGCTATTCAAAGATAAGTTGAACTAGGAAAAAAGTGTTACTCGTGTACCTTCGGGAAGAGATTCTCTCCTCCCCGAATTAGCATGTCCTTCAATCTCCCGACAACATGTCCGTAACCATTCGATCGTAGGATGAACTGATCGCCAGTCTTGAGCCAGCCGTCTTCGGTGATCGTTTTCCTCGTGTTTTCCTCGTCGTCCCAGTATCTCATCATGTTACAATACCCTCGAACCCAGAGTTCGCCAGGAGTACCAAACGACACGGCCTTCCCGTTCTCGTCTACGACCTTATTGAAACGAAATCGAAAACGTCCGATTAGCGTGATCGTTATCAGCGAGCCAATGACCGGCGCTCGATTCTATAATTCACGTTCATGTTACCATAACTTCGACGTGATCCATCACATGGCCGATAGTGGTGTCCGTCAATTCGTGATCCTCATTGGGCAGCGAACTAAAAATGCAGCAGGTCACCTCTGTCAGCCCATATATCGTCTGTTGAGCATCGGAGTATCGTGTAATTCGTCAGCACGTAGGGACCACGACGTACGATTCACGCGGCGCTACCCCGTACAACCCCACGGAACTCGATTTCGCGAAAGAGAACGTTATTGATCGCGGCCAAGAAACGATATTTCTCCTCGCGGAATCGTATTTATGCATACGAGCCGAGGAGAGCTACTCGTAGAAGATATGTGCATAGATAACGCGTAGAGGGGTGAGGAGAAACGCGACACGTTACGTCGAACCAAATTAAGTACGATCTCGTCGCCGTCGTGTCGATAACCTTCGTAAATGCTTGCGGCTCGTCGAGGGTCCTGCGAATTAAAGAAATGACAGCCGTCCAAGGAGACATCAACGGTCTAGCTGTGCATATCATAATTGGTACCATATCTATATGCAACTAGAATATACCGCTTTTGTGTATTAAATCAGAGATGAAAATAAATCATTAAAAATTCTAACCATGTGTTCCATTTTAAGCTGGTTGGATTGCGCGACGTGTACTACGAATAAAAGACCTTGCACTTGGAAATATATAAGTACGTATTTTCTCTACCACGTTAATGCTTAACACCAGTCACGTAAAAGTACGTGCTTTACGCGTAATCTTAGTGGGTACTGTCGAGTTACTGTGACGGATAGTAGAAACGGTGCAACGTGGATTAAGATTGTATAAATTAAACACGTTGTTATTTACAAGTAGCACGGTAAATCGTACTTGCGCGCGGCCACAAGTATTATTACCTTGACATCGTACAGCCACACGCGCTCGTTCCCGTCGAAACGATTCAAGGATTAAGATAACACGGATCGAGATTATTAAGTATTTTGAACGTGGTGGCTTGGCCGTTACCTTCAAGTTGTTGAAATTGAAAGCCTCCCTTATTCGCTTGAAGAGCTCTGGCGCCATGGGGGAACCACCGGTGACGGCGCAGGACAGAGTCATGGGCGGTGATTGAAGTTGTTGTTTGGCGTCCAACATATGGATCTAGCAAAAACGTTGACGCACCTTTTATTTATACGAGAAAACGAAACTGCTGTTCGTTCGATTCCTTCAACAAAGACCGATCTTCCAACATCTTACCCACATCGTTGGAGTTCCCATTAGGATGTTACACTTCTCTCGTAGTATCGTCTCGCACGCTTTGACTGAATTGAACCAACGGTCTGGCATCACAAGTGTAACGCCTCTGTGTAACATTGCCATTATACCCATTACCAACGCGAAGGCGTGAAAGAAAGGAAGGACCAAACAAATCCTTTGCCCAGGTGTGTAGCCTGCTCTTAAGACGGCCTGTAAACGATCGAAACCCCGAGGACGTTACACGTAATAGCACGAATAAATCCACTGACTACTACTTTGTAGATTATTGCATAAAGTTATCCATATCATCGAGTTGTCTCTGCATGTGCTTACCAATCTCGAGTTGTTCAATAAGGACTTATGCGATACCAACGTGGCCTTCGGTTTGCCGGTGGTTCCAGAGGTAAATTGTAAATTGCTACCACTTAGACAAGATATCTGATCCTGTTCTGCCGCGATGCGCTCTACCTCGATCTTCGACGGGAGTGCCTCCACGTCGCTGAAGCGATGCGTCCCTCTGCAACCGTTTAAAGAACATGTTAGTCGATCCAAACAATAATCGATGCGTTTGGGCTGGGAACGCATGTTGGAAGCGGGTAACAGGCTACGGGACGGGCCGGCTGGCCATTAACCTAATTGCGCGCCGGGGATTACTTTCAACCAGGTGGGATTATTAATCAAATCGAGCCGATGATCGGGCAAAAGTTTGAGAATTACGAGACACGGCTGAAAATAGTCCGAACGGACAAAGGGTGGGCGCTAAACGATCAATCGGGCCGACAGCCGTTGCAGCTGGCCTGATTGCGAGGAACTCCTCCCTCGGCGACTCGCGAGTCGTGCTTTCACGAGATTACCGAACGCTACCGAGTTCATTTGTCGCCCGTACATCTTCCGTTGATAGATCAACTCGCGACTCATTCGATCGCAGTAGAAACGGTACGTGTACTTAGCTACTTTGCAGGGTCGCGGACGTTAAACGCGGTCTGACCCAACGATTAATCTGACTCAGAGCAAAGCTGAATACGTTCGGTGCGTCGGTTGTTGCGCCGCGATTTCATTCGCACGCGATATTCATGCATCAACGTCGAAGGTGGAGAAAAAGAGAGAGAGAGTGTGTGTGTGTGAGAGAGAGAGAGAGAGAGATCAGGCGCGAGAATACATTAAAACCACGCCTGCGTTTGACCTCGTCCGATCCGACTTATCGCGAGAAACGGCCAGTCGCGACGAATTTACTTCGAAGGGGCCGGTTGCCGCGAGCGGACCGATACGACCGCGTTTCCTAAGGGCGAAGGATTTACCGCGCGCCTCGTCGCCGACCTGTCCCCTTATCGACCCGCCAGCCAGGCCGGATACCAAGAGTTATCGCGCGTTGTCCATTCCCCTGCTTAAATTAGACGAAATTCCAAGGAAACCCGAATATATCATTCGCGGGAGATAGAGTCGCGTCCCAGCCGTCCTAGCGGACAATCTGTATCGGATTTATAAGCGTAGAGGCTTGTACGCGGCCGCGACGGTTCCAGACTTTGATCGAACATTTCCTTACGTCACGTGATCCTTCGAGTAGATTATCACATGCTCCAATGTGGGACAGAACTGCTTAGCTTTCAGTAGCATTGCTGGGTAATCATTTCTCTTGAAATTGGCGGGCGATACCACGGCCTTCACGCCAACCTTTTGCAGAATGTAGACTAACTCGTTCATTTGGAATGTAGGATTAATCATGACCGAGATAAAGCCCGCTCTAGCGGAGCAAAAGAAAGCAATTAGCCATTCAACGTCGTTAGGACCCCATATGCCGAGACGATCACCACGTTTCATGCCTAGTTTCATTAAACCAGCTGCCAAACGATCGGCTCTATCGACGAGGTCTGACAACGATAATTTTACGTTTTGATGAAGAGACACCAAGCACTCTTGATCGGGCCATTTTTTCGCAGCGTCTCCCAATAGCTGCCCTATGGTACTGTCGAGCAGAGGACTGCTTCCACGATGTATTACATGCGCCGCGTTCCCTTGACCTCCGTGATTTAGTCGACGTTGTTGAATCGTGATAGGATAAAAGTTCCAAGTCCAAGACGGAACTATGTAAGCAATTTGATAAGTTTGTTTACGTAACCATTGCTGTTGTAATAATTGGTAATAACTTGTAATTTCCAAGTGTTGTACACGTTATTTTACTCACCAAAGAACAGGCTTCCGACGCCGCAAACATCTCTGTGATGCGCACGAACTCTCGTGATGGATACCAAGGACGAATTTCTGAGCTTTAATGAGCGAAGCATTTCTTTCGATCCACTAATTGTATATCCAAAACCACGAGTCTTCTCCACGAGTGTACTGCAACCGGCAGAAGAAAACTGAATGCTAAATACAAGTAGTCCTTATCTAATATGTCCTTATCTTTCTTCACTATTATCGCCGATGTCGTTATGTCAATTTATCTTCAATAACCCCTCTGCATTATTTATTGCAATACAAGCAATCCTTTAATCCCTTCGACATGGTCAATTTTCATTATTTTCTTTTATGCTTACCTAATCTGTTGCACTTCATTCGTATAACGTGTAGATAAGATTAACTACATTAAAATATTAATTCAACGTGTATCTGACATTGTCAATGGACCCATGTCTGTAGGATCCCGCGCATTCGCTCCGTCATTAGGCAATTGCGATAACCACAGAATATATTTTCATTCATAATGTCGGCTACTGCGTTGAATTTTAATTCCTATATGAAAGAAAGGAAATGATAAATGTACGGGGGGCGAACCGCGGGTGAGCCGAGTTCTTCCCGGGTAACGTTGGAACGCAAATAAGAGGGAAAAAAGAATGCGACAGGGGTTAAAAAGAATGGTGGATAGGGTAGGTAAATCGGGTGGAGCGAGCAGGGCAGCGACGGTTAAAGTCTAAAACCGGGTGGACTCCGGATAAGTGGATGGCGTGCTTGCTGGTCCGCGCCGGAAGTCGCGTGTCGACGTCGACCATGCCACCACCGTATACCCGAACGTTCGCGCCCCCCACCCCAGTCGTCGGTCTCTCAGCTCCGTCGTACCGCCGCTGCTACCACCACCAGCGTTCGCCAGAGGGTTTACCGCATTTTCTTAGCATCCAACGAGGCGACGGCCGAGCCGGCTACACCAAGCTGCACGCGTCGGTGCAATCTAGCCTGGAGTCGAGTTGCCGGGGCTGTTGGTGTGTACACGGTTACCCCGTGGATTCGCGCGCCACCCTGACAGTGATTGGTCGATCCTGCCCGAGCAGCGAGAGGGTCGAGGGAAGGCAACCCTTTTCACGGGACTCCGCTACGTAACCTCTTCAGAATCGCCAGGATAAACGCGGCGCGAGCACGCGCTCGATCAACCCGCGGGGTGTTCCATCTCCAACCCGACGAATTCTCTTCGTTCGCCGTTTCACTTCGCCGTCGATTGCCTGAAAGCATTCGGAAGAATTTAAGTATACGAAAGAGGAAACAAAAGACTGATGACGGGGTCGCGATCGTGACGCGTATTTCCAAGTGGCGAACGTTAAAAGTCGTAGCACTGACGCTAGCTCGCGAAGCATGTCGGTGGTCTACGATGAGAGGTCCACGTACGAAGTACCATGAGCAGTAACAGCAAGAGGACAACGGGTGGGAAGGACGAAAAGAAGAATCCCTCCAGCAAAGAAGAGAGCCCCGTTACAGGGAAGGATGAGGCCGGAGGATCAGCCTCGACAGGAAGCACCGGCGGTGGAGCGAGCACAGATGGAACGCAGCCTGGAAGCAAGCCTGGATCGGCAGGGGCCACCAGCAGGGAAGCCGCGCAAAAGCTCCTCGGGCTTGCCGCGCGTGGAGAATGGGCACCGGTGGACCAGCTGCTCAAATCTCTGGAGAAGGCGGCGCAGAGCGTCGGGGAGGATGGCCCTCTCCTACCTCTCGCCAGTATCATGGACCCGGTTAGTCCAGCAGGAAGTGTAATTAACCAACCACGTCGACTGACTCTCGATTAGTCTCGTCTCGATGAACGCTTTCGATTTTCCAGGCATCAGGCATGACGCCGTTGATGTACGCCGTGAAGGACAATCGCGCAGGATTACTGGATCGTATGATCGAACTGGGAGCAGACGTAGGAGCCAGAAACAACGCAAGTATACCACCAAGACTCTAGCGTAAATTCGCGCGAACAACTTCGAGCTGTTTCACCGGATTGCGATCGTTGTTAGAACTGATGAAAATTTCTCTGCTCGATTTCTCGCGGCATCCAACTGCGTTCCGCGGACGGTTATAAACGTTTCCGCGTCGCTAGCGGTCCTAATCGTGGTGATATTGGCTTTAGGATAAGTTCGTGGTCGCGTTGCGTGGCAGCGGCACGTAATATTCGTGCAGGCCGCGTGGACGTAGCCAGTGCAGACCACGGAACGTGTACAGTTAACGATCTCCTTGTAATCCGTGTTAAGTCGAGCGGAGGAGGGTAAGATCGCGTGAAGGAGGGCCAAGGCCAAGGGGTTTACCAACGCGAAGGCGAGAAGGCGAGCGAGCAAGTAGGCCGGCGAGTCAGTAGGGCGAAAAAGTAGCTCGATTCTGGGGGCTGATTAAGCGACTTACAGATTCTATCGGCGCGTTTCTTCGCGGCCGCCGCGCTTACACCGGCTACGCCCACATCCCTCGGCCAATCCTAAAAACCTTTCGCGGAATAAAAGCTCGCTCGTAAATTGTGACGTGTTCCGTGGATATTACCCGCGATTACGCGAGCTACGAGAATCTACAAGAATTTCGCGGAAAAAATGAACTGGACGCGCCCCTTAAATTAATTCCTATTCCGACTAATGGCTCACAGCTGGAATGAGGCTTTCCCAACCACGCTCGACGCATTGTCGGTTCGACGTAATTTTCAAATCGTTCGATGATAAGCCGCTCGTTTCATTCTGGGCGCGGCGAAACGCGATTTATAACCCGGTTTCTGTACTAACCATTCGATCCGACGTGGCGAGTTCTCGTATACTCGCAACGATGACCAACCGATGCTGTTTCGTTCGATCAAAGAAAAACAACCGTGGCAAAGAAATGGATATCCTGACATTGTACGCATTGTCCACAGACTCAGCGAGGTTCGATAGATCCGTTCGATTAATGACATTGATCCTGGTGTTTCGCAGGACAATTACAATGTTCTTCACATCGCAGCTATGTACTCGAGGGAGGACGTCGTCAAGTTGCTCCTGTCGAAGCGGGGCGTCGATCCTTATGCGACTGGAGGGGTACGAATGATTCTCTCCGTTTGGTTCAATCTATAACACAAATTAAATTCTGATCATTTACATTGTTCGAGTATAGCCTAGGCAACAAACCGCCGTCCACCTGGTCGCCTCCAGACAAACGGGTACCGCGACTTCTATTTTACGAGCGTTACTTGGCGCCGCCGGGCGGGACATCAGAATGATAGTCGACGGGGTAAGCAGCGATTATTTGTGTAAGAAAAATTTCTAACGTAAACGGTTCTATACTTCAGAGGCAAGGGGAAGGGGCTTGGCACGAAAATTTGTCCGATGAAATAGTCGATTTTTACGCGATCTCTATCGCGCATTGCACCCAAGATTTTCGTCCACGTCTCTCGCGTGACGCGAACGATGGCCCAGGACTATCGCCGCCTGGTACCGAACAGCTGTCATATTTCTCCGTTAGCTCGCTTCTTCTTCTTCTTCTTCTTCTTCTCCTACCACCCTCCTGTACATTCCCATCTATTCCTCCTTCTTTTTTGTCCGCACGCCCACCAACCACCTAATGTTCCCTCGTTCTTTGTCTCGTGAACGAGCAAGACTACGAGCGATTCCTAGAAAAACTCCTTTAGCCAACATCGATATTTACGTCTACATACGAATGGGGCTATTTATGGAAATCGTACGACGGATTCGTTTCCTTTCTTTTTTACCTTGCCGCGGGAATCGATTCGAAATGCTCCCGGCGATGTCGTAGCGAATTCGATTCACCGTATCCACCGGGGAGTTATTAAAAGAAAATGTTGTCGCATCGTGGGGACGCGTTGCAGAAGGGAAAGATACCTTTGCTGTTGGCGGTGGAGGCTGGGAATCAATCGATGTGCAGGGAGTTGCTGGCTCAACAAGCACCGGACCAACTACGCGCCACAACCCCCACAGGGGACTCGGCACTTCATCTGGCGGCTAGGAGACGGGACATCGACATGGTCAGAATATTGGTGGACTACGGTGCGGTTGTGGACATGCAAAACGTACGGGAGAGTTACGCGATTTCAATGCCAGAACTTAAGGAGACATTTCACGAATATCCCCAAATACGAATGCCGTCTTTCAGGGAGATGGACAAACTGCGTTGCACATAGCGAGCGCGGAGGGTGACGAGACCCTCGTCAAGTACTTCTACGGTGTCAGAGCGTCTGCTTCCATCACGGATCATCAGGATCGCACCCCCATGCATCTGGCGGCGGAGAACGGGCACGCTTCCATTATCGAATTGCTAGCTGATAAGTTCAAGGCGAGCATATTCGAGAGGACCAAGGACGGGTCGACGCTGATGCATATCGCCTCGTTGAACGGTCACTCGGAGTGCGCGACGATGCTCTTTAAAAAGGGTGTCTACTTGCATATGCCGAACAAGCGTGGCGCCAGGTCGATTCATACGGCGGCCAAGTACGGCCACGTTGGTATCATAAGCACACTCCTGCAACGAGGTGAAAAGGTAAAAGGAAATAATATCTCATGTTTCGTATCGACTTCTGGTTGGCACGCAGATTAGGATTAGCACGCGATTAAGCTTAATCTTACATGTTTCATATCCTTTGATATGATGCACGTGCCTCTGCGTGCGTCAAGTTTTATCAGTTTCATGTCGTAGTGCTACGGATTAGCCACAGTCCTCGACATTCCGGGGCAAGAATGTTAAGTCTGAAAGATGGACGGTGATTGGTTATGATTGGCATTGATTGCGGTACAGGTGGATGCTACAACGAATGACAATTACACGGCGTTGCATATAGCCGTGGAGAACGCAAAACCCGCGGTGGTGGAAACCCTGTTGGGGTACGGGGCGGAAGTTCACGTGCGGGGTGGAAAGCTTCGGGAAACACCTCTTCACATAGCAGCCAGGGTGCCTGACGGTGACAGATGCGCGCTGATGCTATTGAAATCCGGTGCAGGACCAAATTTGACCACTGACGACGGTCAGACGCCTGTGCACGTAGCGGCGAGACACGGGAACTTGGCGACGTTATTGCTTCTACTGGAGGACGGTGGGGACCCCATGTACAAATCGAAGGTTCGATTCATCCTTATTTTTCTATATTTTGTCGAGTTTCTTCTCGACGGATGAGAAAATCATGACCCGAAGTCGCGTCGCTCGTTTGCTGCAACAGTGACGTAAGTGAAAAATCTATTCCAAATGCAAATTTGAATACTTCGAGTAATCGTAGCTTTTTATAAGAGTGCTATGAGGTATCCGATTTTCAATAACAAATACGATCACTCATAAATTGAACGAGCATGTCATTTCTTCCGCGTCTCGCACCTTCCTATTCCGCAATGACACGCTTTCCCGCAGAACGGGGAAACACCGCTGCACTTGGCCTGCAGAGGGTGCAAGGCCGACGTGGTGAGACACCTGATCGAGTTCGTGAAAACGAAGAAAGGTCCGGAAACGGCGACCGCGTACGTCAACAGTTTGACAAACGAGGGAGCAAGCGCTCTGCATTATGCAGCGCAGATCGAGCCGTCGGAAGTTGGTACACCGGGCGACGACCGAGCGGTTATTCGAGCCCTCTTGGACGGCGGGGCGGATGAGTCGTTGCAGACAAAGCAGGCCCAAGAAACCGCGTTCCATTACTGCGCCCTAGCTGGAAACAATGAGGTCCTATCAGAGATGATTAGCGGCATGTCGGCCACGGAAGTACAGAAAGCGTTGAATCGTCAAAGCGCGGTCGGTTGGACACCGCTGCTGATCGCTGCTCACCGCGGTCACATGGAGCTGGTCACCACGCTGCTGGCGAATCACGCGAGGGTGGACGTGTTCGATCTGGAGGGGAGATCCGCGCTTCATCTGGCCGCCGAACACGGCTACCTTCAAGTATGCGACGCGTTGCTGGCGAACAAAGCGTTCATAAATTCCAAGTCCAGAGTCGGTAGAACCGCGTTGCACCTGGCAGCGATGAACGGCTACTCGCATCTCGTCAAGTTTCTCGTGCAGGACCACGGGGCTGCGATAGACGTTCTTACGCTGAGAAAACAGACTCCGCTTCACTTGGCGGCGGGAGCCGGCCAATTGGAGGTGTGCAAGCTTCTACTAGAACTCGGGGCGAGCATAGACGCGACCGACGACCAGGGTCAGAAACCGATTCACGCGGCAGCGATGAACAACTACGCGGAAGTGGCCCAGCTGTTCCTCCAGAGGCATACCAGTTTGGTGATGGCCTGCACCAAAGACGGGAATACCTGTGCCCACATAGCGGCGATGCAAGGTAGCGTGCGGGTGATCGAGGAGCTGATGAAATTCGACCGGCAAGGTGTAATCTCCGCGAGGAACAAGTTAACCGAGGCGACACCGCTTCAGCTGGCGGCTGAAGGTGGACACGCGGAGGTGGTGAAAGCGTTGGTCAGAGCGGGCGCTTCGTGCGCGGATGAAAATCGAGCAGGATTCACCGCGGTTCATTTAGCCGCGCAACACGGACACGGTCAGGTGTTAGAGGTGATGAGAACCTCTCAGTCTCTTCGTATATCCAGCAAGAAGCTGGGCGTTACTGCTCTTCACGTCGCAGCTTACTTCGGTCAAGCTGGTAAGCGGTCCAACGGTTCTCCACGTTAGAACAGCATTCTCGATTATTGTCCTCTGATGCTCGACCTCTTGGCTACCACGCGAATTTTACGTATTCTCGTCATGTTCCTAGATACGGTGCGAGAGCTGCTCACCCACGTGCCTGGTACGGTAAAGTCCGATCCTCCAACGGGCGGCTCTCTGGTAGGAGAATTGGGAAGCGAGTCCGGAATGACGCCGCTGCATCTGGCCGCTTACTCTGGGAACGAAAACGTCGTACGGTTACTCCTGAACTCGGCTGGTGTGCAGGTATAGAAATCAAGGGAATCGATACGATACGGTCCGCGCACGATCAATATTCTTCGACGTATAAACGTCGATCACGCGCGCGCACGATCCAGCGAGCAACCTGATCGCAATCATTGATCCTGCACGGGCCACTCGAGGGTTCTTTAAACGATGATAAGCTAAAGATAGAGATGCCTATCTAAAGGTGGAGGCAGCAACAACAGAAAACGGTTTCAATCCCCTCCATTTGGCCTGTTTCGGTGGGCATATCACGGTGGTGGGCCTTCTGCTGAGCAGATCGGCCGAATTGTTGCACAGCTCGGATCGGTATGGTAAAACCGGTCTGCACATCGCCGCGACGCACGGCCACTACCAGATGGTGGAGGTTCTGCTTGGTCAGGGGGCAGAAATAAACGCGACCGATAAAAACGGTTGGACGCCGCTGCATTGCGCCGCTCGCGCCGGTTATCTTGATGTTGTTAAATTGCTGGTGGAAAGCGGGGCCTCTCCGAAGAGCGAGACCAATCTCGGGAGCGCGCCGATTTGGTTCGCCGCCTCGGAGGGCCACAACGACGTGCTCAAGTATCTCATGGAGAAGGAGCACGATACCTACGCTTTGATGGAGGATAAGAGGGTAAGCGAGGACCGTTGCGGTCTTCTTTTTCTCGTTCCCCCTTCCTCTCCCCCTACCCCAGTCCCTTTACTTAAGAGTAAACCTTAAAACCCGAAACTCGAGCATCGTACAGCACGTAGGCAATTTTGGTGCAGTACGAAACTCGAAAACTTTCTAACGCGACCCAACGATCATCGTTCCACCCGAACCAATAAATTGAGGCGAGTGCCAACGTTAGATAACTGGCACGCGATCGCGCAACTTTTCTCTTTTACACCCGTTACCACCCCCCTCGTGCCCTTTAAAACCATTCGGGGGTTTTGTTCCCGGTGCATCCGATCGATTCACGCTCGTTGGTCTTTCAGTTCGTGTACAACATGATGGTCTGCAGTAAGAACAACAACAACAAACCGATCGAGGAGTTCGTGCTGGTATCGCCGGCGCCGGTGGACACGGCTGCTAAACTCTCCAATATCTACATGAAACTGTCTGAGAAGGAGAAAGAGAGGGCGAAAGACTTGATCGCGGCCGGCAAACAATGCGAGGCGATGGCCACGGAACTGTTGGCCCTGGCCGCGGGCGCGGACTCGGCCGGGAGGATCCTTACATCGATGGATCGTCGGAACGTGGAGTTCTTGGACGTTCTGATCGAGAACGAGCAGAAAGAGGTGATCGCCCACACGGTGGTGCAGCGTTACCTTCAGGAACTGTGGCAGGGCAGCCTCAACTGGAACGCGTTCAGGACGATCCTTTTGTTCATCGCGTTCCTCATCTGTCCGCCGGTCTGGGTGGTGTTCGCGTTGCCGCTTGGACACAAGTACAACAACGTACCCATCATAAAGTTCATGTCGTATCTCACCTCTCACATATATCTGATGGTCTTCCTTTTACTGGTCGGTATAATTCCTATATATCCGGTGGTAAGGCCAAGCTTATTGCCGTATTGGTACGAGTGGTGCCTGCTGGTGATGCTGTCCGGATTGCTGCTCTTCGAGTTGACCAACCCCAGCGACAAGAGCGGACTTGGCTGGATCAAGCTGGCCGTGCTTCTCTTCGGCATCTGCGGGGTCGCGTTCCACCTGATGGGCTTCGTGATCGTTCAACGACAATACTGGCCAACTCTGCTCTACCTCAGGAATCAGCTGTTCGCTCTGAGTTTCTTGCTGGCGTGCGTGCAGATCCTCGACTTCCTCTCGTTCCATCATCTGTTCGGACCGTGGGCCATCATCATCGGTAACCTGATGAAGGACCTCGCGAGATTCCTCGCCGTGCTGGCTATCTTTGTCTTCGGTTTCTCGATGCACTTCGTCGCGCTGAACCAGGCCTTTAAAAACCAGCAGCCACACGAGGACAAGAGGAAGAAGGAACTCTTCCACGACGGTAAGTTCGACGCACGTGATTAGCCGTGTGATCTTTTCCTTTTTTTCTCTATTTAGATTTTAGCATATTTATATATATAGAGAGAGAGAGAGAAAGGGACAAAGAAATAGCCTCCTGACTTTTACCCCCTATCTTATCCCTCGGATTAATATACGATCGCAGCCAACCTGCAAAAGAAAAGAAAACTAGCTGGCGGCGCGGTCGATGGGACCGCGAACATGCGATACGCGAGTACACGAATAAGAACGCGCGTACTCGACGCTTCTCCTTTTTTTGAGAAGCTCGCACCTAACGTTCAAAATCGCTCGAGTTATTTGAACCGCAAGGTAGCGGATTGATGATCGTACTCCTTGTTCTTCGCGACACATTTTAATACCCAAACGAGCTTCGAACGTAAGCGATTTATATAACAACTGTAAAATCAATATTGTTTCGATACCATCGTGCCACCCCCCCCCCCCACCCTCCAAACTGGTCTCCGATGATTTAGTAATGTCGAAGACAGTGAGACTAAGATCTTATCGTTGTCCCGAATATATCATAGAACGCCTCGTTATCTCGAGACAAACGCATAATCGGATCAATTGCAATGATAGATTTGTTGGCCAATGTTACGGAATGGATGATGGAGACGCCATCGACGGCGCCTCCTCGTCGCTACGGCCGCTACAAGAAAAAGAATGAGTGTTGTGACGATAGCTCCCGAGATAGTAAGTTTAAAAAAAAAAAAAGTCGATTGAAAACATTCTATGGGAATCGCAACAAAAAAAAAAAGAAAAAATAACAAAAACGGAACGCGAAATGAATGGCAATAACACGTGCACAACGGAATGCAGGACACGATTCTTCTTGGTGTCGTATCGTCTGCATTGTGCGTTTGCCCGATGTGTGTTGCCTGCTGGGACTGCTGCCTGACTCCAATTAACATAAATATTTGCAACGTGTCGCGAGAAGTGTTTCTCACTACGCTGTATAACCCGCGCTGTGGTTCGGGCTTGTGACGAGAATCCTCCAGCGCGTGGACGGCCTTTTCACCACCTGCATACCCAAACCATTTCTGTTTCACCTGTACCAAAACTATCCGTATTTCAATCCAAATACTTAATTATACTTAACCTTAGTTATTCGTGAAGCAAATGTATCGTTTTGCAAATTTTTAGGTTCTGAATAACAATAACAAGTCACCACGTAACATTTGTTATTCGTACGCGCAACCTGAAAATTTGTAGAACCATATTTTTGTAGCAAAACTACCTTCTCTTCGACGACAAATTCTCCCGAAACCTGCTTGCAGGAAAGAAAAGAGACGGACAAAAGAGACTCCCCAAATCCCGTCTACCCGGCTCGCGAGTCCGAATCGCAGCTGCACTCGGTGTCCACGGCTTGATCTCGTTCTCGGATCACGATCTCGAGATCTGATCGTCCCACCGAGCGGGTTGGCGAACCACCGCCCGGCTTCTTTCTTATCTCACGGAGGCGCCAATCGAGCGCGCGTTTCTCCACAGCCTCTGTTGTGCATCGTTCTGCATTTCTATGAAACGTACAAGAGCAATGTTGTCTTCCCCGTGCTGTTCGAGTCTTGAGCAATGCGTGTATTGTGTGTCACTAATCGGCCAGGTCGAACTATGAGCCTGAAGAAGCGCTGAGCTGGGTCAAGCATTGGGATATCCGATCCCGATGTGAGCACCGCCCGACGTTTGCATCCCTCTCCAAATGTTTTTTTTATCTTTCTCATGATCTCTATCTCTGACCGTCGAAAATTTGTCCTCGAGTTGCGAAACCCGCTCCTGCCCTTCCGAAGTCGTCCCTCAAACGTTCCCAATTTTTTCTAAAGGAAACCTATTCCTCTTCGTACGAAGTCGCGGTCGCTTTGCGTGTATTTCCTCACGATCTCAGGAAGCAGCGAAGCGTCCGATCTTGTCCTTGCATGCGCACGGTAAATAGTTCTATTTCTACTGTACTGTGTTCGTGCTCGTAGCGCGGCAAGAGATCCATCTGGAATGCTCGGTGAGGAGAGAACGGAGAGTTAGAGAACGCGAGAGTGAGAGAGAGAGCGAAAGGAAGCGAGAGAGGGAGAAAAAACGAAAGAAACGCTGGTCGTCTGCATGCTGCATCTCATCGTCCAAAACAAACGAATCGATTGTGAACCACCGTGCGTTCGGGGGAATACGAGTAGAGAGAAGAAACACGTGGAAAGGGCGCGCAATTCGGATGATCGATAAAAAACACACTTGGCTTTAGTAGATCCTCCGATGCATCCCGCGAGTTTGCTGTCGCGGATTTGCGCGGCTTAACGCAAAAGAAAAAAAAGAAAACGAACGGAATAGACAGGCAATAACAAGTACCAAAACTCTCAAAAGTTAAAACGACACAGAAAAGTTTACACGACGTGGCTCGAAGCTCACGTGGAACGTCCGGCATGCATACAACGTTATTCGCAAGCATGGCCAGTCTGTATTAGCATGAGCATGTTCGTACATTCATCGTTCGTTCGATCGTTCGTTCGTTCTAATGTACGTTATGTGATATATATATTATATATACCACACCCGCATCCATACATAGCGAGTCCACCAAGTAGCCAGGCTAACGGCACGAAGCAGCAGTCACGAGAGAAAGCGCAAATCTAAAAAAAAACGCAAAAAAAATATAAAGGTCAATCAAGAAACGTGTGTGCCTCGAATTCCAGTAAAGATGAATCCTGTACTCGCCTTCGAGTATCTGTTCTTCGCCGTCTTTGGCCAAACGACCCACGGCGAGCTGAAGGTCGAGACTGATCAGCCGCAGTGGACGTCGGTCCTGTTCAAGTTGACCTTTGGCGTGTACATGTTGGTCTCGGTAGTCGTATTAATTAATCTACTGATCGCCATGATGAGCGACACCTACCAGAGGATACAGGCGCAATCGGACATTGAGTGGAAATACGGTCTCAGTAAACTGATCCGAAATATGCACAGGTAAGCCCCGGCGAAACCCGTGTACCGTTAATGAGACGAATCGATGTCTCTGCCCCACGGGTAGAATTTAAATATCCATCTAATTTCTGTTTTCTGCGCTAAAGAAGAGACGAAAAAAAATGAAACGTCCACCACTTCGCTAGCCTACCATTCGTTGCCTGTTTTCCGCATTGAATCGGTTCCGCGACGCGTGCCTCGGTCGCCACGTGTTAATCTTCCTCGTGAAAAAATAATCTACGGGATAGGCTGGACACGCGATTCCGTGTTGCAGAACAACCACCGCCCCGTCGCCTCTTAACTTGCTTACTACTTGGATCGTGTACTTCATCAAGGTGTGCAAGCAACACGCCGCGAAACGAAAGCGTCCGTCGTTGGTCCACATGATGGGACTTCAGCGTGCTAGTCGTCTCTCTCCTAGATCGAAGATGGGCGCTAAATGGCTGGCGAAAGTGAAGAAAGGCCAAGTCAGGCCGAAAGACAGCGTCACCCTGTCCGTGGTGCATTTGAGTCCTCTTGGAAGCCAATTGTCGTTCAATAGCGCCACGAGAATCGAGAGCGTGGTTGACTGGGACTCGATCCGTAAGAAATACTTGGCCCTGGCTGGGAACGAACCTGAAAAAGAAGCGAACAAAGATGAGAAGAACGAAGACAACGAGAATGAAGTCGAGAACGGACCGACCGCTTCGAACTCGTCCACGGTACCGGCAAGTTCAACGCCACCAATCTAGAGGAAGCCGGGCTTCCTTCGCCTCGGAAGTAACACGGAACGTTCGATTCCACGAACGATTCGCGAACTTGACAAATTTACCGAACGCATGACGACTGTGTGGACTGAACTCATGTTGCGCCAATGCCGCATCGAAACATTTTAGGTAACATCTCGTTCTGGGATTTTCGTAGTGTCCCACGAAGATCGGCCACGTTTTCGCGAGATATAATCGAGCCTGCTCTGTCGTTTCGGAATTTACGTAAGTAGAGTGCCGCGAACACGAAATAGAGAGAAGTTCAACGGTTCTATCGTGCGTCCATAAAAGTTTCGAACCAGCATGACTATCCCCAAAATCTTTTGGACTCTGCACTATATACAGCCTCCCTGTGGCCCTTCCCTCCATGACAGGAATTCTCAGTGGTTGCTCGTGGCAGCACGCACTCCTTCAATCTGAAATCCTAGAATAACGTGTCATCCTACGTTTTAATAGATTTTAGCCGTAGCGATAGCCGTACATGCCTCGAGAACCTCGGGGTAAAACAGAAACACACGCACGTACTCACACGCAAAAACATACATACATGTATATACGTGTGTATATAAAAAAATCTAAACATATACGAGTATATACATAAAGACAGATTGAAGAACAATGATACTGCTCGAGGGTACAAAGAGTTTTCACACGACGTATCGTTCCCACGTATTTCCAGTCAGGATGAGTCCCGTACTGGCCGTTGAGTTATTGTTCTTCGCCATCTTCGGTCAGACGACCCACGAACAATTCAAGGTCGAAACAATGCAGCCCGACTGGACCACAGTCCTCTTCAAGCTGACCTTCGGCATTTATATGCTGGTCTCGGTGGTCGTGCTGATTAATCTACTAATTGCCATGATGAGCGACACTTACCAGAGGATACAAGCTCAGTCCGACATCGAGTGGAAGTACGGATTGAGTAAGCTGGTTAGGAACATGCACAGGTAAGGATTTCAAAAAAAAAAAATCGTAGCTCACAGCTAAAACATCCCATGGTTTCCCCTCGCGTAACCGTCGAACCCCTTTCGAGAATCGAGATAGAAAACCAATATCCGATTATCGATGCGATGACGAACGTCGCGTCCCCGGGCGATTTAAACGGGGCACGTTCGTACGACGCACTCCTCTCAGTTCGTTCGCTCAAACGATTCGCAAACACTCTAATTGATCAGTGACCGTTTATCGATGCGCAGGACAAGCACAGCGCCATCGCCATTGAATCTTCTTACCACCTGGATGGAGTATTTGTACAAATTGTGCAAGAAACGCGCCGCGAACAAGCAACGCCCATCCCTCGTCCGTTTGATGGAATTGCAAAGAAACGACGCGCTCTCAGCGCACTCTAGAATGGGCGCGAAATGGTTGTCAAAAGTGAAAAAGAGCCAGGTGGCCCACAAGGACAGCGTCGCCCTGTCGATCGTCCATCTGAGCCCTCTCGGCAGTCAACTGTCGTTCAGTAACGCAATCAGGATCGATAACGTTGTCGATTGGGAAGCGGTCAGACGAAAGTATACCGATCTATACGGTGAAAAGATCGAGAAGCACGCCGAAGAGCACGAGAAAGAGTCCACGGAACACGACCCCCTAACGGGTTCTTTGGAAAGCTCGTTGCCCGGCATTCCTGTCGGACATAAAACTGTGCCTACCTCTATCTCTTAAATCGATCACCATTTTTTTTACGATCGATACATTAATTAACAAATAGGCATTATCGGACGATGTTATCCTTGTTTACCCAATATAGAGATGTACAGTGTGCACCCGTGTCGCACAATAATTCTTATCGAAATAAATGTCCAAATAGATCGAATCGTATTGTGATCCTGCTATTATTCGCGGACCTATTTACCTCCTCTCGCATAGACGCTACGTTTACCATTGCTGTTTTATAGCAAGAGTAGCAACAATGCGTGGAAACTGAACCGTACCTTCGCTGGTTAGTCATTGTGCGTACAATCACCAGTGCTGTTTTCGTTCTTGAGTGTTACACCAGAAATCAACAAACTAGATGAACCAGTACCACTGTGACAATTAAATATCGTTACTCGATGCACGCGTGCATGCTTGCTGCCCGTACAATCACGACGCTTGCAAAAAATATCGAACGCGTATTCGTGAGATCGAATCGTATCGCGAGATCGGTGCATCGACCGTCTGCCGTTCGATTAACTTCTCTAATCGATCATGACACGCCATCTTCATCGATCAGGATCACTCGCACGAGATATCATGACGTCTTGAAATCGATATCATTCGAAACGTTTAAAATCATGCTCCTCTCCTGAACTAACGGGAGATTCCTTATTATTCCCACCCCTGCCCTTCTGTTTCATTTCCATCATCGCATGTTCTGCATTTCATGCTGTATATATCCCTTTCTTTCAATCAATGGCAGTTATATATAAGTAGGACGATTGGAACGCAACGATCGAGTTAGAAATTTATGCAAAATGAATCATGGTAAACCGCGAAGGCACGATACGATCAAAGGACGATCCTTGCGTTTCCTCGAGAGCATATTTTACTATTCTAGACACTTGATTACATTCTTTCAGTGAAAGTAAATCCCATTGATATTACGGAAAATCTTTTCTTCGCTATATTCGGCCAGAAGGACACGGACGACTTCACGGTATCGTTAAAACGAAAACTGCAACCGAGTTGGACGATATATTTCTTTAAGGTCAGGTCAATATTCACGATTAGTATTAGTCATGCATCCGCTTAGTAGAGGCCGTGCATTAAAGGGTATCGGTGTACGTTAATTCTTTGTGTAACATTTTAAGAGATGGATAATTCATGAAACAGAAAATTGTGACTTGTAACTCATCGATCGATGATCAATCCTCTCATCTTCTGACAGGTGTCATTCTCTATGTACATGTTGGTTAGCGTTATTGTACTGATCAATCTGCTGATCGCGATGATGAGCGACACGTACCAAAATATTCAGTCACAAAGCGATATTGAGTGGAAGTATGGACTCAGCAGACTTATTCGTAAAATGCAAAAGTAAGTAAAATTACTAGAAAACTGAATTTACAGTTAGTTACTTAATCTTCACGGATTAGAGCCCAAACGAAACGCTCCACTATAAGTATAACAAAAATCGGAACACCTGTCCTTTTTAAGGACGCGAACTGCACCCTCACCATTGAATCTTGTTACTTCCTGGATGCCATATATTGGAAAGGCGTGTAAAAAACGCAAACATAAGACTGGGGTAACCCGCTTGTTCACAGGACACCCATTCATTCAGGTATGTAAAAAACTGATTAGTAAATAAAAGAAATGTCAATTTTCTTTTTATCATACAGGACAACGGAATATTGTCCCAGCAACGTGACGCCATTAATTTCCCGCTACTTCGATCGAGCCCATTGGAAAGTCAATTATCTTTCAAAGATTCAATTAGAATCGACAATGTCGTCGAGTGGAATCTCGTACGACGAAAGTATAGAATTCGATTTGGGAATGAAATCGAGAAACCTCTTTCAGAAGACTCGTCTACAACTAATGCAAACCTTTAAGTGACTCTACAATCTATATACTCTTTGCCAATATTTATATACACCATAGATCCACTACTTTCTCACGAACAGAATCTTTGTACCCTTCTATTTGATAGCTCTTTTATCTTGTCTCGCTATGATAAACTATAAATGTAAAATATTCTTTATATGTCGCTAATAAAAGTATATATGAAAATTATCTAAAGGTTCTATGTTGAAAGACGTTTTGATGAATATGCAATATTATTTATAAAAATATAAAAGTACTATTTTAAACCTATAAGGAGCTATTGTATGTATTCTAATAAGTAGATTTGTTAATGTATGTTATCTCACGACCGTATCTTTGATGAGTGGTAACCATAAGGCCAAAAGCAGCGGCTTGCGCACGTATACATTTATCCTCCTCTGGTGTCAAGGAATCAGGAAGTGGTAGTCTTAATACCTGATCGTCTTTGGAGAAAGTTTCACACATATTACGAACGACTTCTTCGAAATCAGAAGTATTTGGTTTCTTGTTTTCTCCAAATTTTATACAACCTCTCCACAATTTCTTCTCCACTTCTAAATAATGCCGTTGCTTCTCATTAACCTGAAAAAGAAAAAAGTAAATAAGTTAGAATATGTTTAAAAATAATGCATATTCTTTGTTACTACTGCCTCACAATTCTAATTTCTTTAATAATTTCTTCATTTCTGGGTTCCAATTTTCGAGCAAGCTGCAATTTTTCCATTGCTTTAGAATATTCTCCCATTTTCCATAATGCTCGTCCAAAACTAGAAAACAATTAAAAATGCACGTTGGCACAAATTTTTTAAAAATTTATTCACAAATGACATACTTAAAATGAGTTTTAGCTGTAGGTATAGGTACTCGGTTACATGCGCTGCAAGCACGACGCACCATATTTTCTTTATTGAAACAAACTGCAAGATTATTGTAACCCTTTGAAAGTAAATTGTTCGCTTCATTTTCCTCTTCTTCATTTTGTAATTCAGCTTCCTCCAACCATTGAAGTCCTTTTGAATAACTAGTAATGCATACAGTAGTAATCGTAACATTGATACAAGTGTATTTTCTTAAAAAAAAGAAACATAGCTTACTCTCTGATAGCCTGCCTAATTTTTTGTTTATTAAAATAATCCTTGGCAATATTAAATTTAGCTTTCACCTTCTTGATAACATTTTCAAATTTTTTTTTCTCTTCCAAAGACAAGTTTTCAAAAGCTTCAATGGAATTATCCATATAATCAACCAAATGTATAATGAATAACGTTTCTTCGTTTGGAGGAATACGAGGAGCGCAACCATACTTTCCATATGCCAAATCAGGATGTATAATAAATACAGCTATTTCATGTTTGCGCATTGTCCTTATAGCAATCTCTATGCCAGATATTAGCATGCCACAATTAAGGAAGAAAATTTCTGCACCTCCACGAACAAAACTAGAATCAAACGGTTCGTCTCTATATTCCAAATGTCCTACATAGTTGATAGTAACCTGTGCATTATATGGCACAACATCTCCAACACCTTGCTGTTTTATTAATTTCATGACCTGTATCATTAAGCATAAGAAAATTTTACTACAAAAGAATAAACGATACACTAACAATGTGTATAAACTACAACTTACTTTCCCATCCACAGAGACATCAGTCATTTTAGTTTTTAGTGCAGCAAAGCTAATAGCGCAGATCGTAGCAGGACCATTATTATAATCGTCGTCGTTATCATCTTGAAAATCATCCATATTTAGAAGATTCAATGCTTCTTCATTACTTAATAATACGTCTGTGGAATAAGCAAAGTCTTCATCCTCCATCGTTTGGTAATCATTGTCTATTTCAAGTACAAGACCATCTTGTAAAGTTAAGTCACTAAAACAAGTATATAAATAAAGTCTTTGTTCTTAAACACTCGATGATTCCATTATTGTGAGAACGATTTATAATCCATTTACCTAATGCTTAATCCATCGTATATATTTACATGTTTCGCCATTTTCAAGGGTTATCTAAACTATAACTTAATACTATCTTCAATAACCTAAATTAAGGAAGCATTAATAATCAACTGGTCTGTGAAAAAACTAGTAATTACGAAGATTAATTTACTTTACCAAACGGACTGCGTGTCCTTATCCACCTGTCGCTACATATACTGTGGTTATGGGCACGAACATGTGACCTCATGCGTCATCATTGTCTTATGTTTATGTTACGGAAAAAGTTACAGAAAAAGTACGGTCGAAACGAAACAGAAATTATATGAAAATATTTCAGATTGCTAAATAGTGGTCTCACGTGTTACAATTTTAAATAAATAAAAATTTTATCATCATGAGTAATCGAATGTTTTTGGATGTTGATGATACAATCTTAACAAGGAATTTAATATTACCTGTAAGTAAAAATAATAAGGCAATAATTCCATGCTAAAATTAGTATTAATAAAATTTATTTTCCTAGGAAAATATGCAAAAGGATGATAACTTGACAAAACAGTCCGATTCAATACCTTCCATTATCGTTCAACCTGCACCTGGTAATTTAAGTTCGTTTTTAAAACAAGCTACTTTTATCGAGTGGTATAACTTGTAACATGAGAAAAAATATTCTAGGTATATGTATAAAGGCAAAAACTGATACCAGGGAAAAGGTGTTTTTAAATATATGTACATCGGATAAAATACCCCCACCTGATGATATATCTGAAGAAAAACTTTTTGCTATTTTAGAGGAAGAAAATTCTGACTTCGTAATACCTATGAGTATCGGGAGTGAAAGACTTGAACCTGATAAAAGTATCTGAACTTTACAAAAAGAAATATAAATAAATCAAATGGTGATCAGATGAATCTCGTAACTTAATATGTACAACATTATAGGTGGATCTCTTACTTTCACATGTGACATTGCAATCAATGCAGCATATTTTGAAAAATGCCAGAAAAACAAAAGTTTTTTGTTATTCACAATATCAGTGATAATGGATGGAGTATCCAATAAGTTTAATAAGACTCTCAATACAGCGGATTATGTGATTTTAAAAAATCGGAAAGTATGTTTGTTTTATAACTAAACAGCAATCAGATTAAACTAACTATTTAATTGCATATTGTTCAGGTAATGGGAAAATTACAACAACATAAAATTGAAAATCGCAAACCAAGAACTCGTGTACAAGTTAAAAAACCATTAATTGAAGAAATCCAATCTTCCACCACAACTAGCTGTGAAAAAAAAGATAAAATCAATCAAGGGGAAAATATTTCTTCAGAGAGCTATGTATTATTGAAACAACCTTTAGAAGGAGCACCTACACACTTAATTGGTTTATTTAAAATGCCTAAAGGGGTAAATTAAGCAATGCCTTATTTTCAATTAATAATAGCATATAATTTTATATGCTCTTATTTGATACAGATTACTAGTAAAGAGGTGGAAGTTTTTCTTGATGAAGATCGCATTTTAATTACTGTTGATAGATCCAATCTCACATATGATTTATCAACTCCATATATAATAAAAGTAGTAGATTCAAAATGTTTCCTAGACAAATATCTCAAGGTAAGAAATGGATAGAAGGAGAAAATATTTTATTATAAACTATATTACCTTACAACATATTTTGTTCGTATTTTTACAGATATTAAGATTAGATATGCCTGTGGAAAGCATTTCAGATAATATTCAAACAATTAAATTCAATTAATTATTTTCTTTTAACAAAAAACACATTGTAACACTTATTTATATTGGAAATAAAAGCTAAAGTATAAAATTTATTATCCACACTATTGCAATCTAGTTCTTTTATCCATAAAAGTAGAATTTTAATGAATACAATGGAAATTTAGTCAACAAGTACAATGCAAAATTTATGCTTTTCGGTACATAAAGTAGTAGCGAACTCCTGACCAATACATTGCAACAGAAATGTATAGCAGTAATTTATGTATATAAAAACAATATCACAAACCCTGGAGTTGGAATGATTTTATACAACAACAATAATTCAATATTCTAACACACTGTACTAAAGAAAATTCATAAAGTTAAGAAGTGCGCCATTTTCACAATTAAAAATGGTACTCTATATTTCCGTGTAAAATGTCGGCCGTTGTATTCCAATCATGGAAAATATATTTGGTAAGAAATACACTGTATTTATACCTATCATAAAACAAGTCACATATTTGTGGACTAGATCAACAAGAACCTTATTCTTATCTTCCAAATAATTTTTACTTTTCATAAGATCCTTAGAATTAATATTCAGTATGGCACACATTATTCTATAACTAAGAGATTTACAACCAGATCTTATAACAAGGATACAACTAAATCCAAGTATCGTTCTAAGTATCATGCAGCCGAACATTGAATAAGATGGCCATATAATGTGATATGGTGGTGATATTGTAGGAGCTAACATAGCTCCTGTATTGTAATTAAGCCATGCTCCCAAATGAACTCCAGTGGTAACAGACACGACCATAGTTGTGTCACCTCTACAATAAAAAGAAAACCACTAGTTATACATAATTGTCCCTTTTGTACGTACATAAAATGCAAAGTTGATTTGTTTATTACCTGGTTGGTGTCCATTTTTTACTACATGGATAATATATTATAACAACTATACTAATGGCAATCAAAATTGCTACAGCCCAAATATTCGAAAGGATATAATAATCCGTATTATCTACCAATGGTATTAACGGAATCATTAATGCAACAGCTAATATTATACCTGCCAGAATATCCAATATTGTGTGCATACCCAAATAGAGTCTGCTCATACACACAAGTACGCACCTTTTAAATAAATAACGACAGTTAAAATCTTTTGTTAATTTTGAATCAGCCTATTGTCGAAGAATAACACACATCACTTACCACAGAATAGCAATTGTCCAGCCAATAGAAACAGGATAAATATATCTATTCATTGTAAATAATACTACACTGAATGGAATTGAAATACCAATCATGGCATGAGTAGATGGCATTCCGTATTCCTCTGACCACTTTGATTGTAATCGAACTGCTGGTGGACACGACGGTCTTGCCCAGCGTATAACATCTTTTAATATCTGACCTGTACAAACATTCCGATAATGTATGTAGTTACGATACTTGAAACTCAAAATTTTTAAAACACGATAACGTACCTATTGTCATAACAATAGCCCATACTAAAACAACTCTTCTGCCTACAGCACCATCGATATTCCAAAACCAAAAAGGTATAAATGTAGAATAAAATATTTCATCCCCTAAGTTTGTTCCAAATAAGAACAGATAATACCAAAAGTAGTTAGTTATAGTATAATTCGAATTATTAACGATCGACGACTGGTTTTGTTTGTCACTTGTGTTACGTGTATTCGTTTTCGTCGCGTCAACAGATCTTTTTCCCGTCGTAATAAAACCATTTTCCTTCGATTCCTTAAATTTTAACTGGCAGCTATTCGAAATGTGCTCAAGATTTCGGGGACTACTAGCGCGCGCCTCTGTAGATAAATTATTCTTGCAATGTTCTATCGAATCTTGCGTGTAATGTATCTCAACACCAAAATAATTCTGTATTTTTGCTACTAAAGACGCATCTTTTAAGTATTCCACTATTTCTGGCCACATAGTTTTTCACGTGCAACGTACAAATTTTCACCGCATGAATAACATCTTTATCCAACAATTCAGTGGGTGGTTGTAATCTCGTTGTTAGATTAAAACGTTACGCATTGATGAGTCGATTAAATAGAAATGGTTTAATATAAATTTATCTCGTAAATATCGTTTAATCTATCGAACGTTCACTGCATTCTGCGGTATTACTAAATCAATTTCAAGAACTACTATTAACATAACTTGCAGCATATAGATAGTTAAAGAAAAGATAGCCGGATGGTTTGAGCACAATTTGTATAAATCAAAAGCCAACGATATCACATATCATTTTTAAAAAACGACACATTTCACCATCTTCGTAACACTTCATCGTACTTTGTGAATTTCATACAAAAAAGATGCTACGTTACATGGATTCACCATATTGAAGGCGAGTCGACAATTACATATACGTTAAGATTACTTTACAACCAAGGGTCGTATTCATGCGTATCTGTGCCTAATAAGAAGCTATATAGAATGAAGGTGACCATTTCTTTTTTTATTTAAACGCACGCATTCGCATATTTTAGATATTTTACAATATGTAAGATATTTACAATATGTAAAATATATATAACAAATAGGTAAAATGCTTCTTAAAAGTACAACGAAGAAACATTTGCAGACTTATTTATTTCTTCTTTTTCGTCAATGAGAAATACATTTCATTTTAATTAATAATGGAAATATATTTATGCGCGTGTAAAATAAAAATTTATCACAGAAATATGTCGATTTGCAATTCAATCATTCACGTTTCCATTTACGATTGAAACATTTGCCCGATAAGCGCAAAGCTCTTTACAGCTAAAGAAACATCAGAAATATCTGAATTCGGATGGACATGTAAATCCGACGTATGAACCGTATTCATATTAGTAATAGTCTGAGAGTTTAATCTCGGAATATTATCAATGTAAGTTTTGTTACTTTGTGAATGAATCGCGTTAGCATTAGTTAAATGCACCTGTGGTAAAACCGTGATGATAGGGGTTGCATTTGGCGATGATGTCTCAGAATCACAATAGGTATTTTGCGTATTTTGCGTCGTGTTAGGCTGATAGCTGTTGTACTGCGCTTTACACTTCTTCTCGTGGACAAATAAACTACCGGAATGACTGTACGCCGTGCCGCATATCTTACAAGCGTATGGCTTTTCACCCGTATGCGTGAACTTGTGCTCCTTCAAGTACTTCAATCTTCTGAACGATTTACCGCAAGTTTTACAATGATAATTTGCTTCTCCGGTGTGCGTCGTAATGTGTGCTTTAAGAGTACACGACTTGGCAAAAGCTGCGCTACAGAAATGACAAACGAATGGTCTATCGCCGGTGTGAGTCCTTTCGTGATTGATACAATTGGAATTAGACGTGAATCCCCTTCCGCAATATTTACATACATGAGGCTTGTATCCAGTGTGCGTTCTCATATGAAACATAAGACCTGTATTCTGCCTAAAAGTCTTACTGCATATATGACATAAAAATCGTTTAAAATTCACGTCCTGTTGCTCCCTAGCGCGTTCATGTATCCTTGTATGTTTTTGCAACTTCACTTCCTTCTCAAAGGATTTATTACACTCGCTACACCGGTATGACTTCAATCTTTCGCCTGATTTCTGCTGGTCTTTCTCTTTCTCATCGCAAATACATATTTTGCCGCAAGTCGTACAATTTCTTTCTGTACTGTGCGCATTCGATTGATGTTTCGATAAAGACTTTTTTGTGTCGTACGATTTTCCACAAACTTTACAAGGAAACCCCTTTTCTTCATTGTCCGAATCGAGCTCTTCTCTGATCCAAGTATTTATCAGCTTAATCACCGCTCTGTCGTCGAATGGTTTCTGCATTTCTAACGCTGCTGCATCCTCGTCGTGCCCATATCGACTTTTGTGGCTATTTAATCTGTCCTGACGGAAAAATTTCATATTACACACGTTGCAAACAAATTTCTTTTTAACATGAATCTGTAAGTGTTTTTGAAGTAACTTCTCATTTGCACAATGAGCAGTACAATATTTACATTGGTAAAGTGTTTCGTGATCAACAGAATTAACATTTTCAGTACTAATATCCAAAGATGATAAAGTAGAATTAAACTCTTCGTCTTTAACCTTTAATATCTTATTTACCAGTACATTTGAACTAGTGCTTTTGCTAGGTGCAAATACTTCTTCTGTTTCCTCTTTATCATTATTATTTACAATTTCGGCAATGCTTACTTCAGGTTCAAGTATATTTTCTAATTTTCTTTTATCTCTAATTTCCTTTAGTATAGAGAGAACCTCTTTAGGATTGATTCTCTTATGAACATTTAAATGCCTTACCATGGTGTCAGTTTTTCTAAAATTTCTATTACATATTTTACATAATACTGGTTTAGCCTTTTCTTTGACTATGTGTAATTTATTGTGTTGCACCAATTTATCAAGTTGAAAAAAATGTTTGTCACATTTTTCACATGTGAATTTCCTCTCGCTATGAGTTATTACATGTCTGTCCAAAGATCTCTTGCTGGAATAACATCTAGTACATTTCGGACAATTGTACGGACTTTGAGAATTGGTCTTTTTAATATCTACTAAATCATCATTCCGTTTAACATTTGTATTCTTTTTTATGTACTTCCTTTGCCTTTCTTTGTGATTTTTTAAATTTTCTATCGATGTCACTCTTTTAAACATTGTCACTCTTCTCGTTCGATAAGCTTCCCTTCCTGCAACATTCCTTTCACATTCTGCTTGTTTGCATTTAACATGAGCATTCTGTCTACTTAAAATAACATTACATTCCGCTTCCGTCTCAGATTTAGACTCATAAATAGTTTCACAACTTGTGTCTCTAATATCTGAGTTACAAATTGCAGTTGGAATAGGATCGTAACCCATTGCGGACTGTGCGTTAGTTTCCGCTTTGATAAAGTTAGAGGTAAACGAATAATCAGTCTGGCAACACTGGTCCTGGCAAAGGAAAAGATAATGTCAAAATCCTACCCTGTACATACTTGTGATATGTTTAAATACTTACTTTTGTAGCCTTATGCAAATTGGCGTTATACAGTTTCCCTACTTTTCCATATAACTCTCTTAATTGAACATCGGATTGCTGACATTGTTTTCTTAATTCGTGAGCATCGTTAACTTTTAATATGCATTTTGTACAAATAGCGGAAGGTAAACCATCATTTTCCAATATCTGACTGATGCATGTTACATTAGTAAGTATTAGGAACGAAAAATCAAGAATGAAAAAAAGCTATGAAATTAAACTGACCTCTACACCACAGCACAAACGAAGTTTTTCAGACAGGTCTATCAAATTTCTATCTGTATCATTTCGTTTGGCATCGAATATATATTGGTTATTCTGATCCGTCCCAAGGCAAACACGACAAGCATTGCCATTATCATTTAACGAAATTATTACTTTGCTTTCGATTTCCATCAGGCCCTTTAGTTAAACTAAACAAGTTTAACTATAAATACATGTGTATATTTATGTATATATGTACATTCGAAATGTCTATAATTGCCAACGGGAGATCATAATTTACATACGATGTGGTAGTATTCACCATTCCACGTACGTTAATTTCTTTTTTCCGCAAAAGTGCATCAATGTCTTTGGTAGGGTTTCTATGACAGTTTGCAAAAACTCTGATTCCCTAAATCGGACTGATCATTCCAGAACAATGATCCTTTACTATCGTTTACTTCAATATGCAGAACGTATAAGTTGATCCGTAAAAAGTTAAGTCAAAATATGAATAAAAGGGATGAACATTAGCGGTGATCTGTTTATTCCCACTTGTTCGTGACATAAGCAGACACAATGCGACGGTAAAAACAGAGACAACGATTTAAGTTCACCTATGCGTTTGATGCGCTTTATCGAAAGGAGAGTACATCCTATATAAAAAAAAAAAAGAAAAGAACGGTTCTATTAAATTATACGGTTAGCTAAATGGGGGATTTACCAACGAAAAGGAGTTACAAAAATGCTAAGGTTACATCAACCGCCAACAAAGAAAAAAGAGTTAACGTTAATAAATATTTAACCTATGATGTTTTGAGCATTGTATTTAAATATTTGAATGGAATGGAGCTATCGAACGTTTCGATGGTTTGCAGGTGCTTTTCATTGAACTTTTGTATTCTACGTGAGAAATAAAACATTTCCTTCATAATGGCCTGAAAAGAGTATGTTTTAAGAAAGGCAAATCTTCCTGTAATCTTTCATTTACTTTCTTATGTGTAAACACCGACACGTTTCTTGTTTTCATAGAAGTTTTATTAAATTATCTAGTACATAGTGCCTTATGTTCCAGATCTTGGTTGGAAGTGGCGAATGATGAAAAACGAACTAGGGGAGGTGATACCTTTTTAATAGATTATGATATTGCTTCAATTAGAGCACATTATAAAGCTCAAATTACTCAAAAATTACAGAGCAAACCAGCATTAGGATTATTTTTTAAATCATGTCATCCAGAGTATAGGAAAGGTATTTGTTAGTTGGTTACGTTTTAACTTTTTATTTCAAGGATATATGTGCCTCTTATTATTGATAAAATGCGTATACGACACTTTGATTCTAATGATTGTACCTTAATTTTTCTAAGATTGCCACTGTACAATGCTTCCAAAAGACTGTGCTGTAGTAACATTGGGCACTTATGGTGTAATTTTTAACAACGAAGAAATGGAAGAGGCTTCGGGCAACATAGTATGCGCATTTTTACCTAAACTACCTGGTACAACAATAGAAGTTATCAGCTGTACAAAAAATTTTGCAGGACAATATTATTCACAATTATTTGCAGCTTTTGAGGAATGTGAAAATGATAGACCCAAATGCCTTTTGTTTTTCTGTAATCTAGAAGGTCGTGACTCAGCAAAATCAATTACAAAAATGTTATTAGAAAGATGGTAAAATTTTTATCTATATTGCACTTAATAGCACAGATTCCTTAAAATAATATAATCGTGTTTTAACATTTAGTGATCAGACAGTTAAACCTTCTGTATGGGGAGGAGTAGTGCAGGACTTATATGTATGTAATTCAAAGAATTCTAAAAGTGAAAATTGCCCTCAGTTGGCATATAGCGTTGCAGTTATTTTAACTGGATCAGTTGATTCCTGGTCTGTGGTTATTGATAAAAAATACTGCAGTAAGCAACTAGTCGAAATGAGATTGAAAGCATTTAAGAGTCATATCTCTTTGAGAAAACATTCCATGGGTTTTATGTTCGCATGTTGCGAGCGTGGACAAAATATGTTTGATGAATGCAATGTGGAATCTTCGATATTCAAGAAATATTTTCCGAACATACCGTTAGTAGGTTGTTTCGGCGACGGGGAGTTTGGACATACTACAGAGCCAAATAGTAAATATTTTTTAATTCTTCATTCGATCTAACAAATGTTAATATCATACAAAACTAACGCGACTTTATTATCAATGTGTTTCAGAAACTTCTAATGTCAAAGATGCTCATTGTTATAAAGAGAGATCGACCGTCTTTTTAATAGTAACATATGGTTGATAACATTGACTTGAATACAGAATAATGAAATCACAGATCTGAATTTATACATATGCTGTATATCTTAGATCGTTAACTATAATATAAAAAATTCAACAATTGTGACTTAATTGTGAAAAGAAATATGTTATATAAAATTGTATCATAATATATTTTGTGTTCGTATAAGCTTTTCTGTTAACTTTAATTTAAATTCCTTGTTAAAAGAACGTTTATTTGCAAAGAACTCCATCCGCTTTTCACTTAGTTTGAAAGAAATGGATGACTTCCTAGATTAGTGAAACAACTTGAAGGTAATTATCACGGCGGGAAATAAGAGCCCTGTTTAATATCGTGTATGCGTTACGGTTTTAACGCGATACGAAAAGAGCCAGCATATCCGACAGTTAATTGGGCAGAAACCTGAACCTCTGTGAATACAATTACAATGTTTAAGGAACCGCCGAATAGCTACTTGACAGTATTTCCGCGCATATGATACCGGAATACAGATAAAACAAAGGAAAATGGGGCACGCGAGGGTTTGTGCCAGCATTTATAAGAAGATTCTACCCTGCACATGAGAATTTCACTAAACAATTAGTACAAACAAAACAATCCATAGACATTTGCGTTAAAGTCCTTATTCGGATGTAACGTCCGTCATAATTATTTTGATATTGTTCCCAATACCTTAAATGCTAGATGTGGTGTTTTTTAAAAATGCGAAAAGTGATTGTAGTGAACTTGTCATTATATATTGTAGTTGCATCCATTGTTCCATTCAATTTTGAAATCTGCCAAGCATGGGATAGTGGACTGCGACAAAGGTATGATGGATACGGAGAAGATTGGATTTTTATTCCCGATGGAAACGATCAACCGCAGGTCGCGGTATTAAAACAGCCAGAAACTGATGAGCGAGGCATCTTCGACGAGTCACAAGTTTCTTACATTCTCTATACGCGGTAAAATTAATAAATTATATACATATATATATAGATTTAAAAAAATATATTTTTGTAATTCATTTAAAATACGATTACATTTCAAGATCCGGCCCGGAAAATGGTATTCAATTATATACGAATGATACCAAATTACTTTCCAAGTCTAGTTTTAATCCATCTAGTCAAACTAAATTCATAACGCATGGATGGAAATCAAGTGCAATGAGTGCTGGCCTAGTCAATATGAAAGACGGTAAGAAATATTAACTAAAGATCTAAAAACATAATTTCAAAATGCCGATATGTTTTGTAAATACTTGTTAAAAAATTGTGCAGAATATTTGAAGCATAATGACTATAATGTTATTATGGTCGATTGGCAACCCTTGGCTGCGAGTACGTTCTATCTTGGGCCAATGCGTAATACGGAACGAGTAGGAAGAACAGCCGCTGAATTTATTGACTTTTTAGTAGCTGAAACTGGTATTGAAACCGAAAATATTCATTTTCTTGGTACGTCATATTATAATGTATTCAATACATAATTATGTTGGATTTGTTACGTTCTCATTCTTATTTTACGAAGGACATTCTCTTGGGGCGCATGTAGCTGGTAACGTCGGAAGTTCGGTAACTTCCGGTCGTTTAGGAAGAATAACCGGTTTAGATCCTGCTTTGCCTGGATTTCATTTACTCACATCCGACAAAAATCGACTAGATCCAACGGATGCAATGTTTGTCGATATTATCCATTCATGCGGAGGAGTTTTAGGCTTTCTGCAGGCCTTGGGCAGCGTGGATTTCTATCCGAATGCAGGAACAGCTATTCAACCTGGTTGTTGTTGTATACCAGAAATAATAGGTAATAGATGTCATTTACGTATGTAATCTATCCACGTATGTACATGTATACATATGCATACATATTTTTATTTTATTTTATAGAGGCATGTAGTCACGGCCGAGCACACGTGTATTTTACCGAGAGCATTGGCTCTAAAACCGGATTTCTGGCCAACAAATGCGATACATGGGATCAATTTTTACAAGGCAATTGCAATCATTCCAAAGTTACGCTCATGGGAGAACACGTTGATAAAGCAGCCACTGGCACTTATTTTCTGAGAACAAAATCTGATCCGCCTTATGCAGATCAAACAGAGATAACCGATAATACGATTTAAATAGAGCATATTTTTAATGTTGTAAGATGGACAGCGAGATCTTATTACAGAATAAAATATATGTTTTAATAAAAATAACTTCATTACATGAGAACATCTGACGTAAAATATTTTTCTCACACTTAATAAATAAATATTTATATATTATTTTACATTTCAAATACAACAAAGTATTCATGCGTTGTCCGGTTATCAAATGTTTATTTAAAACGTCAATATATTACCTTACCTATAAAACACGTCTCGATCCAATATAACTAATGATCGCCGATAACATCAGGGAATGGCTCAAGAACTTTAAATTGGTTTGTACAACAAAGTTGTTACGTATTTTTTGCGATAACGATGCGTTGCCGATAGAACCATTACGCTATCTTTGATACTTAAGGCATACAAATGATTTAACATAACGTGATTAGGTTCTGGTAGAAGTGTTGGCTCACACTAAAATTAGCATTAATAAGAAAAATATTTATCTACGCTTTTTACTCTATATACTTACAGATAAAGGAGTATCTTTATTGAGAATAACTTGGAGTAAATGTGGTGGCAATATCGGTGGGCCAGCCACTTTCTCCCAGGGCTTATTAGGAGGAACTTCTTGTCCATACTCTGTCTGAGCACTACTTGTAACACCTTCGCTATCTTTTGCTAGAGCTTGGAACACCTCAAAATCAGATTTTCTTACAGATACTAGATTATTTTTGGAACCCATACCATTATCAACAATTTTCTATAAAAAAGATAATTAATGAAAGTTAATCAATGTTTTGATTTCTTTCAGAATCGATAAAATGATTTCTTACTATATCTGGATCATGCCTCCATTCACCATCCACAAAAAATTTATACTGATGTTCTCCCTCTGGCAAATCAATGATAGTTACAAAATCACCATGACTTTTAACCATCGGTAATGTCTTCCAACCAGTAAAAGTCCCGCTAATGTAAACTTGTTTACCGCCACCCTCCCATTTAAAAACTGTTGGTAGTACTTTGCTGTCTGTTACTTTGGTTCCCTCTGATACTGTATTTGAACGTGGTCGCTGAGAACCAAAGTCTTCCCCATCTTGTTGAGCATTACTCTATTAAAGAGTAAAGTTTTAACTTTTTAGGCAGAGCTATAACATATATTTGATAATTTATCAAATGCGATGATGCATTAAAAGTACCTTAGCGAAATAAGACTCCTCATCCTCATTAGATGATTGAAAGACCAATTTTTGACTTGGCTTTTTATCAAAAACGAAAGCTTGGCCTTCTTTTCCTGGCGATGGTGGATGGTATTCCTTTGTATGACGATGTTCCCTGCTTGTACTGCTACTGTGATGATGTCCGACCGGTTGATTGCTCCCTGCATTACCCATTGTCAGACTATGATCCCTATCAGAAGAAAAATTAAAGTCTTGTGTTCGAAATACTCATTATTGTAATACTAATTAACAGCAAAGTATATAGGGAAGTATATTTATATCTTCACCTCACTTTCCAACACTTTTTCTGCTTATAAGAAACAACGAACAGGCTTTAGGTTAATATTTCTGTTAATTATTCCGTCTTCATTGATATTCTTTGACTTGGACATACACATTCGTTACGTCAAAGTTACAAATCCAATGTGTGAAACCAAATTAAAATGTCAGAAAACAGTACGATAAACGTAATTCTATTAGCATGAACGAAACACAGTGTAGAATTATTACTTTACGGGGATTTATGCCAGAAAAACTGAAATACCGATTGCGCAGAAATACAAGAGGTTTTACCAGGTCCTCTATAATTTAAAGCGGTGAATTTAGGAATTATATTCAATTTGACCGTTGAAGATCGTAAGTCCAACAGTTTGTTAGTTTGCGTTTATTATTATTTGATATCTTCCGCTTAAATACTATACTTATTTAAATGGAAATTTACATCTTAACATTAAAAAGTGAGGAAAGAGAAAACATCGTGGAGACAGAAAAGGTGTATCATATTCTACATAAAACTTAGAAGCCTGTAAATCGTAGTAAATTTTATTCTTTTCAGGTAAAATACAGAAGTCGCGTATTCGTGGAACCATGTTGATTGCTTCATTTTAGCGACGACATAATGAAATCAAGGAATGTTGTAACTCTGGCGTAGATACCAGGGTTCTGAGGCCAGGCACAACCGCGACCAGTGGATGTTACTCCTATTTCATAGAAGGTCATATTTATCGGTAACATTAGCGGGCCTCCGCTGTCACCCTGAAAAGATTCATAAATACTAAAACACAAATTACAGTGATATTGACCTGATCTATAATTATCATTATTTTACGTCGAGTAGGAAGTGAAAAGATCGTCGCCGTATTGTGTTTCTTAAATGTATTTCATCACCTGGCAAGCATCTTTTCTTCCCTCCTCGTATCCAGCGCATAAAGTACCACCATTGATGGCTAAACGTTTGATTCTCGAGTATCTTTCTCTACAAAGCGTGTTGGTTATTACTGGTACTTGTACTTCCAATAACACATCGCTCAATGGTCCATCTACAATGTAGAAAAGGAGGAACAAATTTGAGAAGGTCAGAAAACATCTGCTAAGATCTGACGGTTTTGTAATTCGTGTATCTCCCGCTTTAGAGATAAGAGAGAGAAAGATATATATGAAAACTACAGGAAAAAGTGAGACAGATAGTATCGACTCTACTTTAGAACCCCTGGCGCCATCTCTGTGCAAAGTGCTCAAACTGGTCGCACATAATTATCGACAGCGAAGTGAACTACTCAAGAACTACTAGCGCCATCTCTGCGGAAAGTACTGAAACTAATGTCCGACTAGTTTCAGTACTTTTCGCAGAGATGGCGCTAGTAGTTCTTGAGTAGTTCACTTCGCTGTCGATAATTATATGCGATCCAAAGCGGAAAATATAAAATAAATTACAATAAAATTATTGAAATATGCCTCACAGTGCTCTTACTGTGATAAATTTGTGTTGTCGGGGAATAACGAAAATCTCTGTACTAACGGTGATAAATTCTTCCCCAGCCTGCAACGAAGGGTAAGGTCCCGGTGAAGTCTCTGTATCGAAGCGAATCCTCCACGGGAAGACATATGGGTCGAATGTAATCTGAACGATAAATGATCTCTTCATTTGGTCAAGATGCTTTTTAAGTTTCGAACTTACCTGTGAATGTGATATCTTCTGCCAACCTAAGAACAGCGATATCGCCGCTGTGAGATATGGAATTGTATCCTGGATTTATAAATTTCTCTTCTATATTGACATCAATAGATTCTTTGTCCTTCTTACTTCTCAGAGTCAAAGCTCTAAGACGGACCATGTATAAATCATCGCGCTCTGCGCAATGTGCTGCGGTCAGGACGTGCCTGATCGATATAAGTGAACCCCCGCATTTGAATGTTGGTATCGAGGGGTTGTTTTCAGTACGATAACCTAATGCAGCCATCCATGGCCATGCACCTGGAACGTAACAGGTAATGAAGCATACTTCTATATAACGCTATTCATCGTTGCATGTTTGATAGTTCTTATCCTTTGCAGTAGTAAGTAGTATACACTTACCAGGCCGAGATGGTACACCATTAACGATCTTATCGTGAATATTGTTCTTACTGCGACCACAATGTGGTGGACGTAATGGTCCATATTTATTTTCTGTTATTTTTTTAGCTCGCGGACAACAAATGATCGGTACGTGCCCTTCGTAACGACACGTAGAATTTTTTAGATAATTGCTAGCTACGGCACCTTGCGCCGCTAGCATCTGGGTTAGGGGATTACAAAATTCGAAACTAACACATACCCCTTTTTCACGCTTCGGTGTGGTACATAATTCATCTGTTAGACATTTTTAAATCGTTAGATAATACCTTATGTATGAAAAAGTTAATTGCTTTTGTAGTGTTTATGATGAATGACGTCTTGGATATTTCTTGACATGCTTTCATCCAGTTACGCAACGAGATTGTGATGAAATGCGAAATTTACATACGAGAAGACAAAAGGGACTGTGGTAGTACGAACCTTGAGTAGAGACCATCTGTACCAATTGATACGACAGACCAATTAGCACTAGATGCGTAAACAACATCTTGGATCTACTTGTTCGCCAGAGGATAAAAGACGACCGCGATGAATTCGAAGAAATGTAGAAGTAAAGGTAGAGAATTACGTTTATATTTTAAATACTGACTTTCTCAGCTTGATAAAAAGAGGAATGCTAAGAACTTGCCAATTGTAAGCGATATCGGTGTTTACTTCGAAAAAGATTTGTTACTTTATCCATCCACCATGATTATTTCCAACGTGTGTGCGCTACACAGAATATATAACCGTCTATACATTGACGGTAAAATGTATAAGGGACTCCATAAAAGTTAAACGTGTGGCCATTAAAAGCAAACGAAAAGAAATGCTTTAAAAAAACTCGTAAAATGTCTGCCTTTTTCCTATAAATTCCGGAAGAGTGCATAAAAATTGCAGTCGTTCGTGCGGTTTGAAGTTGTATTTCGTGATGTACAAATAGTATAAATTAAAGCCGATTGTTATCTAAGCGGTAATACTTTTCCACGTGGGGCATGGAAAATGTGAGCAAGCGGGACGCAATTAATCACTTTATTTAAGATTTGCGGTAATAAAATCGAGAAACTCTGTGACTCTTGTGTAGATGCCAGGATATCCAGCTTTAGCGCATCCGTGACCATAGGATACCACTCCTATTTGGTAATAGGTATAGCCATTGCCATCCGGTATTTTTTGTGGTAACATCAGAGGTCCTCCGCTGTCACCCTAAAAACGACCATACAAATTTTGTTTGACGATCACAACACAAAGTGGTTGCGAGCATTGCTACTTATAATTCGTTAAATTCGGTTACCTGGCAAGCATCCTTCCCTCCGCGAGCATATCCGGCGCATAAAACGCGATAATCGATAACTGCTTTTTCGAATTCACTATAGGCTTCCTTACACACATCGTTGCTGACCACTGGCAATTGTACTTCCATCAATGCACTGCTTGCAGCCTCACCTGTGTAAAAAGATCAAGGAAAGAAATTGAGGAGATTAAAAGGATGAGAAACATTTGATCTACTAATGAAAATAGTTGTACTCACGGAATCCGATTGCTCCCCAACCGGCAACGAAAGGGAAAGCTCGGTAGAAGTTTTTATTCCGAAGATTGTCAGCTGCGGGAAGACAAATTGGATACACGTGATCTGAAAAATAAATGAATTAAACATTGGTAGAAGAAAGAAATGGCGAAGAATATTTTTAAAGGACTCGAAACTCGTAAACAATTTACCTGAGAAAGGTACTTCCTGCGTCAATCTAATAATAGCGATATCATTTACAAACGCGGAGCTGCTGTAACCCGGATGTATTATTTTACTTTCAATTTCTGTTTGGATAGGATGCGCTCCGTCGTCATCTCGTGCCAGGTTTAAGTCTCCAATGCGAACCAGGTATAAATCGTCACGAACCGCACAATGCGCGGCGGTCAAAACGTGTCTTGACGATATAAGGGAAGCACCGCACAGCCATTTTGGTTTCGAAGGGTTCAAAGCGTTACGAAAACCTAATGCTGCGATCCAAGGCCATGCTCCTGAAATACGATCGATATCAAAATGCAAACATACTTCACGTAACAATAGTAAGACTGGATCGTTATCATCTTTGTCGCGAATCGCTCAATCAGTAGGGATAATGAAGTATATTAAACCCAATAGTACGTACCAAGTACGGCTGGTACACCATTGACCACTTTGGTGTGGGTTACGTTGTTAAAGCCACACTTTGGTGGTTCCAAAGGTCCGTACGTAGGCTCTTCCGTGTCATCATTATCATTTCGACCCTGCTCTTGTGGACAGCAAACTATTGCTTCGCGATTCTGGTATCTGCAGAGGAATTGCCTGAGGTAAGCGGCGGCTGCAAAACCTTCTCTCTGCAGTATCGCCAAAAGTGGTTGACATTGCTTTATGTTAATGCATTCGCCTGGTTCTTGTTCCGGCGTGATGCACTGTCCTGTATATGATGTATAAAGTTTTCGATTAACAATTTTGTTCTGTTCGAGTTGAAGCACGAGACCAGCAAGTTTCAAGAATTAGCGCGAATGATTTTTTAGCCGTTCTTCTTTTTTTAAAGAAAGAAGGAAGTTTCGTAAGTATGAATAACTGTTTATGTTTAATCATAGACGTAACAGTGAATTGCAGATTGTGAATATTTATCCTTAGCACCAATTTATTTCCTAGACAATATGACGAAGGACGCGTACATGTCTTTTGTATTTCTATTACGTAATTTCTCGCACAAAGTACATGTTAAATTGTTGATTCTTGAAAATGGTATTAGCATTCGAGGTGCAATGCATATCAATGCGGCTTCTGGAAGTGGCAATATTTCGTGCATTAATCAACAACATCGTGGATAGCAATTACGCGCACGAAATGAATGTATTGACAAGTACATTTGTATGAATTTACAGAGATTCCCAGCATACACGGTTAAATTGATATCTTGGAATCTTACGACTTCAAGATAATTACGACCATAGGTATGGATTCTGCTGGGAAAAATTGTTCAAATACTTGTTATTTCTTACGAAATGTAAACTACCATCTAACGATACTTCATCATTTATTTTTAAACATTTGCCTCATTTGCATAAAAATGTGAAGTGTACAACGCAAAGGGAAAAGATTATTTCACAGATCGTTTTATAATCGTTTCGAGGGTGTGTTTATGATCGATGAAATTTACATGTACATTTCAATTAAATTCTTAGCTATTCCGCAGCTAAAAATCGTTCTATAATATTAATTCACACTATCTCTCTCTTAATCGTTTCATCATCGTCTATTTTATCTTTCGTTGGTGCACTCTATTCGTGATTTGCTTTCTCTTTCATTCATAGAGTTAACTGGGACTAAGAGTTCAATGAAATAACGTGATAACGTTGACCTCAACTCCGCTCGATCTCCGTTACTGCTCAGATTCCCTTTCTTATAAATCGAAGGTTCAGTCCTTGGTCGGAGCAGACTCGCGTCATCGACTGGTCAATTTTTTAAGCAAGAGATGACCAGTTACTCAGGATTTCCCCAACCAGTCCAAGCATGATCGCACAAATTGCTTTTTTATATCATGTTCACAGATCAAAGAAGTAGAATACCAATTTTCAGATTTTTCAGATTTATGCTATTAAGTTATACACGCTTCAACAAAAGGGCGAGAAAGAAAGGGATGCGGTAAAATCGAATTTCAACGTTGAAATAGATAATTTACTTTACGGTGAGTTGAACTGTAACACGTCGAAATTAGAAGACAAACCTTGAGCAGATGCGACTTGTATCAGCGGATGTAGCAGGCCAATTAACACCAAACATACAAACAGCATTTTCAGTCTCGTCACTGTACTGAAATAAAGAGAAATTGTTGTTACCTCAAAAAGATATACGATTACACCAGGTAATTATACGTCAAACACTATCTTTAGTAGAATCAAAAATGGAGCCAAACGAAACACTTAAAAACGAAGCGCACAACAGATGAATATCATTTAGAAAAATGCTTTCGTGCAATAAAAGTTGATCCTTTTAAACAAGTGCATGCGTGTAGTAATTGTTAAAATTCGTTAGTATCACAGATTCCGAAACTATAAAAACAAATGTGCCGCACCAAATCGCACGAACCTCTTCTCGGGAAGATCGGCGGTAAACTGAGAAGCACGCATCTATGGTGCTCACTTTTGAGATTTTATGTCTTCGTGTACGATGTTTGACGCACGCGCAATAATTATCGTGTATCAATAGTATACAAAAGTGGAAGTATTCTGCCCAGAAAGAAATTAAAACTTCGTTACCCCTTCTTCGACGATCATTTTTATTCGCGGCCCCCTTCTCCCTGTCTGCAAACCAGATCATCGTGTTTTCCTTCGTACACGTTCAAAGAATTTCTTTGTTACCAGATCGAATGAATCTAGCGTGTTAATTGTCAAAACATCATACGTATAATCGTCATATGTGTATGCAAAGTAGATCACTCGTTTCGCGCGAAACGATTCCCGTCGAATGTTTCCAGTAAATAGGGGAATAATCGATTTCAATGAGAAATATCGTTGAAATTACCAATATCATCACATCCCAAGGTCGTGTGTAATCAAGTTTTAGCTGGTGTTTCAAGGATATCATAATGGAAGCTAGTATTTAAATTCATCAGATTGGAATTATTAATTTAATATCTTAAAATATGCCCACATTTACATTCATTCGGATGTTTTTATTAAAAAAGTGTATAATATCCAAAATTAATATTTATGCATGTTTGACGGAGTTGTTATAAAACGTAGAGAACGAGCGGAGATTTCAATGCCTGCAACCTAGAACGCGTTCTAGTCAGGTGTCTGTGGCATTGAGATCGTAAAAGTAAACTTCACGTATGCTACGCAATCTGGGTATAGCCCAACTTGTTTTTTGGTATTTCCAGGACAATTTGATATTTCCATAGTAATATTCGCGCGCACCGGGACAGGCTATTAGTTGCTTCCTGTTCATTATCTGAATTGCCGTGAAATGTAACAGTAATTCCGTTCTATTCGTTGAAATTCCATGAACTTCATTGCTCAATTACATGTGATTGCTGGCATACTAAAATCAGCGTCGATAATAGATAAAAAATTGTTTGTGATTCAACGTTTCTACACATTGTAACTTGAGATTATATCTGGTTTACGTTACATGTACGTAGTAGTTTTTCTCACTATTCTTTAATAATGATGCATTACTTGCTACCGACTATTATGACTTGTGTCATTTGTCCCTGCAAGTCCAGTCGTTGGTGATAATTTATTACCGATTTAGTAGAAGCAATCATTTTCGTGACATCCATAACGAGGCGATGGGAAAAATGCAGCATGCGTTTGACCTCATTTCCGATTAGAAACTTGAATCATTATATGATTAGATAAACGCTAATGTTTGTTATGAAAATACTACGCTGACGATAATAATCAAATATTACGGAGTCTTTTAATGTTATTACCCTTTTGGTATTCCGAAATGACAGGCAGTTTTTAATTTAGAACTAATCGCATTTCAAGTATGGCAAAAGCAATATTCGAACTATAACTTTTCTTATACTTCATAGAACCTTTCAAGAGTTAATTACAGTGTACTCAATGAGGTAGAAAGGAGTAATTACTTTTATGTAATATCTTGTCAATAGAGTGTGTATCAATGATAATATCTTTGTTAGTCATTGGTGTGAGTCAGTCGAGATGGCGATGACCATTGGGTACAAACTTTGTTATACCTGACTTGTTTATTAACAATCAAATGCGTGAGGCCTACAGGACCACTTTTAGAAGCGACGTCATGTCGCTTGCTTTATCTATTATACACTTGTAGATTTGCACGTTTTGCGTTCATAATATTTATTTACAATTGATTTATTTACATACGAGTCGTACAATTGGTGCATAAGTATTATAAGTACATTTGACCTGTTAATAGAATTTCACAAAATATTCACGTGATGGCGTCGAAGCTGAATTATGTTCTAATGTTGGGCTAGATAATACTGTGCATCTATTAAAATTGCATTTAAATATTCGTACATAACATCTGTCGAGTTTCACTTGCGCCATCGCGATAGGTACAAGTGAAGAAAAGCAATTAGAATATCAATGATGACAATTCGCTGGCTTCTTCATTGTACGTGTGGTATACGCGTATGTGTACATACATATTGTTATAAACATCGCATATCGTTTAAAAGAATAAAAAGTTCGTAGAGCAGATACTTTATGGGAACTAATAAAAATCTATATACCTAGAATACGAACTGACGATGATTGTTCACGAGTTTGTATATATACATTATTTAGTGAGTTATTTGAGGCTATCAATTCTTGTTTCTTTTTATCACAGAAGCGTTTTCTCATTTATATGTGGTTCGAATGGTCATTCAACCGTGCAATGAAGTATATGTCACCTATAATGAAACAAATTTTTCCTATTTTTAACATTTCCTTTATACGCATATGAATGTTTATTCTTCGCGTGGTCTGAAATAACGAATAAATCTGGAAAATTGTTTAATCTGAAAAGAGAAATAGATCATTAACATCACCCGCTGATTTGCGATTCAAAATGTTATGTTGTCTTACAGAAAGAGAAGATAATCATTTTTGTTTGATTGTAGAAACGTGAAATAAAGAGCGGAAATTTGAGAACAGATCTTTGGAAATTTACTTGCAAGTAGCATTTTCAATTTCGTGATTTTCGTCCACGTGGTACTGTGCTTCCAAATCTTCCAGTATTCTTCTAAAAACAAAAAGTCGAACCTGGTTATTTTTAACATTATTGTTAGAAGGAAGATAAGTATTAGGAAGCAGCTCCTTTTCACGACAGACTTCTTTGTAAACATATAAATGAGAAATTTATTTTTCATTCCTTGTTAAAGAATTTATCTTATTGGGATTTAATAACTAATTGTCACATTAAATGTTTTCTCACTAAATTATATTTAACAATCTTCTAATAAAAGTTCTTAACCTGAAACTACGCACGCTCTTGCGTACATTCAAAAATATTTATAATATAACTATAATTAATTCTATAATTGCTATATTGTATCTTTAATTGTTTAAAATTACTAAAGTTCTGTTACAATATACGCTACACTTCGAAAAGATTGTAAAGATAGAACTTTATTTATAAAAAACGAAATTAGCTGTATTTATTTATTCTTGCTGCAATACGATGCTATTTCTTATTACTATTATTCCATCACTTTTTTTTTAAATTCATTTCGTTATCTACACGCAATATGAAAATTTATATGTTTCATATATATATATATATATATATTGCTTGGTATTTATTACATATTATCCACCCACTGGATAATATCTCCTGAAAAATCAAAATATCAATATTATATTATTAGAACGGTTTTCAAACTTCAATTTTCGTCAAACTTGAAAATTAGAAGCATTATTTAGAGGACCACTATTTTCTACAATTAATATTCGTAAACCAATTACAGATTATTAATTTTTTCACCAAACCAAAAGTAACTCAACATATATTTCTATTTACCTGTAATTTTTTGCACCTAATCGTTGCTTTCTCATATAGAACATTACTATTGCTCCTATAATTCCAACCATTGTCATAGATATGGTAGTAGCTACAACTGAGATAATAGTACAAATTAAATAACGGCTGTGATTTAACATATTGTATAAACTTTTACTTACATATCATTCGATACGCGATTATGGTGAAATCATGCTGTTGCTTCCTAAGGCACTTAAATACGTGCAATAAAGTACCATTCCCTCTCGGACATTCTAGATCGAGTATTTTACAAAATAGTGGGAATAAATCTAGATTGTTGAATGGTTCTAATTTACATTCAGGTATAAAGGCAGGCCCTTTTGCAAAAAAGAACGGATGCATTTCTATTGCTTCATTGTCATAGCCGTGAAGACCAAATTCTGAATCACTGTTCACTGAAAATAAATGTTTCATAAAATTTGATGTATCATATTAGCGTTTATGTATCGAGGTAAGACAGGACGGGTGGCATAACTAAGTAAAGTGATCGTTATTCCACTCGCTTTGTCACATCTCATACATGTATGTTACCTGTGATGTTAAATTTCTTCTTATAAAACTCAATATTGTCTAAGAGATTTTGAAATGCATATCCAACTTCAGCAATAACAAAAATTGGGCCAACGCGTGTATTATTTCCGTAATGATACTTCTTTGGAATTTCCTCCCTTTTGTAAACTCTGAATGTATTCGTTTTTAGTGCTGCTTGTTTTAATGCTTGGTAAATTGTTTCTTCCTTACCTGAGAAAATCATTTCCCTACTTTACTTCACCACATCGGTAATTTAAATCACCTTAATTGTTCCATATAATGCAAGGCAACATACCAAAATTAGGAAAAATGTGTAGTCCTGGTGAAGTACCAACAAATTTGTAATCAGAACTATTAATATACTTTGTTAAATCTATTATTCTGTCCAATTTGACAGTTGCCATTCCATGGTCACTTAAATGAACAACGTTAAGATCATGTAGACCATGGTACTCTATTTTATTGTGAAGGTATCTAGTTATATTGTCCAATTTCCTAAGAATATTATCAAATTCAGGTCCATTTATTCCAATGACATGGCCATGGTAATCTGGTTCTTCAATATACAGTATTCCAAAATTGATTGGATGCGTAGGATGAACGAACCATGATATCAGAGTATCTATTCTTTCTTCCCAGGGTATACTTTCATTGAAATTCTAATGAAATAGAAAATTTATTATTTTCATTATCTTTTTTAATCATTTAAATCCACCATTATAAAGTAATAACCTGTGTAAATGTGGGGCTGACTCCTTGATATTCATAAATGCCGCCAGGCCACATCATTGTGCCACTTCGTCTTTGAGCACCACCTTTTTCATTGGCGGTCTGTTATACAACAAAATAATTACGCAACAAATTAATATCCATGTAAATTAAGTAGTTATGCAGCATGTTTTTTACATACCCAAATGGGAAGAATTTTATTATCGTAATGATACAAATTATATGAATATTTGGTTGTATTTCCAGAAACAGGATCGTAATATTCATTATCCACAACTCCGTGTGTTTCCGCATACAATCCTGTGGCCATCGTATGATGATTGGGAAATGTTTTTGTAACAAAAATGTTCATCATATAATCTGCATGTGTGCTTTCATGTTTTAACTTATTCATAAATGGTGTCAAGTTTCTATTGAAGTAATCATATCTAGAAAGCATACATTAAGTGAAAAAAATAAAAAGTACATAGTACTCTAATACCTAGTATCCTGAGACGGAATAAAATGGCAATAGGGTAGTACACAATACCTGAACGCATCGTACGATATCACTAACAACTTTGGATGTTGTGATATCAGTAGTCCGTGTTCTATGTTCAATATTACAAGAAGCATTAAAGCAAATATGGTCACGGTATTCATGATGGATCTGACTGTATTGTTGGTCTCTTGATTGTTTCGTTTAATTAGCAATTATTGCGATATTTTCATCTTGGTTTTAAAATCACTACAATGATAAGATTTGTTCGAGCTCACAGTTCGGATATATATATATTCTCTCACTTATTATATTCCTAAATCCATTTATTGGATTTACACGGCCAGATAGACATAATGTTTCGAGTTTTGTAAGCCTTGAAAAATTCCAACAAATCGTACCGGTTATATATATACATATATATACGATCAGGTGGTGGCATTACATGATAAAAAATTTCAAATGTCAACCAATCCTTTTCCGCTAACACCGTCCGATATATACTAATCGTTTTTTCATTTTACACGTACTGTAAAACTACACAGCAGTGATAACTCCTTTTATCGCACGTTAGTCGTACCACCGTCGTTACTTCAAATGCGTAACATGATTTCGTCTAATCTTTGAACGTGCTTCCGACATTAACACATAGACAAACGTACGGCAGCCGCGTTAAAAAGTACAGGCTAGTTGCGTTTGGCTCTTGGACAGTTAAAAAATAATTGATTCAATTTCCCTTCGAGACCCTCCTTTGTTCAGAACGTTAGCAAGCATGCCTTTTCACGCAAGCGTGTCGCGTAAAACTGCAACGAGGCGGAATACAGCGTGATCCATTTTAGAGGGAACTGTGAGCGCGAGAGTTACACGGATATATCACTAACACTGCCAATCGCAGCAGGACACCGTTAAATTCTGTATCTGACGACCAGCGACGAAATAATCACGAGGTGCCATCTAGGTCTGTATTAAGTCTATATAATAAGCGAATTAGAATAAAATAGTTTAAGGTTAGTTTTAAGATAGTTTAAGGTTAACGTAGGAAATAGTTAATAACCAAGCGCGTAAGGGAGAGAAGGGAATTCTTACCAATTACTGTCTTAGAATTAGCCTTATATTATTTTATTCGAATTTGCTTGTCCCGACTTAACCTAGATGTCACCTCGTGACACTTTTGACGCTGGTCGGCCACAGGATAATCGGTGCAACGGTTGATTGTAGTGGTGACCAGTGAGTGTGAGGCATCGCGAATGGGGGTTTCGTTTTCGCTGGATGTCCTTGTATATTCAAGTGAATTCAAGTATGCGACTGACAGGCGCTCGGTACTGCGATCTATCGTACATTCGAAAGAGATGAGTCGCGTCTGATATTTCTGCATCTCTCTATGAACGATCACCTCTCGTTCCTCTATTTATCTTTCACGTATCACGTGAAAAATTAAATATCGGTATCTGAACGCCTACATCACTTAGATGACGGCGATACGCCGTGTGTTAACAGGTCATGGGGGCCTGTTTCGGCCGCTGCATTTCCAAAGTCACAGACTCCTTGTCGTACAGGTTAGAAACATGCCTTTTATCATTGAATAAAAGACGTTCACCTCGAGGACTCTCGATACGGATGATCAATTTTTAGTCACGCTCGAAATATCATTTTCCTCGCCCCTGGAAATTGAATAATTTTTCTATTTATATTTGCTGCAATTGTTGATCCATTCTATTCCAATGTTTCCTGATGTATAGAGCATTTGTTTGTATTCAAGGTTTTACCAAAGACACACCAGTATGTCCTACCAAGGAGACGAACAAGTTGAGGTACATATAATTCCGCATTACGCATTATGATTCTAGTAACAGGTATCGGTTATTTAGGATTGTTTGCTTGTAGTTTATTGATGACAAAGGAGATGCAGACCAATCTAGAGGATCAAAAACGTAAGGAATTGTATCAAGTTTTTGGGTAATGTTTCATTTTTGTTGTATTAATTACATGCTTCCTTGTTGTGCTTCCTGGATAGCCTGTTATCGTTTCTCTCCTTAAACCGGTTCAAGGTAAATGGATTAGTCTATCAGAATTTTCATATACATTATCGGATGTAGTAAGTCTGTTGTGTGTTTGTCAAATCTATTAATGTTATCCAGTAAATTATATTTAACTTTTACGTTGCTGTTCAACCAAACGAAACCTCTTCATTTGTTCCAATGTATTTTGTAGAAGAAACATGGTGTCCCTGTAACATTGGAGTTATTAGAAGATGGAGCATGGTCGAAGGGTACTAATAGCTATGCTAGATTAAACTCCAGAAATAATGCTTCTACAAGGTACTTTAATTATAATAATGGTTACTCGATAAAAGATGATCATTAGTTGGAGTTAAACTATTCATTAGTTCTGGGTTGGACACTCCGCTTCAAATTCTTGATGCAAGGACGTTAATGAAACAACAAGCATGCGTTTCTTCTACACCTGGCTCTTCGTTAGATCTAGAATGGGAACATGAAGGTAAAGAAATTTTCTTCATTCACGAATATATCAAGTATGTCGACTATAAATCGAAAATATTCATTCAGGGATGCCTTTGCCAATCATGGATGAGAATTATGAAAAAGTTGAAAGTACCGACGGTTCTATGACACAAACATCGGTAAATAATAGTCAACCCTCTAGTTTGACAGCATCTCCTTGGTCTAGAGTCTCTACACCAAATAGTTTAGAATGGGATCCGGTTGAGGCGGATATGGTATGTGTTGATTTAGAGACTGAACAGCTTTTGACTGAGATAGAAAGATTAACAGATAGAGCGTTAAAAGAAACAGGCGAATGGACTAATGCTAGTTGATAAATAGTGCATTTACAATTAAACAGGATTGTTTGTATTTTTGTATTACAAAGAAAGGGTACACAACGGAATTAACATATATAAAATACTTTTAGAAAACATAAACAAAGAATTCTATTGTTTCAATATTTGTATTGTTGAAACAATATGAAGATATATATTGTTTCAAAGTATACATATATATATATATATATATATTTGTGTGTAAGTTAATATAGTTAACACAGAACTTTACGAAAGATATATTGGAAATATCTTCTGTCGATTTATCACAAAAAAAAAAAAAAAGAAAGCCAATGATTCAATTGAAGTTAAATTTTCTATATTGCGTGTATGTACATAAATCGTTTACGCGTGAAAATGTTTCTTTTCATCGGAAAAATTGTACATCATGTCTCTTTTTATTTCTCGTCGATTTTTTTAATTTTACAATACATTCGAATGTTTTTATTCTGATTTTACTCGACTTCCATGAGACAATAACTTTCTTCCTATTGACACAATTTTATTATATTTATTTTATTACTCTTAAACCAAAGATGTTTCACTTTCCCTTTGATATCTCGATACGCGAAACTAATTTACTATAAAGAATGTTGATCTCGTTCTCTTTTTGCGTATACATACCGTTACATAGTATCGTAATATACCGCTTTAACCTTTTGAAGCATACGTAAATAATGCGAAAATAATTCAACTTTTTTATTTTTAGCTTCTTTTTTTATAGAAGGTAGACTATTCTATTTAAATAATGTAAGAAATACTTTTATACGAATGGCCAATCGTGCTTCAAATGGTTAAACAACGCATATCATTCGTGCAACAATATAAATTCTTGTTTGTAAAATCTATTGTTCGTCATTTATCTTAGATAGGAGAAGAAACAATTAAAGGCAAAAGAATAAATATTAAAATGTGTCAGGTGCTATCAATGCAATATATTTTTTGCCAATGAAATTATGAAACGGCTTTTTCCAGAGGAAATTTCTTTTAAAGCTTAGTATTAAATTAACGGTATTTTATACAAAAGAAAAGACTATCACGTAGTCAAAATGAGTCTAGTCACCGTGAAATTCAATCTGAAGTCTAGGTAAGGGAGGAAGAGATAATGGACATGGTGGTACTGATTGTAATATTAATGTTGATACATATTTGAGTGTACAAAAACATGTTTCTACCGAAGTTAAATATTAATTACGAATATAATTAGGTTACAACTTTAGATAGACCAGCGATTATCGACGAATGAATGAATTTTAAACCGAGGTGTAGGCTGCCTTACAATAGATAAAGAAAATATAAAATTCTCTAATACGCTGTTCTATACTTCGATTATACCGCGTTTACGGATACACGGCGTTACAGTTGCGTAAGTAAGTTTAAGATTGTTAGTTTGCTGATAATTTGCATCGAGAGCGAATCAAAATATATGCAGCAATAGTACAGACAGTAATAATATTAATAATGAAGTCATTAATCGTGATATAATGACTCAGTGCCATGGCTATTTATGCACTCTGTAATGTTTTCTCTCTTGTCATGATTTACCTTGAACTTCAGAGATTGAAGTTGAACTTTTTTGGATAGACATAAATATATATCGGAGACAAAAGAAAATTGTAAAGATTTATATATTTATTTGCATGATAAACGCACAGAAATGTTAGATGAGCAAAATGTATGTGGCTTAGCGCATTGATACTTAAGTTAATTCTAAATATAAAATGTGTCCAGTATGCTAAAATAGTTTATGTTATTTAATATAGAGAATAATGAAAAGGTGCTTGAAATGATAAAAAAGGAAAAAAATTATAAAACGCTTACAGTCTGTTTCTATATCAAGAATAAAATTACAGATACATTATTAATACGAGAGTTGAGTAAAGTTGGTACTCTGATGATTCTATCATAAATGATATTGTGGCAAAGCATACTAAATTCTCAAACTCAACTTGCCTGTTTCTATTTCAATTTTAATTTCTACATTTTTTCTTTCGGAACGAGTATTGTATAAAAGTATTCGTAAAAAGATGTGCTATCTGTCAAAATGTTTATGTTCCAAAATTTTAAGTGCTCGAAAATAATAGGGACCAAAAATATTTTCAGTATTAAAATCCCTTCATGACTAATACTTTCTACCGAAACAATTATTTTATGTAAGTTGCAATTGTATATCAAACTTTCTACTTAAAACGACTGGCTAATTTGTATTTAATCGTAGAATTAATTAGTATTTTTTAATTCCAAATGTTTAGTGGCATTAACATTTAGTGGCATAAAAACAATTTATAATCGCGGCAGTTTTCAAGGTATAAACAAAATTTATCACATTGTTGGCTTTAAAAATAAATTTATCTGCGGCTAGCGTTAAAGACCGAAATGCGTATCGTTCACATTTCATGCACAGTCGTTCGCACGTCGTTGTGAGTTTGCGATATGTAAACAAAATAATACTGTGCATCGTTTGCTTAAATATTAAATACAAATATTATGATTGTACCGATATTTCTATTTATTCAAATATAATTTTTTCTACGACCATGGTATTGAAATGCCATAAATCGCACGAGTATCATTTATTATTAATTACAATTTAGGGATGATTTTAAAATTATGTAGATTCCTGTTCGTATTTTAGTTTAACGTGTCAACTAATTTAATAGATATCACATGAACATCAGTTTAAAAACTACTATGATAGATGACCTGAAATGGATATATTTGTATGCTTTAATAAATAGTTACTTTATTATATTTCTATGTACATGCAAGAACAAACGAGAAAGAAAAGTGTATTCTTTAAACTTGCATATCCACGTCTTTTTTATTTAACTATTATATACTCGGGTAGAAATGAAATCATCTTTTTTTATAATTCTATGTGATAAAATTTTATTCTTCTCTTATAACTCTAGAATGAAAAAAATTCTAAAGTCAAATTAGACTTAAATGTAGGTTGAAGCTTTGAACTAGTTTATAACGAGCGATGCTTTGAAAGCTCCGGTTTAAATATACGTGTATATATTATTTGTACATCTGAAATTAGTATTTAGTTATGCATTAGTTGAGTATTGCGTGAATAATATACATATACAATTTTTGTGGAATGCAGTGCATTCTAACAATATTTCAGTCACTGTCTTATACACTTTAATAGTTATTATGCAAGATCGAGACAGAATTATTGGTATTATATTTGTACTGCATTTAAGTATCTTTTTGAACAGGTGTATTTGCTTTTTTGCTTTTTATATGCACAGTTTTGTGAAATACAACACAATAGCTCGTGTAACTTATATTAAATTGATATTAGTTATATACAATTCTAAACATGAGTTATCTACATTTATATAACAATGAGGAAAAAAATACACGATTTTAATCTGAGACCACGGTAGTGTGGAATTAAAATATACTTTCACGGCGAAGGTTAGCTTCATTGTAGATGTGAAAGAGAGAAAGAGAGAGAGAGAGAGAGAGAATATAGATTTACTTAAAAAATATTTGATAAATTTTGTATAGCTTTGATTGAAAGTCTGATTGTTTATCACGTTGGACTACTATATTTGCAGCTAAAAAACTTATATGTGAAATATTAATTAAGTATATGTTCTTAAATGCAATTTCTAACTGACTTCTACAGTAGACATTGGCTTCTTTTTTTCAATTGGGTATAGATATATATTTGATATCAAAGAGATAAAAAAAATCTAGAAAACGAATAAGGCCAATTAAAAAATGGAGTAATATCGTTTCTAATAGTTCGTAATTCGTGTCTCTTTTGCACCCATTGTAAACATGTTATTTCCATAATGAACAATTCTTTCAAAAGATCAAGGTAGATATGTACTAAAGTAGGTATATCAGTGCAATCTCTGCTATACATCGTTTCTTTTTCACGGGATACTGATTATTTCTAGTGTGTATAAATTTGACGTTCTCCTAAGTTTAAAAATGTTATTCATAAAATGTGTATAAAATTTACTTCGTCTTGTTAACATACTTACAGTCATAACATGTTTTGTTACATTTAGAATATAATTTAAACAAGGAATAGCCGTCGCAAAACAAGTAGAATTATTGCTGATACTAGAGAAGCGATCAAAATGCTCCAAAATAAATCGTTCGAAGATGACATCGTTTCTACTTGCTGATTTATTATAACGTCCGGTTGTTGTCGATCTTGGTTCTCAATAGGAGTGGTCTCGACGTTACGTTGCCTTAGTTCATTTTCAGAAACGCTATCTGTATTGACCACGTAAGATGTATCCGATGTGGGCGAGTCGTCTGCCTAAAAAAGTACGACTTTGAAAAATACATAACACAATTTAAATGAAAGTTGTATCAATAGGAACAGAAATCTACTTTTAGAGCAATTGTGTTTAACATGGTCTGTTCCTCTTCCGTGATTGGTTTCTTAACTGTGTTCTTTGATAATAGATCAACCACTTTGCCACAAATATCACATTGCCAGTTCAGAGATCTGTTATGGTAGGAAACAAACATTTATAAATATTTCATATTGTTAACACTATTAGCATAGAAGAGTTGGGTCCATTACTTCTTTGCAAGCTTCTGCCTTTCCTCTTTACTATAATCTAAAGAACCAATTGTCCCGTTTCCTGGGGTGGGCATAAAAGCAATCAAAGCCAGCAAAGCAGTTCTGATACTCCAAGAAGGCTGCCACGTCTCTGGATGATGCCCGGAGATGCTTAGGCAGATCTTCTTATTTGTTTCAAAGCGACCGTTCGGCTAAAATCACATGTACAATGCAATGTTAATTGTGTAAATCAAATATTGATCATTCCTTGCTTAAGAATTGCTTACTGTTAGAAGTATGATGTTTGGGGGTTTCATAGGGTATTCTGGTGGTAACAAAATTCTACCATGGTAAACACCACCTTCAAAGTCTGTAGATGGTGGTCCTTGAACGGTAAAATGCCATTCGAAAAGATTGTCCTCTAAAGGGGATGCACAATATTCCTCTGTAGCCTCGTGAAGCTCTAGAGCCTCTCTCATTAATCGTTTGACCGCTGAAATTTTTTTTCCAAACAATACACAGGAGATACAAAAAGTATTAGCATTGATATGTGTCTTTCTTAATGTTCTATTACCATACTCAACATTCTATTTCTGTAGCAAGAAATCTAATCTGTTTGATCCTGACTAATGAATATGTAAATGTCAAAGCAAATACAGTAACATGCCAATACTTTTTGTATCTAGCGTGTAGCTACTTTAGTTAGTCTAGAGTGACATTACAGTACTAGATAATTAAATGTGTTTAAGAAATTATAAGTAACTCGATATGTAAAATCGTTCAGCATTGCAAGAGGATGCTACTTTATGCAGACGATTATTCGTTACGCCATAATATCGTTAAAAACGTGTATGTACGTATAACGTGTGTACACGAGTGAAAAGCGTGATCATAACGTTGGACGAAACGAACGACACTTGTATCCTTAAACCTGACTTACCAGGGCTTTTCGCGTTATATTTCCCTTCGAATGTCATTTCCGCGAACGTTTTGGCCGAGGTTAACAACTGAAATAAAAATAGTACTCGAGGTGAGTGCTATCTGCCTTGTCAGACGGCCGTGATGCACCGACGTAGCCAGTCACTATGCATCCTTTACACGGGAAATCGGATTATCCGGAAAAATGAATATAGGTGGTTGTTTCGGTCAACGATGAACTAAATTTTGACGTGGCCTGATAGGAGCGGCGGGTATACGATCATGTAAAAAATAACGTGAAAGTGGCCGCGCTTATCGTGTGCACGCGCACTCGAGGTCAGTTTCGCTGCTTGAAGTTGCTTGCTCGTGACCGCGCGCAGAAGTCGATCTCCGAATCTCCGCTGGCATTATCTTCGATAATTTCGAACCGTTTCAATAATATTTGGAATTTTCAATCGCCTCTCGACGCACCCTAAACGTACGCGTTAAAGATCGATGAAATTTTAGTAAAGCTTCACGCGATAATCCTTACGGTTTCTCCGTTCGAAGTGCTCAGTATTCGCGAAATAACACTGCATCGGATTGCTCGAATCGCGTTTTAAATACGGTTTTGCTTTCAAAGATGGTGTGTCGCGTGGTATAATTTCAATGTATACCGTATTACCGAGGATATGTTTTTTCGCTCAAGCGGCAAGGATCCAATTACATAGAAATAAGAATGCTTAGGTAATTACATAAAACGTACACGTATATTTTGCATATTTTATAAAACAGCTAGTAGATGTTGGAATGAGGAGGTGGAAGAAACGCTGACGTTCGTGGAAATTATAGACTTTATTTTTAGAATATTTTGAATATCATAAAACAACGTAAACATTCACAACAAATGGGAATAGGGTGTTATTTATAATAGTAATAATAATAATGTCATTACGTTATCGTAATAATTAATTGTTATGAATATGTCATCGTGACGTATTTGTAATTATGTATAAGTAAGATCATTTTTTTTTTTATTTAATTTTTAGCAGTTACCCGCGTCGTACCTTCATCGTTTTCATTTTCATTTACCGATGATAATAATCGTAATAATAGATAGTGGCCATATTTAGTGATAATGATAATCATTCGTAATGGTAATAATAAGAATAATAATATTAATAATAATAATTAATAGTCGTAATGGTTCTATACGTATGGTTGTCATGTATATGTATATATAAACAAATATAATTATGCTTATCTCGTAAGAAGGGATAGAGTTCGCAATGGCGCTAAACAATGTATGCAATGCGGTTTTCGCTTTTGTTCTTCTTGTCGCTGTTGCCGTTTCTTTTACCAGAATTATTTCCGTTTTCAGTAAAGTCGTACAGTCGAAGATCTTAGGAATAAGATTTCTCGTAATAGTAAATAGATAATAGTAAACGTGCGTATGTACAGTTTTATCGTTGAATGCCATTCTTCGAACACCGCAAATGTAAGTTCGATTACGGTCCATGCAGTGTTTCGTCTACATCCGACGGATACGCTGTTAACAAACGTTAAGATCTATCGAGAGGGTGCCTGCCGTACCGATGGCGCGACGATTCGCTTATTCGATACGCGAACGATCACTCGTTCCCTCTCCTCTCTGGAGGATTTTGTGAACAGACGTATCCGTCGAATGATCATCGCATAAAACCGACGAGAGAAACGAAGTCTAAGGCTACGATTTCCCTGGAAAAATTGGTTAAAATCGCGACATCGCGCGTTTTCCTAGCTCGCCCGACCTTTCGGCCACGATACCATTCCTCGCGATCGACTCGCCCCTGTTCCGTGTTACAACCTTTCACTTTTTTCTTTTTCCAGCGTATCGTACGCGGCTGTCCACTTCCCGTCTCTTTTCGAGGAGGCAGTTTCATTCGCAGACGCGGGGAAAAGAACGAAAACACGCGTCCACGACCCGTCGAACGCGCGACGATCTTTTTTCTATCGCACGGCCGCCTTCGATAATAACTTGGGCTTTCCCGTTTGTATTTTTTTCTATTTTTCATTTCTTTGTTTTTTGTTCTCGTTTTGCTTCTTTCTTTAACTCGATATGTACATACGATTAACGATAGAAGATTACGATGGATCACAAATCGCGGATAGCAAGCTGTCAATGACATTTAACGATAATTACAAAATAATGGTGACCGCATGGTATATAGATATATACACACACGTGCGCGCACACAAATTCTATATATTTATACGTATATATTTACTGTCCGCGGTGATAATACACAATAATCAGTCGTAACAGGTACATAAAAGTGGTTTTGCCGACGAATTCGATCGGTCGTACTGCAATCGTGAAAATAATCTCGTTACACGTGTTTCAAACAATCCGTACGGCGTACAATCGAACAGCAGTTTCTCTCGTTTGGAACGCATATGGAAGCTTCTCCCCGGTCTAACTTAATATATACAAGAATCACGGTTATCCAGCGCAACTCTGGGTGAAAAAAGGAAATGATTATCGGCGGGCGATCGATCGAATTCGTTAATGAATCTCGACGAACGCCACGGCGAAGCAACGGGACGGTGGTGCCCGGTGCCACGTAGCAAAAATTCATTGAGACTTTCAAAATAGACACGACCGATCGTGCCAAGTGCCACGAAGAACGGAGAGATCGGATTCGAACGAGTTCTCGAATCTCTCTCCGTTTCTCTTCCTCTTTTCCATCATCGGTTTAATCGTATTTTAAATCGATCCGGATCCGTTCGACGACGGGAACCTTCTCCCTCTTCAGAGGAGATACTTTCAAAATTTCGCGAAACCGCCTTGCGCGGGAAAAGCTTCCGTTGGTCGAACATCCGGTTATATAATATCATTTATGTCGTATATTATATGTATATTTAGTTTCTGGTCTCGTGTGTGCCTCGCTGCGCGCATCCGCTTCCTTCCCCGCCCATTCTCTCTTTCTCTGTCCTGTGTGTCTGTCTGTGTGTGTATATATGTATATAAAGGAGATGAGAGAGTGTGTATAGAACTTAACTCGGTACGTATACATATTATATGCGTATATACATGTACATTACCGTCTCTAAGTCATCGCAAAATTCTGTTCCCCGAACATGCGCCGTCTTATCGAGTCGTACGAGCCAATCCAGGCTACCGTGTATTGCTTGTCGATAATCGAAAGAGGTTCGTTGGGTGCCTGAACAACGGTATTGTTCTTTATTTCATCACTGTTTTTCATTTTCTTGGCAGATAGAATTCGGAGAATCGATAAAGGTGGATGTTGAAAAAATTTGTCGCTTCGTTTCCTTTTTAAACATAATATTATTATTATTATTATTATTATCATTATGTTAAAGATAGTCCTTTGAAGATTCGTAAAAAGAAAAAGAGAATTCTGCAAAATTTTCGGTGCAGATTGTATTTGTTTCTTTCTTTTTTTATATTCTTAAAAATTCAGGTGTATTTTTTTTTATTAAAGCGTGTACATGTGGTTCTTTGATAATCAATAATGCAATCGCAGATTCTCTCGATATTTTCTTATGTTTTTTTTTTGTTTTTTTTTCTCTCATTTTTGCTTCGCTCTGCCGTTCCTTCGACCTTTCTTCTTATCGAAAATCTAGATTCTAAACATCGACGCATATGACTTCGGGTGGCGCTACAAATCGCGGGATAACATCGGACAGAAATAGAAAGAGATATAAAGAGAGATAGAGAAAAAGAGTGCGTGTCTTTGAAAAATGTAGATAAAATTGTAAAATCCTCGTTTAGCTGTTCTTCTTGCTCGTATCACGGAGGGGCAAAAAGTATCTCGAACGAGTTCATAACAATCTAAGAGATCGCTAGTCCACCCTCGCTCCTCGATTTCCCATTCGATCGACTTCTAATCGTAAAGTTACATGTCGCTAAAAACATCCACGATTATATTACGCAATAGTGTATTCAGCAATGTTCCTTTTATCGCGTCTTCAACGTTCACCTCTTTTCTTTCTATCCTCGGTCTCTGAAGATGTAAATGTTCTCACGGTCAGGAATACGGTGCGCTCGCATCATCCAGCGCGTAATGTAATCACGGATGTCGGATCGCGTATTAAAGTTACATATTTAATGCACGTTACGTTATTATACCCGTACTTTCTCGTACAATGATGAGACTCAAAATTCGAGAAGAGAATGAATCGATCCGGGAGTCGAGAGGATATTCCAGTGGACGCGCACATTAGTCTAAGAGAAAGGCTTTGGGTTCACCCCAATCGTAAGCTTAACGATATACACGCTTCTACTATTATAATACAATTTCTCTCGTTTCCTTCTTCTCTCCCTCTAGCGATCTTTGCTACGCCAATTCATGCACCTCTTCCGTCACCCTAGACGTCGTTTTTAACGTTTCTCGCTTTGAAATTGCTTAGAAAAACACGTAAGTAAGTGTGAGTCGATAGGTTCGTTGGATTCGTGTTGTTTATTTTATCGGTAGCTAGTCGAGATTTAATCGGAAGGAAGTGCATCGATCGCGTCTGCAAAGAGCACGTAGATCTGTCATTACGAAAACGAGGACGGTTCGGATTTAACGAGGTGACGATCGTATCCTCCACCGAGGGCCACGCTGGCTCTCGCTGTTCTTCGCGTTGTTTCCTGTCTACGGTGAAAGGATACGCTCGTCGAGGATGATCCTGTTCTTTAATCGGCAATAACGCAGAAATGATCGGTATTGAACGTGGCTGTTCGACGAATCCGTACAATTATAATATCCGAGACTGGTATCGTAAACGCGATTACAAATTGCACTTTGCCCCCCGAGGAGGATCCAAAACAAATGATTAGCACTGATAATTGGCGACAGGATCGATCCTTCCTGCGGATCGGTAACGATCCATGCGGGTACGAAGTATCGTTATTGATCCATGATGATCCGAGCCGAGTCGATAACGTTCTCGACTTATCGACGATCGATCATGACTTCTTTCATTCTTCCTTCCTTCCTTTTTTTGTTCTTTTGTTCGTTTAACCCTATCTAAAAAGATTTCTACGACACGATACATGTTAGGATCAAGACGCCCGCACAAATATGTACAATATGTTTTTAAGAGGCGGCTGCATAAAAACGTACGTTGGGACACGGTTCGCGTTCAGGAATCAATATCAATTCTGTCCATCTGTTTCTCTTCGTTTTGCATTGCTTTTTGATTACCTTTCTACTGACCACTCGATATAAAAAGAAAGAAAGATCGCTTCGTTAAACAAGGGCCCTGACAATAAATTTATCGATCATCGCGTTCTGGCATTAGTTTCTTCCCTTCGTTCGTCTCCCTTTCACTTTTGTTTCTTCTTCTTTTGTTTGAGCGCAATCAGGTAATGCTAACGATTAAATACTACACTGTACGTATGCGGAACAACGGTAATTAATGATTAAAAGTCGATTAGCAATTGTGCCGGACGTTTTTACACGTCTTAATTACATGGGTATTGCCATAGGTGTCTTATTTAACTGTACATGTTCTTCTCTTATCCTCTGATTATTTAACACGCCGTTAACGATAGCAATCGCATTCTCTCTGTTCTTTTTCTCGCGTCACCGCCACTGTTTCGCGGACGTTCCAATCGACGATGTCCTCCTACCATAAGTAAGAAGGTACGATACAAAAATGAAGGTCGGTAGAGATCGATTTTAACAACGGGACTGCTCGATCGATCGGTGAACAGAAGTTCTGGGACATGTACAGAAAGACTCGACATCGTGGATTACAGCCGAAAACCGAACACCGGAAGTTGAGGGACGTTCCGTGAAATAATGGTGAATTTGGTACCATCGCGCGGGCGAGAACGGCGGCGGGCCTTACGCGGCGACCAGGCAATTGAAACTCGCGATACGGAAAAACACTGAACAGATCTACGTTATTATTATTATCGATATACACGAATGCAAGAGTCTCTTTCTCGCGGTTAGGGGGTAGAAGTGGCTAACGGAGAAGAACAACCAAGGTAAAAACGCAACAGCGCACGAGCGGAAAGCGACGAGGAGTAGCGTTTTGCTGTAGCAGAGGACTAGTGGATCCTTGATTATAGGTCCTGAATCACCATTATCGTGTCACCCTCGTCGTAACGCAGCAGAAACGACCATCACAATATTGAAAAATTAGTAATCGATAATATACATTATGTATATTAACTTTACCGACGACTCCTCTATTTTTTTCTTTTTACTTCTTCTTTTCCCTTCACTCCGAGAACATTCATTCACACTTCTTATGTACTTTGTATCATTTTCTTTTCTTTTTTTTTTGCGTTTCGATAGTGGCGATGTGAGAATATTAAATAGCATCGATAACGATAATAATTAGTAGGAATAATAACATAATCGTAATCGTGGTAATAATCATGACAATAATAATACGAATACAATCGTAGAATGACAATAATCAAGTAAGTAAGAGTAACCGTATCTCACGATAATCGTAATAATAAACATAATAATAGTTAATCAATGTTACATCATATGTATAATATTTATATATATATAATATTTATATTTATACGTATTATTTATAGTTGTATATTATATATATATATATATAATTGTATTTCATTATTATTTAACACATTCTTTTGTACAAGTAAATCAATTAAGAATAAGTACAACTTGGTAGCAAAGAGAGATAGAATTATATTATTCACTGTATATCTGTATCTAGAGTGAGAAGAGATATATATATATATATATATATATATATATATATATATATATATAATATTTTTTTGTGTATATATATATATCTTATTTAATTCATTTCATTATAATAATATTCTTTCGTTATCTTTATTATGTTTCAGACCGTAATTCTTGCACGTCGCCATCAACGGTTTGGCCGCCGGAAGTGGCCTTTCCATCACAACATTCCTCCTCAACTTTGCCTCCCCCCTCTCCCACCCCCCATGCAAACATTTCGCCTACGGAACTCGTTCAGACCCCGAACAGTGACTTTCCTTTGCCTCTCTTCCGGTGGCAATTGGCTGGGCTTTTCGTCGCGTTCCACACGTCCGCCCTCTCCCGCTTCACACATCGATCCCTAAAGAGAGGAGGTAGAAAAAACAGCGAAAACGACGAGAAAGGCCCGCGACTCGACCGCGAAACCGCTTTATTACTAGAAATATTACAGGCGACGAAGGGGCGCGACGTGGCTCCGACGCGTTCGATCCTCCGCGGAGGAAATCGCGCCGCGGTCATTCGACGAAAAGCTCGAGGGTGCATGCGAACGTATAAAACCGATAAACCGCGGAAAATCTCGGGAACTGAACGCGTGGCCAGAATAGGAAGTACCTTAGGTGAGGGTGATGTAATTTGAGAAAGAAAGAAACGTACGAAGTGGACTCTGAGAATCGATGACATCAATTGTAGGTATATTACGTGGTAACGGAGTGAGGATCTTGAAAAACAAAAGCTTGCACACTTGTAGCACGAGACGAAAGCCAAAATCTATATTAACAGACCGATTAAAATCAACTTTGTCAGAGTATAATAACGTACAAGGGCATACGGTCTTCCAGCGAAGGGAACTAGAAGAATCGAAAAGGAATTGTGGTTTGGCACTGATACCCGTTAGCTTGAAGAACTCAACACGCTTGCGGAGCCCGGGAAAAGATCAGCATTGGAAAGTCACGCGTGTTTTCAAGACCCGATCCACCTGCTGGCGACCATATGGCACACGTCGATCGTATCCTCCTTAAAACGCTTTGATTCCGTCTCGAGGTATCTTCTCGTCTTTTATACGCCCATCGGACCCCTGATGAACAAACGAAAACTGTGTAATAACGTAACTCTACACGTGACAACGGCGGCGTTCGTCGATTTCATTCGATTCGAATGCACTCGCTCGGATACAGCAAAGGCCCCACTTCCGGCGCCAGGTACAGAGCAGCGTGCGGTTGTGGCCCAGACTTACGTCGGATAGTAGAGCAAGAACACACATTAAAATCATAGAAGATCAACGCCGTCAGACGTGTCATGCAAGTGGCTTTTCGCTTGGTTTACCCTTTGGTTTCTCCGCGAGCCATTTCACGGCTCGATCGCTTCAGATCTGGACACTCTCTGTCTAGCGTTCCCGTTTTCCTCGTTCGTTCCCCTTTTCTCAACTCCTACTCCCGTGCTTTTGTCTTTCGGGTAACCCACACGCGATGTGGACACGCGCACGCGTGGATTGGTCGAGCGTCAACCACCGTTTCCCCTTGGTCTCTCGCCTCGAGAACGGATCCCGTCTTGTCTCAGCTTAAAACGCCTGGCCAGACTGGCTGGGTGCAAGGGTTTACGCATCACACATTCAAAAAGGAGCACACATGTCATGGTTTATCGATATAATGTATAATATGCGATATTAGATTCCTCTAGATCTCCGCGAGATTCCCCTGCCTCGTCGAGCGTGCCATTTTACCCGTCGATCCCTTCTCTCGTTTCCTGCGCCACGCGGAACAGGGAGAACGCGAGTCGTCCAAGCGAAACGTACCAATAACTCGTGACGGAGGGCAACCGGTTGCGTGGAATCAGCGGACAAGCATCCCGTCGAACGAGATTTTAGAACAACCCCCCCTCGCCCCAAAGTCGATTGATGGACTACAACAAAATGCCTCTATCCTATAAATTTTTCCGCCTTCGCAATAAGACTTTGACCGTTGACTGCCGACTCTTGATTCTTCCGCAGGCCATCAATCGACCTTATCAGACCCTGTCCCAGCTCGGACGCGTGTCTCACGGAACAGCCCCGATAGAGGTACCATCGAACGAGATCGAGTGGTTCGTCTAAACTGGTGGAGGTCATGGAAGGCAACATCCACCATGGTTCGGACAAGCTACGAGCAAGATAATCATCAGGACGACTGGAAATTTGGTAACAGTCGGAAGTAAGAGATCATCCTCCAGTTTAATTGGAAATTTGGTGCACGAGCGAGGTTCGAGAACCGATACTCTAGCACCCGATTTGGATGATGCGAGTTGAGTCTGTTGTACAGTTGCATTGTCTGTAAAGAATCAGAGGGAAATCTCACGTTAACACCACCTCGCGTGTCTAATCGTATGTCACGCGGTGGTACCTGGTCTCGCTGATACCGAACGAAATTTGTCTACTGAATTCTCTGCGGTTAATACAAGTCTGGCCTAGCGGAGGTTTCGCTATTTCTAGGAGTAAGAACAATCAGGGTGGAATTGTGGGGGTGAAGTTAAAATCCACGGAGGAGGCTCGTATAATAATAAGTCGAGGTTAAAATTGCTGAGATTGGTATGCGGTATGCGTGAGTTCTTAGCGAGATGGATCGGTTTAAAGAGAACTTCCGATGTTTAGAACATCGATTGAGATTCTCTCGGTGGAGGCGTGAATGGTTTCCGCGAATGCGCAGAGTAAGAGGAAAAGTTTGTGGATCGTATTCCTTGGAAACTTTGGTCCGTGATCGGCATCAGCTAATTCTGTGTCGTGTTTTGACTGCTGGTTGCAATTGGGATCGACAGATTTTAGTTCAGAGTAAGTCATCGAGGCTCGTCATTTCCCTTTGGGTCCTTATCAAGCACGGAAACAATCCGAGCTACGTTTCATCCCCTTTATCGTGCGCGAGTACGCGGTTTGAGATCGCGCTACTTCCCCTTTCATCGTTTGCTCGATCAGAATCAGCTGGCTTAGGATCAAAATCATCAGTTTCGCTAGTGTATAGGAGAATGGACTTGAAGCGTGTAATAAAAAACGTCTGGATCCGATTTGATCTCCGATAAAGTCGTTGAATTCGTTCGAAAGCAACGAGTTGCCGCCGCGGTGAACGTGCTTCCGCTTTCGTACGGGCGGAAAAGGACGCGCTCGACGTGCGGTGTTCTCTTGGAACGCGCCGCGAGAACCATCATCGTGTATCGTATCGATAATAGTGATGATCATCGTAATAATTAGTAATAATAACCATAGTGTAATAATAATCATAATAATAATCATAGTAATAATCATAATATTAATTAATCAATTAATAATATATTTATAATATATATGCGTATATTAAATAAATTCTCCGATATAACTTACGACTTAATCCTAAAGCTTAGCTCGACTTAAGATTTAAGTAACCCCGCCCTCATATTTTCTTTCATTTTTTTTCATTTTGTTTGCGCGGGGTGGATGTCCGTGCATCACCCAGGGCGGACTCCTTAAGAACCTAGTGAATCCTAAAACCGGAAGCTCCGCCGTACCGACAGGCCAGCTGCCTTTTTAAATTTTCTTTTTTATTTTACTCTTTCTTTCTCGTATTTTTTTTTTCATTTTTGTTTGTTTTACTCGTCGTCTCTCTCGTCGCCTTCTTGTATTTTCCTCTCTCGCTGATCTGCTTTGTCTTCTCTCATCGCTCATACCTCGTTTCCGTTTCTTTGCTCTCTGTTCCCCTTTGGCGGAGACCGTTCGTCCGTGCTTTTTCTTCCGCTTCTTGCCTCGATCGTTATTCGCCTCGCGTCCAGAAACGTCGAACGAGAACTCGCATCCCCTACCCTCTTCCCACGGTCTTCCATACGATTCGAGAGAATACACGGTCGCGAAATGCCATCGAGCATACGAGCCACCCTAACTTCCTGATTGACAATCGGCCATCTCAACGCCACGAGACGCTTGATCCCCGCTTTGGTCACCGTTCTCCGTGTCTACGCGCGCCACCCTCGACTCCAAACGAAGTCTCCGTCCCCATGACGAACCCCTTTCTCCGCTCGATCTTTCCATCACCCAGAAAACAGACCCGCGACGCGTACACACGGAGATCCCTGCGAACAGACTCTCGTCGGCACCTCCCCTTCGCCGCGCTTCGCTCGTTCCGACGCCTGGCACCGATACGCGTTCTTACGCGGCGATGAAACGCGAGCACCGATCGGAGAGCGGCGGAAGGAGGTCGTGCGGGTCGTCGTCCGCAGGGAGGAACAGGACGAACGAGACGAGGAGGCCGCGGCGGGCGCGCAGCTCTTCCCGCGAGGCGAACAGCCCCCGTTTCGAACGCGAGCCGAACGGAGCCGGGCGACCCGTCGTCGAGCACCTCCATCGTCGACCGGGGCACCTGTCGCAGCAGCGACAGCCACCGTAACGCGGGCAACAAACGCGGCGGCGACGACGCTCGTTGGTGTTCCCCTGGCGCGTCCCTCCGTCGCTCCAATCGCCGGTTCTTCCGCCTCGTCGCCGGCCGTGGCGACCCTCCCGTGCATCCTCGCGACGATACCCTCTCGACTCGACGAACGGCACGCTGGCGATAACAATCGGTGGTGAGAGACGAGCGATGGTTTGGATCTTTCGGCGGTGGCGGCGACAGCACTGGGACCTTAACACCCATCCATGCCACCTGAAAAACGTGCAACGCAGCCCTCGTCTTTCGTTCGAAACACGTCTCGCCGACCGTGTTCTTGGTGAACATCGATGTAGAGGAATTTAGGGGACGGTTGAGTGGTGGTTTGACCGAGGCGTTCATCGTTGACGACCGGGGGCGAGCTGGAGGTTTGGATGGGTGCCGAGGAATCGAACGTTTCGCTCGTATTCAGCTACAAATGAAATCTTCGACCCTCGATAAACGTGGTGGACATTGATTCCGAGCGGAGTTTAGAGACTCCCAGGGATTCCAAGGGTTGCTCGACGCCCGAGTTTCCCAAAGAATATCTAATATCTCGAAACAAGCTGTTTAGAGCGAACGCGGTAAGCGCCTTACGCGGTGTTATCCAATGGAAAGGCACTGGTGATGTTTAAGGTCTCTCCTTTGGGTAACTCGGTGAAACAACTGTGAAGTTATGCGAGACTATCGATCCTGCACGGCTCTGCAGCCTTGACGTTTAGCATGCGGTGAATTTCGTCCGAGGAAACCATCTATTACACACAAACCACTGAATTCTCTTGTTTAACCCTTCAGCAGTGAGTCAAGAGTACGTTTTGAAAGATACTCTTTCACTTCCGTGTCTTTATGGAAAATTTCTGGTTGAGACTCGTTGAAGAGCTAATCGAGAGAAATCATTGTAAAAAACTATTTGGTTAGTACCGTATTATTTCTTTTAAAGGGGGTTCTCGATTTTAATCCTTTCGTTGCAACGACTTGGTTCCTCATACTATCAGCCATCGCTGTTAATGGCCGTAAAACTAGGTGTTTTCAGTGGCTCGAGGTCTGACTATAAACGGTCGCAACTACTTACATCGCCTCTAATTCCATTGAACGGTGGACAGTTACCGCGAAGACAATATCGTTCAAACTTTGATGAATGTTAGCAAGTTAGATAGAGTTTGCCGCTCGTGGAGTGGGAGTCACAGCCAGGGACTCGACCTGATAACATTAATTTGTATTTCTAACGAGGAACCGGGAGAGAGCCTTTGCGTAGCTCGTGCCAATTACACCGTCGACGTATTCTAATTTCCAATTATAATTCCAGAAATATGGCCACGCTCGGCGAGATCATTCTAGTCGCTGCAACGAGGGGATTAAAAATTCCTCCCGGCGATTAATGGGGGCGCACGTGTCGTCAACGAGGAACAATGTTCAGCAAGAAGAACGATGCGGTCAACAACGTGTCTCTTCTGTATCGATGCTCGTGCAACGGGCAACGCGAAGCTGTCAGCTGTAAGTACAGGCTCCAGGTTAGTCGGGGATCCAAGTAGCACGGGTGGCGAATCAATCGAACCCGCGCGACACAACGATGGGGAACGAGCAACCGGAAATGTTGTACCCTTGCGTGCGCGGCATGCGTGGAGGGTTAATCGGGTGTACAAATCGAGCTGTTTCGTTACAGTCCTCGATACACGATCACTCGTGGAACTTTTTGTCTTTGTTCATTCGACAAGAAAGATGATCGACTACTCAACGAGAAGAAACAAAAAGCAGAAAAAACTCTCGATAAACAGTTCGTCGATATGATACGAACGTCGTTTACTTGATCGTCGCGAAACGATTTAATCAAGCTGCTCCTTTCGGCTACTTTGGAGCACACGGTCCCGTCGATCGGCGAACGACCGCTGTCGCTCCTCGGATTATCGAGCGACGATCGTTCCACGATCTCGTGATACCTGTCGACGCGATAGCCCCGACATCGTGACATCGACAGAGACCACGGTAGGACCGAGCGGTCTAAATCCGGAGCAAAGATAGAAATAGAGACAGGGAGAGAGAGAGAGAGAGAGAGAGAGAGAAAGATCGAGAAAATCCGGATACTCTCTCCCTGTCGGGATCATCCACGTGGGTGTGATGTGTACCTTGATTGGACGAGTGTGAGGCTCACGATTGCGGTTGCGGTGTGTTGTGGTCCCGCTTGTCTCCCGCAGGAGCCGGCGGCTTTATCACGGGCTTCTCCTCGTTTACCGGCGTGGGCGGGGCGTCCTTCCTTGGTGGCATCCTTTCGTTTATAGCGTCCAGACCCTTTGCCTCGGCGAACGAGGTGATTTTGTGGTTTGGCGAGAAACCTTGGAGAGCTGTGAATAATCATACGCGGACCGTGCCGGTGGTTACGTTCGGTCGGACCAAATTTCCTACTGAGATTCCTTGGAGAACGAGACTCACCGTTTTTTAGCGACGTCTTGCCGCCAGATAACGCGCCAAGAGGCAAAGCTCCAGTGGGCGTCAACCCCTTCAGCTGTAACACGCTCTCGCTCTCCTCTCTGAAAGGACAATCAAGCGAAAAGCGTGGTCAGGTCGATTTGCTAAAAATGAGATACCGCGATCGATTCTACTTTCGACCCCAACTTAATTTCCCCGGATTAACGGGGAACGCGCCGTTGGAATATTTCCCGGAGCGAGAAGTCGGCCAGGATTTTTCATCCTAGCTGGCAATTTTCTGATTCTCGGCTCTCCGGCGTATCCTACGGGCGTAGGCGATTAGCGATGATCCGCGGCGTAACGAACACTGGGATTATTCTCTGCGCGCGTTCCCCTTCTTGCCGCAGCGATCCGTGAAATCTCGATCGATACTCCACCGTCGCGACAACAAGTTTCCAAAGGTATTAACGAATTCTATCGACGCGATCCAGGCGTAATTGGCCTCGACGCTCGAGCCAATCGCGATCGGTTCTGCGGCTCCTGGTCGAAGGAACGCAGCTTCCCTCCGTTCTCCGTCGACGCTTCCGGTCACGCGCAATTTCCATCGTGAAACGGGATCGCCCACTACTTTTACTTTTCGCGCTCGCACAGCAATTATATCGCATCTCTGCCTGTCGTTAACAAAACTAATAGGGTTTAAGTTATCGTCTACTGACCTCAAGACAGAGAAGACGCGCGCCATTTTGCCAATGGCTCTGATCTTGTTTCTGATAACCTCTTTGCGTAGGTTGGCTGCTGCACCTAGAAAAGTGTACAGGAGTTAGTTGGAACGAGTGCTCGTCTCGTCGAAGGGACAAGCTTTCTTCTTGCGATCGACGAAGTCGCGAAGGCGCTTAGATCGAGCGAACAAGATCTAGGCGAGGTTACTAGCTAGCAACTTGGGCCAGTTACTCGCGACAGATGCGCGTTGAATCGTGTGTGAATTAGCTGCGTTGAAAGAATCGACGCTAGGCGATCACATGGTGGAATTACAAGCTGAAATGTACGTGGATGGGAAATCGTGTCGATTCCGGGTTCGCCTTCGCGAGGTCTCGATCGCAGATTCACCGCGCGACTCTCGTCGCGAGGCAAATCGAATTCGGCGTTCACTACATTATTCATACCACAGCTTACCGGTGATTATGTTATTTGAAAAGGAAAAAAAAGGAAAAAAAAACGAAAAACTAGAAGTCACTCGTTATTCTCGGGTCTCACGGCAAACAACAACGGCAAACTACAGCCAAAGAAAAAAAACTCGGTGCACGCGACGAGCGAGTGCGTATTAGTCTCGATGTACCAAATTCGAACTTTTCGTTTCGTTGCAGCTATCCGTTCGGTGTGCGTGTATTATTTCTTCCCGTCGCGCTGAACTTTTCGTTAATATCGTCGCGATCGTTGTCTCTCCTTCCTGTTCGACTCTATTCAGCGAACTGAACGACAAACGTAACGAACGAAAGTACTCAACGAAGAAACAAGCAAAAAATAATACCTCGTGAAAGGGCGAGAAAAGAAAAAAAAAAAAAAGAAAAAGAAAGGTGTATCGAACAATCGAACCGTTCTCGAACTTCCCGCGTTTCGCGACGAATCGCGCGATTCGTCGCGATGCGCTTTGGGTAATCCTCGAAATTCAAAGGTGACGCGGTCTCGTTGAAATTTTCCCGCCTTCTGGAGAAACGTGTTCGAGTCGTAACTGTATATTCAAATATAATACATATACATATATAAGTATATATGTATGTACGTAAAAAACAGAGAGAGAGAAAGAGAGAGAGAGTGTGCACGAGGATAATAGCACAAGCTCATTGCATCTAATAAATGCACGCAGCTACGTACGCGCGCGTGCACGTGTTCAAAACGGAAGCCGGTGTGCGATACGTGCGTACACATAGTAATAATAGCGCTTACGTGCAGGCCGATGGCTGCATAACCACAGGTTCCATCTGTTATGCAAAAAGACACGGCCGATGCAAGAGAAAGAGGTCAACGCATGCACATGCAGGGCTGAGCGCGAGTAAAACGTACGCACCATCGGTCACTACGGGTGCTTTTTACTATACAACAACAGTCGCCGTTTCGTGTATTCGTCTTTGCTTGCCTACTTTCTCGTTCGCGTATTTAGTTCCTTCTCTACTTCGACACGCGTCTACGTGAACGTCCGCGTATTTTACGCTACAGGCCGTCTCCAACCCTTTAACCCGTATCCGCGCGCCAGAATTTTTGGGTTAAGGATGGGATTTCGTCCCGGCTCGCGTTTCAAATGTGAAAGTAAGCGGTCTCCAAACAGCTGTAGAGAGTCTGGTTCGATCGAATTCGTTTTAAGGCCTTCCTCCACGTTCGTCGTCTCGTTTCCGGAGGGTGGTCTCGCGGTTTTAGAGCTATCGCTACCAAGCATTCGCTATGAAGACACTCGTTACTGTTAAGAAGTTTAGGGTGGAGTCGTAAAATTCTAAGCGCCACGGTTACGGGTTAAGAAGCAATCTACTGGTAATCGTCTAGTCTAAAGATCGGCCACTTCGCGGTAATACAAACTGAAGATCACGATACAGCATGTACGTTGATTCGTTAAAAGATTCTTTTTCATTTGTGACACTCTTCCTTTGCAATTTCACTGCACGGTACTGGAAATAGGTACAAACTAGAGTCATGCGATATTGTAGTCGTTACGGTACTCTCTAATCGAACTTTAAAGTGTCTGTATTCTTTTTCGTTTTTTCGAGAAACAGTTGAGTAGGGAGCGAGTAAGATGTACACGTATTAGTGATACTTGTTGCGACTCTCTAAGATTTAGCTTGTTCGTTCTATAAAAAAAAGACATTTCACATGAGTCGACATACGTGAAAATATCGTTCCGGTGTCGTTGTGTTTCCGCTTCTCTAAGCATTCGCGAGTTAAATTTGCGGGTGTCGGGGCTTGTGACGCTACAGCAAATCGGGTAATTTTGTCACTTACATGGAAACAATAGACTCGTTTTTTTATTTTTTGCTGATGAGAAATTATGGCGAATTAGGAGATTCTATACTGACTCTTCTTTTGGTGAAAAAAAAACAAAAAACAAAAAAGAACCAATTAATATTCAAATCTCTAAGCTTTCTTCTTTTTTTTCTCAGTTAATTTTCCTACTTTTCAATGCGATCGTACGGTGAACAAGCTCAATTTCACGAGGCCAACGGCGACGCGTTTTAATTTCTCGTAATCCGCAATCGCGCGGCTGCATGGGAAAGCATTATTAGCGAACGTTCTGCTGAGATGGCAGGAAGAAAACATTTCTGGAATATCCTGCGACGTCCATTTTCGCGTAAAAGCCTGGCACGAAACGTCAGTGTGAATCGAGAGAAAGTTAGTGTTGTTTAAATCGCGGTGAAACGAAAAAAGGACGTACAAGGAAAAAAGAAACGTGTGATCCGTATGAATCTGAGAACCTCGAGGGGCGCTATCGATATTCCTGCTCCAAGTGTACTTTCTTCTTGTTGGTCTTAATGTGCAAATTGAAAACTGACGAATACCTGCAATACATACTTTTCGCTTCCTCTATCAAACGCGAGAGACTCAATTTGAGCATCAACACCAACGACAGAAAAAGATCCTCCATGACAATCGAAGAGAGTGAGTATTAAAAACAAAAAGAAGGATCGAACGAGAAGAAATTCGAAAAAGGGGGCCAGACTTTCGCAGTTTCGAAAGAAGAACCCCTCTAAAGGGCCACCGCAATCGATGGTCTTTAATTCTCTAGGCAGCGTCCAAAGGCATTCTCCGTAGCAGAAGAGGGCACGACGGAAGAGAGATTTCGGAAGGCGTCTCTGACCGAGGGAGACGGGGGACACTTATCGATCATCCTTTAGCATCCTGTGGCTTTCGCTGAGAAGGACGATGCGGCACATACAACGACGCACATCACTACTAATTTGTACAACAGATCAAGCCTTTGCTCTCTAGACATTTACGTGTCAGCGCATGATCACACGCGCTCGTGGTCTGTCGCAATGGTACTACCACCATTCAGTCCCCGTGCGGCCTCTGCGTTTCTCAATTTTAGCCTGCGTGATTCGTTTCTAAATGCAACTCGGCGATCTTACGGGACACCGAAAGATCTCAATCCGCAAGCGTATCACCCGTTTTGCGACCCGTCGTATTACGCAACTACTCTGTCGGACAGGAATTTATATCCCACGTAGCTTTTCCTTTTTTTTCCCTTTTTTCCTTTTTGTCTTCCCGGCTCTTTTGATGCGTCGACGCCATTGCGACAGCATACTAGCGAGCTAACATTTATCATAGGGTGTTCGAGTCTGGCACCGAGTCCCAGAGACGGAGATCCATCGTCCGTGGGGAGCATCGACGGCGTTTCAAAGGATGATGCACGGTAGCCGGGCAACCGTGCGGAAACGAGAACGAATCACGGGTGGAAACCGTTCGATCTCAGCCAGATCTGTGCTCAAAACATGTTGCACAGGCCCACTAGTGCTCTATATCACTGCTCCGTAAGCGTTTCTAACAGGCTCGCTTCGAGCTCTTCCAGCTGACAGAAACGCGTATAGCTCGCGAAAAGAAAGAGAAAAAAGAATAAAAAAAAAAAAAAACGCAGCGAATCTCTATTCGTAAACGAAGAAGATCGCGTCGGATCAGCTGGAGGAGAACGAACGTCGGTGAAGAGGATCGTTTTGAATACAGGTCCAACACTTTCCGTATGGATCTCCGTGTCTTTCGACGCATAGACGCCGAAATGCGACGCCTATGTGCCTCGATTTCATCGATGCCCTCTCACGCGGATTCGCTTATCAACAATAGGAAGCTTCACGAACCCAACGGCGCGCGATACCGTCGGGGGACTCGCGATCGAATCACGAAAGCCGTGCGATTTTTCGTGTCGCCCGACGGTGGACCGTTGGGTGTTGGACGTGTTCCTATTTCATTGCGTGCTCGCATCGTGGAGGATCAGAGCGAGACGACCGATCTCGTGGTTATTCGTTCGTTAATGACAACGATCAGACATCGGATAAAAATCGTCTCCAACAGTTTTCTGATACTTTATCAAACAGAGGAATAATTATCAGAGTTCTCCGATTAATTTCACTGGACACGAGTAAAATTAAAAGTACACGAAAGGATATCTCGATTATTCCCAATGTTTCGAATGAATTTAGAGTTTTAATTGGCTCGAAGAGAGAGAGATCGCGTGAATTTAAACTGAGTCTCGTCGAGGCACCACGAGACTTAGGTCGTCCAATGTCCACAGATCCTCCGCGATCGAGGATCTATGCGCACTTTCACAAGAAAAAAACTCACCGTACGCGATGGTAGGTGGGGTCGTATTCGGACCAGACCGTCGGGTTACCATGGCGGCCATGGTGACCATGGTCGTTTTACCGATGGTGAGCGTGGACGTAAGTAAAAGGACAGAAGTAACCAACAATGTGAGAGCAGCGTCAATGCGGCCGAAGAGAAGAGATAGAGAGAGGCGGAGATGTATAATTTTGTAACAATTTTTTTTGTTCGTTTTTTTCATCAGTTGATCGGTCATTCGAACAGTCCAATGGAGTAGATTCGTGTGTTCAAATCGTCGAGTATGTACGAGATTTGTTTCACGGTGTATATATATATTTTTTTTGTCGTTGTTGTTTCGAATGGTTGATATATATATATATACATATTATGGCGGTTGGTTGGTGATGGTTCGTGGTTGGCGAAGAAGGTGGTTGGTCGAATGTGGCGTAAAGAAAAGAACACATAGAACAGACAAGAGAAAGAGTGCACAGCGTAAGTGGCATTCAAATCAAGCGTTGGTGCGTTAGAATTTCGAAAATTCTTGCTTTGCACAAGGTGTCTCTTCGTACGTAAGAAGGAGCGAGAATGTGATCAGAGTTGGCTCTTGTATTCAGACGTCTTTTTTACTTTCTGCGATGGTACGCTAACATCGAAGGGACAAGAATGACAGAGATTATTTGCGTTGACAGTGTGCCATACGATATGGCCACCATGTGTAAACGGTATCTAAACTGTGCCAATGTAAACTCTATACGCGAGACATATTTTTTAATCGTAAAGAACGCGGTCTTTGTAAGGCTTCTCACGTACCAAGAAATATCTTGTCATTTTTAACCGTATCTTTTTTGTATACAGGCTGAGCCAAAAGTAGCGAGCTTTCGACTCATCCGGTATATAAAAAAGCAATCCCCAATTGCGCGTTGATAATTCATCGAGTAAATCTGTGGGATTTTAGAGAAATATCGACGAGCAATTGCGAATCGTACTGCAGAATTTCTACCGCAAGTCGAGAACATCTAAAAATCGGCTGTGACGTTTTCACGTTTAAATGGAACAGAGAGAAAAAGGATTCGAGCTGCTCGTTTCGGATATTTTCGAGACTTGCGATTTGAAACTGAACGAAAGAGATGTAAACTTAATTCAGGAGGTCTGGTTAATATCGAATGGTGAATACTGATAGGTGTAAGAAGGTAATTCGTTAGCGGGCAACGTGGGCGGTCTGCGTTTTGTGGATTTGTAAAAGATTTCGTCCGTAATCAACGTAATCCGTCCCATCGATGATGTCTGAATTTTGCGTAAATAAGTAGCTTCTTAGATCGACTGAAAATATAACAAATTCAGATCGCAGAACCGAAGAAATGGAATTGGAACGAAGGGAGAACTTAACGTCAGACAGCAGCATCGGTACCAAATATAATCGAATCTCTAAATTAACGAGGAAGAGTCTCTTGTCCGTAGCAAAGTGGAGAGAAGAAATTCAGAAACTGAAAAATAAAAAAAAAATAAAAAACGCAAACCACCCTGTTATCCAACTTCGTGATTACTTTCTACAGTTCGTGTTTCTCTTCTCGTCTGGTTCTATAAAATCATAACGCCAACGCGTGCGGTCGGATCTGAAAATGCAGCTTGGAATTCGACGAAAGTAATCTCGATGGTGATTGTGGGGCACAGTGAATCGTTAAATCGAAAGTATTGAAAAATAATTGTGCGTGGTTAATAATACACCGCTACAACAGAAGCTACCTGCAAAAACTGATTAAGAAAAAACTTTGATTAATACGTCGTCTGTCGATCGTTCGAGGATTACTTCATGATTTCTGTTCCTATGCCGTGGCTCGACTTTTCGATCGTCTCCTTAAAACGGGACGATCGTTAAACGCGAAAGAAATACGAGAGCAACGTAAACGTCGCGGACAGAGTGATCGTAAGTTGAATCAGAACGACTTCCTCGACGATCGTCGAATTAATTGATAAAGCTATGTAGGTAAATGGAAACAAATTTATTCGATTAGTTTAATCCTAAGGTAATAATACTACTGGACACTAGCATGCGCGAGAAACGGAAAAAGAAACGTGGTCGTGGGGGGAAATCGAGAACGAAAGAGTATGTCGGGTGGAACGCGGCATCGGGCGAATTCGCAAAAGTAATACGCGCGAAACCAACGAAACAGTACTGAAATATATGTATATATATATAGAAGAGGAACGTAAAAACGATCGTTAAAAGGGTAGAAAAAGAAAACGAGCAAATCAGGGAAAACGGTACGGAATAAGACAAGAGAGAGAACGGAAGTGTTCTTTTTCTTTTCTTTTATTCATTTATTACGATATGGCTGAAAAGGAACAGAAAGAGAGAAAGAGAGAGATAGAGAGAGAGAGAGAGAGAGAGAGACGAGAGAGGTCGATGCGTGAATAAGAGAGAGAGAGAGAGAGAGAAAGAGACATAGAGACGATGTCGAGCAACGATGTTCGATAATAAAGAAAATACGATATTTCGTGGCTTTGGTTCTCTCCTACGTAGGGGGTGGGTGCGCCAGATACGATCTCTGGAGGAAGATTGTCGGAGCTTTTGGTGTCGTTCGCGTTCCAGGAGAACGGTAACGAGTAATTTACCGAACAAATTAAATGGAAGGATATCTCTCAACTTCTTCTAGTTGCCAAGCATGTATCTGTTTCGATGATAAAATGTAGTCGATTACCAATGATTGAACGAATCGATTCGGAGGTCGAACAGCGGGGGTAGAAATCTTGGCTGGTTTGTAACAACTGTTCGAGATATATAGGGGAATTTGAACGCGACTGGGCAGGCTCAAAGAAAGATGTAACGTTTAAAGCAGATGTATTACCATTCGCTTTGTGAAAATTAAATTTCCTCGGTCTCGACCTCGTTTCCTTTCACGCGAACGTTGCCACGGGAAGATCACAGAAGCGTGCACAGGCTGAAGGGGGTAGAGAGAGAGAGAGAGATAAAGAGAGATGGAGAGAGAGTAAGAGCAGCGTGCCAACGAGAGAAACGGATTTTACAGAGGAACCAAAGGAAACCGGTGGTAGAATCGTGTAGAAGCGTCGTTCGGTCTCTATACGTCACGTAGTTTCGCGAGAAGAGGATCCGCGTCGAAGAAAAAGGGTTGCGCGGAGAATGGACAAAAATTCGATCGCACTTTCCTTCGAGATAACTTTGTCGCGTCTCTATTCGAGACGCGGAGCAGGGAGAACGAACAGAGGTAACCGGTGGAAATGAAAGAGAAAAGAAGAGCAGTAACACACGTAGCGAAAGGGGTAGGAATGGCGGCGGTTTCCTTCCTCGCTTCCGTTCGCGCTTTGGCGCCGCCGTTTCTCTCGATGGAAACTAGAAAGGTGATCTATTATCGAGCTGGAGAGCCAGTCTCCAGTGGATCAGGTGAAAGGTTCCACACGATTTCGCGATTTATTGGCAAAGAGGCGGCGTTTACGAGAGATGAGGAACTTTAAGCGAGTCTGCTCGATCTGTCTCGGTACTGGGGACTTGTGTCGCTGACTGTGAAGTGTACACGATTTATTTCTTATTCTCGTACTACTCGGAACAGTAGATCTGTCAGGCACAAGAACAATGTCTCGAAATTCTTCCTCTACTCCTGTACCACGGTAATTGAACTTCGTTAGGAGTTGTAGGGTATCTTCGATTTCCGAATGTCTCACCAGCGACGCTAGCTTCTATCCACTGTAATCGCGAAGCGAAGACTTTTTCTAAATAAATGGGGTAATTGAAATGGACCGGACTCGCGGCTTCGTGCCTCGTGTTTCAAGCAGTGGCCACTTGGAAACTCGGATTCACTTCTCTCAAAGGGTTCTCTTTATCTCGTTACATTTAGACCCTTCCTGTGCAGTTATTTTCCTCGATCTCTATCGAGGAAGCACCGCTGGAGGAAGTAAAATTCTCGCAGTGTCTTCGAATCGGGAATCCTCTAACCGAGCAGAGAGACAGGAAGCAAGGGTCGCGAAACAAGGTTTCCAGTTGCGGAACGGGGGCTGAGGAGGCTTCAAAGAGCCGGCTGTGATCGATGCACCGTGGCCTTCCTCTCCTTATTTCGCGAAACTCGATGCGTTCGATCGATCGGCAGACCGCCGGGCGAAACGCGGCGGAAAATGGAGGAGGAAGCGGTAGGAGAGAGCTCGCGATTCGTCCTCGACGAAAGGAAGACCCTGGGAACGCGGTTTCAGAGACGCTCGGGAGGAAAACGCGATCCAACGTCCGCGAGATTAACCGTGTTCCACGCGGATTATCCGCGCATCAGTCAACGTCAGCTCAGCGGTAGACGCGTGTAGGGTGTGGGACCGTTTCGTGCTTCTCGAACGAGCGATAGAGTGAAACCGTGTAAGTGGACGCAAGAACTCTGCTGAGATGAGTTTTCGATGCTGGTATGGTTCAGTGTTCCGTGGAGTTGTGTCATTTTCGGTGATTATTTACGGTGCGACGTGTACGAGCAAGCGGGGCGATCGAGCAATACCTTTTCCGTGTTTTGCGAAACGAAAGGCATAAAACTGTAGACAAAACTTTGTTAATTCTCTACTTGTCGCTCACGAATTGTTAGAGAAAAAGTTGTGCGCAAAAGCAGCTTCTAAATTGGCTTACAGAAAATGGCAAACCTTTCGCAGAGTTTCATCCCTCGATCTAGGATCTACGATTCCCAATTCGAACACGATGAAGTTAGTAAAAGTGCAAATTTCAGCTCGCGGTTAATCATCGCTCTCGAAGCTATATCCATTTCCGCGTTTCCTCGAATTTTTCCTCGATCAAAAAAAAAAAAATGGTCACAGAACGCGTCCCGTTCGAAACGCGGCGCACGCATATTCGAGCGTCGATGTTTCGCGGCCGTTAAAACTAGGGTCGGTCGTAAAATTCCCGGTGGCACCAGTAAAATTCAATTCGGTCGTGGAGTCTCGCGGATAACGGCCGGAGCGTAATTCGAAGTTATCCCCGCGGCCGCGTCTCGTTTTAACGCGCGGCGTTAAATTTTCATTGGCCTCGGAGTTTATATCGCGGCTGCTAATACCGATTATAATTGTCCCGTGAGGAGATCCAGCGAGGTTGGATTACGTGAAAATTTCGCGAGCCTCGATGGCGACGCGTTCGGTCTTAACCCAGTTACCCTTAAGGTTTCAGGGGATGCCCGTCCATCGCTTCTCGTTCCACTGTCGACTCGAGTAGTCGAGGGTCGCGTTTACGCGCCATCGAATCACCTTTGTTCCGATTCTACCGAGGATCTAATCTCAGATTGGAATTAATTCATGGACGGGTTTTGGGTTTCATGGAACCTCGTCCGGTGTTAACACTTTAATTACTCTATTCTACGTGCGTGGAGGTATTCTCTATCGTTTTAAGATACTGATGCAGATGATCGTTCTCGTTTGGTAGAACAGTTCGATGGATTTTTTATTAGAGAATGAAACTCATGCTGCGATGACAAAGCGAAACTTTTTACTTCTTAAATTTAGCCGTACCTTCTGCTGCGATATCAGCGTCGAACAACGTGGTAGTTAAAGTGTTAATTGCTGTCTGTATTACCGTAGGAGGTGGTGGACTCTTGGAGAAGCCTAATGTTTCCCCGGGATCGCATTTGAGAGAAGTTGACGCGACACGCACTGACGTTTCGAGGGTTATATGCGTCTTTTCAATGTTTCATTCGCTGGACAATCGGATTATCGTTGAGTTTCCAGCGATTGGCCAGCGCGGAATATTTTAATCTCCCCCCAGCACAGTTTTAAGCTCTGTTGTTCAGCTTAATAGCGTTTCGTGTATGAACATCGCGATGCGATAAAGGTGGATACGCCAATTTGTCGTAGGAAAATTCGTGTGATAAAATAAATCTATATCACATGGCACAGGAGATTTTCAACTCCCATTTCATACGATATCTGTACGTGGTATCGTTTCAAAAAATTTGTACGTTTCGAAAAAAGAAATCCAAAAACGACACAGTGTGTAACGATGGTGCAGCGTGGCTAAAAGATCGAGGGCTTTCAAATTTACAAAAAAGCCGGGCCGCGTGGGTGTCAAACGCATACGAAAATTTCGAGGGGTGGAAGAGAAAAAAAAAAGAAAACAAAAACCCGCGGAAAAATTGCACTGCACCCATGTCAAATGCATCTGCGAAATTCGTAGTACGTTGAACGGGAAATCGCGCTCTGTCGCGATGTAAACCACAAATAAAAATGAACCCGTCGCTGGGAAAATCGGCGAACTCCGGGGGAGGCTGCCAGAAAGCCATCGTTGTAAAAACTGCCGCGCTGCACTTTCGTTAAAAATATGTAGGCTAAAATATTCCACGGAAATGTTTCAAGAATAGCGTTCCGCGATCACAGGGCGGCTGTTGAATTTTTCCTTCGAAAAATCGCTGAGGAATCCACAGAAGAATCCTACCACGCGTATCACCGTACAATGCTATAAATTACAATTAATTACTTCTGAAATATCGTGCTGGAGGGCTCCATTTCCTACAATTATTTTCGAAATTTCATCTATCTACGCCCACTAAAATCGTCTATACGATTGTCCGTTGAAGAGTCGAATTATCCAAAAATTTTCAAGTTTCACAAAAAAAAAAACGAACATGGCAACAACCCTTTGAGCACCAAAGGATTCTACTGCTTTATCATCAGAAATATTAGAATAGTACGATGAAAAAGCAGCTATAGAACGTCTCTTGACCTGTCAATGGTCCCACTTGGTGCTCGAAAGGGTGAGAAAATGGCGTTTGTTTGCAAGGGTAGCAAACCTATCGTAGGACGGTCGCGTTTCGTCGTGAATCACAGGACAGGGTCGCAGAAACACTTTCTTCGTGGCGTGTGAACACCGTTCGGTTAGTCGAGATCCCAGCTACGTGTAACGTGGATCGATCGATCGATCGGCGGGGTAAACAGAAAGAAACGAGAGAAGAAAAGTAAAAACAGAACCAGGCGTGGTGGGAAGTTGGGCTGTGGGACGGCGAATGGAGGAGGAATCGTAGTGAGATCGGTGAGCGATCGGTGGTTAAACGCAGCGTGTTCAGATAGACAGTACGGGGTTAAACGGGTGGTGGTGGTAGGCAGCGTGGTCGAGAACCAGACAGAAAATGGAACTGAAATTCGGCGAGAAGAGAACAGAAAACTAAAAGAACAACGAAAGAACGGAAGATGAGAAGGAGCAAACGAAGTTTGTTTAGTGACACCATTGCTGATTGTTTCTTTTTATTTTTTTTTTTTTATTTCGTTTGAAAAATCGAAAAAAAAAGAAGAAAAGGCTTTTAACGAGGTACGAAAAAAAAAGTAGACGAACAAGTAGACGGATCACGGTGTGGAGTTACGTTGGCAGGAACAAATTGACAAAACAAGTGAGGAGATTAGGGCCCGCGCGGAACGCTTGTCGCGTTGCGGTTCTGCTGGCTTCCGGTTCCATCTGGCGAACGATTTACTCGAGCATTCGCGATGGTTTTTCGTTCGAATTTTTTGATTCGCGAACTGAGAAAAGAACTAATTTTTTTACTCATTATATACGCAACGAGATTAGTTTGTGTAACTTTATCGAATTTCGATTCTTTTAAACAGGAAACTTCCCATACTCTTTTATTATTAAATCAATTATCGCGCGGAAACGTGCGCGGACTGATTGTCGAATCTTAGCAAAGGAAACGCGCTCCGTCGCGATATCGTTAATTTAATGATCCTAATTAAATTAACCGAGGCGATACGCGTTTCCTGACCAGCAGAACACGCGGCGAGGTGCGTTCGCGCGCGCGTTGGCACACAAACAGGAGAGACACTAAATAAAACAGAAGAAGAAGAAGAAACAAAGGCAAAACCAGGAACAAAAGAAGTGTGAGAAGAAGAGAAAAGAAAAATAAGTTAAGTCGTTCAGGTATGTATATGTATGCACGTCGATATACATACATATACATGTTTTCTCTCTCTCTAAGCCGCGTGAAATGGTCGAAACCGTACACGAAGAGGGCTGAAAAGACCTCGTACAATCGACACGAGTGTACAGGACCCTCGTTAATCGTCCTGGTGTATCTACATCGTCTCGTACAACGAAGCGAGACCGACAAAAATCGGTGGTAATCGTCTGACAACGGGTTACTTTGCCTTGGCTCGTTCCAATTAATAAAAAAAAGAGAGAGAGAGAGAGAGAAAGAGAGAGAGAGAGGAAAGAAAAAAAATAATTAGATGAAAAAACTCTCTTTGCGTCTCAAGTAAGTCGTCGGCTCTCTCAATGGGGACTTACCGTTCTTTTTTTGGACAACGACTTTCGCTGCGACTTTATCGGGGGTTGCGTATGCCGAACAACGGAGTTTTGAGTGGAGTAGTAGTAGTAGTAGTAGTAGTAGTAGTAGTAGAAGTAGTAGTAGTAGTAGAAGTAGTAGAGGTAGTAGTAGCATAGTGTCGTGCCGAGATAGGAGGAGTCCAAGGCCAGTGTGATTGATTGACAAATATAATAGAGAAGGAGTACGATAAAAGACAGTCAGTGCAACTTCGTTCGGGCTTGTTCAAAATCGGGGGTGATTTTTTTGGGGGGGGTTTGGGCCAAGGGGGGCGCATCACGCGGGCGTTCTAGGGGCGGCAGGGCTACGAGGGGTTTCACGGGTTTTAAAGAGGACCAGAGGGTGAAGGGCGTTGGTCAACAGGGTGAAATTCCTAAAGAGAGAAAGGGTTTACGTCTAACGACTAGCTAGTCCGTCGAGATCCGACCGACGAATCTCTCTCGGATGTCTCGTTTCTCCTCGATTCACGTACGTGACACCCTGATCGAACGGGAGTCGCGGTGGTTCAGGGTGGGTCCTCGACGCGGACTCCTTGGGATCGATGTTTCACGGTGGAGAACCGGTCTCGCGCGTCTCTCCGTGCAGTTTGCACTGGGCAAGATATTAATCTTAACAGAGACACAGTCGGATGGGAACTGCCTTGTTAAAACGATAAACTATAAATGTCCGACACGCGCCACTGTGTCATCTGAAAGTGACCTGTCAAACGTTCGGACAAGTCCATCCATAGTCGTCGGAATTCGCGAGCCAGCTATTCGTCTTTCGTGTTGGAGAACTATGGTTCGTCGACGAATTACTTTCGTCGAGTACGAACGCAACGCGATATAATCTGGCGAATAATTAATCGCGAAAGCTGTCGACCGGGAAACAGCGATCCTCCGGAGTCCGAAACGGTTGTATTCCGCTGATTGGTGCACGTGGGTTACCAATGACGTGGGTATTGGCCGCAACGTGTATCAAAAAGGGAGAAACGGAAATGATAACGAAAAGAAAAAGAAGAGAAAATAAAAAAAATAGAGAGAAAGAGAGAGAGAGAGAGAGGCAGAAAGAGAGTGGGTTTGTGGCATGTAACGGACGCGACACCAGAGAGAAAGTAACGATAAATCGACCACGTGGTGCTCGGACGCCATTATGGTAGACAGAAGACGAAGAGTCGAGCGGTGGGCTCGAGAGGTCCGAGAGTAATGAAAACGTAACAGAGAGAAAAGAAAAATAGAGGAGGTGCGGAGATATCGAAAACTGAAGTAAGAACACATCGAGAGTACGTGGCGAACGGACTGGCGTCGATTTCGTGCGAGAATCGACGCCCGGACGGTCGTCGCATGCGTGATTCGCGTGAATGCAGCGTTCAAAATGGTCGTGCGAGGGAGAATTGAACGGATCGGACGGAATCTTTTCACTTCATCGTTGTTCGAATAGCGGCTGCTATTTCCTCGGAAGTTCTTCACGCTCGAAAGTGATTCGAGTCTTGGGCTCGAGTTTTTAGCATGGACCGAACGAAATGCAAACGTTTCACGCCATTTTGAACGGATGCACCGAACCAAAGTGACATAGATTTATCTTCTAAATGTACTATGAATCGTAACGATGCAGAAGAATGGTCTAACGGTGACAACGACAAGAGTTCAGGCCGTGTGCCATCGAAGTAACGTAAATACATCATGATTTCGTATATATTTATATTTAATCCGTGAAGTGGAAACAGAGAATAGATATAAATATATAGAGACAGAGAGAGATATATGTGTATATATATAGAAAGAGAGAGAGAGAGAGAAAGAGAACTAGAAACACATAAAGAAAAAGAGCTAGAAAGAATGTAGAAAGTATCTCTCGTACCTTAATGCGAGGAGATGTACGAACCACGGAACATGGACAGAGAGTGACAGAAATAGAGACAGATAGAGAAACGTGAGAGAAAAATGGCGAATCGTACGTACAGAGTGCGCGTGTTATTCGATCGAAGGAAAAACGGCGAGAAAAAACAGGGGAATAAACAAAAGTAAAACCATAGAAATAGAAAGGCTGTTGTTTCCAGACTGGCGTACGGGTTGCGTGTACGCTTTGCTAAAAAAGGAAAAAAAACAAATTTCGCTCCAGTCTTTTTCTTCTACTTCTCACAATTAGCCATTGCTCTCTTTTCATTTCTATCCACATTTTTTTTTCCTTTACTCCCCGTTCTCCGAGAAAAGGAAAAAAAGAGAAACAGAAAGAACGGTGGAACACGCGAACGGAGTAAAAAGATAAAAAGATAATGGTGACAGAGAGAGAAAGAGAGAGAGAGAGAGAGAGAGAGAGAAAGAGAGAGAAGAAATAAAAAGAAATGGCGAAGAATGTAAGAAACGGATGGCGAGGGAGAAGAAAAGAACTCCGACACACCGAGGCTATCTAATGGAAAAGAATAAGTGTACAGCTAAATAAAATGAAACAAACGGAAACAGAAAGATCGATGATCAATACAATGAAGCTCTTAATAATGTGACGATTAGAAGAGTCGAGTGGCGCTTCTTACCATCTGTCCGTGCAGCGGGTGAAAATGGAAACAGAAAGAGAATTCAAAATCTTCCTCTGAAAGTCGACACCGCGGGATAATGGGACGATCTTTTCTGTGTCTTTAACGGTATTCGACTGTGCATTTCGCTTAAATACTTGTTTCGTTTATAGTCTTAAAATTGTCGATCTGACGAACATCTTATCTTAATTAAAAGTACACATTCATGGGACGAGAAGAGGGTGATAAAAGGGGGATAAAGAGGGATACGTGTATAAGAGACAATCGAAGTTCGCCCTGACGATTGATCTTGTCGTGGTGATGCGCGCGATTTCTTCTCCGTTTCGATTGCGCACAGAGATAATCATCGTCCGACATTATTTCTCTCCAATTCGTTTCACGTTCGATTATCTTTTCTTCTTTCGGCCCCGAGAAAGGTGAGAATTTTGACAAGATAAAAAAGAACAGGTGCGGCCGTAGCAGGTGGTTTACACGGTATATCATAGAGAACGAAAGGTGTGGCTCGAGTTGAAAGTCGAGAAGAAATAATTCGTAGGTGGTCTGCGGGGTGGGTGCAGATCCTTCGTCTGGTATTGGCGGCTGGCGGATCGAAGCGTGGCGGCAAAGGTGATTTAAAAAACGATTCGATCTCGAGTGATCGCAAGACAGTCTTTCGATATTAAAAAAAGTGAAAGCTTTCGAACGGTGAAAGTAAAACTAATACAAAACCAAGGGTTATCTTGGAAACGTCTAAACGAATGCAATTCTCTCGATGAAAAGCTCCAAGTACTTTCTGCGTTCGTTTCTCGGACAACCCAATAATGATTAAAGAAACGTAGAGAAAATCTGCAGCTTCGTTCCTCGCGTCGACTAGCAGAAAGAAGAAATTTTTATTTCTCAAAGCGAGACCGGATCGACAATCGACAGTCGGTTCCTGAAACGTTCTCTGCGAGCCACGCGCGGATCGAAGCTGGACCAAGAGAAACGTGTAAAGTATATTAAAGATAGAAACGTGAGGATAGAGAAGATATCTTGTTCTTTAAAAACACTTTGCAGTCACGCGATCGACCTTCCATTCGGTTGAACGCGACGATTCATGAGGAAAGTGGTGCCGCGTGTCGTCTATCGTTATCGGGTTCAGCCTCTGGCGAGACTTCGATGCTTGGCGAGGACATGAATCCTCGCGTTCCCGAGCGTTCAACGTGGCCACTCTTAGATCGTGCTTAGAGTATATTCGAGATCGCCGCTAGAAATCCTTCAAAACGAACACTCCAACATCAATCACAGTAGAGGAGCGCAACGAAAAATGGGACACTCTGAAATCGTGGAGCAAGTTGATCGTTTGCTCGTACGTTGCGGCGAGCGTGGTCTCTTTTAAACGAGAGCTCCGTGTGCAAAGAAAAAGGTAGAACAACAACGGAAGTAGGTAACATACTTCGTTCGATTTGTTAATCGATTAAAGCTCAAACCGTGGTGGCACAAAATAGGGGACACTCTGATCACGATGTAAGATGGACCAGTGGATATAATCGATTTCAAGAAATAATAATAAAAAAAAGATATATATATCTATGTATATATATAAAGAGAGATAGAGAGAAAGAAAGAAGAATCTCTGCAAGAAACGTGATCGTATTAAAGAAGAAGGGGGAATAGCTAAGTAATAGTCGACATTACCTTCTTCGAGTCCGTCGTCTCCGTCGCTCATCAGCTCGTCGTCCGAGCAGATGTTCAGTACGTTCACCAACATCTCTGTGACTGTAAAACAAGAACGAGGGAACCGTAAAACGAGACGAATTCGATTCTGAGACGTTCAATTTACGTCGATCCTACTGATCCTGCTGGAATGATAATCAGGAGGAAGCATACTTACCTTTTTCACCTACAAATGGTAGGGACCACGTGAAAACGTCCATGAAGTTGGGCAGCCAGTAAGGATGCGGTGAACAGTTGAACTGCCTGATGTTCATCACGTTGTTCTCGTACTTCAGCACCGCTGCCTGCGAATAGTCAACGAAAATCGCGCGTTCTTTATCGTCAGTAAAAATAAATCGCTGAGGGAGACTTAAGAGGAATTTTTCTGGAATCGAGCGACTCACTTTGTTGTTGTAAACGTCGAGATAGTTGGGCGCGCTGAAGATGGTGATTAGCGATGGGAAGCCCGTCGTCTGCGATTTCCGGTACATGCGGTAGCCCGCGTCCTGTGCCTCGTGCGCCCTTATGATGCTCAGCAGGTTGTTGTTCTGCAGGAAATCGCAGCACGCCGCGTAACTATCGAAAATAATCGGATATAAACGATCAGTCTCGAGCAACAGCGAGATCACGCGAAAATTTCGGCTGGAAACGCGACGTAAAACGTCGAGGTGCGCGATGGTCGTCGGGGTCATAGCGTTCGAGGTATTCTTTAGCGAGGCTGAGAACGCTGTGGCAATTTCGTAATGGCAGCGCGGCTGTAAAGAAACCGTTGGAGATGTCCGTGTGCTCCTGCACGGTTCGCAACGTCGTAGAATCTCGAAAGACGGGCTCGTAAAAGCTCTCACGTGAGAACACCGTCTACCCTACTTCTTCCACGTTCCTCCTCGCCCTCGTGAACGCGGCAACCTTCGCCGGATCGCGGTCAGGTCACGCTCGAAACGCGCGCAACGCCGTTCGATCACTTTGCGTTGCTGGTTAGTCGTTTCACAGCCAAGCCTTCGAGGCGATCGTTAACTGTACGATGAAAATGTGTCGCTGGGACGTAAAATTTTTAACAGAGGTTCACGGAAACTTTGTATCCTCGAGTTCATGATCGAGACCAATTCGTGGGGACCCTGGCAAGTTGGAAATTGAACGGAAACGATCCCATCGACGAGCGTAGCTCGCTGGCTTTCTGCGAGCACCGACTGTCCGTCAGGTTCGACACAATGGTCTCGCTTCGCGGCGAAATATTGCGCGTTTTAAACGGCCGCTGGTGCTGGCCGATGATTTATCGCGGCGGATTGAAAGAGCATTTAATTTTAGCCGAAATACCAGCGTCGCCGGACCGCGTCCGGTTTTACGGCGATTTCCACTGCCAAAACTATTGCTGGTCGGCTGTAAAACCAGGAAGTTACAACCTCGGAAACCGAGCGCGACGAAGTTTCGCTGCTACCAGGGAACATTAAATAGAAATGAGCGAGAATAAACCGTTACGGTTCCCGAAACGAGACTGATCGGTGTTTGCGCTGAACTTCTTCGAAAGTACGGGACGAAAACGGGGGGTGACTTTTGCCAGGAAATCACTCGAAACGTTTCCTCCTCGAGGAGAAAAATGGCGGGTGCGGTGATTGAAAAGCCTGAAGGGTGATCCTAGAAACGAGGAGGGAGAAGGGGTGGAACGTTGGAACAAAGTGGTAAAATAAATCCGTTGCCCTACAACGACAATAACAGGCGGCAGCAAGCCACCGCGAATGGACGCGCGCGTGTGTACGTGTGTACGTGAAAATTCGTTCGAAGGTTGGCCGGAAGTAACGGCGCGGGGGTGGCTTGAAACGCTCTCCGACAATTTCGCCGTTGTAGTAGTCGCACGCGAGGCTACACGCGAAAATTTCGCGATAAACCCTTCTCTCGGTTTCTCTCTCTCCCTCTGTCACACTTTCTCCCTCGTTTTACCACCCCCGCGCGCGCGCCCCGTCCCACGGGTTAAGTAATTTTATCCGGCTGATCGAGCGCGATAACTGAACCACGGACCAAGCATTTATAAATTATAATGCGCCCGATAAATCATCGGCATCTGACGGGGGTCATCTCGCGAATCGATCGACGCTCGCGTTTCTCGTCGACGATCCTCAGACGGACGAATCAATTAGCTAATAAGCTACGTCGACCGCGTTTACTGCCACTGATTATCGTCAGACCGTGGACACGCTCTCTCGTGACAACGAAGCTACTTGAAGAAGTTGTAACTGGATAATTTTCAGCGAACGACATCGAGACAAGTCTCGCGAGGCAGTGGTTTCCGACGTGGCTGTTCCGCGAGGTCATCAGCTTCCGGTGGAACGCGTTTGTACAACGTGCTCGAAGCTTTTTAACGATCGACAAGCTAGCGAATACTTGGAACAGACTGAAATACGAAGATACTCGAAATTATGCGCGATTGATCAACGCTACCAGTGTGAGCGATGCATAAGGGTAGTTAGCGGCCTTGCCTTTACCTTGGCTCGAGCGTTTCTCACGGGTCCTTGGCCGGGTCAGTTATAGGCGCGCGAAAAAGGTCAGTCGACTGACGTCTAGCGCTTAATTTGTTTACACGAACACACCAGCCGTGTTCCGACGTGGACGCCATCGACGCCCGCCGTCGCGGTAGCCTTCCGAACGCTGTTAACCGAGAAATCTCCTCGAAGATAAGCTTTTACCCTCGTCGGACGAGTCTTTTTAATTGATTTCTGCTCGGAACGAAAACACGGCAGAGCGATTACGGACGACCGTAATTCTTTAAGCTTCTTCTCGACCCTAATTAGAGACAATCTGGCCAAAAGTCTGGCGGTAATTAGTGTACTAATAATAATAATATTTCGCGGGGAAATTCTTATCCTGCCTTTTTCCCTCGCGCAAAGCCCTAATTAACACGAATTTCCTACGCCATCGTGGGTCGAAAGTTCGCAAGAGCTTGCGCGAACTTCCGCTACATCGAGCAAGGACAAACGTTATTAAGCGCTGCGCGACAATTAGGCGCGATCGCTTCGTTTATCGTCGATATTTTCGGACAAACGCGCAATTCGTTCAATTGGCACGCGAGAGAGAGTGAGTAGGTCCCCAAAATTCGCGTTGATTACACGATAGGGTAAAAGCGAGTGTAAAATTCGAAGCGGAACGCGCGGCTACCAGTAGCGCGGGTCGATGCGTGGTCAGACCCGCGGACTGAAGTAGCTCGACCGCGGACGAGTTTAAACGAAACACAATCCACCTTCATTAGCCTGGCTGATTGTCGACGCGGCCTAGTTGAATCGCAGTTCGTAAACAACGCTAATCAGCCACCGCCGTAATTGTCGCGTTCCGGCAGGAGAAACCGCGCGGCTGCCCAGCCAGGCACGAGGAAGCTCGCGATCGCAATTTTCTGCGATCAAACGGGTTCATGGTAATGAAATTATTGACCGTCGATTTAAATAAATCATTTTTCCAACCCCCTCCTCTCGCGAGAGAACAAATAAGCGAATTAAACGGCTCGACGAAGTAGAGTGACGTGTTGCTCGAAACGCACGCTGGTGTTCCGTTTTAATCCTCCTCTTAATCCATCTGTACTATTTCGTTCGATGGCTTTAATAACAGTCGGCTTTCCGCGGTTTCGATTTATTTAATTCCGCAACGAAAATTCGCTACCAGGGTTTGAGGCGAGGTATGTTTTATTTTTTAATCGAAATCGCGCACGCCTCGTTCAATAGAATCGCTATTCATCCTCCTCAGTCGTGCGCGCAAACTTCTCGACTGTGTTCCTCAGCATCGAAGCTACAGCTCGCGACACCAGCGGTGCCTTTTATTTTCATCTCGACGAACCACGCGAGAGTCTTCTCGTGGTATGTAGTATTTGTACAAACTATTTTTCGTTCCGTTTTATCAACTGTCGCCAGAGTATTAAACGTATCTCTTAGAAGATGATGTTCAATTTCGATTAAAACACAGTCGACGAGCTTCAACAGCGGGACAATGAAATAACCGTGAACGACACGCGCGCGAAATGTCTTCGGTTAACGATCAATCTGCACCCCGTGCAAACATCGAGCGCACCCTGTGGTCATCGATCAAAACTTGCCGCAGTGCCCGCCCTGGGATCCGTTTCATTCATTACCGCCTCTTAACGGACGTCAATCCACTCGGTGGTTCCATGAAAAAAAAAAGTAAAAAATAAAAAAGGGAAAAAAGAACCGTCGATCTTCAACTCCTTTGTCTCGGTTTTATCAGAATGTTAATATTTGAACGCGAACAGAGAGAGGACCTCGTTCGTTTTCGCTGGTCCATTTACCGATGAGACACGTTTAAAAAAAAGATGGACCAGAGAAAGAAGGAACGTTGATCCAAAAGACCCTTTGTCCCTTCGATAGAATTACATCACCGGCGGTTGTTCAGCGGGCAGAAAGAATTCGCGATACGCTTGAAACTTGCATCAAAGGAACCGCGATTCCAAACCGGATCCAGCGTTAACGATCCAGTGGACGAGAAACGCAGCCACGAGCACTGGTTATTAATAATCTTCTCTCTCACCTGTAAAAGTACGAACAACCCCTGACGCTGTTGTGGGAGAAGTGCTCCGCGTTCTTCTCGTTCCCGAAGTCCTCGAGGGGATCCGACCAGAGCAGGTCGCACATCGGCCCGAACGCTGGCGGCTCTTTGAACCTGTCCAACTGAAACAGCAAAGTCAACATCGATCGAATTAGTCGGGAGCAGCGTCTGTGGCGCAGAGGCGAGCCTCGCCAGTAGTGTAAACGCATCCCGCGCCTAATTATCTAAAACGGTGGATGGAACCCCCGGGCTGGAAGTTTCTAATTAACGGGGTTACGTTTTCACGTCGACGCGAGCGCCTCTGCGATCTCGCGTTCCGGCTACGTTCGTTTGTTCGCACGAAACTCGAAAAGGGGATAGTGAAACGAGGGTCCAAAGGGGGTGGTGGGCACCAGTGGACGATCTAGTTGGAAAAAATCTGCTCGAGAACATTCGACGTACGCCAGATCTGTACACGGATGGGCTTCCGTTCAAATATTGACGCCGCAGTCGGTTCAAGGACTGTCACGGAGGAGGTCGACGAAAATGCAGAATTCGCTGACAACCCTCGCGCCCGAGGAGAGAGAAAAACGAAGAGGCGAAGAGTGGTTTACGCTCGTCCCTTCTCGATGAGACGAGAAACCGGATACACGAGCCACTTATTTACTTGGAGGAAGAGCGGTACCGCGCAGACACAGTCGCGGAGGACAGATTCGCTCCTCGAGCGATGTTTCCGCGTCATAAAGCATTCACAAACTGTGGCCTAGATTTATTCCGGGGCCTCTGTCGAACCGTTCCGCTGGAATCAGAGAAAAATCGGACGAGTTCCACCCCTGCCCTCGCCCGTTCTCCAGCGGATGTCGAAAGGACCGCCGCGCAAAGACGCGCTTTAAATATTTCAACCCCTTCCCAGTCGACTCGACTGGTCTCTTCTCCATTTTTCTACGCTCCATTTCGAAAACCCCAGCTTCGTGCTACATTCGAGGGGCAAAAAGCACACGCGTTTCGACGAAATTGCAATCGAAACCTAAATGTTAACCCAATAACCTGATTACAGTTCGCGTGGAAATCAGCGGAAATTTATTTACTTGCCACTCCGCAAGAAACCCAGGCTCGATCCGCGAGAACAAAACCTACAGAGAGACAGAAAAATCGTCGATACCGTTGTGTAATTAAAATAAAATAAACTCATCGACGAGCTCCGTCGCGGAGGATCCTCCTCGGCGTCGAAACGTTTCCGATAATTACCCCGCTGGTGATTACCCAACTGCGAGGGCTGATTTAACGTTGACGTATCGACGTTGTCTACCTGTTTATCGCGCGACAGAGAACCGACTCGTGGACTAGCAAGTTTTGATCATAATGGGCAACGCTAATTATGTTGAATGGCGTTAGTATACCGGGGACGGCGCGTAACAGGCTCGACGCTGCGTGTGCGCGTGCACAGCCACCCTTCTGAAACCAACGGGGGTGAGGGGCGCAGTTTACAGTGTAACGAGCTGTTCGCGCCTAATAATAGCAGACGTAATATCGGTGGCATTATTGCCTTTGCCAAAGTGGCTGTGTCGTTCTCGCCTCTAAATCCGCGTTAACTTCGAAACGATCGAACGCGACCGACTAACTTAACCGCGTCCCTGCGAGTTTCCATCGGCAACGTTCCCTCGTGTCGCGAGCGTGAGAACAATGCGCCATTAATTTTAATCGTAGCTTAGAAAAGTATACGTCTGATTCGATGGAAGAGACATATCGTTTCAGAGGGACGCGAACGTCATCGAGGCACGTCTGACCAGACGCGCTTCCTTTCCACTGACTCGCGCCTCGAACCGCGTACACCGTCGACAATCGAGTTAGCCCCGCGGCTGGGGCAACTGTGCGGCTACACGTGGCAAAGTTTCAAGCGACGTTAGGAACTTGTTCCCGCGGACGATCGCCAACGAATCGTCGGGTGGGTATCGTTCGCGGTGGTCGAATTTCAGCCGGAAGTTGGTAACGAAAACGGGCTCCGCAGAGGCGGCGACAGAGCGGGCGAATCGGTGGCCAAAACGTACGCCATTGGGCAACCTTCCCGTGTCCGCGGTCCCTGTGCCCTCTGATTTTCTTCCTCCTCGCCGGGGAACCGAGCCAACGATTGCGCATGTTTCGGTATAAATTTCCGCGCTGACAGCCGTCAGGATGTACAAGGAATCGAGCAAGGGTCGGAGGGGGATGGAAGGAGGACTTATGAAATTCCGTGCCAGTGGAACAATTCCGAAAGTTCTCATTAAAGTTTCCTCGGTTAAACCATAAATATCGCAGCGAAACCGAGCCATTAATAACCGTCTCCTTTATTCAACGCGCGTCTCGCCGTTTTTACGAATCACGCGAGACGCGAGGCCCCCGCTGACGAACTACCCGCGCACCCCCTTGCGTTCCCGTGGCAAATGGGACGACGACGATTGTCGAGGAGCTTTTTACGAGCTTAACATTTCACCGCGTCGCGTTTCAACGGCGTATTAATTGCTCGTTAACTTCGCCGGTTGCCACGCGGACGAACGCGAGCCTGGCCACAAAGGAACGCGCGCGGGCCTCGTTGGCGTCGTTTCGACTTAATTAATCGCGGATGCGACGCGACGCGGAGGACCTCGATCGACCCTCGAATATCGCGCTCGCGGATCGACGAGAGCCTCGTTTCCTCCGATGGATCTCTTCGAAACGTATCGAGTGTCGGATCGCGAACAAAAACGTATTGGCACGGTGCGGATTGTGCGAGAAACAAAGGTGAACCCACCGCGCTCGCATACAATTTCTACCGTTTGCCGCGAATAAAATGACGAGAAAAGAGAAGCGGCACAAAAGACGTTTGGAGGATGAGAGAGGGACGGAGGGATAAGGGAGAGATCCGGGAAACCCTTTTCCATTAACGAGAGACAAGAACGGACGCACGCGAAGGCGTAGAACAACGCGGAGAACGGTGGTAAAAGAGGAATGGCGGAACATTGCGTCTGTTCTAGCGGATTGCGTGGTATTTCTCGTGGGAGAGGCAAGGGTGGTTAACCCTCTTCTTCCAGCTGCCCTTTTTTGTTCGCAGTGTTCCTCTCTCTTTCAGCTGCAACAACCGCGGAAAATAAGGCGCGGGGGTGTAGAGGGGCGGTGGAGAGGGAGAAATCGATGCGCGGGGGGAATAAAGGGACCGAAACTGGGTGAAGTTCGAGCAATTGAAAATATTCGCCGGGTAGTATCCGCGATAATTTGCATCGACGTTATCGGTTGTTCCCCGATCGCCTCACCCGATATTTCAGCAGCGCAGGAAGAACTCGAATCGCTCCATTCTGGCCGAGTTCCTTCTCTTCTCGCCCTCCTCACTCCTCCTCGAGAGAAGTGCGGCTATTTAGGCGATACGATCCTTTTCACGTGCTACTCTTTTCTTTCGCGGTCGATTCTCTTTCTTCCTGCTCTTTTTCGATCGTCGAAAAGCTTCGATAGTAGGCCACAGTGCATTGTTCCTGAAAATTGATGGTACATCGCTCGCGTCTCTATTTCCAACGCGTTTCTAATGCAATTAAACTAACTGCCCCTCTTCGTTCCCAACGTCTACGCTCCGCGAAACCATAAAACTTTCATCTTCGTGAAAAAAATTTCATCGTCTACTCTCCGCCACCAAAAAGCGGCAATTTTCTTTCACTTTCCGCCCCTCGATTGAAACGCGCCGCCGTCGAGCAATAAAGACGATCATTTATTTCCTGGACAGGGTGGGTCGAGGCGTGTTTCCATCCTCGTCGCGGGTCCATCGACGATCGTATGCAGAATATGCTCGAAATTCCAGTGGTGTCGGCCGATGTCGGCCAGGGGGATACCCGGCGACTATGCAATATTTATCAGATCGAAACCCCTGCCGCCTGCCCCTGTCGTGGATAACCTCTCCCGTTCTGTTATGTATTATTCCGCGATGCTTCTATGTAAAAGGCGGGGTCTTGCAACCGCGAGCAAGCGATATGAATACCAAATGCTTGGCCGGGGAATACACGGGCCCCCTCGCCTCCCCTCTCGCCATTCGCACGGTGACGACCTTCGAAAACTGGCCTAAAACCCACTGAGAGCTCTCCCCGTCCTCTCGTCGCGCACGTGGATAAAGGGAGGAGCGATTCGCTTCGATATCGTATCACTTCCGGTGGAGCCCCTCCGTTCTTCTCTCTCTTGCTTCGATTACGAGATCTGCCGTTGGAGAACCATTAAGCTTCCTTATGGCGAGCGTTTGGGATTTTGTACATTTTCGAGGTCCGCCCCTCGAGCTTTCGAAATATTTTAATTGAAAGGATTCCGTAGCTCCGCGTTCTTAATTTGTCCGCGAGTGCGAGAAACGGCAGAAGAAATTCTAACGAAGCTAACTCTCCTGAAATTCTCATTTTCCAAGTTATAATGGGATTTCTTTGGAAGATCAAGTTTTATTTCGCAACGTTCCTCTTTTTCTTCCCTTTAACAAGAGGAATCTCCGCCTGGACGAGGGGATTTCCGTTAAACGATCACAATGGAAACGCGAGTGTCCAGAGCCGCTCGTAATAATTGCATTTACAGGGGGTGGGTGGATGCAACGCGCCAGCCCCAGCCGCTGTTGGATCAGAAACGGAGAACATTCCGCGCAACTAAGTCGCAACTATTATTTAACGGCGGAACTTCCGCCGGCTGAAAGGAAATTAGCCCCGGGTCGAGTCTAGCGCGAGACCGGAGGGTTTTTCATTTATGCACGCGATTGTATTATCAGACGAACAAAAGCGTCTGCGGGGGATGAAAAAATTCTTGATCCCCTTGATCCAGCCAGAAGCTACCCTTATCCCCTTTGTTGCATTTCGCGGTACGTCTCCTAGTGTCTGCTAAAATTCAACGCCATATTACGTCTACGAATTCTCGCGATATCAAACGTCTTCCTACTATTTCATCCCCCGATTTAATGTTTCATCGTGAGAATCTACGCGTCATGCAATAGCAAGGCCAGTCTCTTTGATGAGCTCGTTTCACATCGACTCTGATGGTTCTTTGCAAAGTCTGCAAACATAATGCTTTGCTCGATGAACGACGAAAATGATTGACGGTTCAAGATCATCTTCTCGGAAGCGTTTGGATGCTCCGACTGATTAAAAACGACAAAAACACTCGTTTTCTCAGAGCACGTTGCACTTTTAAAACGGGAATCGTAGCTCGAAAAGGAGATCGAGCAACGCAGAGGAGCGATTACGCTCAAAGGACTCCCGTTCTCTACGTGACCGTCGCGAGACTCGTCGGATACACCCCTACGCGGAGCCAGACTGCGACTAAAACAGAATCACGAGATCTCCCACGCGGCGATAATGAATTTCTCCCCGACGAATTCAAGTTCACCGGCTCCTGGCGAACTTTCGTCTCACCGGTTCTCTTCTATGGGCACGGTAAAACACGGAACTTCCACCCGCGGGAGAAGTTTTAACGACGCTTGTAAAACACCCCCGGCGGCGTGCGTCGAATGCGCGGACGGAAACGGGCGCGCCCTTTTTATTTCCTCCTCCGCCGCCCCGTACGTGACCAGCGGAGAACTTCCACGGTCGACTAGCCAAGATTCTCGCTCTTCTTTTTTCTTCTCCACTCACTCTCCTCGCTTCAGCCGGTTCGCTCAGCCATTCTAGACCACCCCTCGCCTTCCACCCGACGTTAACCGGCTCTACGTGCAGGTTATTACGGCGAGTTCCTCGCAAGAGCGTGTTACGCGGCACGCATAGGTGGCACGCCAGGCCGCAGTGCCGATTAAGTTAATAGCGCCGGATAGAAAGCACGCAGCCGCTATTTAAAGCACAAACTGCAGCGTTGCGGCTGATAAAATGCACCAGGTGTTCCTCGAGCCGGCTCGAGGGCCCCCTCGATGCGTCACGAGCCGCGGTCGGTTTCTCAGCCGTTGTCGTTTCGCTGGCTAATCCTCCTCTGCTCCTCTCTTCTTCCTTCCGTCTTATCTGTCGGAGTATCGCGAAGAAATTCTGAATGGGAGACTGGCGAGAACCCCGAGGAAACAGGTGCCTCTTCTCCGCGGACGTATTAAAAGTTTCCGGCTCTCGAGCGGAACGGTAATTGGTTTCGAGATGTGAAGATTTTCGAAATCGGAGCGAACGGCTTGGAAAAATTGCCGGTTTAAACTTGCCTGATGAAAGTTACCTCCGAGAGTTCGACGATGGAACGACTTGGAATTTAATGGCCGCGGGTTTTACAGGGGACTTGCTTAAATTAGAAGCTCCACGACCTATCGGAGGATTAATCAGGCTCGAAGATTCCGAAATACGAACGCTCGCAGTTGTACAATTTTAATCGTTCGCAGTAATTCGTTCCATTCGTGTCACGTGGTACTGGAATTTTCAAGAAATCTTTTACTGCGACAGTGAAACGAGCGATTTGTTCGAGAAACAGCGCCGTTTCTTTTTCAAGAGATCCAACAGGGATGAAACGAAGCATACGGGGGTGGTTTCACGGTCTCTCGCGTCTGAAAGGGTTCGAGGATATCTGCTGGGGCTCTCGATCTCCATATCAAGCGTATTACAGCTGGGCTTGATAAAATCGCTCGGAAATAAAACATTGGATCACGCTGGTCGAATCGCGGAACCGGATCACGGTTCTCCAGCGCGCGAGCGGTTCCCAGCGGCGTTGGTGCACGCGGCTGGAATTCCTTATCCGTGGCTGTAATTCGCGGCGCGAGCTCGCGGGTAAATAAAGAAAAGCCTCGAGGGACTTTGCGTTTCGTCGATCGTTTCGAAGGCTTTGTACGCGAGCCTTGTGCCGGCAACAAAGTGTCCAGTTAATTGCTTTCGCCCTTTGCTACCACCCCGGACTATCCGTTCAAAGACGTTTCTGAACACAACGGGCGGTTTCTTGAAATATCTCGCTTGTTACTCGTTCGAATTGGTAAACTCTAGATTAACCGCGGATTACCAGCATCCTGGCTACAGTCTGCACGCGTAAACAGGAAGACAAAACGTGTCTCCAGTCACCGACGAAGCCAATCTCGTTAGCTCGGCGGTCTTGAACGCGTCGCTGCGAATGGATCGGTGAATGGGATGGCAATTGAATAGCGAGCAAATGGGTGTTCGTGTGCCGCCAAATCCCACCCGTGTCATTAAACGCCGCTAACATTTACCAACCCATCAGTCAATATTAACGAACATCGACGATTTTCCATCCACCGTTGCACACTCTCGAGAATCTTCGCGACAAAAAAGGAAGCAAAAAAATTACGCGCAGCATCGCGTGACGATAAAACGCGTTAGGAAGCACGAACGCTCCGCTGGAATTGTTAATTTGTTGATTCGTTTACGTTACGCATTAATATTCGCTCGCGGCGGATTGGCAAAATATCGCGCTGTCGGCATCAATTAACTTGCCGATTTATACACGATCGGAATCCCTCGCGCGTTATCGATTCACCCGATGAAACGGAACAGATTGGACGACGGGACACGCGTAATTCGCCCTGGACGATCTCGCGAAATGAATTTCCACGTAAACCATATTGCGCGCCGGAAGATAACGATTGTTTTACGGGATAAGCCTCCCCAGTCGTTATCGCGATTCTGACACTCGTCGTTAATTGATCAGCGCGCGAATACGACTACCGCGGTTAGCAGCCATTTTTTTTTTAGATATACACAATCTATCCACTGTTTCACTGTGTGAAAAATAATAAATCGACGAGTAGAAACGAACGAGTGCACGCGTAGAATCGCGTGCGTGCTCGCTGCGTCAAGGTGGACACCGTTTAGGTGAACGATCGATAGAGCAGGTGGCAGCACATCGGTTCCCTGCCGTTTCCGGTGCTCCATCACAGGTCAGGCTCCGTCGAAGCCTGTTTCAGTCTGTACGAGTGGACTTCAACACGATCTAGGTTCGCGTCTATCGAACGAGTGAATCTCTTTCTTCATAGAAATCGATTTAAGGGTCGAATAGATCCAAAAGTGAGATTGGTTCACTCTTGGAGACCACGTTTTTTCGTTCAGATTTTAAAACAAATGAACAGAGGCGAGGATAATGGAATGAAACGGTCTACTCACTTTGCGTATGTCTTCTAGATTATGGATTTCCGGCGAGAGTCCACCGTGCACGCAGAGGAACTGTTGGTTCATGAGGGCCGCCAGCGGCAGACAGTCGAACGCGTCCATGCACGCGTCGTACACCCTCTCCGAGTACTTTATTTTACCTGAAAGCAGAAAACGGCGAGCCCAGTCAGACGCGTCGATTCACGCGTCGTTCAAACGCGATACACACTCGTCTGTCGCGGACGAGCCGCGTTTTACTTTCTTTCCCTTTTTTTTTTTTTTTTTTTTCTCCAGCTCGCTTTTGTTCGCTCGAGCTGGACGGTGTCTTTGTGTCGCGAAGAAACGTGAATAGGCTGCCGGAGGCGGAGGAAAATCGGGGGAAAGTTGGTCTGCGAGGTTGACTGGCTGTCGCTCGAAATGTTATTGCGAATGGAACGACAGAGCAGTCTTTGACGGTATTGTTCTGTCACGTTTCACGCGGTTCGAATCGAACATTTATACGTTCAATTCCTCTCGATTTAAAACAGAGACAGCTCAGCTTACAATTTAGCTATCTTTGTAGAATTAGAAAATGAAATTACATCGGCTTTAATGTTCCTCGATCGTCCGTCAAACAATCGAATCGATCGACTTCCGTTTCGAAACTTCCCGCCCAACTGGCGAACTTGCCAAAGTCATCGAACGACCAACTCGCAGACGTTCGATTGTTAGCTCCAAGTTACCCTCTCCACCCCCGATTCTTCTGCAGCCCTCGACTTTTCTCGTGGCGACGTTCGAACCGCGAACGGAGCGTTATCGGCGTCCGCTGAAAGGTTCGATCCTCGAGCAAACTCGAGGCTCTGCTCGCGAGCATTTCGAGTGACAGCCACGGCCAGCAATCTGTTCGAGTTGACCGTCGTCGACAAATCTTGCCGGATCGACGACCGCTCGTTTTATTGACAGGGGATCCTTCTTGCTCGCGAAGGGTTGGACGTCGGTTAGGGTCGACTCGACGCTCCCTTCGCGGTCTTACAACGCTCTCTCGTCTTGTCCACTCGACGATCCAACCACGATGGTTCTTTCGCGATCATTCGTCGCGTGTTTTCATCGTCGCGAATCAAAAATTTCACTCTAAACTCTTTTCAACCCCTTCGACATCGTCTCGTAGCTACTCTACGTGGACCAGAGTTAGAGACGGATACAGAAAATGGGGGCGAAGCGATTGAAAAGGTATCCGTTCGTAATGGAATTGGTTAATTACCGTCGAGGATGCAGATCGTCGAAAGAAGCGTTAATTAAAGGGGGAACCGAACGGTGGAGGCAAATTACAACGTTCGCGCCTCTGATTTATTTCGATCCGCCGTGGAAGTGTTCCTCGCGGGCATCCCTCTCTGCCGCGTGGCGCAACGGAAACGGGCCGCGGCTTAACTCCGGAATCGTTCCGTTCTTGACTTATTTATTCGGGTCAAAAGCTCGCAAATGAGCTTTCTGGAGTGTCCCGGTGCGCGATGTCTGACTGGCATCAAAAGAAAGTCAAGGGGACGGAGCCTCGATCCCCCTCGTTAATACAACGAGGGAGCCGTGAGCGGGAAAGGAGGACGGAGCCAGGAGGAGAGTGCGCGCACGGTCGTGTATTTCGGGTAGGAGGCGTCGTGGACCGTGTGCAATTAACAGAGCCAAGGGAGGAACAGAGCTATCTCGATCGACGGTAACACTGTCCAATTAACGACCTCCCCAAAATTCGCACCGATGAATTACGCTCCCCGTTTCCTCTTTTGTACGCGTTCGTTTCCGGATAACGCCAAGTCGCGCGTTTCGATCATGGATCTCAGCTGGTGCCAGGATAAAGAGGAAAAGTATCGACGCGATTGAAATCGCGGGGGAAACGCGATGGCGGGTTAACGCGGGGCTCGTAAATACACGCGGCTTGACCCAGTATCGGACAATTTTCCAGGATCGATACGGTTTTCCGCGAGCCGCCTCCGCTGCGCCACGCAGACGAAGAGAGAGAGAGAGGGTCTCGAGATATCGTTGATTGCACGCGGGACCCTCTGGGATCCACGGAATTGGATGGGGCGAGCGCGAGAACGCGGTTCGCTCGATGGATCCTGGTACCGCGACAGTTCCGTTGGATCGTGATTGCGAACTGGTAGCGATAGTTTGCTGGAATTCAATTTCGACCGTTTCCACGCTCGCATCGATTCGACGTTCAGAGTCTGGCGATCTGTATGCACGCGTGCGGAGTCGAACATTTTTAATTGTAGACGCGGCGAAAACTAGCGGCTGCTGCGAACGTTAGGCAAACACAAAGAATATTCCCAGGGCACTCGATCGAAAGTGGAATAAAACGGGGAATAAAGCACGTGAAGTCGTCGGACAGCAATGGGCTGGGTATATTATTTAAACATCGAAAATAATGGAACCGCGCGTGCAGCGGAAATATCGGAGAGCATTTGGATCCTCCTCTCTACCGATAAAAATCGCTTTAGTTCGGCATTATAATAAACGACGTCGAGAGTTTCCAACAAAAGGAGACCGCGTGGAAGCCAGGGATCGAATAGTTATAGGAAATTCTTTGTGATACGCGAGCTGTTTTTCGTACCGATAACTATCCGTGTATGGGGTACGCGAGCTGGTGGATATTTCGACGCGTGGGTGCGCAAGGGCGCGTGGTCGAGGAGGGCCCTCGTCCCATCGGAAATCGATCGCGGTTCGTTGTTCGCTTGCGAAAGTTGGGGAAAATCGATGTTTCGCTCGTTTGCCTCCATAAAAAAAAAAAAAAGAAAAAAAAAGTACGAGAGAAACGAAAGAATCTCGACACACAGACGCGCTGAAATTTTTGTATCAGACTTCTCAGAGTACCTCTGACGAGCGAGATTTACTTACATTCTTGCTTAAACGTGAAGTATTCCGTGAGATGACGGCACTCGTGGTTGCCTCTGAGGAGAAACAGTGTGTTTGGATGGCACAGCTTAAGCGCCCACAGGTACAATACGCACTGCAACAGAGAAAAAGAAACAGTCATCATTCCGCTCCACGTTCCATTCGCTGGACAGCCACGTGGTAATTAAAACGCTCGATCCCTTAATGCCACAGCCCGCGGAGATTTAAATCGTGCACACACGCGACGCGTCGCTCTAATTTAAGCGCGGCTACTCCGCTTTCCGATCCGACCTAATATTTGTCGGCCTCGCAAACGACAACGCGAAAACAACGCGCCAGCGCGTATTTAAACGTAAACACTCAGCGTGGCAAAATAACGCGACACGATTTCGATCATCGGCTGGTAGATCGCGAACGGGGGTGGTTTCCGGGGGTGGTAATTCGGTGTTTTAGGAGAATTTTCGAGTTGGAAATTTAATCTGGTCGCGTTCGAGTGGCTCGTGGGTGGGTAACGCAAGAATGGAGGACGACGAGGACCGCGGCCCGCTTTATTTTCCCGGGAAATTTGCTTTTTATAGAGAGCCACGACCGTCGCGGCGGCGGTCGCGCGGTTCCAGCGTGGAAACGCGAGAGAGCTGGTTTCCGTGGCAGCGTTATTTATCCGGCCGCCTTTCTGCCTCTCGTCTCTATTTCCTCCCGGTCTCCACCGGCCCTCTGTAATTTATAACGCGCCATGAATTAAATTCGCTGCGTCGGAACGGCCTCGTCTCCTCGCGAGCTATTATAAATGCCCCATGGCTCTCTCGATTGCGTCACCTGCGCGGATTCGTGGAACCGTTTTGGCGCGCGATTTTCACGCGTTTCGAAAACGCGCGACACGTTTTCGCAGCGTCGCGTCGTCCTCGATCACTCGAGGATTCGCGAGCCCTCGAGGGACGCGGTCGATCGAGGCGGTCGATCGGTTCGCGAGGCGTCTCGAACAACTCGCTAGAGACGCGTCGCGGTTCGTGTTAATTATTTGACCGCGATGGCCGCCGCGCGACAGGAGACGACGAAATTAGCGGAACTGGCATGGATCGCGGAACAAAAGCGCCTACGCGAGGCCGTCGTTTACATTTCAACGCAATTGGCCGGCGTATAATTAATCTTGCCGCTGCTCGAAACGCGCGGTTAACGCGACCGCTCGTAACGAGCAAAGGTGAGGATTCTGGCAGAGACCGAGCGGATTCCTCTCTTCGATCTTCTCGAGTTTCCTTGGTTAAAACCATGCGGTATCAGAATAAAGCTGCGGGAAACCGCTCGCCCAGAGACACACGTACAAAATCGATCGACTCGACTAAAAAAAAACGTAGCTCGATCCATTCGACGAAAAACAGAGACTGTCTCGCACAATTTTTTAGCCAGAATTAGCTACGGATCGCGCTCAGTTCGCATCGACTAATAAATCATCCTCGACGAATAAAACGCATCGTCGTAGTGCACGCGTTCCTCGGTAAACAATCGTCGAGAGTTGGCCGCGGTCGCTGCGAAATCGATATCGAGCGAGGGCTGCAGCGCGAAAGGGAGGAGAGGCAGGAGGCCATCTTTTATTGATCGCGTGTATACATTAACCGTTTGTTTCGAATGCGGGTATCCACAGGTATTAATGCACGCTGTGCTCGCGACCCGCGAACAATCGCGCGCGAACAGCCACGAAAACGCAGCAACCCCGCCTCCACTATTGTCGTTCGCCATTCTGCTCCCTGGTAACGAGATTACGAGTGCATTTCCGTTTTATTAGCCGAGACGGCGGACGAGGAGGCCGAACGGAGGCTGGCAAGCCGCGTCGCGCACGGAAACGGTGGATTATGATAATTCGGGGGTTTTTACGAGGGCTGACGTTATCGTCGATCCACGGGGCAGATACAGCCGGTTCGAACGACGCGAAGTTAATGCCCGTGGAAAGTTGTAATCCGCGTGGACGACGGTCCTGTTGCTTTTATCGTCGCTTTTATCGCGTCCACGGAAAATACGGAGCACTCGCGTAATTTATTCGGCTATCGAAACGTCGCTTCGACGAATATACATTATTGTATCCTCGTGTCTTCGTCGTGGTCGTTGTTTTTATCAATTTATTTTCTTCCAGCGATCACTTGCTTCGCGACGATAACGTTCTATTCAGCGCGATCAACCTTTTGTCCGCGGGGGTGTAGGCGCGCAGTCGGATCGCGGGGTGCGTGCGATTAACAGCGACAACGAGGACGATCCGTCGAATCGTTTAGCGCAGCTGTGCTCTCTTTGTTCGTCCAGGAAACGGGCAGAGTAGCGGTTAATTACTCGTCGCGCGATTGTCCCGTTATTCGGGGGGCTGATTAATAGAAATTCGGAAAATGATCGATGCGCGCGTCCGCCTTTGTCCGCGGGCCACGATTATGCGCGCTCGTTATCCGTATCTCCATTACGCGTTATCGTATCCACACCCCTCTGGCTCCTCGCTACGACCATTTTCCTTTTGTTAGCAGACGCGACGCTCTATTTCACGTACACGCACCCGCGGTAATCCGCGTCGTTTCTAAAACGGAATTTCGCCGATTTAATACCCGCGCGCGGCTATTCGATCGCTTTCGATCGATCCCTGTCGAACCCCTTCGTCTCACCGAAAATGCTCGTTTCGAAAAATATTCAGCGAGCGTCTCTCGATGTCCTCTTCTTCCCTCGTCGATGAAACGATTCGCGCGGGTAATTTAGTCCGATCGAAATGGCGCGTTCTGTTTGCCACTGGAAATAGAACTCGTCGAGTATCGGGCATTTTCGTCGGTAACCGGATAAAGGAGAAACTGGCGCGTTTAAAAACGTTGAGTGGCACACGAAGGAATTCCTCGAAGCTGGCAGACGGAATGGAAATAAGAACGATTCCAACGTGGCTGCGACATCGACTGTATTACTTCGAAACGACTCGCGCCAGCGTACACACTTAAGAGGCGCGCGCGGAATTGAGAAATCCTGAGCGAGTACGTGGCTCGAGAATTTCATCGCAATTTCACCCTACGGGACGTCTCTCCCTTTTCTCCATCTATTTTTTTTTTTTTTTTCTGTTCCTCGTATCTCGTCGAGGAAATTTAGTCGAGTGGATCTAGGAACGAAGAGCAGGGGAGTCGCGAGATTCTCGTAGAATCTTCTTTAGATACTTATCCATTCGCCAAGAGTTGAAATTTCCTAGATCTTCTGTACTATTATCCTAAGTATCTCTTAAAATCTCGCCTGCTACCAGTGAACCATAAAATTCTTCTATCAAGTATTCGAAGAGGCCTGCTGATCGCGTGGAGAGTGGAGAACGCGCGCGCTCGTACGTTAATTTCCACCCCCTCGCGCGAGCGTCGCGTCTCGTTAGAACTGTTCGACGCGTTCAAAGGATCCTCGAACAGCAACGGGCAGACGCGTTGATCGCATTGTAGTCGGTGAGATTTTCAGACGGAACCGAGCGGTTAAGTTCAATAAAGAGCACCGTCGAAAGCGTCGCGATCTATAAGCGTGCGCGTACGCGGTATTCTTGTTTCGCTTTAGAAGAGGGTGGCGGCGGCAGCCAGAGCTCGCTCGAGACAATTCTTGGGCGTACGTGGCACAACACCGTTTAGCGGCCCGCCTGATTTATCGGCTTGGCAAACGGTCGTGTAACGTGCCACTCATCCAGACAACGTCGCCCATAATCATCGTGGGTGGCGTTAGTCATCGTGCCAGATTTCCCCGTCTTTGACCACGTTACTCCGCGTTTGTACGGATTAGCAGAGGCGTCTTGTAACTCTGCGCCCTACACTCGGAATAATCCCACTGGTTTCGAACGGCCAGCGTATAGAACGACACGTCCCAAAGCTTCAGCGGCGCGTGTATCGAAGCAGAAGACCGTAAAAATTCATCAGACGCGAATACCCACGAGAGCGATACAAATTGTTTAAAAGTGCGATCGAAAATTCAGCGTATAATCCTTCCATTAAGGAATCAATAAATTAATCCCGTCCGTACGCGGCTAGGTATAGCCTGAACGCTACAAACGAAGCCCCGGGAACTCCATTAAATCCCATCAAACTTTCGAAAAGGGAACAAACACAGTAGACGGTAATTACGGTGCAATTGAATCATGAAAGCGCCTCGAAAGTGCCTTTGCATCCCCCTGTCGGCCGCTGAAATTCCATCGTTTTTACCAGGCTCGCGTACCCGGGACTTTCTTTCGAAAGAAAACAAAAATACCTCGAGCAGCCCGCCCTCCTTCCACGGGGTTGACTAACGAGCCACTTAATTTCACTTTGTTAATTCGTTCGACTGTCTACTTTGCCCACGAGTCGCCCGCTTTCGCGTCCCACCCTTTGCGAGACCAGTGGAGCGTCGCTCGCTTCTCGCTCCCCTGTCTAACTATAATTACACGCTCAGGCTTTACCGCCGCGAAATCGTTTACCTGGCCATTGTGTCGCGGAGAACGACGCGCCACGAAATTCTCCCACGAACGCCTCTCGTTTCGTCTCGCGAACCGATCCAGCCTGCTCTTTCGCCGCCCTCGATCCTCCTCCTCGACCGTTCGCGAACGTCGACGCGTGCTAATTAAAGGCTGAACGGTGGTTTCACAGCTTCAATCCCGCGAATCGTCGAGACCCGTTCGCTTTTCTGCGGATTCGTCTGGCTCGTCTGGTTCTACTTGTCTTCTTGGTCGCGAAACGAGGTTCAACACGCGCGAGACGAATTCAGCATTGTGCACGATACGCGTACGTGACGATCGCGCGACCTCACGGTGATGATTCGTCAGAGCGCAATGTGTTCTCAGGGATGTCAGCGACGAGGGTGTCGCAGTTTCGTCGAGGGGCTTCTGTTTGACGCTGGCAATTAGCATTCTGCTCGCGATCGATCGTGTTTCGCGAGTTGTACATCAGGTTCCGTTTTCGTTCGTTTGCACCCTTGTTTGGGGGATGACGAGGCGAGTGAGTACGATGAGGAAGTTAGACGAAGTGGTCTCGAGTCGTTTGCATCGATACAAATATATAAAGTGAAGAAGCAAGAAAAAAGGAAGGGTACAGACACTTGAAAAGTATCGCGAGCGAATGGTCGCCACGCGAGTAGCAACCCTTGACGAAAAAACTTACTCGCCATCGATCGTGATTAATGGCGACCAGGCGAGAGAGATATGGGAGCCTCTTTCGTGAGCATCGTCGGGGAAACGTATCGAGAGACCAATTCCCATAAACCACCACGGCCATTTACCATCCCCCGATCTGGTTCCTGCGAACGATCACGGACAAAGGTCCCTCCGTCGTTGTAAGAGGAAAATAGAATCGCCTCTCCGTCTTTCTAGCCCCCGCCATTCCCCCATAATCGCATCATCGTTTCCACGAGATAATTCCGTGGTTGAATATCGGTAAAAACGAGCCGGAAACAACGTATCTCGTCTGGAGGGGTTTTGGGTTAGGTCCCTGGCCGGAAATAAGGCCAGAGGAGGACGCACGCGGAAGAACCCAATGAACGATATCGACGATCGAGCCGAGAGGGTCAAAGGATTGATCCACGCGCGGAATTATACCCCTCAATTTATATCCCAGCGTTCTTTTTTCGCACGCGTGTCATAACCATCTCGATTCGTTCCCCTTGTCCCTACTTTCCTCCCCTCGCGCCGCCCCAGGCTTGAACCACGCTCTTTTTCCCCCGATTACACGGCTTCGATCTTCTGTTTCTTGCTTCCCCTGGGATTTCTTTTATCCACGTCTGCGACAATTTCCCGTTCTCGTCTTTATTCGCGCCAAGCGGTTCTTGGCGCGTTCCACGCTATTTTATCCGTCACTTTATCTTCTAACATAATTTCTGTAAGCTACGAGGAATAGAAGACTTTTCATGCTCATTATTTTCGATCAACGTTCCGCCCGTCTTTTTCCCTTTTACACGGGATCTCTTTTGTCTCTGTTTATCCCATCCCCGAATCCCTCAGCCGTGTTCCATTTCCCCCTTTTTCAATACCATCCCACTTTCCCATCCGCTCTGCCCCGCGCCTTTTCTCTCCTTTTTTCAACCGAATAATCAATCCCTCCTCCATTTCTCTCTTCTCGCGCGTAGTCCCGCGCCGCGATCCGCCCTCTTTATTTTCTCTCCTCCTCGCCGGCTCGCTTTTCTACGCCGTATCCCGCGCTCTTAACCCATTTACACCGTCCACGCTCTCCTCTCCCCGCGCCCCCCTCGTTTCACCGTTATTAAATATTCCGTTCTCGCGCCCTTTCTCCTCTCCCTTTTACGATCCTCGGCTCTCGAGACTCTCGTCAACCCTTTCCTTTTTCCACGCCCCGCGCGACCTTCGCTTCCGCCGCGGCTTCGCCAGAGTGCGAAATGAGAATTCTGACGCGCGTGCCTTCCCGATGGACCACCACCACCACCACCCTCTCTGGTTTTCCCTCTGTTCGCCGCGGTCCGCTCGCTCCACGGAGGATCTCCAGCGGAGCGTATTGCGGATGGCGAGAGAGTATCGATCTCGACGGAGGCGCGGCGCGTCCTTCTTCGCGAAGACTCGCGTCGTTGCGGTCAGACGCTCTTAGAACGGACGGTAAACCACCCCCCGCGATTCTTCAATCCATTCGACTAAGGCTGACGTTCCTTTCATCCGACACGATCGACGGGACACCCTTTCGCGGTAGGCGATGTCGAGCAACCCTCTGGCGTCGCTTGTTTTTTTCTTTGCTCAACGGTTGCGCGCAGAGGTCTCTTTTAGTTCGCCACGGCTTCACGTGGAAGGGTAACGTTGAAACTGTCGCGTTGGTGTGCGTTAGATATTGAAATTTAATCTCGATCGAGGAATGGTTAATTAAGTATATGGTAATCTGCAGGAAGGAATCGTTTCTGTTCATGTTTCGATGCAATTAAAATATTTTTCGTTGATAGACTCAGGTATTTTTCTTTCGTTTTGCTCATGGAGAATAAAGTTTCCACTTCGCCTCGCTAACGAGTAGCTAATTAAATCAAGCTCACGCGAACAAGCTTGGCGTGTAAAACGTGCGAATTGCTTCTAACGGATCACTAATACGATTCTAAATAATTTTAGTTCACGAGCAACCGATTCGTCGCCAACGAAATTATCTCACAGCCAGCGTGTCCGAGCGAAAAGATAATAATCGTTTCCTCGGTTAAAAATCATCCCTCCCAAAGGCACGCTATCGATCAGAATTTGTTTCCTTTCGTTTCACTTAAAACCACACCGGAGAGCCTGGCAATTTTATAGAACGCCTCGATCAGGGTGCCTGTGGGTGCAGTAAATCGCGCGTAACTTTCGAACGGGGTGAATTACGATTCTCGTCGCTCAGTCGCGTTTCCAGAACAAACGTGGAGCATATTAATTGGTTAATAATCGAGGGAACGAACAAGGAAGGGAGAAGCGAATGTACGCTGGCGAAACCCTCGGGACATTGGAACTTGTTCGACGTAATAGATAATCTTGAACCAGCCGATGTTACGATGGATCGAATATGAAGCTTCTCGGTGAAGCTGCATTTTAGTTGTTCATTATTTACTTAACATCGTATCGAGTAAATAATTAACGATAATATCGTACGTTGTACCGCGTAAAGAATGTCCGTCGATGAGGTAAAGATTTTTCAAGGAGATATCGCGCACCGTTTCCTTCTGATCCCTCCTGTGACCCGTTTCAGAACGTAACTACGGTAGTTGGAAAGTTGGAACTCGATTTACGAAAGCGGTGCCCGTCGCGAAGTTACAGAGAGCGTGGGCTCCGAAAGGTATTATCGAACTTACCTCGATACTAAAATAACCCCTGTCCACATAATCGCCGAGGAAGAGATACTTTGTCGTGGAGGGCGGACCGCCCACTTCGAATAGCTTCATCAGGTCGTAGAACTGCCCGTGAATGTCGCCGCATACTGAAACAGAAAGAAAAATACCGCAATCGCGCCATTTTCCTCCACGGTTCTCCACCTAATTTTAAATTAACTCTAAGCGCTCCCTTTTTCGCAACGATAAAAAATACGAAAAGAAGAGGAGAAAATTAATTGCCAAGTACCACGGCCACGAGTGGCCATTCAAAGACCTCTCCGCCTTTCTCCCTTTTACTTATTCAGTTAATTTCAACCAAAAACCACCCTTAAAAATCTCGTTAAATATCTAGTTGTTCCCCAGTCTCTCTCGCGATTCCGTTAATAATTCACTATCCTCGTTCTCCAGTTTCCAAAATTCATCGCCTTCGTTAGCGTCCCTAAACATCCCCCGTTTCAGCCATTCCTCAATTAACCGAACCACTTTTTCACCGGGCCTGGCTAACAAGCGCCCTTAAAAAGTGCCCCATCCGTTACCCCGGCCAGGGTACCATTAATTTCGAGCAGCTACTCGCAAATTAGAATAATCGCCGCAGCAACGCTCGCCGCGGAACGATGGTTAATGCAGCTGGCTCGCGGAAAAACGGGGTTCAAGGTCGAACCGGGGGAAATTACCAGGCGCGATTAATCGAGCGCGATTAACGCGCGACTTCTGTCGAGTCGACTGCAATGGGAGGCTGGGCGAAACTTGCGAGCGAGCGTTCCCTCGGCGAAATTATCGGGCGCAGGGTGGTCAGGGATGGAAGGGTAGTTTTCGAGCGCCGCGGTCGTACTTGAGAAACTCCATAGACGGGGCTAACTCGGCCCAGTTACTTTCTTTGACGTTTACATCGCGGCTGAAGGTAACGGCTCACTCTGTCGCGGATTTACGATCGAACTAGCAGACACGAGTCGAAAATGGAATCCTCGAGCCAAGCTTTTGGTCCCTCAAGGGATGAAGATGGACGTGACGAGTCGAGAAATTTTTTACGTATCCAGATCGCAATTTCGTTCGAAAGTTTTTACACTATCGTGTATTGAAATAAAATGTTTTACTACTTGTTATAATAAGGTTAAATGGAAGCATGGTTACGCGAATCGCCAGTCCTGTTTCGAAGCAATTTACGCGAACGCGTGGCCATCGAATCCCGAGGTACACGGGTGGATTTGCTAGCTGATTTAAGCATCGCCATCCACGTCGTTCTCCATTCCGCTTCGGTTGCGTAATTCAGCAACAAGTGGCAACTTTCCGCTCGCTTATGTTCGATCGCCATCGAGGAGGCTGGGGCTCGTTGTCTGACCACGCGCCCGCCTACGCTACTTGCAGCTACGAATACGTGGAAAACTACTGCAACCACTTCCGCTCCTGCGATTTTCCGCGAAAATTATTTCGAGCTCGATCGACGAATGGCGAATGGTTTACGTTCTCGAATGTATCAGTTGATCGTCCAAGGAATGAATCATTTTCACACGATCGACTCGCGAAGAACGCGTGGTCCACGTGCGACTTCCGGGCAATCCGTTACGGGAACTCAGTCTTTCGAGACGTCGCTGATAGTTGAAACTTGTCGATGTGTTCTCACGACGTTATCGACGACACTGATACCTCGCACCTCGTTGTTTTTCCGCATTCATGGACTTCTTACCATGAAAACTTCCTTGAACGACTGTTTGAGAACTTCCTCCGTTCGAGTTCCTCGCGATCCTTCGCGACAGCCAAAGAAGCTGATTCGATCCTCTTTCTCGTTGAAGACTTGGTACCTTTCGTGGTCGAAGGAAACCAGACACTTGAAATCTTGGCGTGAAAGGGGTAGTTCGAAGGGATAGACTGTGTATTCACACACGAGAGGGGAAGAAAGAGAGGTTCGTTAATCCAGTTCGCTCGCGACCTAGTTTCAATTAGACGCGTGCGGGGCGTCGCGTGTGGAGAACGAGCGCTACACGGTGTCTCGTTATGCGTCCGTCACGTAACCACGCGTGCACGCACGCGATGGAAACTCCTCGACGAAAACCTCCCCCGTTTGCTATCGATTTCCACGAGTCCACGTTTCATCCGTTACTGGCCTTACTTTTTATTCTACATTAATTCGTATTTCTTTTTATTCATGTCTGAGTATACTTTTGCCTCTACTACTCCTTAATCTGCATACTTATCGTTAGATCACCCCTTCTCGAAGGTACTAGTAGAAAATATATTAGCTTCTCTTTTTTTTTAAACGACACGAATCAATCCCAAGCAGAATGTTTGCCTCACAGTTTTTGGGGTGCACGGCGAACCGGAAATCAGTTTCGTGGAGAACTCAACGGGCTCGATCGAGGGTGTTCTAAGACCAAGACTTCGCAGAGGTGGAAGTTTTATTGGAGGGAGCTTGGAACAAAGAGACGGTGGAAAGATAAACGGAGGCAGAAGTGAACGCCTCGAGCGACACGAAGCACACGAGACGACCAAATGTTTCTCCTCAAAGAACAAAAAAAAAAACAAAAAAAACGAAGCTTTCTTCTCGACGAATTGCTGACTCCTCGCGATTCTTTCTCCCTTTTCCACTTTCAAGCATCAAAATGCAACCAGAGAGTCGAACCAAAAGAAAAGCAGACGTGCGCGATTCGATGATAACTTCGAAAAACTCAGCATCGAGATATCGCTTTCCATCGTCAGACTCCTCCGCGGGTAGCGGTTACTTCCGGAAGGCGATCGAACCGGAAGAGGCGAGGAGAAGAAGAGGAAGAGGGCGTGGTGCATACGTGAGGGAAATACGAGAGGGACTCCTCTCCAGCGACGGTCGTTGTGCTTAGAAGTTGCTTAAGCTAATTGTGTGGAGCCGCCCCGGGAATTTCTGTTCGCCAGGGCTAATGGCGGAGTCGTAGTGGCTCTTCGCGGCGCTGTCCCACTCGAGCTGATTGAGTGCGCCCGTGGACCGATGCTACGAGACGATAATTTGCATCTGGATTATGTCGCCGTCCAATAACGACAAACGAGGCCGCTCGATCGGCCCGTTACGCTGCGAACATTTCTATCGACTCTTCTTCTAGAAGGCCTTCGCCACAGAACGCACGATCATCGTCCAACGTCTTGCAAAAGATACACGCTTCGTTCGATCTCTCAGATTCCGAGCGTATCGCGAGATGGCTAACCGCGACACCGTGACCTGGATATTTTAACGCGTTGCGTCGCGTTGTTACGCTGTTACGTGTACGGAATCAGCTCGAGTAAGACGCGTTCCAATATCCAACGAGCAGAGAAACAGAACAGAGTGAATTGATTCTTCTAATTTATTGGAAATCTTGCGAGCGATTAAGTGTAATAATCAGGGTGAATGATAGAAGGGTAGTGGCGAGGATCGAAGAACGAGCTCCCTCGACGAGGGCGTAGGTCGATCAGAATTCTGATACGAAACCGGTGGAACGGAAATTCGGTGGGGAATTCGGGTGAACGAAATTTCTTTGCCGCGGGTAAATTAATTAGGGCCAGGGTCTTTGCTGACTTCTTGGTTCGTACCAGCTAGACAAGGTTCGACTCGAATGCCCCGGTGAAACGGATTGGACGTTGTAATTCGTAGAATTCCTGCGTTTCCTGCGGGGAATCCCGATCGACGGTCACGCGATTACTCGCGAAACGCGCGTTTACGAACGAAGATCTCGGGATAAACGGGAGAGACGAGCGTTTAAAATGGTCGCGATGCTGATTTGCCGTGAATCGTTTAAAAAAAGAGGGAGAAGAAAAAGAGGGCTCTGCCTGGTTTTTCTGGGTTGAATCCGTTGCAGTTTAAAGGTCGGCCGCGCACAGTCGACCGTTTAAAGCCGACCATTCGTATTAATTATTCCCACGTCCGGCTGATTAACGAGCTCGCTCGTGCAATTTCTAGTCACGCTCGAGACCGACCTAATGATAATAAAAGGCAAAGAGAGGGAAAAACGAGGTGAAAGCGATGATTCGCTCGCCAGCCAGACGTTATCGATTCCTCCTCTGACTTTCTCTCTGTTTTTTAGCGATTTCGACGCACGATAAACCGGTTGTGAATTCGTCGGTTTTCCTGCTCTCCTCTCCTCCGATGAAATTGAAATAAAATCGCGCACGGTTAAACGAGTTCGATTCCAGAGATAAAACCGAGGGAAACGCTAGACGGGCGGTGGATGGTTGAGAATCGTGGCAATTAATGGGTCAAGACGAGCAATGGCGGGATAAGTAGCTGGTGGAGCGCGGGAGAAGACAAGTGTGTTGATGGAGCGGTGAGTAAGGCGTTGAATTACCGACTGGTTCGTTAAGGATCGAATCTCTCTGAGTCTCTCCTCGGTTCTCCTTGCGCGTAAAACTCCAAGGTAGCGTTGCACACTGGGTGATCTCAGAATTTGTTACTCAGCAGGATGGAAGTATCTTCTAATTCACCTACAATTTCCATTCGATTCCATCCCCCATAGAAAACAGACTGAACGACCACTTAACGTACTCGAGGCCGTAGCTTTTCAGAAAACGAGAGAGAAAGAGAGCGAATCTTTCACGCTTTCCAGCCTCTGCACAAACACACATACACACAGGTATATAGTACATAATATGGCGTCGCATTTTCCTTCCAGGGACATTACTTACCATCGCCATTGAACGAGAAACGTAGAACGCGATGGCGCGGCGAGGGGGAAAACGGGTTTATATACGTAGCGGCGCAAACATACCGGGCCGGATCGATTTATGCGGCTAAGTGAGTGCATTTTTATGCACCGTTTTTCACAGTCGAGACGAGCAGCCAGGCCACTTCGTTTAACGAACGACCTATATAACCGTCCCGCCTTCACCCTTTGAAACCGCCGCTACCTAAGCTTTGTCCGGTTTATCCCGCGTGTGAAATTACTAATCCCACGGACCCGCACGCCCTTAATCGACCGACGAGCCGCCACAACGAAAAATTCAATTTCCTCGAGCAACGTCCCTCGAGCTACCACCACAGCAAGGACTTTACGCGGCAGGCGGTCGAGCATTTCCGGAGAACAGTCATCGCTACGGTTTACGACCGGTTGCGAACGTATCCTGGCGATGTTCGAGGAACGTCTACGAACCAGAGACGAATGATAATCGAAGAACCGCCATGATCGGATGCTGCAAGAGAATCCTTTGATAACGCGTTACGCTCCTTCTCTTCTTCTTTGTACTTATGGATGTTTAAGGATGCGAGACGCTGCAGTTTCTTGGACTTACGGAAACCTTCATTGTCGTTGGACATTGGAGAATAATGCTGTATCCCGTAGAATTCCCTTCTCGGTAAAGGAACACTGGGGAAATGGAATGAATAACGCTGCGTTTCCCTTGGAATCCTTGCTTCCCTGCACATTTTAATCCTTCGAAAGGATGCTCTTGATACCCCGGAATTTCCTCCGACCTCCTTCTTCCTCGCGGATCGTTGTTAATATTGAATGGCGTGTTTCGTTTCAATTTCTGAAATTTCAGGTAGACCCAGGAAAAGGGTAAGGGCGCTTTCTTTGCCTCGAATTTCTCTGCCCAGTTTCCACCGGCGTCGTTAGTATTAAATAGCGACGGTGGGAAGGGTAACGATTCCAGCTTTTGTCGATCTTCCTGGCTACTGAAAAATGGATGAGCGGAAAGGAGCACCGCTTCGTCCTAGCGATTCACCTTTTCTTCCGTGGATCTCCTTGGTCATTGAAAATTGAAGCGGGAAGAGAGGGTGGAGGGGGTGGTAGCGAGCAAGTTTTTTCCTTGTCGAAGGTACAGCTGTTCTTGGCACGTTCTTAGCAGGCAACCAAGTCGACTTAGACGGAGAGACAGGTGTAGGGCTTCGACGGACTAATTAATTCGACGTCCTGATTTCTTCAGAATCATCCCTCTGTCACGCGCCGCTGGCACGCTCGGTTGGTTTCCCTCGGAGACACCCGATTGCTTTGATTAATTACACCGGATTCGTTTAATTGAATCGTTCGACGGACCAGTTGACTTAACTGGTAGACACGAAGTTCGCGCGATGTTTCTGCGTCGTTTCGATTTTCCGTGTTTCTCTGGGAAATTTAAAAAAAATATGACTCTGATGTTTGCGATTAAGTGGGACGGTAAATTTGCCAAGCTGACAAGTAGCCTGATCGCGGCGGACGATGGAATCGTTGTTCGATCCCCGTGTCCCGTTCGCGTCGAATGGCCAAAGCCAATTAGCAGCGGCGCAGAGGCGTGATATTAATTATCGGGCGAGATCGGTTTAAAAAAAGTATTGGCCGCCCCACATGGAATTCCGTGTGGGTGAAATCGGCTGTTTAGAGAGCGGGCAAACTAAGCGTAATAACAGGGGATTTGCACGGGATGTTTGTCCGTGGCTGGAGAACCGAGTCAATTAATAAATTCCAGCGGCGCTCGCGGAAATTCATAAAATCGTTCCCCTGAGAAATAATACGCTGCGTGTTCCTTCCGCGAAATTAAATCCTGTTTCGAGCAATCGCAGATTTCCCCTCTGCCCCGCTCTTTTCTTTCCTCTTCAGGAAATAGTTGGTGCTTTTCATTCCGAGTCTGGCATCCGCCGTTTCACTTTGGAAGCGCGCGTTTTATTTGCCAACCGGCTATAGCTAGCCTGGCGAGCCTGCAGTTTATTTTAGAGGAAGAATCTACCCGCGGTTTTCGCATGGCGCGGTGGTTCTTTATAATCATCCGAGTAATTACGCCTCTGAGCGCGGTGCGCGCACACGCCGCGATTCCATTACGAATTCTTTAGAAAAACCGAGCGTACGAAATCGCGAACGACGAGACGCGAGGGAGCTTCCGCGTCGACTCTGCGGACGCTCGATCGAAGTTCGATCGAGGGAGTCGAGGTTCGATTATGACGGCTTGCGGCGGCGTCGATTAAAGGCTTACGTGCCCCGATTCGATCCGCGTCCCTTCGTTTCCCGAGCGCACGTTAATTCGCACTTACTTAGTGGCGGTACACCCGACCGACTGCCACTTCCGCTTAACCGGCTTTGTCGGCCGCAAATCGTCCTTCCGAGCCCGAACTCGCAGGAACGTGCCCAACGATCTATCCGCCCTCCACTCTCTCCCACCCCTTCTCCCTTCTTCTCAACCCCTGCGTCTGTTATTCCTGGAATTTCCTTTGAACCGGAATTAAATCCTGCATTTCTTTCCTCCTCGAGATATCGAGGGGTTGCTCGAACGCGAGAATTTTGATATTTCGCGAGGAACGCTCGCCGAAAGCGTGCTGAAAATCGTTGCCCACGAAAGTATTTTTTAATTTCGCGATTTTTGCTTTGTTCTTGGTTTGCAAAGGCAAGAGAGAGAGAGAGAGAGTATTTCGAGTTACTTCCGCTTTAAATAACAATCGAACGAGGCCTCGAGCCGAAATGTATATATAGAATCACCGCGAAACCAAAGCCATCAAAGGGACGGCTACTTGGGATGCTGAACCCGACTCAACGTCCTCGATTGAAACTCGACTATCTCCCTGGAACAGCGCCCCGATCAGACTCGATTATCTATTAACATCGTGAAATTGGAACACGCGCGAGCGATGACGAATTCACGCGACGATCTCCCGGTGGAGTCCACGTCTGAGACTGTACTGCGACGAAACAACGCGAGGTTCGACAAAAGATGGCCGTGTACCAACCGCTTCGCGGATAGATGGAAGAAGAGGGCTCGTTAAAGTCACCCCTCGAGTGATTACGCGGTTCTCGAGGTCCGCGAGGCTCGATTCCACGCTATCGACGACACGTGTAATTAATAGAAGACGTCGAGCTGCTCGACGAAACGCTTGAAATATGCACGCGATGGCCGCAGCTATCGTCGTTGTAATTAGTCGGCTTGTAATCTCATCTCGTCGATACTCTCGAGCCGTTCCGCCTCGGAGGCGATGTCTGGAAGCCTCGACGGCTGAGTGGGTCAGAATTTCTCTGGGAAATTATTATCATCGAGGATTCGAAGATGTCGGGACAGTATGGTGGGGGAACTTTTGTGCAACGCAATCAGTCGAGCACAAATGGCCAGGATTTCGATATCGCGACAATGGTTATCGTTGGTCAGCGTGGAGGAGACGGTCGATAAAGCGGGTCGCCGTGGAGGCGGCCGTCTCGTGTCGACACGGGTCACCGCCGGAAGTCGTGAGAGCCGACTTCCCCCGTGCGCGAAGCCGTTGCCAGCCCGTGGTTCCCTGGCGACGCGATACCCGGAACCGCGGAGGAAATTAAAGCACGCGTGGTTAACAAGTATCAGGGGGTGTGTTCTACATTCCTCGCCCTCTCGCCAAGAGAGAAAACCGCGATTTTTAATCGCACGCGCTGGTCTCTATCGTGAGCCAAAATCGCCAAGAAATATTGGTACGAATTCGTATCGAAGCGAAAATGGTAAGCTGAGAATATAGATGTTAGATAATAGGCGGATTGGTGGCAGCGGATGTACGAAATGGAAACGGGGGTAGCTATCCAGACGCTGAGGAAGTAGCACTTTATTCCCAGCGTCTCTTCCGGGAGCTGATCTTTAGAATATAAATGGAGGAACTGATCATTTCTCAGCGGAATCTGTGTAAAGTGTTCTTCTATAATATTCATTCAATTTCTTGTCCACTTAAACCCCGTTCCCTGGGCGGGCATGAATAAAAGCAGTACGTTGAATCGTATCTTTTAATACCGGGAAAAGAAAAGGAGCCACCAGGGAGAGGAAGGTTTCCTACGATAAAAACCGCGTCCTCTAGATCCGAGATCGAGATTTCACGCGGTCTCGCGTGCCGCGGGATCGTGGGTCACGATAAAACTTGGGAAACGCCGGCGTACACGCGTGTCCGACCCGATACGAACGCACGCGACCGCCACCCGCCCCTACTAATGAAATCTCCTCGGATCGATGGCGAACGCGAAACTCTCGAGCTGCCCCGAAAATTCCAGAAAATTCACCCTCGAATTAACCTCCAACGCTACGCTTAAGTCCCTGGAAACCGTAACCAAGTGAAACGGAAAGAAAACTAGGGTGCGTCCGCTCTCAACCCCTTCGTCGCGCCACGACAGGTCTCGAACCAAATGCAATTCGTTCCAAAATCAAAAAACTTTCGAAACAACTCCCACGAGAGAGCAAGAGAGAGAGAGATAGAGAGATAGAAGAGCGACGAATGGAAATTCTCCGACGGATATAATGCTGTACGAAAATATTCCCGGTAATTTACGACGCGGGCCCGAACGACGCGGCGTATCATCCGGATTTATGGTGCTCGTTAAAATTGCCCATAAAAGCCGCGCGGCGAGCTGCCGCGGATTGCTTTTTCGGATTAAACGCGCACCTAAATGCAAACGTGGCACGACGCCACCGTAGGTAATAACGCTAGCCGAGAGAGAGAGAGAGATGCATCCCGCGGAACGAGCAACATTCATCCCCGTTGGTATCGTCCAGGAAACGGGGTCTGGTCCCGCGGTACAAAACCTCGAGCCTGCTTTAAGAAGCGCGAATTACGAGGTAACCACGTATGCACGGGGTGGTGTGCCAGGCTTACGGGACATTGTTCGTTCCCTGTGCCATTTGTTCCGCGGTATTTCAGCCTGGAATGGGTAAAGGAGCGAGCGCGGTAGGCGGAGAAGAGGGATTAGAGGGAATGTGGGCTGAAATTGGGCTCGCCGAATGTTTCGCGTTCGAACGAGGAAAGTTTTGGCGGGATTTTGAGTTCTGATATTGCGATCGAGGGTGGCGCGAAGGGGGTTCTTGGTTGCGAGTTCGAGCGCTGGATGGACTTGAAACTGGCTAGAAGGTTACGCGTCGCTCTCGACTCTCGAGAATTTCGAGTTCGCCGTTATTCACTCGCGGAGCTCGACTCGAACGTTTCGCCGTTCCACGTCGACGGAATTTTCGCGGTTCGTCGCGGCGAACAACGCGAACTGCCGTTCGCCGTGGCATCTCGTAGCGCCATTCCGCGCGGTGACAAATGGACGGACGGTTGATTGATGTCGGCTGGCCCGTGTTTGCCCGTGAATTAACGAGCTGCTAGGCAAACGATGGAGCTAGCCGAGCGTTGCACACGCCGTGTCTTCGCGTCGTCGACACGCGTGTCGAGCCTCGCTCGAATGGGATATTCAATGCACGAGGAGCATTCGATATCGGACTATTTCTTCGCGATTATACCAGGTTGTGATTCTCACTCGCGCATCGAACTCGTCCGAGCAATTAACGCTATCGACGTAACGCTTGTACAGCGATTTCTATTCGAACGATCCCGAGCAAACACGTTCGAGCGTGTACACCCGTTGTATCGACCGGATTAGAAGATTAGTGGATGTAACTGCAGCTTGTGGGAACCGCGAGCTGCGACTGGTCCAGCGCGGATCACGAAACTGTCCTCCTCTGACGAGACGATCCTCTCTTCTGGCTGGCGACCGAACGGCTCGATCTTCCAAGCGAACGAGCGCTTCCAAAAAGACGCGAAAAGATGGCGGAGTAGCGGCTCGTCCGGCTAATAAGCGGGCCGCGCGCGTTCGGCTAAAGATAGCCGGAAACGCGTGGCCATCGGTGGAGGAACATCAAAGGGAGGGCACGATTGTCTGCTCTATAAATACACCGATCGAAAGTGTACGTAATGCGCGCGGTGCCGGGTCGTCGATCGTGCGACGTTAAGAATTCACGAGCGCGCCGAGTGAAAAGCGGCGAAGAAGACGCCCGTACGTCAGCTGGCTGGTGTGCACGTGGCCAAGGCACTGCCACGTGCCGTGCACGACTCAATTTTCACCTGTCACGTCGATCGACGCCTCCACTCTTCGCCTCCAGCCTCTAATTTCGGCGGCGATACGCGATGCGGCAACCCTTTCATAAAACGCCTCGTGAATTTATCGAGCTTCCGTCTGAATTCCTGACGCGTCCTTCTCACCCCTCGATCGCGAGCGATTTTTCCCTAAAACGAGGCGGGTGAAAAAATTCCAGTCGGATTTCGCGAAGCTGGCGGAACGAAACGAGCGAAACGTCCCGAAGCAGAACTTCAAAGAGCGCTCGGCGGTCGGAGGGCGCGGAAAACGGTTGCCACGAGCAAGAAGCAAGATTTTTCGCGACGATACACGGTCCCCTCGCGTTCGTGCGCGGTTTCCATCCTGGCGGAAGCTGGGAGCCACCCCATCGCCATTTTCTACCGAGCGAATGCGGCCCTCGAGGCGCTCGCAACCCCGTTTTCCGCTTTTTTCCTCTCTCCCTTGCCTCTGAAAGGCTGGGAGCGGCGCGCTATCATCCGGACGCACGCGTGCCCCTCGTCGCTCGGTTAATCGACGAACACGCGGAGGTCACCGCTCGTCTCCCATGGAAATTCTTCCAAGCCGCTCGTCGAGAGCCCAGAGAACTATGCATTCGTGATTACCTGATATCGCGACTCCCCTTCGACACTATTTTCATCTGAACGAACGAACCTTCCAACGGTGGAGCGATTGGAATGAAAAGGACTGGGTTAGAACGCGCGTAGTATCTAAATTTGTTCGAGAATCAATTAAAATTTCTAGTTCAAACCTGAATACTTGATCCAGCAATATCCAGCAAGGTTCAGAGCATCGAGACTCATTTGTACCCATCGTTCGCCCAGTGCTCCGTCTAGATATATTCATTTTTCACGAAGAACGGAGAGGGCGTAATGGCGGCGAACGAGCCGAGCACGCGGTTTTATTTCACCGCGCCATCAAAAACCCTTCGAGGGCGAAATGCGTTTCTTATTATGGATCATTATACGGTTGTTACGCTGCCCGAGGGGTGACGGGGACGGTGATTTATCTTTCCGTCCGGGATCTCAACCGTGGCTTCCAAAACTCCACGCTTTCAACCCCCGCGAGGGGGTTGGCCTCTTTCCTGCGCGAGGACGAACGATTCCGCGGACGAGAACCTCCCTCTGGCGTCTCTAAATAATTATTCTACAATCTCGCGGTCTTCCGTTTCACTTGCGCGGGAAATCGTCCAGCTTCTTCCCCTTCTGAAGCTATTTATCTCGGTCGAATCGAGGTTCAGCTTTTCTATACCGGATTTTTTGCTTCCAAAGAACTTCTTCGCGGCTGTCGTTCGAAGAAGAAGATTTACGTCTTCGAATGTAACGATTTTTAATGTTAGAATTGGCGCAGTGAAAATGTTTTGCATCAACGAGTCGCGATGGTTTCGTGGAATTTTGGAAGTTGAGGACACGCGCGACTGGTGACTGCCGAACTGGCCACTCGAGGGGATCGCGTTCGGATCCGTGGTAATGAAATTGAAACTGGTTACGTGGCTGGCTGGGCTTTTAATTAAATGGTCGCTCGCGTACGGCTCGTGGCTTCCGCGTTCTTTGTCCAACGGTTGCGGCCGCGAACTTGAGAGGCGACGCAACCAACCCTCGATTTATGCTCCCGCGAACTCCACCGGGGCGAGCCAACCGTTTTTCGGGGATTTTCCAAACGAACCGTGACCCATGACAAGGGAGTTTCATCAGCGAGGGGATTAGCGTCGCTCGAGTAACGAGGAGAGGCTGAATTTTCGAGGGTTGCTCCCGTGATTTATCGTTTAACGAGAGGGTAAGTATGGCAAAGGGTGAAATCCTTTGAAAAATTACTCTGCATTTAACTAAGGAATCCTAAATGATCTTCTTTTTAACTCTCCTCGTTCTTTACTCTTCGACAAACGTTCGCACTGACCAGTTCGCTGAATCAAATTTATAATTCAATCTTCGATAGATTTTAATTATATCTGTCCCGTCGTACGTCGAAGAGGGATCGTGCAAAAATCGCCAGCACACGCTCGCGTCCATCCCTATCGACGTGCTCGATACAACGAGAAGCAGAGCGTCGCCAAGCCAGCAAATACCTGAGGGGTAGTTTCTCGTGAAACGATCCGGACTCGTTTTCCACCCTCCTTCTCGCGAGCTCCGCCGCTCGCCATCCGGCTTTCGTTTCATCCCTTATTCGAGCCGCAGTCAACTGGCGCTGGAACGTAATCAAACATTCGAGCGTCCCAGACAGACGCCGGATGAAACGCAACAATTCACGACGGAGAACCGTAGCGTTCATCCCTTTGCGCGTAGAGGAGGAGCGCAATGTTTCGAAACGCGCGCCATTCCGCGCTTTCGAGAACCAACAAACCTCCTCCCCGTTTCCGGATCGATAATCCTTTGCACGCTTCGAGGCGCAGCGATCACGTCGCGAGGCTGGCCATTCGCACCAGCGAATTATTTTAGAATTCCACCAGTTTTTACTATTACTTCCATTTGGAAGTTTCTGCGACTCGTTCGAGCATTGAAATCGCTGGGTGAACGTCTTTGGGAGTTTTCCTACGGCGAATCGATACTCTCGAAACGACGATAGAACCTCGATATAATATGGACAGTGGTAAGAGGCGTCCCGTGGGATCGCAGGATATTTCGACGCCATTTCTCGCAATTATTTAACTGGAGTTAGGTATCGATCAATCGCCTGCGCTGCGAATAATGGCGACGTCGGTGGCGGTAATTGAATACGAGATTGTAGAATATTATAGAGGATATTAAAGAAGAGTTTTAATTAGCATTAGTTTGATTGAATTCTCGCCAGCGAGCGTATCAAGGATTTCGCAATGGCGATGAAAGAATATCGAGGCAGACGTATCGCGGTGACTTCGATTCTCGCTGATATCGGTCGATTAATTAAGCTGAAACGTGCTAAATTCTCTGCGATTTAATCACAGCACTCTCGCACGACTATGGAAAAATGTGTTACCGCTATGTGGAAATGAAACGTAGAACTCGATCAGGGGAAATACTTTTCGTGGAGGGGTATATATCGTTGTATCGAATTTAGACTGTAATTACACCGTGGCAGCGTCGATTATCGCCGGTAACGGGTAAAGCATCTTTCTTTGCCTGTTAATTAAAGCCTTCACTCTCCCTCGCTCGCGTGGGAAACGATCGTTTCTGGTTAAGCGCGATGATGAACGATGCACTTTCGCGAATATTCTTCTTGGGCGTCTGTAATTGCCGGACGATAAAACGGAAGCGTCGAAGGCCGAGAGGAAATTCCTCCGCCCTTAGAAATTCCCCGCGTGCGAGCATCGATTCGACGCGAACTTTGATTTTTCATACTCTCTCCTTTGCATTCGAGTATTTACGCGAGGATCTCTCTCTCTCTCTCTCGTCCTCCTTGGACCCTGAAGAAAGTTCTGAGAGCTCGTTCCACTCTTCTTCGTTCGCCAAGCGACGAGACACTGTTTTCGCGACCACGTTCCGTCTCGACGAGGAATCATTTCCTTTTTATCCTCCGCTGCCGCTTGTTATGCAGATCGCCACGGGAGTCGTTCTTTATTCACTGCGAAACTTCCACCGATGGCTACTGTTCGATCGTCCCACCGCCTCCACCATCTTTTACGAGCGAGCTATTCGAGCAGCGCGCCTCGTTTTCCGTTTGCTTTTCAATTTCATTCTCCGTTTATCAAAAATTGATCCGGTTTCCGTTCGAGTCCGCGGAATGAAACGCGATGCGACTTTCTCGTTTCGACTTCCAGCGATATATTGGGAACGCTGTTTGACGAGCGAGACGTGAAATATTTAATGTTTCGCTTGTCTTTGTTTTAATTGCAAGTTTCGTGTGGTTTTCTTTTAGCATTTCTACCTTCCAGTTCGAGGTAAGGAATAAGACTGGAAGCCTCTGTAGAGAGAACTGGAAGTTTAGATATACGCTGGAGAAATGTCTGTTCTAGACGGACTCAATGTGAAGAATTGTACAAAAATATTAATTCGATGATCGTATTTTTTGAGTATTCTTGAGGGATAATATCTGTATTAATCATTAAATCATCGATCAGCATCCTAACAATATTGAAATATTCATTCTGATTTCATAAAGTTCTGTATAACATTTTTAACATGTAAAAACAGTTATACAACTATATTTTACTCAGTTTATGTAGTATATATAGCTTGTATATATGTAAAGTACATAAGTGGTTATGTACGATTGACCAATAGGGCGCTCGAACCTCTAATTAGTAAAAAAAAGTGTAATAAATGATCAAATTCTGAAGAGAGGAGGGACTTGAAAGTCTCCACTAATCAGAACCTTGAACGGGTGAGGTAAGGGTAGGGAGGAGTAATATAAAACATTTGACGGTACCACCGACAAGTCTTTGGTCACTTGGACATCGTGAAGGAAAGATCACTAAGAGGGTCTGTGGTAGCGAGGTGGCTGGGCCACTGGTGGATGGTGGACCCTGAGAGCGACTTGTGGAGGCGCCTCTGATACTTGATGACTGGTGGATGGTGGACACCAGTGGTGGAGGCGCCACTGATGGTTCATGGTGGATGCCAAGGATGGAGGCGCCTCTGATGCTTGATGACTGGTGGATGGTAGACACTAGTGGTGGAGGCGCCTCTGATGCTTGATGACTGGTGGATAGTGGACACTAGTGGTAGAGGCGCTTCTGGTGGTTCATGGTGGATGCCAGGGGTGGAGGCGCCTTCGATGCTTGATGACTGGTGGATGGTGGACACTAGTGGTGGAAGCGCCTCCGATGCTTGATGACTGGTGGATGGTGGACACTAGTGGTGGAAGCGCCTCTGATGCTTGACGACTGGTGGATGGTGGACGCTAGTGGTGGAGACGCCTCCGATGCTTGATGACTGGTGGATGGTGGACACTAGTGGTGGAGGCGCCTCTGATGCTTGACGACTGGTGGATGGTGGACGCTAGTGGTGGAGACGCCTCTGATGCTTGATGACTGGTGGATGGTGGACACTAGTGGTGGAAGCGCCTCCGATGCTTGATGACTGGTGGATGGTGGACTCTAGTGGTGGAGGCACCTTTGATGCTTGATGACTGATGACTGGTGACTCAAATGGTGGAGGCGCCCCTCGTGTTTCATGGTGGACACTAATGGTGGAGGCGCCTCTAATGCTTGATGACTAACGGATGATGGATGCCAAGAGTGGAGGCGCCGTTGATGGTTTATGATGAATACCAGTGGTGGAGGCGCTTCTAGCAGTGGACGACAGTAGCTGGTGGAGACGCCGCTGATGGTGAGTGATTAACGATGATCATCCACATAATTAAATTGGTATTCAAATACAACTGAATTTGGACACTTTGGTGTCAAGTTATGATGGGCCCTTGCGTAGTCACCTCCACGGGGTGGGCCTGGGCCCTTGGTAACGTTTTCGAGAGATTGCGCTCTCGAAAACGATATCATGCTAAGGACTACGCGCGTAGATTTAAGTACAGTTGTAGACTTGGCACTAGTACTACCTAACTAGTTGACTTCCTTATAATTTTCTGTAGAGATACATAGATTCTCATACTAAAGTTTTAATAGTGATTTTATCAATTGATTTTTACGAATTTTCTATAGTTTTTCATAAATTAAAGTTATTTTTCAATTCTTTTTACAAGTACCTTACATTTCGAATTCTTTGCTTTACGAATTAATTTATCATTTAGATTATTGATCTAATTATCACTGTATTTTATTTGAAAAGAGAGAGAGATTGAATACTTTTATTGTGGGTAGTCCTAGTGTTAAGTAATATGAAATTTTCTAAGTCCTTTTCAGGACTTAGGAATTTTCAATTGAATTGTAAATTGTATAATATTAACTAAGTTAGAGTTTAAGTTAAGTTAAGTTAAGTTAAGTTTAGATTCTCGCCGTTGGATCGCCGATGGAGCGCCGATGGAACGCCGGTGGATCGCCGCTGGAACGCCGAGGGATGCGTTCTCTTAATTTTAATTACTTTTATATATTATATATTATATGTTATATATTGTATTTTATATATTGTTCCCCTATTCCCTTCTTCATCTTTCCACTAAAATTGTAAAGGAATCCATTTTCTTATCCGAAGTGAGAAACAGCCACATCCCCAATCCGTTACCGCATATTTATCAAAACAGAACAAATTGTTCTCTCATAAATCGGTTCGCGTTTAGTCACTACCGATGAAAATGCATTACACACTCCCCTGAGCATTCTTATTTTCTGCTACGTGAAATCGCTTCACGTAGTTTCTCTTTCTTTCTTTTTTTCTTTACTCGCTCGAGATTCCGTCTTCCATCGCCACGCAGTGAAACAGACGAGACTCAATCAAACTGATGTGGTTTTCGGTGCCCATCGTTATTTCGCAGCCCTTGTCGATTGGTACGCCCGTTGGGTACTCGACTTGGGTATAGGCTTAGCACATTGGACGCGCTCACGCGGGTTCGTTCCGAGTAGCTCCTACCCCGTGTCGCTGGGGTCTTTGACCTGCTGTAAGACGACTTGGGGCGGTCTGCGAAGTTCGTTCCTGTCGTTGGGCAATGCGTCCTACTGCTAAGCCTCGCTGAGATTTCGATGGTACCCGCATTCACCATTGGGGAGAGCGTGGTTTCGACAGTTTCAACGTAAGACGTGGCTGAACTTGCTCGCGATTCGCGTCGGGTATGGTTCACCTAGTGACTAGCGTTGGACCATCGGGTAGAATGCTCTCGCGAGACTGTAATGCAGGTTCATTGGTACTTGTTCGTTTCGGTCGCGTCGCGAAATTGATCTCAATTTTTGCTTCAATTTAGTTTTCTCTTCTAACTTTAGATTAACTTTCTTAGTGTCCATTTTGTTTTACAATAGAGTAATAGAATTTAGAATATCGTTCCGTAGAACCCTTTCTGAAACACTTTAATGTCTCTAAAGTGTCACTTTAAATATTTCACTCTTGGTAAGACAGTGGCATTCCTTGTTATCCCTTTCGCTAAAAAGTCCATACTGCAGTCTCTAAAATCTATGTTAAGAGAATGTATTATGGATTCCGCGTGTAAATGATTAAAGTAGAGTCAGTCCTCGGTACCTTCTGTACCGAGAACACATAGATGTAATGGAGGGTGGATGGGATTAGGGACATAGGGATGGGTCCCTGCGTAGTCACCTCCACGGGGTGGGCCTGGGCCCTTGGTACCATTCTCCAGAGACCGGTCTCTCGAGAATGGTACCAAGCTAAGGACTACGTACCTAGATTTAAGTCGAAATTTTCCAAGTCCTTCTCAGGACTTTGAAAATTTCTATTCGATTGTAAATTGTAATTTTAATTGTATAATTGATTGTATAATTATATTGTAAATTGTGTAATTGACTATGGTATAGTTTGATTTAAGTTAAATTAGGTTTTCGCCGATGGATCGCCGATGGAGCGCCGTTGGAACGCCGATGGAGCGCCGTTGGATCGCCGAGGGATTTTAATTACAATTATTTTTCTATATATTATGTATGTAATACCCTTATTCCCATCTTCTCCTTAGTTATAGATATTTTTATGTATATATTATATATGTTTTATGTATATTACGTATGTAACACCCTTACTCCCATCTTCTCCCTTGTAATAAAATGGTAAAGGAGTACATTTTCTTAACCAAAGTGAGAGAGCCATTTCTATAATCGCGTTTAGTCAGTACTGATGAACACGCGTTACATTTTCCCTTGAGTATTCTAAGTTTCTGCTGCGTGAAACCGCTTCACGTATTTTTCTTTTCTTTCCTATTCGTTCGTGATTTAGTCTTCCATTTCCACGCAGCGAAATAGTCGATGCTCAATCAAACTGATGTGGTTTTCGGAGCCCATTGAGATTTCGCAGCCCTTGTCGATTGGTACGCCCGTTGGGTACTCGACTCGGGTATAGGCTTAGCACATTGGACGCGCTCACGCGGGTTCGTTCCGAGTAGCTCCTACCCCGTGTCGCTGGGGTTTTCGGACCTGCTGTAAGACGATTTGGGGCGGTCTACGGAGTTCGTTCTTGTCGTTGGGCAATGCGTCCTACTGCTAAGCCTCGCTGAATTCTTGATGGTAGCCGCATTCACCATTGGGGAGAGCGTGGTATCAGCTGTTTCGTCGTAAGACGTGGCATAAGTATAACTTGTTCGCGATTCGCGTCGGGTATGGTTCACTTAGTGACTAGTAGTGGACTATCGGGTTAGAATCCTCTCGCGAGAATCTAACGCAGGTTCGTTGGTACTTGTTCGCTTTGCTCGCGTCGCGAATTTTCTCTTGCTTCGAATTAGTTCTTTTTCTTAACTTTAGTTTCATTTCATCTTAGACATCGCATCGTAAAACACTTTAATTTTTATAAAGTGTCAGTAGATTCACTTTACAAATTTCACTTTGGTTAAGAGAATGGCATTTCTTATCATCCCTTTCGAAAATTCATCCATACTGCAATCTCTAAAGTCTGTGTAAAGAGAATGTATTATGGATTCCGCGTTTAAATTAATAAAGTAGAGCCAGTCCTCGGTACCTTCTGTACCGAGAACACATAGATGTAATGGAGGGTGGATGGGATTAGGGACTAAGGGATGGGTCCCTGCGTAGTCACCTCCACGGGGTGGACCTGGGCCCTTGGTAACGTTTTCGAGAGATTGCGCTCTCGAAAACGATATCATGCTAAGGACTACGCGCGTAGACTTAAGTACAGATGTAAATTCAATATTAGAACCACCAAAGCATTTAAACTGATTGTCGTATATATAGACCTTACACATTAATTTTTAGAATTTTCTATAACATTACATTAACTTAAATTTACTTCTCACTCTTTATTTTCTATTCTTTGCTTTGCCTTTCGAGAATTTTTACTTTTTCGCACAACTATCATCCTACTTTGCTCGCACGAAATGAAAATACTTTTATTGCTGGTAGTTCTAATGTTGAGTTCTTTGAAAACTTTGTATTGGATTGTAAATTGTGTAGTTAGTTAATCTAGAGTTTAAGTTAAGTTAAGTTTAGGTTTTCGCCGTTGGATCGCCGATGGATCGCCGATGGATCGCCGATGGATCGCCGTTGGATCGCCGTTGGAGCGCCGCTGGATCGCCGAGGGATATTAATTATTGATATTTCTATATATTTTCACGTATTTTTGTATATTATATGTATATATATATGTAATTTCCTCATACTCCTTTCCTAATATCCCTATCGTAATTTCCATTCTACAATTTCTAAAGTCTACGTTAGATTTTGGAAAATGTATTATGGAGTCCGGTTGTTTGAAATTCAGAAGTAGAGTCAGTCCTCGGTACCTTCTGTACCGAGAACACACGTATGTAATGGAGGGTGGATGGGATTAGGGTTGTTGGAATGGGTCCCTGCGTAGTCACCTCCTCGTTGGTGGGCCTGGGAACTTGATGCCATTTTCGACAGACGACTAGTCTCTCAAAAATGGAATCATGCTAAGGACTACGCATTAGATTTAAGTTATCCGTAGCATAGTCTTACTTTGACGCATTTTTCTCAGCGGTAAAAAATAGTTCGTTGAATAACTGGTGGCAAAAGTAAGGAAGAAAAATGGTCAGAGGGAATACAATTAAAGTAGGTCGGATCCCTGTCGAGGATCAAGCCAAGTTCAGTTGTCCCAGGCTAGCGAGGCTAGCCAATAAGCGAGATTTATGCGTACTTAAGCGAAGCGCAGCGACGCTCGTAAACAAGGATACACGAAGGAAATGAAGTCCGACCACGTTGTCGGGGAATCATCGAGTGATTTATCGCGCAATCAACAGGGGAATCGGTGCGTTAATGCCGCGAAGCTCTCCATATGCATTCTTTCGGCTGGAAATTGAATATTTCTCCAAATGAAAACGTATAATTTCCCGATATCTCCTCGATATCGGTTAGCGCGGTGGTTCTATTCGAGCGGCTCTAGCTGGCAGGCATGAACCTAATTTAGAGTAGGTACCATTTAGAGCGAAAAACGGAGCGTCGATCGATACGGCGCTGGGCGACGCGTACGTGGGTACGCGCGCTGCTATTTTATAGATGTTGCCTTAAGGAAGCTTAACAGAAAACAGAGGCAGTGCCATATTGTTCCGCGTAGCTCTGTCCGTGCTGCTAGGATCCCCAGTGATACAAGGGAATATTTATCAAAACGTGGCTCCCAGTCACATGAAACTGTAATTCGTGTGCTGGTATCGCACGCGAGATACAGGCTAGACCCGGCAAGCTTTCTCAGCTTGCTGTGCCTCATAGATTCCGAGCGAAAAGAAAAGAACAATCCTCGAGTTACGAGACTTTTCCATCGAAAAAAAGCCAGACGATAAAACATCCTTTACGGTACTTTAAAGTACATCGAATTCCACGTGTTTTACATCCTGTTGATCTCGACTACTCCCAGGTCTGACCTAAAATAAATCGATCCCAGCTTATCCCAACGTCGACGATTACGATATCGATGGAATGGAATGGAACGGAACAGAAGACAGAGAACGAACGGTTTCGCAACGAACGGGAAGCCATGGAGGGCGTGTTCGTGACATTTCGATAGTTCGAGCCAGATAAAAATGTAAAACCTTGGGAGGCGCAGTTAGCCACGAGCACACCCGGCCTTTTCTGCCCGGATACCCGGGGCTATTTCTGTTTCTCGATTCCCCGCTACAGCTACCGCGGGGGCCATTCGATCGCACGAGAAGAAGAAAAAGAGAAAGAAATTTTTATTAGGCATTATGCCCGCCGGAACGCTCGTGCCGCGGCTTCCGTGTTTACCGTTCCATTTCCGGGGGAAGGCGAATTTATTAAAACGATCCGCGGCGATTCACGCGCGACTCGCTCGAGCGTGGAACCGCGCCGCGTTTTCACAGCCGATTCGAATCTTCTCCACCCTCCTCGCGAATGCGTACGTTCGAACGTTTAACTCGATTAATTTTCCGAATTCCAATTTCTTTTTCTGCTCTCTCCTCTTCGTCGACCATCGCGTTCGAACGCGATTCCTGTCGAATATCGAATGAAGCTGGTATACACTCGTGAATTTATTTCACTCTCTCTCTCTTTCTCTTTGTTTTCTGCACTGTTCGTTGAATCGAGGAAGAAAGATTTTAATTAAAGAGAGCCAGTTAATGCTCTCGATAATTATAGTGGAAGGTACTTTGTGTTCTCCGCATGCGAAACGCTGAACAGCTCCGCCTCTGATACGGGCCGTTCAGGCACGCTCAGGCACACTTAAATTCTAATAATATAAAGAAGAATACAAACGACCAATAAACCGTGAATTTTCTTCCAGGATAAATATAGGGCCGCCTCGCTCACGGTTTCCCGATCGATTTTGAACTTGTCCTTCCACACTATTCTCTCGTTTTATCGATCCTTCAATCGCGTCTCGAAAAATCCTACGTTTGAGAAAGTAAAAGAGAAATACAAGAAAGAAAAGTCTACGTCGAGAGCTAAACGGTACAGAGATTCGACGAAACGGCGTATTCTTAGATTCGAAACCTGACTTTTCTCCTGAAAATAGCTGGATGTCTAAAAAAATGTGCTGCGATGTAAAAAAGAAACACGCGCGAAAATAAAATAGAAATTCCTACGACATAAGAAGGAGGTTGTCGATATATTTAGGCGAATTTATGCGTCTCGAGGCAGAACGAGACAAATGAGACCTAAATAGAGATTTGTTGCACTCTTTTTGTTTTATTTTACTTTGGATATTCTGTATATTCCTACTGTTCAACTCTTCTCCTATCGATCGCTCGATTCTCTTACGAAATTTCCATTTTTACCATATTTCCTACGATCGCGAAGGGTGGGTAGAAGGTACGACCGTCGATTAACTCCGCAAACATTTTTTAATCAACTCGCATCGACGCTAAATTAATTCCACTGTCATTCGCACGATCAATAATGACCGAGCAAACCCAGCGCAGTGCCCCGCGAAATATTACACTGTGTAGGCTGTTCGAAACGCAAGGAACCACCCGTCCTCCCGATTCACCTCGTCAAAGCGGAACTTTATTGCGCGATCTGTGAATATTGACCATCGGGAACGATGGAATTTCCATGCAGTCGAACAACGAACCAGATTACACGCGCGTCTGTACCGATAAGACCGCCTCTGGTCATCGCGATCCATTCCCCTTCCCCGTCTTCCATTGTTTAAATGGCCACTCGTTAATCTCGCGGCGAAATCCTCTCGAGCGAGGCTACAGACGCAATTATATTCGATAAAATTGCCAAAATGTCGAGTATAATAAAGCGGTGGACACGAAACTACAAAGGCTTGGCTAGGAACAGCGAATTTGCCAACAATAGAGAGGCTCTATCTCGATTCCAATGGGAATTCTTCGAGAAGAAGGCCCAAAATGGCGAGCCGCGTGACACGTTGCGCCACGCACGAGAAACGATCGTCGTTTGGTTTGGCGCACGGTTGCGCAACGATTTTGTTGCCGATCCGTTGGCAGAGAACAGCCGCGCGTCTTCCGGAACGGACCAGTGGCCATTGTGGAGACGGACCACCGATTGTCAGTGTGTCGAAACAAGGGACAGGTAGCCAAGAGAAACAGCAGCGACACTGTGCGCGTCGAGGCATCGACGGGAGGGATGAAAAAGCGGCGAGGCGTCTATCGACCGCGATGGCAGAATTACAAAAAACCATGCCAGACGCGATAAATACCCGTCAGGGGAGAAATGGCACCCGGGAGACGGTGGTGTTGGCTGCCGGGTGCCAACGGGAACTCGAAGCGTCGAGAGCTGCTTCGGAATAGAACCGCGGGACGGGGTGGCTGCGCCCCGAGGATGGCCATTTTGGCGAACTTCACGGTGGAACGGGATATTTATAGAATCTCCTCTCCCTTGGGTCGTTTTATTATATATTTTTTTTATTTTTCAATACAGTGGAAAGTTGCGAACGATTTTCACGCTCCAACTCTTGGCAACTTTCGTTACCCGTAATCCGCGCGTCTCTCTACGCGGAGATTCCGTTTCAGGCTTGCAACTTTCCAGCTACTTCCGCTTAAAAATAGTTGGAATCGCGCGTTCGAACCAATAGTATTCCTCTTCTCGCGAGGATTCTTCGGATTCTTTAGATCTGCTATTGTTTCAACTCGTCTAAATTTTCATCCCTAATGCAATTCTGGAGTATACCGCGCGCGACTCGAACGGATTCTATTCCTGTAATCCTCGAGGACAATCTCGATACCCAAGGCGCACAGATAGGCGCAGAGACGTAGAGAAAGAAACGGGAGTCGTTACACACTTGAAACTTGAATAAAGTCACTCGAAAAACCAGCCTCCGATACGGTTCGAGGCTCCCGAGGCGGTAACAAGGGGTGAGTCGGGGGTGGCTTCTCTGGCGCGGAGAAAAACCGCTCGAATTGGTCTCTAATTGGAGATCCCGGAGCGTTAAGGAGTACGGGACGGAAGGAGGACACGAGCCATTAACGGCTCACGAAATAATTTCCTCCCCTCTGGCCGGTATCGCGGAGACCCGGGTGCAATAACGACACCGAGTGCACTCGGAAGCCTGCTCGCATCTGCACAGAGACGGGCCTTAATGGCGCCTCCGGAGGGGGTGGACGGGAATTAGAGCTTGTCGTTAATCGCGACTGACTCCGTAACATCGATATCTTCTGATATAACTGATGTGTTTCGCGATTCGGTGAACAGTGGAATCGCGTTGATAATCGCTGTCGCTTCTGATTTTTTGGTCGCAAAATTTTGGATATTAAGACGAATCTGACTTAGAATAGATCTCTTTTAAATTAGATCTTTCCAGTATCGCAAGATTTAATTGGGTGAACCGTGGAATCGCGATCGAAATCGTTCTTGATCAGACGCTAAGTATTTTAGGAAGCATCGCAGCTATATTTCGAAAGATTAGATGCGAAAAAACGTGTACGCGAGTGAAACGAAACCCAGAGAACCGTCGATCGATGAAATAATCCCAGCAGGCGTCGGAAAATGCATGGGACAAACAATATCGAGGGATCAGGTCGAAAAGAGGGGTTCGATTTCTGAGGACTTGAGGGGGTTGGCGGTGGGCTCTTTGGAAAATCCGATAGACGGGGCCACGTATCGTGTATCGCGGATTATCAGGAAACGACGGCGAAAAAAGGATGGATGAGGGTTTGAGGACCAGCGACAGGTCCGCCTTCAACCTTTACCGTGCCCCCCGTTCGATATCGAGTTTCCTTTGTGCCTCTAGCGACGTCTCGCGGGACGTTTTACGCGAGCACATTGTTTCGCGTATCGCGATAAGGGAGAAATTTGTATTCGCGGAGAACGCGAAATGGATGGCTCGTTCTTACGTCTGCCAACCCCCCTTCTAAGACTTCCTTAGAGCTTTTCCTCAACTTTGAAGTCGTACAGTGGCCATCATCCCTCTATCCAATTACGAAACTATTATTTTAACTATACATCGTTTTCTAACTTGGAGTGTTCTCTGTGCAGAGATTATCAGAGGCGAGTTAAAATTCAGAAAATGTGGAGATCGTCTCGATCGAGAAGGGTGGACGTGGTTTAACGTTCCCGTGGTATCGTCACGATTGTTATTACACTTTCAGCGGACGAACGGGGAGATAATTCAAAGGCTCGCGCGTGTAAATTGGAACAGGGGATAATTGATAGAGGCGTGTGGGTCATTACGAGTCAAACATTCATTTGCCACGCGCGGTAACACGAAGACTGGAAAGAAGAAGCGTGGGTGGAGCCGCACACGCGATCCAGAAGCCTCGACTGGCTGGCACGTGAGCCAGTTTAGGCGGAAATCTCATTTTACGCATGGAGCGGACCCATAGACACGCTTCGCGTATTCTCAAAACGATCGAGTTCCGCGTTCGATTCTTGAGAGATAACTCGAGAGACCTCGCGGACCAGCGAGAGTCGTAATTCTTCCAATAACTTTCGAGCCACGGAAGTAAGAGAAAAATTGTTCCAAGTAATTTCACCAAGGGTCGATCCTGGTCTTTTCCTATTTTCCGAATAATAGGAGAAAGTTCCGCGTTTCAGCCAGCAGTTTCAACCTCGATATTGAAAGAATAATATTAGCCCACTTCGCCCCCTCGCTAATGGCCGCACGTCCCGCTCGCTCGAGCTACGAAATAGCAGCATTATCGCCAGGGATCGACCGAAAAAATCAACTCTCCTGTTTCTCCACGGACTCTCGAACCGCGCGAGAAAATTGCTTCCGTCGCATCGAGTAATTCTCGTTCGCGAAGTCTCTCGCCGTCTCGTTTCGCGGTCGAGAAAAAAGCCAGGGGGTGGAAATTCTCGGTGACAAAGACGAGCAACGTGGTCGCGAAATAAACGCGGGGGTTACGACACGAAAAGAGACAGACTGGCGCGTTTCAGCGGGATATTAATTCGCGGAAGGGTTGATAAGCTGGGACAAAGGAGGATACTGGGAGAGTCGGGAGGCTCGAAACTGGATCGTTACGCGCTAAACGGTCGCGTTTATGCGGAGGCGAGGCTCAATTAATGTTCGACGAGAGTTGCTACCGAAACTTTTGCCCACGGCTGCTCCCGCGGGAATTTTCTGAATAATTTCAACCGCGACCGCGCTGCTATCCCCGTGCCAGCCCGGTTCCGGCCAGCTTTTACCGGCCCACCACTCGCTGCTGCTCCTTCGGGCTATCTATTCTACAACGACTGCGTTAAGATAACGGGAAATGTTTCGGAGTCACGAGTATCCCGGACCATCTTCTGGGAATTGCATTATCTTTGGGATATTCCAATCGGTACGGTTCGATCATTCATTGGGAAAATCTAATCGAATCTCTGAAGAGCCAGCTAATTCAACGTAATTAACTATTCTAACTCATCTGAGACAATGCACGTGGACTGAGATAATTGCAATGGAAGTATCATGATTTAAAATACTCTCAATTAGCTTGCATATTCGGTCGTTGCTCGCATCGTCCACCCTTCTTATTATCTTCGAATCTATTTCTAATTAACGCTACGATACCGCTGATATTCGTCTCCAAACGTGACGCAAAATGGAGTCGCGACGGTGGAGTGTCTCAACCACTGCTCCACAGAATCGCGATCAACCCCCTCAAGATCCAACGCTGTGACTTTTACCCTAACCGCGAGGTTCCTTTGCGCCTCGCGATCCGACTTCACTCATTGTGTACAGTCGCAGAATTAAAATTTCCCAGGCAATTCCCATGGAATTGGCCAGCCATACCACGTCCGTCGGTTTCTACCGTCGAATCTCTTTATTATCCCATCGCGTTTCCATCGGTGGAAATTCTTTATCGAGCAGTCCCGCGTTGAAACGGCTCGACCGTAAAGCGGCGCTCGTAAAATAATCTACGAGCGCGCACGACCACCGCCATCTTCTCGAATCAGGCCGAATAAAATTCATCGCGTTCGATCGCTACGACTCTGAAGTGTGTCTCCCTCGTAGGGACTTGGGGTGGAGGAGAGGAATTGGAGAACAGGCGACGCCGATCAGGCGGTCGTTCGAGGGTGGTTTTCTTCAGACGCTCGAGATACTTGACTGGGTAATGACGTTCCCTTTAATTGGATGATGATCTTGTCTTTAGAGTCTGTTTCTGTTTTAGAGTTGGTTGATGAGTATCTATTCAACCCTCTATGTGTAATCAGAATTCTGTCTCTTTTTCTCTGACTCAAATCAAAAGGATAATCGAAGAGATCTAATGTATATAGTGACTTTGATAGTAACAGGTTGGATAAATTCAGGAGAAAGAGAAACTTTGAGATTCACGGAACAAACCCTCTCCTCTATAGATCAAAAGCAATCTTAATCCCGTTTAAATGACTCAGACTTTCTTTTCTAGCAGATTTTCTCGAGTCTTTTCGAAAAATCCGGTCAAAGGATTCGCTCGCCGGAGAATCACTCGTTCTTTAGATCGCCGCATCCCCCATCCCGGTTTTTCTCCCCAGTTCCACCAGCTGCTGCAACCCGTTGCGCTCGTAATTCATCTCAGCCACCGTCACGCTCCCCCAAACGTCCCTTTCTTTGCCCGTCCCGTTCCACGTCCACGTTCGACAACAGAGCGCCCACGCGAAACGCGATTTCTCTCGCCAATCACGCGATACGTTTCCCACTTTCATCCCCTACGCGTTCTGCACGCGCGTCTGGCGCCATTGCACTGAAGCGCGAGCGCTCGAATTTTTCTCTTCATCATTTTTTCCCATCAATTCTCACGGAGCCTCTGCTTGTTTTTCTTCGCCGACGGTTTAACGCGACGATTTCGAGGAAATCGCGAGAACGAAGACGCCTCGAGGTGGAAAGTGGTTCTCGATCGATGAAGACGCGACAAAGGGGATGAACTCGCGGCTGGCTCTCCCGGACCGAGTTTATTTTACGTCACTTCCAGCGTGCCGCAGTCCCGTCGTGGATTCTCGTCCTGCGAAACGTTTCATTTGACGTTCTCAGCTGGAAAAACAGCTTTCAACGGCAGAGCAGCCGGGGATGGTGGTAACGCGGGCTCATTTAAAGTAGTATCCGGAGTGATAAACCGTGTCTCGGGCAACCGGTGCGCGATTTTCTATCCCGGACTTTCTTAATAACCGAGTTACGGATGAAAGAGATTTACTCGGCTCTCATCCGCCCCCGTCGACTACCAATTCATCCTTCCTCTCCCAGAACCAAGAAATAATAACAGTTTCGTTTGCATCGGCTCTTAAAGAACCTAATTCTCAATTCTTTCTCGACCACCTCCTTTGAAATCTTAACAAAAAAAAGAAAAAAAACAACAGACTACAAATCTCGTTGAAATTCGCGATTGAGAATCGTCTCTCGTACAAGGTACAAAGGATCAATTGGAGGGAAACGAAAAATTTGGACAAATACTAGGACGTGGAAAAAGAAGAATCGACGAAATGGAATTGTTCGAGGGAAGGGTAGCACGAAGCGATCAAAAGACAATCTCTTCGCTCTCCCTTTCGTAGGGTAAAAAATAAGAGGAGTGGAGGGCAGGGGAAAGGGGATTAATACTGGCCAATAGAAGTCGCGTCGCGGCGTCGGACGGAAGGTAATAACTACCCCCTTTTGAAGACGCGGAGGCGGAGGCTGCAACGGCGCGGGCAGCGGCCGGGCGAAGGACGGAATCGAATCGATCCGAGTTATTGTGTTCTGGCGTGTATTGTGCCCGGGGAACAATCGCGGACACCGTGAAGACGACCGTGATGGAACTAATTGATGCGCGTAATTGACGATCCGCGACGATGGACGACGGGTGGCTGGTGTCCGTCGCGTCGGGGCTGTTGCATTCGTCCCGCTCGACTTCGAGGCACGTCGATTCCAGGCTCGCGTTCGACGATGAAAAATCTGAACAGCGTTGCTCGCCAGTCAGCGGAATAATTGCAGGATCTTTGTCACGAACTGAACGCTCGATTTCTGACGGGAGGGTTGAAATTTTCATTTCCGCTCAAAGAGCGTTCGAAAAAATAAATAAAGAATTAATCTAACACGATCCACTGTTAAGAAAACGTAAAAAATGGAAGAAAAACGCTTCAGTGGGCGTGAGAACGTTTGGTCAAGCATCGCGAAGGAAAAATTGGAGAACGCCAGGCGGCTGGCCCTGGAGATAGTCCAGCCAGCAGAAGCGGAAGGTCGAGAGAGGGAAAAAACGCGAGAACCGGAAGAGACTCGGGCTCTCGTTGGCCACGCTGCTGATTTCGTGCAAAAAGGAGGGTGCAAGGTGGAAGTACAAAAGAAACTCCGGGTCAGGGCGAAGTTTGAAAGGAGGAAACCGGGAGTCGAGGGAGCACGGACGAGTAACTGACGGCGAAAGGAAACAGGAAGGTGGAGATAAAAAGAACGGGGTGGAAAGTTGTAGGAACGGAAGCGGCGGAGGACGAGGCGGTGGCAAGGTGGAGGGTCGAGGTGTTAAAGGTTTGCGCGTCTTATCCACTGCCGAGAAACTAATAGTTCGAAGGAGAGCTGAACTAATTAGCGAGTGGTCCTTCGCTCAAAGGGATGTATTTACTGGAAAACATCCCGATACCAGGAGTTTTCTGTCTTCGTTATCGTTCATCCGCCTCCTCCGCCCCAGGAACTTGCCTCGCTCGAACGAGCTTCGCTCGTTTCCTGTGGATCTCCAAGTTTCCTGTTCTGGATACGTTTCAACAGCCGCGGCGGGGAGTTTAATTACCTTCGAATTAACTCGATCAATTTTCTTGGGTCGGTCGCGGCTGATTTGTAACTTTGAATACTCCGCGGTGAGATGGTCTTTGTGGGAGCACCGATCGTTCGGTTGGCAATCAGAAATCGAAATTATGGGGATCCGATCCCGCCAACACTCGATCCAATCTTTATTCACCCTCAACGAATCTCATCGAAACTTAATCCCGCGAGTTACACACTCGTCTTTCTCCGTTCACATCGTCGACTTTCAGATCCCATCGTGGCTACTCTAACAGCGAGAAGAGGGGAAGAAGCGAGGCAAGCCTCGATTTTCTATTCGATCGAGAGTTTAAGGTCGATCCACGCGCTTCTGCGATTGTCTTTACGTGTTAAAAAATCGTATCAAGCGTCTTCTACGCTCTTCTATACGACAAAGCATCACGCGTTCGCTCTTTTCCTTCTTCTCGACGAAACTTCACCAGTTATTGCGAAACAGGGGAAATAAAAGGGAGACTTACCGGTGACCGGAGCTTCGATATCGATCATAGTCTTCTCCGAGCGGAGAAGGGCGGCTCCATCGGTGACTATGCGAAGCGCCGCCGCCTCGTCGATCCTACCTTCGAGGATAAAGTGTTGCTTGAGGACATCCGGTCGCGGTCGATCCGTCCGCGCGTCGAACACCTCCGCCACTGTCAGTTTGTGCGACGGTGGAAAGAGCACATCTGCGAAAAGAACAATTCCAATTTATTTGAGAAAATCTCCAATGTATCGAACATAGGATAATTCAAATAAATGACAGCATCGTTGTACGAGTTAACGTACGGTAACAGTTTCCGCGACGAGACGATCGAATCGCTCGGAAAACCGAATGGCGCGCGGTAATCTCTGGATCAGCCGCGAAGTCACGTTCTCGTCTCAAAGTCAAAGCAGTTCGGTCGGAGATCCGTCCCAGAAATTATACTGGCTTATCGTAATCGTGCATCTGACATGGTGGGGAAAAAAAAGTCGCGGTTAATCTCGAGGTATCCTCGAGCGGAACAGCTCTCCCACGGATTAGCAGAGAACCGACGTTGCGTTATTCGATGGTGTGTCTCGCGCGCCAACGCACGTCCCACGGTAATTCGTGGTAATTAACTATTGATAAATATTGATCGAGCCACCGTCGAGCGACAATGTTCACCCCCCTCTCCATTCTGTTATCTTTCCAATTAATGCAGCGCGTACGCTCCGTCCGCGGCCTCTCTCTTTCCTCGAGGATGATTTATGCGCGACCGCGGTTTATCGCTAGTTGTAAATTGCTGTTTGCCGCCGCGACGCGGGAAGAAAAGCCGCCGCGATCTGCTCCGCTTTTCCATCGATAGCGTCGCGCCGCGTCGCGTCGCGTTGCGCGCGGATAAATCGACGTGGCCATTCGTTTCCTCTTTACGAGCCTCGCGACGCGCGCGGGAATTCTCCCTGAATTTATGACGGATATTCTAAGTCGAATGGTCGATAAATCCCGCGCTGTCCGTTTCTTCTTTTAATATATCGCGAGCGTCGAGTAAACTCGCGCAGGACACCCCTCGCGTGTCCATCTGCGCGCTCTCTAAAAGCTCGCTGCTCCCTGGCGAAACTATAAATCCTGGCAATACCAATCGAAGCGACGCGTTGCTAACCCAGTCGCGAAACAATCGAAGCAACGCGTTGCTAACCCAGTCGCGAAACAATCGAACCGCGTGGACGTTCGATTACCTGTGACACGCCTCTCGGACATATCGGTATTCGGCCTGGTGCACTTTATTATGGGTCTGGTCGCCATCTCCTCGACGCGTTTCACCTTCGTCGCGACGCACTTGGCGCACTGCGTCTGCCTCGACGTGGCGGACTTATCCGGCGACCGTCTGCTGATCATTCTCTGTAGAAACGATTGGAAGCTGTTCATCTTTCGCGCAGACTCGTGATCCTCGAAAACGTCGTCCTCTATGCTGCAAGAGGAGTTGTCGCTCTTTACAGACTTCGACTCCGTTCCAGGATTCTCATCTCTCGAATCAACACCAGCGTCCGTCGGTTCTTTTCTACTGTCCAGCCTTACGCTCGCCTCGATGCTGGAGACGTTCGAATCCTTCGAGCCACGATTCAAACAGCCACCACTGGCATCGGTTACTCTGCTGGCCACCTCGTCGAACGATTCGTCAGTGACAGACACGACAGAGGACTTTTCGGACTCGATGGTGACCCACGAGTCGGTGTCGATGTTGGAGGACAAGTTGACGGTCAGATTATCACCGCTGAGCTCGCCCTCAGTGTACTTGTTCGAGACTGCTGAGGTGTACTCGTCGTCGGACACCTCCACGATCAAGCTCTTCGAAAGACTTCTGTGGGCCTCGCCCAATTTGTCCACGGATCCTGTGGCGACGTCCTCGACGCACAGATCGCTGCTCGAGTTTGGCGAGACGACGAATTTTAATAAATACTCGCTGTCCACACTCTCGAGACGTTTCTTCTTTGGACTCAGGATCTCGTCCAGCATCGACTTGGACCTCTCCAACCTCTTTATATAGTCCATCGATAGCAGGTCTCCGTCGTTCGTCACGATCGAACCGCTCTCAGAGACGTCAGACTCCGATCGACTCTTCTTCTTCAGCAGACTATCGTTTCTGGGGGACGAGGTGCGTTCCTTGATCTCCTCGCACATGCTGCGCCATTTTCGTCTCCCTGTGGAATCTTCGTCTTCCTTAGACGATGGCAATCCTTCGATGTTGGACCCAACCTCGACTTTGTCATCCTGTTTATCCTTTTCCTCAAACTGCTTCTTCGAAGCCTTCTTCATATTGTTATTACACTCCTCACTGTTATCCTTCTCAGTGTGACTGAGATTGTTAATGGTACCATCCTCGTTAACGACCACGGTTTTAGTAGAAATATAAGTTCGTCCAGTGTTCTTGTTAGGCGTCAAGGTGACAGTCTGCATGTAGCTCTCGTGGATCATCTCCTTCTGCTCGTTGCTGACCGTCTCCCCAAAGCTGACGTCGATAGCCTCCTTGAAGATCTCTTCGCCGACCATGTCCTTCCTATCTCCAACGTTCTCCTCGTTCTCGCTCCCTCTTCGCACGGTAATGGCGTCGTTCGACTGCAGGAACACCATGAATACCTCGGAGACCTCGTGCAAGCTCTGCTCCAGACACGAGAGATCGTCCTCGCGCGGGTGCTCCGACTCCAACGAGCTGTCCGAATGACGAAACGGCGAGCCGGCCACGGCGCGCAGGGAATTGTCGAATAGATTGCCACGGGACTTGTTCAAACTCTGGCTGAAGATCGGACTGACGTTGTTGCTCTCGCTCTTCTCTGACGACAGGTCCGCCTCCGTTTCCCAGTTTATCAGCTGCAGACGCTGGTGCTCCTTGGCCAGCATCGTCTTCAGGGTGTCGTTGTCCACGGTGTGCCTCCTGCGAAGCGGGCTGCTGTGCTTCTTGCCGGAGAAGCACGCGTTGAAACGCATCTCCAGGGCTTTCTTCAGTCTGCTGATACCACAGGGTTTCTCAGCGTCCTCGGATGGCTCGAGAGCCTCCTCTTTGGGGGACGCGTCCTTGTTGGGCGTGGGCAGCGGCGCTCGTGGTGGTCTCGGTGTCTTTTGCAATTTCAACGCGGTCAATTTCTCTATCAGCTTCTCTATGGCTGGACTCACCCTGCGATCTGGTTTCAACGCTGTCGCGTGTTCTGGTGTCCTGTAGCTGTCGTCGCACAGCGGCATTTCGATCGAGCCTGAGGAGCTGTCGCTTTCGTCGGACATCATGGCGTCTGGTTACTTCGAGTCGCGTCTTCTTCGATCCGTTGGTTCTGATTTCAAGGACGGATGTTTGAATTTGGTTATTTCGATGGGATATATCGTACTGTTGGATTGGTTTACGTTCGATGGTGTTGAGTATCGAGTATTCGTACCTTCGAGGATCCTGGGCTCAGAGTTCGAGGCGATTCAAACGAGTCGCCAACGGCTGCGACGAACACGTTGCGATAATGAAAACGCCGGTTCCTTTGTTGCTTACGCGAACACGACGAAAACACGCACCGCGCGGCACTGCGGTTCTGAACGTGGGAATCGCGAGCGATTCGCTTCGAGGAGAAACAAACGAAGTGCGAGATGGAAAGTTACTCTGTTGCATGTAATGGCCGATTCTAGAAGACTGGAATCGATTCAGCGATCGCACGCGTTCATGCTGGAACAAGGCTCGATCGCAACGGAGTTCGATCTCGATTGGCGTTTCTCAGATCCAATCGGAGTTTCATATTTCTCTAGTGACTATTCACTGACTATTGGAAATTGATCAGAATTCTTTTCAATTATGGATGCTTCCTTAATTTCATAGTATCATTCGGTCATGTTGTATTAAAAATCATGAGAATTGTGTCTGTTGTTTATCATGTCTCTAGCATCGCTGTTTAGGTTATGTTAAGCATACTTTATACGTTTCACAGGAGAGAGAGAGACACAGATGAAGACGGATAAAATTAAAGAAGAATGCAAAAGAATTCTCTTTAGAATATTTTATATTTACGACTTATTTCTAAATTTGCACGAGTCTCGAAAACAATGCATTAGAACCACACGAAAATCACGAACCGTCTTCTCGGTACCAGTATCGTGAGCAATATTCTCAGAACAACTTTATCGTCAAATTCCGCGCGGACGCGTAAACAAGTCTGAAACATTGTTAACAAACGAAGCAACAGTGGTGCTGTGTCGCTGGCCGTATCATTGAAACGCAACCGAGACAAATGAGCAAGCCTCGCGGTTTTATCGCTCGGACTTTACGACGTTTACAGTATCGGCGAGCTCGCTCGTTCCATCGACGAAACGTGGCGAAACTGAAGTCGCAGAGTGCATTCTTGATCGCACCTGGTTTTGGTAGGACGCGAGTAGATCCCCTGCGTCGCTTCTTTCTTCCTCGATCGAACTCTCTTCTCTCATCGTCGAACGAAATCGTGGACGTTCCGCCTCTCTCGCGCTCCCCTTACTTTGCCATTACGTTGCCGTTTACGTCAAGCTGGACGTTTGCTGACTCTGCGAAAAATCCGAGATTGCGGCAATCTTTAGTCGAAAACTGAGATATCGACACGTATTCTCGTGTAATCGAGTACGCACCGAGCGACGTGCATCGTAACGAAACGCACGTTCGATCGCGAACCACTCAACGAGTATTCTACCAAACGAAACAATCGAACGAAGCGTCTAACAAGATCGAGAATTAGTTAGAAAAAAAAAAGAATTAGTCGAAGATCGAGCAACCTATGGGAGCAAATCCGTCGCCAAGTAGATCCCACTTGCTCAGCCCCAGCATCCGTATCAGCCTGGTCATCGCGGTGGTCCTGCGTCTGAGCGTGCTCGTCCTCTTCTCGTCCTTCTCCGGCGCGTTTCGATCGAAGAACGCCTTGATCTTCAGAAATCGTCCGACGCTCGATTCCTGCGAGACGCCGCCGCGGCACCTCGTCTCCGTGCCGTTTCTCAACGGGGTCAAGGGGGATCGCGAGACCCGATGAACTTTCTGCAAGTTTTGACGCACTGCGAGGTACAGGTTATCGTCGCGATTCGCGAGCAAAGGGGCGTCCAAAGTCCTCCACGACTTTCGACACTTCTCTCTCGCTGCTTCGCGTCCCTCGACGTCCGTTGTCGAGGTGTCCGTGTCGTCGCTCTTATCGTCGAGCGATCCCTCGTTCGATAGCATCGTATCCCACGGGTTCCACCAGCATACCACCCACGTGTCTCGATCAGCAGTTTCCACCAGTCTGTTCAGTGGATCGATTGGCGGAACGGTTACGGGATCTGCTCTTGGTTTCGTTTGGTTCACGGTCATGGATCGTGGTCTGGATAGACGAACTCGACTGTAATTGGTGAATCTGGTCGTCGTTGATTGGTCGTGTATTTAGTCCCTTCTGAGATCGTTGTCTGATTCGTAGAAATTGCCACGAACTATGTAGAACGTTCAGTGAACTCGTTTATGATCCACTAGTGAGATTTGAATTACTTCAATCGAATGGGTATCGTGCAAAAATGAACGTAATGTTCCAAGTCGATGGAATTCCGGGTGAGATCACCTCAAGGCAGACGATGGCCGCCATTTTTCTCCTCCACGATGGAATTCAGTGCTCCAGGACGTAACTGGCCCGTTTAAACCGCAGCCAACTTCTTATTTCCCCGCGATCCACGCGAGAGATACCGAAAGTACTCGGCGAAGATGGAAAGGAAACTTTTTAGATTAGAGGAGTATCGTCCCGGGAGACTCTCGCCGTGGTTCCGACAGGAAATTCTGATAAGATTCGGTGGATGGAGGGTGGCGATAACGGGGATCGCGTACCCGCGGGTTCGACTCGATCCAGTCGATCTAAAACGCACGGGAACGCTGTTCACCGGCTGCTTTAGAAAGCCACCCCTCCGCGTGCTTTATAAATAACAACTTTTCGAGCATCGTTTCGTCTCTCTCTCGACGAGGATCTCTCGTCTCTGTTGCCAGTCGCGTCGAATTTCCATCGAGTATCACGGATATACCTTCAACCCCCTCGAATGCAACGCGTTAGCGCGAAATTGCGATACGGATGGGGTGGTTTAAGAGACACGCGCCTCGGTGTATCCATTGGACACACGCCATTTGGGAAATCAATGTTCGAATTTCGAAGGAAACGCGAAAAATTACGCGGTTAAGATCGCAGGGGACATAGATCGTTCCTGGTCGAATCTCCCTTTTCAATGCTTTCTATTTATTTTCTACCTCTTCGAAGCGTACGACCAGCTATGTTACATTAAGCGCATTGTAAACCTACTTTGTAATAATTCGTTACGATACATCGCATGTATGAAGTAATTAAAAGCAGCTCGTGTAAGCGTGTATGCAGGTACCGTGATCTTAATCGTGCTACTAATCGTGTTACTAATCGTTCACGGGAACGTTCTTCTTAACGAAACTACGAAGGATATCTAAACTACACGCTGTACGTGAATAATTATTCACCATTGCAATATCACTTTCTAATCCTTCCTAATGAATTGCTATTTACACGTACATCGATAATTACAAGAGTCTACAAATTTCGTTGCAAGTTGCGGTTGACTACCATCTACACTCATGATCTGTATAATTTTACAGTAACTTATTCGCTATTCGAACTAAACATTACTCTAACTTGTATCTTACTATACCTTAATACATTGACGCATTCTAATACAGTGTTAAAAAGCTTCTGCCAGGATTTACAATAATTTACATCGACGATATATTTACAGTGTTGCTTACAGTGTTGTTAATTTATTTTACGAGGGACCAAGGAAGCGGGCAACGGTGGGGAATAAATCGAGCCACGTTTAAAAAACACAAGAATCAGTTCGTAAAAACGAGGAATAGCCAAATGCATCGAGAACTAAAACCTAACGATACGTTAATCTATTAAAACAAGTATAAATCGGGATTTAAGAGAATCCTCACCGTTGCCCGCTCCCACTTCCGCTTTTACATTTTAACTAAAATAGGATGTCTGACTAAATTACATCTATCGAACCGTACGCAATTCTATCGCAAAGATTACAAGACTAACGAACTAGAAACGATCCCTTAAAATAGACGACGATTCGATGAACTTAAAAACGAGAGAATTTGAAGCACCGCGAACCCGTTGCACTTAATTGCTATACTTATTAATAATCTCTTAAACTATCAGTCTCTCCCTCCTAATAATGAACACAATTTACAGCTCGCGATATGTAAAAGTATAATACTGTTCGATTCAAGAATTTCCAGAGATCTCGATCGACAGAGAGTGATCGATGGATCGAGAAAATGAGCGAATCGACGACGTGGATCCTTGACGGAACTCATCGATTCGTTAAGGATCGTCGACGATGTTCGCATTTTCCGATCTTCGATCGATCTCCGTTGATCGATCGGAAGCGAGTTCCTCGATCGTCGAGGCTAGTACACCCCTCTGATATTGTCGCAGTGGTAGCAGCCATCGACGTTCCGTTTCGTCTCACGCGATTTCCAACTCGCGGAAAATCGACCAGGCGACTTGGACGAATCGTGGCCTCCGTGCTGCTTGTGGTCCAACATCTTCGAAACGTCCATTCCTCTGACAAGAATATCAGCACACTTTATAACGTATTTTAACGCGACTCGAAAATCGCTACACAAATTGGGCGTATGTTTTGATTTTAGAACGGTCGTGCGAAAGTGTTCGAGCAACTTGCGCGGTACGATCGTGTACACAACGCGCAAAAACTTGTTTTGCTTGGAAACTGGCTCGTAAACCTAATCCAGGCTGTTATTGCTAAACGAAGATGGAACTGCGCGACTGAAAAATCGCTAAATTACGAACGTCTGAGAGGAATTGACTGGCTAAATAGGAATAACGATTTTTGATAGCGGGTGGAGGAAAGTGGCTAGCGATACTTGGTGATCTCGCTTAGATACTGGCACATCTGAATCGTGGACGCTGGTGGCACCAATGGAACTATAAACAGAGCTGAGACTCGCGTAACCGCGTGGAAAGAATTCAAGGAAAAGCGATACCAGTGGGGCATCTGGCGCGTCGATCTTTTCGTTTTCGCGAGAAATTTGAAAAAGAATCGTAACCGTAAAAATTGCAATGAAACGCGAGGAATTCGACTGTTTCGGTTAGGAATTTGCAGAACGCGAGAGAGATTGTTCGCGCGAGCGCGTTTTCAGGAAACGTCGCGAACGAGCAAGGACCTCGCGACGGGGTGGGAAACAAGAGAAATGGACGTGGCGTACGGTAAATTTCTACTTAAGAGAAAGATGGAGTGGGCACGGGAACGGAAACGGGATCCTCGTGACGAGGTTTCTCGCGTGGCTGCCAAAAGGCGCGTATAAATAGGCCGGCTGACAAAAACAAGTCGCCGCGTCGTGTTGCGCGGGCATTAAGTTTTTAATCGCCACGGATCCGCGCGTTTTACGAGCTTTCCCGCGGCGCAACTCCGGCTGCCGGTCCCGGAATTTTCGATTTCGCTACTCCAACCGAATTATTGCGACCGTTTACGACCGCGTTACCCACTGCTATTATTATTATTTTTTTCCCTATCTCTCTCTCTCTCTTTTACCAAAGACAAATCGTAGATCGTAAACGGCGACGGTTTTGTAACGATTGGAAATAGAATGAAATTTTTACGAACAGCATAAAAACGAAGGTTTAGCGTTTAAAGGTGTTACTTACAAAATGTTGGTCGAAGCAGAGTTCGTAACGATCGCTCGACGCTGCACATCCGACGCACTGTCTCGCGCATCTCGACCTCCACGCCGATTTTCGAGGGGGAGCTATCGATAGATTTCTCGAGAACGCTCTCGAACCGTCTTAAATGTATCTGTAAAAATGTAGTCCGTAGAACGCGAGATCTCACTCGAGCAACGAGATTCGAATTCGAGAATCTAGTCGTGGAACGATCTATCATCGATCGAAGAACACTTGGCGAGTCGAATACTTACAGTAGAAACCTCAAAAGTTAATTAAAACCGTAGGCTCATGTAACAATACATGAGCAGGCAAACATAGAGCATGGTGATGTAAAACGATAAGAAAACGGAGATGTACAAAACGTTCTTTTGCTCCCGCGTGTCGCGGTCGAGCAACGTCCACGAGCACGACATCGAAGGCGTTTAACAGTCGCCTATCGCTAAGTGTCTTTATCCCAGGTTACCTTGTCGATTGACGAAGACGAGCGACGAGGATGGCTTCCCCAGGAGATAATCAGCCAGCGGACGACGTCACGGAACGAGGATGTCTCTCGGGATAATTGTCCATCGGGACACGTGTTCACCTCATGGTGCCTGGATCGCGATCTGAACGGAAGTCGAGGGCGCGGTTCGAGGGTACGCTCGATTCCTCTCGACGAGTCGAGATGGCGTTTCGCGAAACCGCGAATACTTCTAATGGCTTCGAGAGCAGAGTTCGCGAGCTGTTACTTTTGCGTTAAAGCAAGCTCGAGTATCTTACATCGACGTTGCACGCGATTGCACGTTGCATCGCGTTGCATATGTGTACATTAATATAAAAATGTACGTTACATTTGAATTTCGTTTAATTGATACGTTCTCCCTCCCGCTTGGAGAGATACAAAATTGTTTATTATAAAAAACAATGAAAAATCGACGCACCAGTAGCCACGGGCATTAATCAAACGGCGTTGCAGGCTGTACCTCGCGCGATGCAAATTGAAAGCCCTTTTTTTATAATAGAACGAATGAATGTTTCCCGGCTGGTGCTTTATTGCACCGTAAAATTGTTGGCTAATAATTTCTTTTTATGCCGCCGGTGATTTGGCGCGGTGTAAAAGTAATTTTAAACGCGCGGGGATATTTTATGAAACGCGTATGACGCATGGATGTTAAGAAAGCGAGAAATATTCGTCGTTGCGAACGTTTCTGCGCACTCTGTGAAATTCCCTCGGGAGCAGCGAGAAAGCGGTCGTTGATTTCGCCCCGAAAGTTCTTTCGCCTCGCTCGTATGGCGAAAATTTTCGAAGCGTCCTCGTTTAGCGTCCCAAACGAACGATGAAACGGTTCGTCGTCGAATAGTGAAACTCTGGTAACCGTCGAGAAGATAAATCGGGAATTTTTGAAATCGGCCACGCGATTATTGATCAACCCGTCAATTACACGTTCGCGAGTGTCATTTGTAACTTTTCATCACGACGCGCGTCGCTCAACGTAATTTTATGACGCGTTCATTCCCGTTCGATTCTGTCGGACATTTCGGATAGCTGAATAATTCATTCGAATCGATACACAGGATATTACGCACACTGTTGTACAGAAAATTTCTGAAAACATTACAAAACGCTAGGAAAATCCATCGAAAAATGTTCTGCGACGCAACGCGTGTAACTCGCAGAGGCCTCGAGCAAACACGAAGATGGTGCACGTAACAGTGTGCACGATTGATTCGCACGGCCTCGCCAGCTCGAAGAAGAAGGACAACGACGGAGGAGAAGAAAAAGAACGATGAAAATCGTTATTGGAGCCGATTGCGTTAATCATTCGCGAGTCCCACGATAACGAGAAGGCCACGCGCGAATACGGAGAAACGAGCGGATTTCAATGGTGACACTCCCCGCAGACGTATCCACGGAGAAGTCCTTCGAGCGTGCGTGCTCGATCACGGCAACGATAAATAACAAAGAGCGCCGAAACCAGTCCCAGCGACCTACTTGCCGGCTACGGGTGAAATTGCGCTTCGACTGCGAATATTAATAATTAAATAGCCTGGTCGAGCGATCGAGCGCTCCATCGGATGTCGCGATTAATCGTGCGAGGATCGTACGGCCTGCGAATCGAACATTTACCTAAATAATAGCTGAAATTTCTTAAAACCTCGCGATTAAAATTCATAAATACTCCCAGACTCTGAAGAAAGCAAAGAGTACGCTGGTCCAGATCGAACGATGACTAAATGCCGCTTAAACTCTGGCAAAGTGAGCGAGCGAGTCGAAGGCAAACGTAGGAGGATCGCGACTGGCCACGGTGAATAAGACGGAGCGGGAGCGATTTATACGTTTATCGAGGCGGACGAAGGGGTGGGTGCTGGCCGCGAGTCGAAAGGATACGTAAATAAAAGATGGACGGGATATGTAGGTCAGAGGATGAAAAGTAACGAGTCAACCGTGACTGGATGGACGTGAATGAATGAACGGATGGCGGAGTTGCGAGAGAAAAACCTACTGGGGGGGTAGGTAAGAAACGGCGAACAAAAGGGTGGAAGACAAGGGACGGTGTGGCGCGAGGGAGGAGAGAGAGAGAGAGAGAGAGAGAAAGAACGCGGATGTGGCGGAAATAGGTCAGACCGACGGGGGGAAATAAAAAAGAGCCGCGTTAAGAGCAGGTCGGTTGTTCCCTGGAACGTGTCACGGGGCGAGGAGGAACGCGAATTTCTTAGCCCCAGCGTCGGTGTCGATGGCTCGAGGGTCGTGGTTAAACGCGATCCTAGTGCTTCGCGCTCGTGTGTTAAAAGGTTACGTAAAAAACAGAAGAGTCCTCGTACGCTGTATTATGCATCGCGCACACCCCCCTCTCTCCCTGATGTCGAGCTCGTGAGTGTCCAATTCGCTGAATTACAGGCCACCGTCGTAAAGAAATGTAGATGGACTCCACGCGTTTCTACGCTGACCCTGTTCCATTATTAACAGTCGACGGGGACGCTCGAGCGAGAGACGCGACGATGAATCACGAGCAACGACGATATCTCGAGGATAATTCAACATCAGAGACAACGCAGGTCCGGACTAGCAATTGACACGCCCGCCTCGTTCGCCAGCGATACCGGAAACGAGCCGCGCGGCGGGCCAGCGTTCTTACCAACGAACGGCAAAAACGGAAACCTGAAAAAGCAACAGCAGCGGGGGATGGCAGCGCGTTGGATCAAAGACGAACGGAAAAGGGCGAGGTGAAGGGTGACAGGGTGAGAAAGCGAGAGGCAGAAACGGGGGACAGGTAAGTAAGAGAGAAAGAGAGAGAGAGATATAGGTCAGAGGATGGACCGGACGGAATATTGATCCGGCCACCTCACGATAGTTGCCTGTGTTGTGCTATGCTCTGCCGTGTTACCTCTCTCTCTCTCTCTCCTCTCTGTCTCTCTTATTCGATCTCACTCCGTGGAACTCTGGCCCGTTCCTTCTCGTTCTATCGAGTGCCGTGTTCCCTCTGCTCGTCGAAAGCGGATACAGAGGAGCCACGTTGAAGACGCTCGTAGTTTACCTTAGCGTTGAGGGCCTCCGCGCAGTTTTAAATCGAACACCCGAGTTGGACGGAACCGATGGGGGATGTTTGCCATCGCGATTACGAGACGCTCGCGAACTCGGTTAACGCGATGTCACTCTGAAACCCTGATGTTTGCTCGTAAATGATATCGATTAGAATTATTTAACGCTGCACGCGTGAATTTCGATTCGTAACTTTGCGATACGATCGATTTATTTAATGGTTCCATCGAATTTCTTTGTAATCCAGCTCTAATGGGGTCTCACCCTGTCAGTAGTGGTAATAAGACATTGGACGCGTGTAGTTCATAGGTGAAATCGAGACAGGGGATGCTCCGGATGATGGATGCGTCTTGGGGTAATTAAGGGTTAATTTCATAAGTGATACGGTTTGTACGAAATTGTTTGGCTCGATGATGGATGTAAGGAAGTAAATATTCGCACAGCAGGGGTGGGTTCGCGTAGCCCCGACTGATTTGAATACGTATTTCGCTCGATGGATGACACGCTCGTCTTCTCTTGCCCTTAATCGAATTACCAAAATCCCTACATCGGGATGACCGTTATCCTCGATTCCATCAGCCCAACCCCCTTACTTCCAAAAATGAAACCCAAACTTTGGCGTGTGTGTAACCGCCAACAATTTAATCAAGCGAAACGACAAGTCGTACCACTCGAAATAATGGAATAAAATATGTCCACGACGAACGAAACTTTTCTTAAACAAGTTGATCGTAAAAGCATATGCACCGTTTCAAGTCTCTTCGCGTAATTCACGCGTCGCGGAAGGGATGGAAACGCGGAGCGTGGGCAGAACTTAGAAGCTTGAAGCGAGACAAAAGGATTAAAGCGTGAAAAATGGAATACGGGGAAAGGTTAGAAGGTAGTCTAAACTTAGTTCGCGATAGAGGAGGAGCGTGGAGAAGCGTTCGTTCGAGGAGAACGTAATGTGCTGCAGTTCTGTTTCACGAAGCGCGTCGGGGACGCGCACCCGCGCGTTCTCCGCTCGTTCACTGCCTTCTGGCGACCATCACGGCTAATGATAACGCTAACAAAACGAAATGACGCGGAGGAACGCGAAGCTTTCGATAAAAGTTGGCAACGATCGACGCGTCGCCTCGACCGATTTACGAGCCGACGTATAAAGTCAGAATGTCATGAATCTTGGCGATTCTTACGGAACGAGAAGACGTGACGTTCGATGGCACCCGATGGCGTTCGAAGCCACGTAAATCTTGCCGTGACGCGTCATGGTCGACGATGGCGAACCGCGAGGCGTATCGCAGTGGTTCGTTATCGTTCGCCAAGGGTACCGGATGCTGCGCGTGTTCCTCTGTTGACACGTAATTATCGCTGCGCGCCGGTTACACGTGTCTTTCCGTCGCGCGACTGGACCGTTGTTTGAGTTCTCGACGAGCAGCAACGTCGAGCTAATGAAAATCACTCACGTCGCCCTGATAAAGCCGAGTATCTCACCGAGGGTTCGATTCTGGCGCGCAAACGGTACCAAACTCCTCGTTCAACCCTTTCAGATCCTCGAGCGGACGTCGAAATGTAATGCAAGTTCGAACGGTGGAACGTGAAGAATTTCACCGCTGTTCGAGTCACGGACGATGAAAAACGAGACCAGCGACGTTGAGTAACGTTCGTAAAACTATCGCAGAAGAATAACAAGCAGTCCAGTCAATGGCGAAGTGAAAATTGTGCAAGCTGAAACGGGAGTTCCAAGAAAGTTGCGACTCGAGTAAGAACGCGGGGCTACCTGGTAGCGACCATAGCGGCACTTCATCATCCGTTCCCGGGAAAAGGCTCGAAATGTATGAGCGTTCATCGGGGGGAAGATTTTCCGAGCAATTGTACTGACCATCCCCGAGTCGCGGCGGACAGAAGTTCGAAGACAAAGTAGAACTTGCCGGCAGTTTTCCAACGAGCAACAAAACTTCCGCTGAGCTCGCCATTTTTTTTTCTTCCCTCGAATTCCGACCGACTGCGAAGTGTTTCGCCGTGACGCGTCCGTCGCGATAACTCACCGGAGAGGAAGGAATGCAAATAACCGTGGCTCGGTGAAATTCCACGGAACAAGTCGAAATTTTCATCTCTCCGCGAATACGGGTCCGCTTTAATACACTTTCGGATCGTGACGCGCGCTGCGAAGGGAATACGTGATTTACGACGGGCGCGGAATTTAAGAATACGAGATTCACGAGAGCACGGAACCGGATATGGATTCCGTGGTGGATCGCGAAGGACATAGATCAGGGTGTGCTGCGTCCTCGCAGTCGGTCATCGTGAATGAGCTCCGTGCGTTCTATCAGCCGCGAGTCATGAATGGGAGAGGGAATGCGTCGTATTGATTTCAGTTGCTCGCACCTACGCCCCTATCCGTCGCACTCGTCTCCACGTGACCATAATCGTGGGGCCATAATGCGCTAACAGTGTCGTGATCCTGTCTGGCTCTGATAATCGCGTGGGTGACGCCTCTTCTTTGGAATCGTTTCGTTAATCCCTGCATCCTTCGTCCCCTTTTGTTGCTATCCATTGCTATCTATCGCCAACTATGCTCTTCTATGCTATCTTATATCTGTTCGCACTAATCTTCGTATCAATCGAGCCTCGATCGATCTTCTTAGCGGATAGTAAACTGGACTCCAGACATCCTGCTGTCCACGTGTCGTCGCAGGAAGACGCGACTCGCTCAGCAGCAGGCGCGCTTTATACGGCAAAAGTTGGACGAGTGCCCGTCGAACGTCGAAAGTTCAAAGGAACGGCTCTCACGAGCCGATGCACGGACTGGCCAAGTTCGTCGAACCAGGCCGCGTTATCAGCCGAACGACCATGATAAAGGTCTCCGATGATCGATCGGCTCGTAAAAAGGTTCTCGGTCATTGGAGAACCTTTGGCCAGCGATCGATGCCCGCGACGCGGGGGTGAAATCAGCCCTGATTCACGACAGAAATTAGGAAGAACTCGGGCGACCTCGTTCCCGCGGCTGACCGCGTCACTTCCTATTCCACTTGGCCGTTTTAACGCTCCACTGTCTGTGGATTCGAGGAATTCTCGTTCCAACGCTTTTATCTGCTATTAAATATTCATCGTGCGTCTTGCGAGTTATCTATTGCGAATTATTAATCTTACGGTACTGCAACACGAACGTGTGTACATAGCGTGCGCGGCTCTGGCTTGTATTATTTTTTCACTGCTACGTAGCTGGTCGGTTAGTTGCAGAAGATCGAGATGGAGTTTAGAGTGGTCCAAGGAACTTCTGTGTTCTCTGGTAAGCTGTGTGTCTAAAGAGTTACACGGCGCACTGGGAACTACGGGGATCAGGTGGGACGGACGGTCGCGAGGAATAAAGCTTTCAATTTTAATCTCGATTCAGAAAGTTCAACCGGCTGATCCCGCTCGGATAGTGTAAATAAGAACCGAATTTATCGTTTTAATCAGGCGACCGGTCGAACGAAAGTTCATTCACGGTTCTCTTATCTCGCGTTCCTCCAGCACAGCTGCGAGATCGTCGTCGACGAGCGTCTCGATCGTTCTCTCTTCAATTATGCATGCCTATAATTATATATCAGAAGCACTGCGATTGGTATCGGTCGCGAGATCACCGAACGAGAGTTCACGGCCCGCTCCGCGCCCCTCGCCGTCGAATGAATGAGCGAGCGTCATCGGTTGACGTCGAACGATGACACCACAATTATCCGCGATGAATTACGTAGCCGCCTAATCCCGGCTTATCTAATTATAGCCGTTGGCTTAGCGCGCGTGCGACACTCGTCGTCGAGCCAGATTTTTCTCCCATGGGAATCGAGCGAAAATTTTCACTCCACTCTGGACAGACTCCGTCGAGCGTGCACGCGTCGATTAATTAATCACGCGTGGAACACGACTGTATCACTGGCCCCCATTTTTTCGTTAATATTTACCGTTTTAAATATCACGATTTTACGACGACCGCAGAACGAGCGCTCGTCCATCGTTCAAATTTTTATCTCGAGCGCTTGGAAATTCGTAGCCACGTCAAAAATGCATGGGAAATTCACGTAGCGCCAAGAGCAACGCGGATTTAAAAAAAAAAGGGGGGGGGGTGGGGTGGATGGAACGGGGTAAACGCGTATCGACAATTTCGCTGGAAAAACGCGATGCTCGACGAATAATCGCGACGGCTGTTTAAAAATTGATAACCGTTCGGTGGTCGTCCAACGTCGCGGAAATGTTTATCGACGCCGCGTTTTATTGACGACAGCGACGGGCTACTCGCGGAAGACCACGCGGCGGCGGGGGTGGCCTAAGGCAATCGCCAATCTACATTGACAAGCGAAACGACGGACGCGGAGAGGAAGCCACGCGAACGTCGGCGAAACGTGCGGGAATAGTAAACAATTGGCGAAAATAGCGTAATTATTTATCCAAGGAAAACTGGGTCTCGTTACCCCCGCGGACTAGAATTCTGCGCGCCGTTTTCGGCATCCTCGAGCGTTCGGTTATTCCATTAGCACGGGGGCGGCGACTGGCGAACGTTGGAGTGGGCGAGAAAGAAACGTCGCGATTGCGAATTCCATTAAACAACTTACGATAATTCTTCTAATACTTCTGTGTATTATAACCATTGGAACATCCACGCTTCTAACTAAAACGATAAACCATATTACACATGCTCGTAGATCTAACTAATTCTCCATAGCACAGAACAAGAAACTAATTACTCTAATCGCTGCGTTTCTGTACCCACTGATTATTCCATCTCGTCGTTAACACCCTCGAACGAGAATGAAAATCGCAGATAGGAAACAGCGATTGTATACGAACACGAAATTCGTTCCACCGCCCCCGTCATTCATCATGGTTCATTTTCCGCGCCACGTCGCGCGACCAGAGAACGCAATAACTCGAAACTGGCCGCGGTGACGGGCTCGAATAATTCCCGGTAAAATCCCCGCGTCTCCCGTCCAGCGGCGTTCGAAATCGGCGGGTCGTAAAGCTAATGGAATTCTCCCGGTGGAGAATGCGGTGGCGGGTATCGATCGCTCGCAACAGACGGTTGCCCTCGACGATGGAACCACGACGGCAAGACGGATAGACGTGGCGTGGTCTGCGATAGTTCCGTTTCTCCGTTTCCTCCTTTTTTCATTTCCACCCCCCGTCACGGCCTCTCTCGCTCTATCTCGAGAAGAGAGCCATAACGAGAAACTCCATCTAGATCTCGCGGTGGAGGGATTAACGCGATTAAGGTGTAGCTCGCACGAACGTTGTAAATTAATAAAACGAGGGTAGCGCGTGTTCGTGCGGTTTCTCTCTCTCTCTCTCTCGTCGATGATCTCGAATATCGTTGTTCCCCCTCGTCTATCCTTGTCTTCCGTTCCATAAGGATAACTCGAGGAAATCAGTCGAGACGAGGGGTAATTAGTGCAATTTTTTGTGTAATTCTCTGTTGAAGATGCAAGGGGTGTTCGAAACGGAGGGTGGAACGAGTAGCAAGTCAGACATCCGACCGGATGTGCTCTGTCGTTTGCACTCGACGATTCGAATGGCGACGCGATGCACTCCCTCCAACGCGATCTCGTCTCGAACGCCCTCCTCTCGCACCTTTCGCGGACACCGCGCAATTTCACGGTTTGACGTAGATCTCCGAGTGACTTCTCGTTCGAGAAAAACTCGAATTTACATAGGAGTTTACATAACTCGTTCGACAGTGGTTCAAGAAACTCGAAAGCAAACGTCCACGAATTGCAAATCGAGCGAGGTTCGATCCGACGACAAATTACACGTGACTGCAGTCACTCCTCCGAGGCAAAGTTCAACGAAGTTGCTGATCCGGTTGGTAGCCTCTGAATCCACACGGTACCAAGGGCAGAGAGGCATCGTGGAATACGCGAAACATCGCGAGGAGCGTCATCGTTCCCTCCCATCGAGCGTCTAACCGACGAGAACGTCGCTCGAGGAGGATCTTTATCGTCCGACGACGGTGTGCTCAAGAGGCGGACCACGGAAACCAAACGAAGACGTTGGGTGGGATCGATAACGGATCGGAACGAATGAGAAGAAGCGAACAACGGGGGGATGAATTCGCGGCAAGAGGCCAGCTTAATCTCCAGAACCTTTCGCGCATCGAGCAATTTATTTCGTCTGAGAGCAGCGAAATAACGCGGAGAGACGCAACCGTTTCATCGTTCTCCATCGTGTTCTCCTTTTCTTCCGCGGCGATTCTCGTCGCTCACGCGTTCGATGCTTGAAAGCTTCTAAAGTTCAGGAGTCAAAGCGCGCTACGGCTTCAAAGAGGTTCTCCGCGATCGTGATCGTCGAACGCGACCGCTATCGCCCGCCATCGTCTGGTATCGTGCTTTTAGCCGCGGCTTCTCCGCGACGCGCCCTCGGCTCGTTTCCCACCCCTCTTGGAGGGGGTTACTTATCGACGCGATTCCACGCGCGATCACGTGCCCGCTTTTTAGCCACCCGCGTCGAAACGGGGCGAGCAGACGGGAGAGTAAGTGGATCGCGGGTAGTTCTCGCCAAGGTCGCTCGATTCGCGATTTAGGGTGGAATTACCTGCGCGTTACGTGAACCCTATAGAGATGAGTAAGCGGATCAAGATCGCGACTCGAGCAATTTACGAATACGAGAGAGAAAAATAGGGAGTAGTTGTTAGTTTTAGCAATTTTCCTGGTTGGTTTGCCAACCGTGCCCTCGCGATAAAACGAAACCGTGCAGGTGTACGCTGCAATTTGCGCGCAATTCAATATTCGCTGGCCATAGTGAAAACATTTTCATCCGCGTGTCCAGGAAATAAATTCCAATTCCTGGATATTACGTCGAACCAGTGAACCACTGTGAAGTTGGGAATTCGATCAACGAAGGATAGTTATCCATTAGAGGGGACCACTGGTCCAGCTCTGAACCTGGTCGTTCTTATCACGAGACACCGCAGCGAGTAAAATTCGATGTGCTCGCTGATAGCCGTACGAGTCACGAACGAGACGCGTATACGGGGTGTGCAATTTTTCTGTCGGATCGTGACGCGATGTCGCGTCGATTGGAAAAAAGAGGGAACGCGAACAGAGAGCGAGAGACACGGGATAAATTCCGAAATAACAATTCTCTTTGGCAGAGAGAAATCAATTTCACGCGATTTCCATAGAAATGCCCGTTCCCCGCGAACGCGACGATCGGCTGGCTAGCCTGGAGAGATGTTAAAAGCGTATCGCGGACGTGTTTGGCAAGTATATTGCAAAGGAAAACAAGTAACGGGGCTGAGGATGGGGTGTTTCTGTTGACTCGCGGGCACATATTTCCCGGCCAATATTTAATTTCGACAAATAGAACGCAGCAAAGGTACTCGTTTACTTTGCATCGCGGCTGTGCAAAGTTCCTCGAGTTGCTGCGCGAAACGCACCCGCCGCGAAGAGTCATCCGACTGGAAGGGCGCATCGCGGAATATCGACGCTGCTTTACGAGCAGCGAGAAAGCATACGTGGGCTACAAAAATTGCGTTCGAATTCCGATACTCGTAGCATAACGATAAAGACGCTTTGGTGACGAGCGTGGTACGATCGTAAGTAGTAACAGGTTCGATTTATGACGTCCTCGAATAGCGATGACCTCATGTGGCGACCGACTAATACGATTACGACCTCGATTCGGAGCGACTCCGCGTGACAGCCTCACCAGATGACATCGATTCGAATCAGCTTGCAATCTTGACGACTTCCAGCGACGGTGCCCTTAGACTGCAATGACCTTGAGTCGTTAACCCTATTCTAAGCAATTTCTCCCCTAGCACAGCGTCGCGCTTCAATCTCGACGATCCCACACAGCCTTAACCTTGAATCAAAACGACATCGACTCGCGATGACCTCATATCGCTCCACTCTTGCCCCGACGACCCCCAATTCCGACGACTCCAGCCCTCGACAGCCCCAATGGCCATCAATCTCGAGCGCCTCGGACCCTCGAGCGCGGAACAAACTCGCTCGAAGCCACCCCCAAACATATTCAAAACTCCCCTGCGACAGAACCCTGTGCAACAGTTAAACTACTGTTTCGAAAACACGCGCGCAGCTGCGTTTGTCTTTACTTCGACCAGCTATTCTCCCGTGTGGCGAACGTTTAATCGCAGCCTCGAGCCCCGCCGGAAATCGCGCTGCTCGCGATCGTCGCACAGTTCTCCTGCGTAAACCTGGCACGAAGATTACCGCGCGCGGATACCACGCGGCGGACCGTGTAATTTATGCGCGCTAGCCAGCGTGTCGCAGTTAGAGTCGCGAGTAAACTGCGCGTTTGTTTCGCGGGAACGAACCGGACCGGCTATAAATTGTACATTGTTACCGCGCGAACAGGAATATGTAATACGCTTCTGCGATTGTTCCCTGGTGGTCGCACAAAGGCGTCGCTACTCGTCGCCTTTTCTGCTGTTCTTTTCATCTGTGGGGAACAATGGTGACGTAAAATGGTAAAACGCAAACAGAACAGCTACGTCTAATAATGAAAAGGAGTAACGATGAAATACCAGCGAATTCGACTAGATTTCTCTACAAGTTAAAAAACTTAGTCGCACTCGACGAACGATAATGCTCGTAGAACGCAAAGTTCGCGTGAGTTGTTTAACGCGAGGTTTCTCAAGGTTCTCACGTCGAACCGCGAACGCAAGCTGGCTAAACGAGTCCCGGAAAGAACGCTGGTCAGCCGAGGGTTAACGCGGGGTGGCCAGCGATCGTCGTCCCAGCCGTCGAAATCGTCACGAGCGTCCCTATCGCCGTTCCGGCCAATTGAAACTCAATAAAATCAGACGGACGTGTCGCCGGATACGTGACAGCGTGCACGGTCGTCCCATTAGCCGGACACCGGGTACGTGACGGTGGTGGACAGGTGAAGAGGCCCGGAGGATCCAGCGGCCGATAAAACGGGAGTGTACGTTACACGGGGATCGAACTTTTAAAACATCCCACGACCCAATTTCCCGTGCAGCGGCTTCGATACGATCGGGGCCAATAAATTTCCCGTATCTTCGACCGTCCCTTCTTTTTTTTTTCTCTTTTGTCGCCGGAAGTTATCGACGTAATGGGGAAAGTTCGTTTCGTCGTTGTCTACCCTCCGCCACCGTCTCGTATCGCTGATTTACGAAAGAAAGAGTACGTATCCTGCCTCTGGACTTCTACTCGAAGGCGATCTATATCGCCAATCCCAAACTCGTCCCAGGAAATTAATCGACAGCGATAATAACAGATTCTTCTGGTGGAAGTAAGACGCGAGATGTAAAAGGAGTTGGAAGATGAGGGGTGTAGGGGTTGAGTAAATCACTGTGGATACGTCCTCGTACCGTAGCCTCGCACGATCCTCAAAAATTGATCAGAAAATCTATCAGACACGGCGCCGAAATGAGGCGAGACGAGACGAGAGGCGGGCAATTTAATCAGCGGAGCAGAGGCCGGAAGGTAAACGGTGCTGGCCAGCGACAGGATCGAATTGTTCCCGGTAATTACTTTCGTTCTCCTTCCGCGGGACGTCGGATTACGCAAAAAGCTGGGTTTCATCCGGTTCCCAGCCAGCGATGCTGGAAAAGCCTCTTTCAGCTCTCGCACCTTTGATTCCTCTCTGTTTATACATCAGCCTCCTACCACGTTCCCTTTGCGTTCGTCCATTGCCCAAATCTCACCCTCGTGCTTTCCAACGAGCGGTTCGTTCGGCTCTCCTCCGACTGTGCGTTGCTTTGCGCTTTGAATTCGCAGGCATGGACCTGCATCGAGGATCGTAAGCGATGCTGCCGTTAATCGCACGTGTCTCTGCGTATCAGTCGCGTTTAGTCATTCGAATTTCCGTCCAGTATAAAGCACAGATCGCATCACGCGCTTCGATGGCCGACTCCACCCTCTCGCGTGAGGATTCTGGTCGCGCAAAGGGCGCAACGGGGCTGTTCGCGCGCGATCAACCAGCACAAAACGGAGAACCAGCGAACGAAACGTTCTCGATCGAGCTGATTTCTATGGAATTTGTTTTTCGTTATGGTCGGGGACGTTGAGCGCGATAAGGTGAAGATGGATGGCCGTGTTCGTGCCTTTGCACGATGTCAAGGGATGTTGGGAACGATCGAGGTGACTTTATCTGGATCTGACGCGTGCTCTTGGTTGCTTTCAAGCTGCCTCAGAATTTTCACCGAATCTCACATGTCTGGTGAATTAACGCGTCTTTGATGGAAGTGAAACCACGAAATGATTCCTGAGCGTTTTCCGCCAAGAGATTCAGTCGACAGGGAACGGTTCCAAAAAGGGACGAGGAAACGAGTGATCGATCCCGTGGCTCGAATCTTCCGCTCCACTTACGCACAGAAGATGCACGCACGCGAGGTCTCGCATTTTCAGAGACGCTGGCCTCGTTTCGATCGACCGGCCGTTCTCGAACGATTAACCATGAATCGCGGGACATTAATTATCTCGCGACAGAATCGCGCAGGCTCTTACCGTCGCCTGCTTTAGACGAGCCAGAATTTTCGAAACGAAAGGGTGGCGATTTTTAATTCATCTCGCGATCTATAAACGAGAACGCTCTATTAAGGGTGGCGTAAAATTGGCTGCGGTATATTGCGCGCAAACATTGCTTCGCCAACAAACACGTTCCCAGTGTAATCGCGATCACGAGCCTCGCAATCTCGCAGAGAGGCCAGGATCTCGTAGAAAAATTGAAACCGCCCCCGCGTTGGTCTCCGACGGCAAAAGGACGTCGCGAGTCCTGACGTCGTGCTGGCAATTTCTACGAGAGCTCGTCAAACCTACGCGCATCCACGTATCAAGCGTATCGAGTATCGCGTCTTCGCGCCGCGCGCAACGCGTCTTCATCCCCTACCAGGGACGCCCACGCACCCCCACGATACGTCGCGGACCCAATAACCGCCGCGATAATCCATCGAAATACTAACCACGCAAAGTCATCAGATCGACGTCCCCACGTTCGAACGAACGACGTTGATTGAATATTCATCGTTGTCGCTGGCGACGCGAGCAACGCGATCACCGCCATCCGGCGTTAGTTTCAGTTATGCTCCGATTACACGGATAACGAGCCACGGAAATTAAGCGTACTTTCTATTAACCAGCCGCTGCTCTTGGCTGTTCACCAAAAATCGCGAGTACCAGCAGAGTCTCGAAGGTATTACCGTGTTCAACGCTAGGATGCAAATCTAACTGGTTATCGTTTGAACGTCGCTATCGCGATTCTTGGTACAGCGTTTCAATTGTTAATAATTGCAACGAGTAACGCTGGATTCTCGTTACGATTAAAAATCGAACGATCGAATCGATAGACTGTGTCGTGAGTAAAACCGCGCAACTCTTACCAGACGCGTGGCTGTTTCAGATAGCGGCCATTGGGAGGTGGGAGACACTTACCTGAAACAGAAAATAATTCACGGTGAGTTAGTAGGCGTTTGTACATTTTTCCAGTGACAAATGTCGCGTTGCGATACCGCGAAGCACTTGCGCACACAATGGCTTATCAATTCAGCTGTTGCGCCGCGGTTTCCGGGCTGATAAACGCCGCGTGTACTCAACCGGTGTCTATACGTAAAACCACACGCGATATTCGTAATGGAGGCACTTGGCTAGTCATAAATAATTGCGCGCGCGCACCAACAGAAACTTGGAGGCGTCGTGATGAATGTTGGACAGTGATACGAGCAGTGACACGGTCAGCCGGTTCAGTCGGAGGGGGTAGCTTCTCGCCAAGTATCGGAACAATGCGGAACGTTGCATGAATTATGGCAGGAACGCATAAATAATACAGAATTAGACGATAAGAATAGGTAGCTAACTTTGGTTATCCGCTCGAACGCGACCAAGAATAATTCGAAAAAACTCCGAATGCAACTCAGTGCCGCGGGTTCCGTACCACGTAACTCATCGATAACCCACCGGAAATCAAATTTTCACGAGGCAAACAAAGATACTCCCCGATGTATTATTCGAACGAGGTAACTCTACGAGGAACTCAAAATGTCAGAACCACCGCAGAACCACCCTCTTTCTCCTCTCACTTCCCACGCGACTCTGTAAAAAAACCTAAATTCAATAAAAAAAATAACTACCCCCGTCGATAGTGAAGCGGCATGCTTCATGTAGCTATAGAATAAAGGAGGAAGGAAAGAAAGAAAGGAAAAGAGAGGGGAAGAACGTTTCGTCCTGGGCCTGCTAGTGGACTCATCAGTAAGGCTTCCTAGCAGACCCTGCCTTAGACGCTGGGATATTAGGGACAGTTAAGAACTTCTATATATTGGAAAGGAGAGGCTAGCGAGTACTTTCAGGAAATTGTAGGCTGTGCTGTCCCTCTAGTGGCGATAGTCGAAAGGCCGCCACAATAGTCCCACAAATTCGAACTCCGTAAATTTAAACAAAAAAAAAAGGAGGATATCGATTTGATGCAAAGATGGAATAGTTGAAATCGAGTATCGTCCGCTCGCGACGAGGAGGGGGCGCGAGTTTCGTGTTGGACGAAGCGTTCCGGTCGTGGGGATCGTAAAAAGCGCGGGCCATCGCGGGCAACAGCTTTATAGCCCGGATTTATCGCGCGATTTTCGCGGGCCGCTTCGACCGCGGCCGCTGATTTGTTTCCCCGTCTCACGCAATCGCAATCGTTCCCCGCTATCTGTTGCGAGCCAGGCGATCGATCTCCCGGCGAATTCCGTAGCCGCGGGATATCTTGATAACGGATCGCGGTGGGATTTGCGCCGTTTCGCGATCCGTTAATGATCGTGCGACCGTACGCTATGGCGTACTCCCTTCGATTTCTGCTTCTACTTCTTCAATTTTTATTTCATCCTCCCTTTCAGCTTTCTATCTATATATTTCTACTTTCTACGTATATACGTTTTCTATGGAAGGAAGCATTTAATTAGCTGTAAGCTAACTCGAAGCGTAATTGCCTGACTGGCTGCGAACTCGTTTAGAAACGTGAACGTTCTCTAGGCCAGTGTAAACAGCGAACAACGAGACAAACCACCGCGCACAGTGGCCCGTATAAAAATTTCAATCCGCAGGACCAATCGGAGCCCGTCGCTGAAATTCAATCAATCCATCAATCAAACGGGTTCCAATCATGAAAAGGACTGAAAGAACGAAGCGGATGGAATCAAAGCGACTCTTTCTCTTTCCGTTGATTCGAGAACGAGGGGGGAAAAAGAGAGGAGCTGGAAAATTGCTCAAAGAGACGGGACAGGGTGTCCTCTGCGAAAACAATTCGTCGATACGATCGATCGAGTCTTCGTAAGGATCAGCCTCTTCCGTGGCGCGAGTCGAATCGGTTGCTGGTTCCGCGGTACAAAGGCGATCGTCGCGGATGCACGCTCGATGGCGCGTGTCTGTTCGCCATCGCAGTCGAAACGGAACAACGCGTGCGACTGAAGCGACGTGTGGAGGGTGGTGAAAAAAAATGGAACGAAGAGGAAGGAGAAACGGGTGCCGATGTTAAAAATGAAATAAACCGTTCGCGGATTCATCCAAGCCTTACTACGGTCAAACGAGCGTGCATCTGTGGTTGCCTCGAGCGCGCCTGGCGAAAAGGAAACCGCAGAGCCGAATGGAGGAAATAGGAAAAATAAAAACGAGACGTTACAGCTGGCGGTGGTGGATGAAAAGAGACGATGGAACGCTGGTGGAAGTTACGGTTTTTCGTTCGCAGCCTGGCCTTTTCCCACTCTTTCCGTTCAGTTTTAATGAAAAGTTGTTCCTCCTTTTAATTAAATTAGCAAAAAATAATGCAGTCCCACGCAGTTTCATAGTAGCGCTCCGCGGCACGAGAGTTATTAGCTCGAGGAATATTTAACGGGCAGAAGGGGTGGAAGAACAGGTGTTCGACAGGGTTTCTACGCGAGTAATATTATTTATCGCGGTTGGACGAGCGTTATTTATACGCGTCGAACACCGGAAGCACCGACACCGCCGCGGGAACTACAGAATTTATCGCGGACGTCATCTCGCGAAATATCGTTTGATGTTTCCAGAGAGAGCACGAGGCTGAACAGCCCCCTTTTTTTCTCTTTTTTTGCTCGATGAATGGATCGCGAACTAGAGCAAGCGTGAAACGCATTGCAGTAATTTAGGAAAATTTCGCCACCAGCTCCCGCTCGTTAATAAAGGGAAAAGGAAATTACAACGGTCAATTTACTCTGCGTTCGTTTCGTTTTCGGTGTTCATTATCAGAGCCAACGTTCCTCCGCGTTTGGCTAAGAACGCGTTTGGTCCACAGGAATAGAGAGAGATACATATATATATATTTCTCCAGATACAATTCTCTCACGTTTCTCTATCGAATTGAAATTCTATGAGGGAAACAAGGTTGTTCTGCTGTTCGAAGACTCGATAAGTGGGCTAGTGGATTCGAATAAAACTGGCGTCCGCGCTGAATTCGATTTCATAAGTTGCATTAAAGGCTCGTAAAATCGCGCGCTGAAAGTCGACGGAAACGTGGCCGACCTGGTTATCGGGAATTTCGATTTCTGCCAAAGTGTTAGCCTATTTTTCAAAGTCGAGCTCGCGAGTAAAGGCGAGAATCGAGATAGAGCCCCGCATCAGCGTATTCTGTTTGACGTTCTTCATTTTTGTTCTTTTCCGTTTTACAACAGGAGTAACTGAAAATAAGGTTAAAAAGTGTGCACCGCTAAATCGCGGATCATAAAAGTTTCGAGATGTAGAATTTGACCCAGTGGTTTTATCGAGCAACCGCTGTTTCCTATTATTTTCCGCATCCCTGCTTTTGGAAACAAATTCAGTTTCCCTCAATTCGGTTCTCCAGCTAGCCCGCAGAGACAGTATCACCGCGACGTCTCTGCTCGTCCCCTTAAGAACGACGTAAACTCCAAAATTGTTCCTCGAAAGATTAACTCCAAAGTAAATACAATAGCTGCCAAGTTCCTGACACGAAACAGCCCCCCTCTGAACCGCGAACATCCTCGAAAACAAACCTCTTCAAATACCCTCGAACATCTTCGAACAGCCTGAAATCTCCGCCCAAGTACCGCCCAGTCGTCCAACGAGGATCGCCACCTGTTCTCCACGGTTCTCCAACCACCCCTGTCGCTGGCTCGCGAGCCACGAAAGGGACGAGGATCGTGCACGGGCCGATTCACGGGCAAACACGCTCTAAATCGATCCTCAGGAGTGCATGCATCCGCGACGCGTGGCGTGCATCCGAACCGGTGACCGTGCTGGCTAACGACAGGGGGTAGCAAGGCTGAAGGCAGGAGGGAAAAAAGGGGCTGGAGACGAGGGAAAACTCGCGCGGAGAGCGAGTAAGACGGATGGCGGACGGTTCAGTACGCTGGCGCGAATCTATCGATCCGCGTTCGAGGACAGCGTTGCAGGATGAAGAGCCGCTGCATCCGCGGCTTAGTCGAGCATCGGCGGTTCCAAACGGAACCGTTGTCGCAAAACGCGGCAGACGCAAACCCCTCCCGCGATCCATCGTCGATCGATCTCTCGCGCACCGTCGATGGATCGCCGCCCTCCCTGCTCGCGCCTTGCCCCACGGAACCCGAGACGCCGCTGGCCCGTTTTTGTTTGTACGGATGGAACGATCCATCATCCTCGAGGCACGAACCAGCAGAAATTTATCGCGTGTCCTGGAAGGTAGACGCGACGGAGGAGACGCGTGCTTCGTAGTATCGTATATTAACTTGTTCGTGGGCGGGGTTTCGAGGGTGGGAGTTTCAGCTAGTTTCGCTTGGGGTGGATTGACAGGATTATATTACTGTTTTGCCACGAGGCTGGCATATACAGCTGGTCGGGTACCCGGTTTCGTCTTACGGAATTTTTCAGAGGCTTTGTATTAATTAGATCGCAGAACGCCCTCGAGGAAGATGGTCTATGGTCGATCGATGAACGGAGATGGATGGGAGCCGGGTTTTCAGAGGTAAGAAAACAACCTGCCCGGGACCGCGAGCGTCGAGTCTAATCAAACACTCGAGACAACCTCTCGGAAAACTTTTCGCGTCTCGAACAATCTATAGCGACCGACAACTTTCTCGCCGTTTCCGCGAGACGGCTCGTAACGTTTCCAGCTAGCGGCAGTTAAACCCGTCGAAGTGGAACGTTGTCGAACAGTCGCTGTTTACGTCGCTGCGATGAAATATCTTAGGCGTACCCTTGTTTCTGTACAGGCGACGAACGAGATCCAGACGGAGACGAGCCGCGTGTGCAGCCCCCGTTCGAGGGGGTGGTCGAATCGATATTTCGAGACTGGGACCACCGCTTGCTTGAGGAGGAGGCGATTAAAATCGATCGAATTGATTCGTCCCGATATCGAGGGTGTCCGAGTGGGCTCTCGTGACTGGGCTAAATGGGTCGAGGGCTTGGCACACGGGATCGAGGCTCGCTGTTGCCAAATTCTGCGAATGCCTCGCGCCACGGCCACGTATCGGTATCAGCCCCGTGGCGGGATGCTATCGATTCGATCTGCGAACGATCGCGTTGGAATTCGCTGGACGGAATCGCTGGTTCGTAGCGTCGCTCGTCGCTGATCGAGCGAACGCGTCATCTCTAAATGCAAACGATAACTTTGCCGATCGTTTTCGTCGCTGGATAAGCTCTGATATTCCGTTCAATTAACCGCGATACTACGTGGTAATCGACTCGATAACAGTGAACCGAGGATTCGTAACTTTGCAGAGGTCAGAGATTCGCAGATGAAACGCGCGTTTGGTCGAGATAAACGTCGAGGAATCCGAGAAAGTTATTCGTTTGATAGAGCGAAGAAAAATCGCGGTAGTCGAACGGAAAACGAGCAGAAAACGAGACGTAGCGGGCGGGGAGAAGCCTGTTGGGGGGGGCAGGAAAAATTGATAACCGGAAATAGCCTATTGGTCCAGGACGTTCGTCTCGATGGGAGTGGAAGGAGAAAGGGCAGACGTCGTCTCGAGGCTGGGGACAGGGGGGTAGCGGCAGGATCTTGTTTTCCAAGGCATTAATTCGCCTGGACACGGGGCGAAACGTCGGAAATGGCGAAACGCGGTCGTTCCGGGGATGTCGATTCAATTTTCATGACGTTTCCGGTTGAAAACCAAACTTTCCGTGGGAGAGTCGGACTGGGTAGTCCGGCTGGAAGGAGGCGAGACGAAACTTGGACAACGACACGATTCACGACTGCGAAGAATCACACTCTCGTCGTGGGAGGGGAGGGCAACTTGGATATGGAAGAGAAATGTTCAACGAAAGGCGAACTCTGAAATTTATACTACCACATTCCGACCGATGCTTTATTTAAAAGCAGTCTTATCTTTTCAGACCATCTTCTTCGCCGTGAATAATAAAAATGGCGTGAATATGTTCCCCTCTTTTTTCTTCTTAAAGAATTTATAGCGATTCTAGTTGCACGAAATGAAACGGTGGAAACAGGAAACGTCCGATGGTACGAGAGGTTCGCAAGATTTTCCGCAACCACTAGAAACCGGTGTTCGATATCGATCGAATTAACGAAACGCGAATCGTTGACCCGTGACCGGTGCAATATCTCGTTACAAATAACGAGTTCCCTTGAAATTCATCTAGCGCGAGTGCTCTCGAAAGTGTTTCCGGTGGAAAAGCACCGGCGCGTTATCGGTCGTTCATTGATTACAGACGAACGATCGGCTCCTTTCTCGCTCAAAGAAATCCAGCCCCACGGTTAAACGTGTAATCACCTTTAACCACCCCCGATAATCGACCATTCGATTACGCGTTTCGACTTCGAAACTTCCACCTAAGAATAGAGAAAGAATCTCGACGGAGGTCGCGCGAGATACTTGAATAAACAAGTATCTGCGTCCGATCACTGGACTACTCGCACCACTGATTTCGCGAACTGATATTTCCGGTCCACATCCCTTAACGACTATGCCTCCTCTCTCCCTGTGAATATCGATTATCTTCGTCGCTACGTACGATTAAGATGGCCGATTCTGATAGAAGAGTGAAGAGCTTCGAAGAGGAGTGCAACAGATCCCATCCTTAACGGAGGGAATGCAACGGGGCGTTGACAGGATAGAAGCTGGCGAAATAAATCGAGCAATTTGCAAGATGTCCGACCGATTATGAGACCGGGTGTAACGTAGCCGTGCTTCTGGCTCCGCGACGACAGCTCGCGCGGGCGAAGAAAAATTCCCCGGCGATAAAATTGCTAATTCAAACGGCTGCGACACCATCTGGAACACGTCCGCGTGCAGGTTCCATCGCGGAGGCTGATCGCGCGGCCCCGCGCCGTTAATTTCGCAATGCGACCCGGCGGCATCGGGGCCGTTTCAATTTCACGAAATAATGCCCTCCACGTGCGCGTCCAGACGTTGTAAATACGTTCGCGCCGCCCACTAGCCGCGCGTTTGAATAATTTATCAGGCTTCCAAGGCGCGGTGCTGCGACGCCGGAACGGAGGTGAAATAGTGTCACCCGGGACGAATAAACAAGTTGAATTTTCTTTTTAAACGGATCACGTTTAGTCTTGCGTGCGCGTAGTACTACGGTTTCGTTACCACCGCGGCCTTCGAGCGATTCAACTTCCATCAAGCGCCGCGTGGCTATCGCGCGAGCCTAAACGAACGACCGATGACACAACCTTCCGCAACTACTCCATTCTGAGAGCTACGAACGCTGACTGCGGTCGCGAGACCAGTTACATAACTCGACGAAGCGTCTAATTCCGCGGACAGGTACGACGAAACACGCCCAAACTCAGCCCGCGGATACTGAAACGTTCTCAAGCTCTCAACATACATCCAGATACATCATTATAACCGAGAGAATGGCTCTCGACGCTTCACTTTAGAGGAGGTACGAAAATATTCGTCGCCCGTTTCAAAACCAGAGAGTAGCTAGGCGGTGGCTGTGGCGCGGTTGTTCGCCTGGCGTCGCGTTCTCCGCGATTTCGGGCACCCTCTTCGCCGCGAAGGGTGCGCTCGGGAGTGGGCGTCGAGCCGTGGCGAGGTGGAGACTCGGCGGTCACCGTTACCGCGTACTCGGGGGCAGTGACACGTAAGTAAGACGCAGAGACCCGGCCAGGGGTTGAAGAAAAATAGCTTAGAGCCGAGGAAGGAGGACGGCTGACGCCTCGGGGGCGTTCCGACGCTCGTACAGCGGCAGGAATGCGAGGGAAGGTCGATCGTTCCGCCTGGAAAACGTCTGGCCTGACGATCTCTCGTGGAGAAGGCTATTCAGAGGGCAAAAGTGTGGCTAGACGTGTGTCGAGAGGGCGAGAGAGCAGGGGGTGGTGGTGTTAGGTGAGACTCGAGTGGACTTTTCCTCGTTCCAAGCAACGGGAGATAGAGATTCGTTTCACGGGAAAAATCCCGTCGAGCGGCTCAGCTTTTTGCGACGCGCGACTAGGAAGGTGTCGAGGTGTACGCGTCGCGTAAAAAAAGACCACCTTGGTCCGATGGAAAGGTTGCGGCGGTTCTACAAAGCGGCGGGGTGAAGCGATCCACCCCACGGAAGGACGAGCGCGCTCGGTTCTATTTAAAACGCGTGCATCGTGACGAGGCTCGCAGGAGCGTGTACGGGTGCGTGCGCGAGGCGAACGCAACGCGTATCGACCGTGTCGACCTTCCCCGTCGCCGGTTGGCTGAGCAGCTGGCCGCGGGAAATCCGAGCGGAAGGACGTGGCTATAAATTTTTCATTCGACCCGGACAGGAAGCCCCTAGGCGCCACGCAAGATTCGTCTCGATGATAACGACCGAGTCGAAGAGGCGACGACGAAGAGGAGGCATGATCGAGATGGCGACGACGACGACTACGACGACGACGACGACGAGGACGATAATAACAGAGCAGCAGTGTCGCTGTATCGTGGCGCAGAAATTCCGAGAGAAAAGCTTTCCAGGCCTGTGGTTCCACCGTCTTCGTTCCATGCTATCGCCTCTCACCCTCCCTCTCTTACTCTCTCTCTTTCTGGCCTTCGTCGCCGCTTCACTGTCTCTCTTTGTCTTACCCTCTGTGTTCCTACGGAGCGCGTTGAAAAATAATGAAGCGCGCGAACAAAGCTTCTCCAGCGGAGGCTTGGGAGGAACTTTGAAAGCGGATACAGCCACCGGGATGCCTGGAAAATTCCTGCCCCGTCGCTGAGGGGCGGTAATTAGACCCTGGCGAGAGTCGCTGTTCGCGTTCTGGATCGCGCTCTACTCGGGGAATTTCAGCCCAGTTCCAGCCTGAATTTTAAGGGGACCCGGATGTAAGAGAGTTTACGCCGGGTGTTCCTCGCGAACGGAACGCTCGCGTTGCTCGACATCCTCGAGGTAATCGATCGATCGTTCATCCCCGATGGAGCTGGAGACGCTCGACGATCCCCTGCGTTTCGCGTCCGCGGAAAATTCGAGCGGCGTTCCGGAAACGGTCTAACTTATTTGCCCTCGCAGTAGTCACAAATGGTTGCGACTATAAATAGACGCGAATGCTAGTTAGCGCAATTAAGCCAAACAAAGCGGGACAAGTGCCCAGGGGAGACGCGGCCCGGGATCGGTCGGACCCGCGTCCATGTTGGAAAGTTGTTCGCCTCAAGAAAGCTGCCAAAGGAACGACTTCCAAGTAACTAGATACGAGTAACTGGAGACCGTTTCCCAGCCGCATCGAGAACTTGGCGAGCATCATCAGAAATTAGTAAACTAAATTCACATGCACGCGCGTATTCTCCTACGAACTGGGTTACCCCGTACGGAGAGTTGAACTGGTTTATTCTGTACTAAACGAGAGGCATTCGCGAAAACTTGGATCGAAACTTGGTCCAATTCCCCGGCGATTTTTTCCCTCCCCCCTCCGTCCACGGGGAACGACGACGTTGATACGATCCACCGAAATGCTCGATAAAAGACATAACGCGAGAGATGGAGAGGGTTGATAAAGAAATCCCCACGATTTTAACGGCGTCGCAGAAGTGTACGGCGACAGGAATTTATAGCCAACCATACACTACGCTTTTTATCTGGCTCTTCGTCCCCGGCTCTCTCGAAACAGAAAACGAGGAAAGACAAAACGAAGAGGGGCGACGTGAACCGCTCGTGAATGACGGAGAGGAAGGTTTAAAGCAGCTTTAGGGGGAACGGTTATTGCGGGTATAAAAGTGAGATTGGTCGCGACGAGCACGATGACGATGATGACTTTAATAACGATATCGTAACGTTCAATAGCCCGTTCTTTCGACGCGTATCGTCCTCCTGACATTTCACGCGGAGGGTGAAAAGCTTCGCGGAGGACTCTCCGTTTCGTCCCCAGCGGCGGTGGAATAAGATCAGCAGAATCTTTCCGCGTTTAATCCCGATCGTTCGAGTCCATTTCACTCGGAAACGACGACTCGCTCGCCGTTTCTCCACGGCTGCATCCAGGTTTACGATACGAGGACGTGACTTCGCCTCCGTTTCTCAGATTTCCCATTTGCATCCCCCCTTGTCGAAACGTCGCCCTAGTTCGTTCACGAACGGGACGTCCACAAGATGGATCTAGTACTCCCTTTCGATTCGAACGACACTTACAGCGTGGAAATTTCATTCACTACACTCGATAAGATAATTACGATCGAGTATTTTTAATAATTCTTACTAAAAAAATTCAATTCGATGGATCGATCGATCGTGCGCGAAGAGTGTTCAGGGAACAATTCGATATCGGAGAACAACGCAGCAATGGAGAGGAAAGAATTCGAATAATGTTCGAGTAAACGTCGAGGAGGAAATGGGAGAAGCCTGTTTCAATTTTCCACGCGATACTATCCGCCAGTTTCTGGATAAACACCGACGCGAAGGGGTCGTAAAGTCGAAGTTCGAGCTGGAGGAATACTAGAATTAGGCAAATCAGCCCGCTACCGCCGGGGCTCGAGGAATCCGCGGACGAGGGTCGCGGCGTTGCTCCGATTTTTTTATTCAATATAGAGGAACGACGATTAATAATTCATGAAGGAGTAACTCTTTTGCGTAATGAGCAGAAGAGAAAATAGATACGAAGTTACGGGGTTTGTTGAAGGGGACGAGGGAGCAGGGGTAGCCTTAAAATTCCAGCACCTCGGGCAACAAATTTAAATTTTAACAAGGCCCTTGCTTCTTCGACGCATCTCACCAATAAATTAAGCCGCCTAATTTCAAATGGAAATTTCGATGCTCGTTTCGGTATAAAAAATCGCCATCGTGGATGGATCGACTTTTCCAGCGAACCAAAGGGGATTAAAAGGAAACCAGAAAGTTGGTGGATTTAAAAATAATTGGCGAAAGTCTCATAAAAAGAAAAAGAAAAGAAACGTGCCGCACTCTAAGCGGAGGGAAACTGCGCGAAGAAGAAACTAATCTCGTAAACGTAAACTATAAGAAGCGGAGCCCGAATTCTTCGAGAAGGTATTTCTTCGTCGTGAACAGAGAGGCTTCTCGAGAAGGCGCGTCTACGACTCCACCGAGAGAGGAAGGACCGGTTAAAAGTTTCGACGAGGAACGGTCCGCGGGTACGGAACGTGACGGAGGTGTATAAATAAACGAAGGACTACTGCACGAGATAACATCGCGTAGACTTTGTTCGGCGGGGCGGACGCGCGCATAATTAAAAGTTTCATAAGCGAAGCGCATCGGGACGAGAGAAGCCGGCTACCTTCGCCGCGGAGCGTGCGATTAATCAACCGGCAACTGGTCACCGTAGCCGGGGAAATATTGTTTAACAAGCGCCAATCACCGTGGGATACGCGTCGAGCGCGATGAATCGCTGTTTCATTATTTAAACGACGCGGTTGAACGATCGTCCGTGGCTTGATTACTTCGATATTTCTATTCTCGCGATTGTCGGGCTATTAATAAATCCTCCCGTGTAATATTCCGACCGCTTAGCTTTCAGCTTAGTTGACCGTACAAATTAATAATACTACCCGTATACATAGTTTGAAAGGTCAGCTATCGATCGCTTTAAATATCACTAAAGAAAGATGGCGGCAGGATGGACGGATGAAAAGATTCGGTTGTTACCGGCTCGATTTATTTACAACTGGTAGATTGACTCTGCGGTTCCGACCGCGGTTCGGAGGCTTTCCGTTTGTTGTACAGCCGTGATTAGCCGTTGGGGTAGTTTCGTATATATTTTCGAAGAGCTGGACTCCGCGATACACTGTGTTGGTGAACGGATGGATCGTGGACAACAACCGAATCGATTGCAGACCTATAACTATGATCCTCCCCGAAATTCTTCGTGAAAGATGAAGTGTCACGCTGAAAGTACGATTCGAAGGTAATCTTTCGTCTAATAAATCGCGTTGGAACCGCTGGCGTGGCCTTCCGTCGTCGACAACCTCGACATTTTCCCACGCGGAGAGTCGAGCCAAGTCAAGAACAGAGAGTCGCTCTGCGAGACGAAAAAGCGAGGAGCAACGTGGGTAAAGGGTTGATCCCCACAGGCTCGCATCAGCCGGACCAGTTATCTCTTTTAACCCCCGGCCTCTTTCAAGCTGCATGCTTTAATACAGACTGGCCGCGCGCCGCTGAACGAGGGTGGTTGGGGGGTTGAAAGAAAACACCGGACACGCCGGTATGTTATGAATAAGGTATTCTATGCGTTACTACGGGGTTGGCCGAGTGTATTGATCTGGCCACGGTGCCCCGCCTCTCTCTTTCTCTCTTTCTCACACACTCTCTCTCTGTCTCTCTTCACCCCTTGCTTCGCCACTGCTCTCCTCCCTCGAGCACGATCCACGCTCTCTCTCTCTCTTCCTGTCGAACCTACGTTCTGTCTCTTTCTTTATACGCGCTCTTCACCCTCGTCGTGTTTTTGTTTTGGGGGGGATACTTTAGGGGACGGGATAATTGGCTCGTCAAGGAGGCGCGGGGTGACTTTGGGGGGTAGTTCTGTCTGTTTTGTTTGTTTGGGGAAGTTGGTATTCGGTATGGAGGGCAGGGTCGAGGGATGTGGACAGTGGTGAAAATGGAGGACGATCGTTCACCTGTTGATGCGTGAATACGAAGGGCCGCTGTTCTGACACACGACCTCCGGTCCTCTGAGCGCAGGGTAACGATTAGTGGCTCGTTGGGAACTGGTTTTCGGTGTCTCCTCTGCGGACATTGTGAGTTATTCGCGAACGAATCGCGTCTGGTTTGGTCCCACCGAAATTTATAAATCATACTTGGTCTCGTGAATGTAATCGCGCAGCGTATCCGCTACCAACCCTCTATACGTATCATATTTTACCGTACTAGCTCCGAAAATGTCGTACTTTACAAATGTTTCGCCTCAGCTTGCGAGATTCGCTAAAAAAAAAATTTCATCAGACCGCAGCAGATTTTTCTCCTTCGTTCTCGACGGTGTGCAAAGAGAATCGTGGAAAAAGGCAGCTCGCAACCCCAATCACGAACCGTGTAGCGTCGCGAACGCGCAATGAACCCCGTGAACCCGGAGGAAGATTAAATTCGAGGAAGGGACGAGAAGCAAGGCGAGTTCGATCAGATATATTCCGTCGGGTTCGAAAAGCGGGCCGCGTAATGAATTCGTGCGCCCTTCGTCGATGGCCTGGTTTCGTTGCGAACGACGCCACGCTAAATGAAGAGAGGGTCGCGCGAGGTCGTCGAAGATTAGTCGTCGTTCCTCTTAGCGGGCCCCGAGGATTCCCCAGCGGAGGAAATCCATCGCAGTCGTCCCGCTCCCTGATCCGTGAGTTAACGTTTACGCCCAGCCCACAAGCATTCGGACCGTGAATTACTCCGACCTTTGTTGCACGAAGCCATCTATGCATCGCGCGCGTCTTCTATTCATCTTCTCCCTTTATTAATCCCGCCGCCTGGATATTGATGCACTGTTTCCGATGCATACATCTTCGTCTCCGCTGGTATCCTCGTATCTCATTAAACAGCGCATACTCCGCGTACAGTGAAACAACGATACTGTGAAACAACCCAGTGGCGTGATTCAATTTCCTACGTTCTGAATTGATATCAGAACGACTCCCTTAACCGAGCCAACAAGAAAGCGGACGAACAATCCCTCTCTTTTAATTGCTCCGACGAGCAGCTCGGTTCGTTAAATCGCCGATCGACGGTTTCAGTTTGCCGGTCGATGGGCATGGGAGGAGCGCGGAAGGAAGGGGATGAAAGGAGGGGGTGGGCATTTTTCTCCGAGCAACCGTCCGTTAAATAATTGTCTTCCTGAAACGATTGGAAGATAGCGATGCAACGTGATTAAATCGAAAAGTCGATTCTCACCGCCGTCCCCTTTTCACCCTCCGGGCAACCCCCGGGTGCCGCTAACGGGATCTGACAAGGCGGACGCGCTACTCGCGCATCTATAGGGGAGAGCCGTATCGATTCTCGAGGCGGCAGGAACTCGCTGACAAGGTTACAAGGTTGCACTAATTGAGGGTTTTAATTTCCTGTACACCCCTCCCCGCCGCCCAGGTCCAACGATTTATTCGGCCGCGACACACGCGATCCTCTTTGTTTTCCATGGTAAATGGCAACATCGTGGCGAAACGCGCCATCGTTACGGTAGAACGGTGGGTGTGCATAGTTTGCCTTTCACAGGAACAATATGGCTTTAACTCGTTCTCTCTCTCTCTCTCTCTCTTTCTCTCTCTCTCTCTCTCTCTCTCTCACTCTGGATGCGATGTTCGATCGGCAGGGGGTCGTGGATTGAAAAGTAAAAATTGCACGCCAACTGCGCGCCTAATTGAATTGTTCCTAAATTGTTAACGTGATTTTTTTTCCGTTCGTCGTGCAGATTTCCATCGCGATCCCACGCAATCGAATCATTTTTCGAAGCCGTGACGCGTTCGATGCAGCGACTGGCGTGTAAGCGCCTCAGCATCCGCTGGCGAGGTTGCCAATCGATCGAGAAAACGTTATGCAAATTGCGGAGATGTCTCGAGGAATCTAGGAAGACTTAATAAATAGGCTTAACGAACTTGGACGCGTCCCGGGTAGTTTCGAAAGTTCCCTATGTGTCGAGAGGGAGAGAGAGAGAGAAAGCTCGCGAATCTTCGAGTGGCTTACGAAGTGGCCTACAACGAGGGCCAAGGTAAAGTTTATTAATTATGCACTCTGTACACAATGTGCATCGAACAGTCCAATTTCTTCGGCGAACGATAAAATAGGGGTGGAATAGAGGCAGCTCTAGAGCGAGTTACACCGCGTCGCGCAGCTCTACCGTTTCGCGCAGAATTTCTACGACTTCCGCGAAGACCATTTACTTAAGCATTCGATAATCCGCGACACGTCGTTGCCACGTAAACCAGCGCGAAAGTTGGGGCTACGAATCGTATCGAACAACGCGACGACTTAAAACGAGTTAACCGGGTCCTCGATTCAGGGATAATTGCGATAACTATCGTCTTGCGTCTCGGAGAACGGCTAATTCGTCATAAAATTATCCCGTGCAGAAAAACTTGTCCCATTAAACAATCGGTGCGAGTGGATTAAATTTCGCCTTCTACTCTATCTCTCGAATACGATAACGATAATGAGTCATTGTTTACGAGCATAATAGCACGGTAGCAAGATATTGTTAATTAGGCGTAATTCGCCTGCAAATATACCGTTAGCACGCAAGAAACTCTAATAAGATCTCGCAACGGTAAGCCAGCAGTCGAATCGATCGAGTTTCAGTCTCGACAAACCGAGTTCACCCTTCGCAAATCGCAGGTAGAACTCGACCATACGAACGGACAGGGGAGAGGATCCTCGATTTCGGGGTTAATCTCGATCACGGTCCCTGGCCCTCGGTCGGAAGTGCGCCACTCGAACCACCAATCGCATTCTTTCGCCCCTTGGCTCGAGACGATTCCGTAAATTTCCGCGAACGACTGCGATTTCCTCACCCCTTACGACCCTACCAAATATCTCTCGAGCCTCGCCCGGCTTCTTTTGTGCCATCGAACGGCCCTCGAGGACTGGACATCGACGGATCGTTTGTCCACGGAAGTGGAAGCTCGATCTCACGACGAAGCGTCGCTTCGTCGACCAAGAAGCGGATTCAACGGATATCGCTCGTTACGAGCAGTGGCGTGGCTCTTGGAAGAATAATCCCGAATTGAACGAAGATCTGGAGGCGTGCGAAAAATCGTCGAGCAACCGGTTCTAATAAGAACGGGGAACGAAAGCGTCTGGGGTGGCTGCGACCAACGCGAGGGAGAGGGTTGACGAGGCGCGAAACGGCCGCGAGAACAATCGGGGCGGTGTCTGTTTATTTGTTCTTTCGCAAAGTCAACAAAAATTTCACCGGCCCGACACGAGCAGCGAACGAACGAACAGTGGACGACGGTCGAGCCAAATGTAGTTGGCCGACCGGCCAAATGAGTTTGCGTCTATTATTACACTCCACCCAGCCGTGAGCCACGAGCCACCACGGGACCCGGTTATACTGCGTCCTATGCTTGCTATACTAGCCACTATATAAGTGCTACTAGAGTAACACCCGATCCCTCTGCTCCCTTGAACCGCGCTGCTTCCTCGCCACGAACATTTTTGCGCACCCCATCAGAGTCAGGCTCGACCGCTCTGACGTCACTCGGTGATCAACGGCCGCGTAATTAAATTCGCCTTCGCGAACGTACGCCTCGTCCCTTTACCTTCGAAATTTTCGATCTCCCTTCTAGTATTCTACTGGTTTTTTTTCTTCTACGTTTCGATTATTGGCGAACGAGGCGAGAGATCGAAGTTAACTGCCAGCAGACGATATTCCTTGGGGGATGATGAGGATAATAAGAGATTGCGCGTGTGGGTTGAGAATTTGTGAAGTTCTGTATAACAAATTTCTAATGAAATAACGATAAATCGATGGACAGTGGCGTCTAAGAAATAAGAGAACGCGATTTCTGCAGAGCCCGACGCGTTATTTTAAACAGGTTGCCAAGAATACGTTTCCAGCCACCGCAACTTTCGTTCTTCCCTCGTGTTATTCGGCAACCGTGACGTATTGTTCGAACGAGCGGATATCAAAATTCGTCTCAGTGGATTTATTCAGATGTCAATCGAGAGGCAAACACGCTATTTTAGATACGCGGCGAATAACAAACCGCTCCGCTAACCCGAAACACATTATTTTCATTCGCCAGCTAGAGCCATAATAAATGTCTGCGTCGCGACGCTAATAGGATTTTATAAAACAGCGCCTATATATCGCCTCTTGACATCTGTATTCCTATCGGACGGGGAGCGAGAAAGGGAGAGGCGTTGTGGAATTCATTAAGCAAGGGAATTAGGTCACATGTGCCGAGACACATTCTTGATATTACAAACGGGGGATCCTCGAGGCTCCTCGCGATCCTATCAGGCGCCACGTGGGTGGCAAACACGTGCCGGCGACGAATGTAATTAACATTTGTTCTCTTCGTTTGCGCGCGTTAATCCTCCCGTTTTATCGCTTACGTTCGCACGAGAGCGGAGAAGAGCGACCAGCCGACGCACCGTTATCGTTCCCACCGCGGCTGCGAACGCACAAGGTAAGCCGATCGTTCTTACCTCGATGACTAATCAGCACGTGTGATTCTACCAGTGTTACGCGTAATTACGTCAATTCTTTGGCTCAGATTCCTCTGTTTACGTATTCGAGCGAAACTCCGTCGCTGCTCCTCGTAACGCTGCGCTTCGAAACGATTTCGATGTTCGAATTAGCGTCTCTGTACGCGCGCAACGGGAACGTCCACTTCCTGAACTCATCCCCCTCCAGTCGTGTCCATAAAAATATAAATTTGCATAAACACTCGTGGCCGGCCATAAAATCGGACTCTACGAATAAATTGGCCAGAGTTCACGAAGCCGCCTGGAGCCTTGCTCCTCGACGGATACCATTTTTTACGGTCATCGGTCTAAAAACGGCAGGAGGTAGGAAAAATCGTCGATCGAGACGACGGAAACGGCACTCGAGGTGAGCTCGAGCAGCGCTCGGAACGAGCGGGCCATTCCTCGAGGAGCACGTGGCCAACGAGGCGAAAGGGTGCCTCCCCTGGTTCCTGTGCGGTATCCTATCGCGATGTCGCGGAACGATCGGCGAGTCGCTCTCGAGCAAACGAAAATAGCTTACGAAGGCAGGCATTATGAAGCTATGAAATTATTTATAGACCGCCACCGTTGGCAAATAATGACACACACAACGCTTCGTTATCTATACCGCGGCGGAATCGTTACACCGTCTTTAATAAATAACGGTACAGCTGAGGAACGCCGCGTTACGCCGGATGATGCAAATCCCAGATTAACGAACGGGATGCCATCGTCGCGGCGTTTAATATTCGCGCTGAGGCGCGTCGTTCTCCGGTACCGATCGCACGGGAACCGCTAAGGATCGTCAGCGGGTCCGCAGCGCGTTTCGAAATCGCAGGGATTTACACACCGCGAGCCACGCTCCGTGATTCATTTATCACTTTCGCGATCACGAGTTCTCGATCATTGCCAGTTGCCTTCAATTGAACCCGCGCCGCGAACCTAGCCGATCCCGTTTGTTTGCATGCGCGACGCTTCGCCAGAGAGGCGTTTCGTTTTTCTTCCCTACTGACTAGCCGTTTTCTTTTTTCCTTTCAATGGTCCTTCTTGGTTCTCTTGGTTTTCGCGTAGTCTTTTTCTTGTTTTGGAATTTTTAAAGATAGCATAGAGCAGCAGAGGCGATATGGTTCACCCTTTGAGGTGCGTACAGGAAAAATACTAGCAGGTACCACCTCTTCATCCCCTTTGCGCTCTTCTTTTCGTGTAATTAGTAAATGACGGGTGTTCAATTAATTTACGCGGCAAAGGGATCTGATGTCCATCAAGTTTTCATGAATCAACATTTCGGTACTTAATTTCACTGGCGTAATAAACCTCCGAGGGGTATCTTGAATTTCCACCGTGGAAACTGGCGAGGCACCCATAGAAAATACGTATCGACAGGTTCGCGAATGGAATAAGCACGGAACGAACGAACGGAGAACTGGAAGAGCCACCCCACGGTTTCGCGAAGAATTCTTTTCCGATCGAACGGCTCTCTGCCCTAGCGAACCGACACCGAGAGGGGAGTAAAAGACGATATCGGGTGAAACGAGGAGGGAAAACGGTGGGAAGGTAAACGACAACGATGAAGTCAATTTCCATAAAGAGCAATTTGTACTTCACCGTTTCTCCATTATTTATAGAGTTCGTCAGAACCGGAAGGGAGTATAAAAGGAGGTGAATCCGTGAGACAGCCCGAGCAAAGGGGTAAAAGGGGACGGGCGACGGTAGGTAGGAACGATCGAACGTGGGACAGGGGTGGGAAAAAGAGGGAAAAGAGGAGCGGCGGCAGTGTGCACGTACACTCTGCATATTTAATGCAATCAGAATGCATCGGGCCAGGAATATCGCGAGGTAGGGGGATGCAATTTTTCTCGGCACTAAAGAACGACCCGGTGAACGTGATCTTTATTATCAGAGGCCAGATTTCCGGTGAACTTACTAGAAATACACGCATCGTCCAACGCGCGACGGTGTATCTAGAAATTTTAAAACCCGATCGAGCGATACTTTGAAATATCATATTTCTCATCGAAGAAAACGGATTCCAGGGTTAATTGAAGAGAAACGTATCCGAAGGGTTACTCGTACGTTTCCATCGGTGTTCCTTTAACTCCTTCATTTATTTAACGGGATTATCGAGACACGACTTAAGTCCATGCGCGAACAGAACGATTATCTCGCAATCGGGCTCGCGTAATGTCGTTAACGACTAAGCTCTATGATTTCATTACGGACAGTTGGATACGACCGCCTCGAAAACGCTCGGAAGACAATACGCTCGTCAGTGGACGGTCACCGCGATGCTTGAAAGGCTTGAGCCGGCGTCCGTCGCGTTCAAATAAAATGTAATTACCTAGTGTATTCCCTCCCTTTGACGTAGATTCGAAAGAGCAACGTGCAAGTATAATTGTGCCAGCCAACATGCTTTCGGTGGCTTCGTATTGTTTCCTTTCGCAATTAAAATGAAAATTGCGAACGGTACATGGAGAATACAATTAAAATATGACAAATTAGTGAAAAGGAGGAGCAGGGGAAAAAAGAGACTGCAATTCTGGCAATTAAATTCTAGACAGAGACACTAATGACGATACAAACGGAGTCAGTGTTGGGGTACTTTGGGCGGTCGATTAGAAAAATCGTCGCAACTCTCGGTTTCGCTAATCGCCGCGTCACGCCTCCAATTAAGTGGCGCGTATTCGTCGAACGGGCAATTATCGACGGAATCGTTCGACGACGGGCTCCCGTCCCCGTGACGATCCACCGTTCGCGGCAGTATGAATTTCAACGGTGCAGAAATATCGTGTTCAGGGGGTTGGAGAGGGTGGCGGGCGGTGGCGGAGGTAGTCGGCGACCGGCTGGAGACGCAATTAGACTGGAAAAATATTAGCTCGGTAACGCGAGAGCCGTGTAACGCGATGCCTTTTAAATTCGGTAATTGTCCGACGGGGAGAAAGTGGTTGTTGCGCGAGCGTAATTGACGACGCGGCGGTGGGGTGCGCGCGTCAAACATCGTGAGTCCTGTCGTCACCTTCGGAAATAATCCAAACACCGTTTCATCGTAACTAACTCCTTTTATTCCTTCGTTCGTGCCGGCCGTTTATTTATATTCCCACGTCCAATTTTTCTCTCCGCCCCCTGTATTTCACCGAGAGAAACGAGGGATAAAAGCGGAGGTGAAAGAGAAAAAAGGTTCGGCTGCCTCCAAACTGATCTGATCGCGACGACAATACGATTGAGACTGAAATCGCAGCTGAATTCTTTATCGGAACGATTCTAGTACACTTTAGTGAATCGTGAACGAAAATGGCACACCGTAGCGATCCATGGCGATCGAATTAGGGTTGGCGTAGAAGATCTCGACTGCTTTCGAGCAATAGTATCACGATATTCGACATATGGGTCAGCGAGTGGGGAACGGAATGTTTTCTTAGCTTCGTGTTTCATAGGATGGTGCCAAGGGCCTGGGCCAAAGTCTGTATAAATGTGAACGTACGAAATTTGTTATTCGACATTACCACCCTGTCACCGCATACCGTGGCTGCCTCACAATCGCGCCTAGTATCCTCTAAAATTGAGTTATAGCCCCTCGCTGCTGCGAGATGCTGAACCGCGATCACGCGCACGTGTACACGTCGTACGTAAATACTCAAAAGGAACATCAAAGTTCAGTGAACAACCTGGGAACAGCTGCCATCGACGGCGTTCGAGGCGCGCGCGCGCGCAGCGTCCTGTTAAACGCGAAAACAAAGTGTTCCCGTTCCGACGACGAATTTGCATAGCCGACGGTGGGGGGATAATTCTCGTAAGACGGTAAGAAAGCAAACACGGTGAACAAATGCAAAATGGCAGACGGGAGAGAAGGTGGCACACGAGTTCCAGGCCATCGCGACAGATGCGCCAGTTGTGACAACGCAATTTCCATACCGAGCGGCGCGCACGCGGCTCGATGCGCGACCGAGAAATAGAAGTCAACGTATAACTTAACCCTGAACGCGCAACGAGCCGTTTCCATCGTCCCAATACCAGCGTAACTCAAGGAGGCTCGAAAGTAGACAAACTTCGAAAGCGAAATAGCGATTTTAGAACTTCTTAAATTTAGCATTCTTCGAAAGATCGGCTATAAATAGACCGTCTTTTCTATATTGCCCCGTGCAGAGCTGCCTCTCGGGCAAATTAGATTGCACTCGTTTAGAAATATTCGCGTGAGATTCACCGCGGAGCCCGTTACGCGGATACCGAGCAATTAATAGTCGGATCGGAGTCGATTTAATGCGAACGGCTCGCGAACCACCGCGGAAAGATCGAAGGAACGAATGACGGACAAATGCCGGGGCTCTCCGCGCCATCGTCGATGAATAATGCGAGACGGATTATCGAGGGGTCGGATAAAAATCATTAATCGCCGGCTGAGCTTGGAGATCCTCCAAATTACGATATTCCCGTCACGACAATGAGTTATATTCGGTGGTTGATAGTTCGCGGCCGCACGCATGACCGCGGCGACGTCTATTTTTGCTCCATTTCATCTCACGCGGGACTACTTGTCAATTCTACGCGTCTACACCAGGCTCGAAACGTTTTCCAAGTGAAATCTACCTTAACCACGAGCGTTCGCGAACTTTTCAATCCAACACGCATCGATACGCACGCGATTACGATAAGATAAGCATCGATCGTCTCGATCCCAGTCCTCTCGAACTTATCCGCAATCGAAATAAGGAAGTATCTATGGGTAAATCGATCGAATATCGTTCGAAAGGATCGATGAATTTTGTAAAAACGTATGCGTGGGATATTAAGCAAAAGCGTCGAGCGAAGAAGCAGTCGGAGCAGCGATCGAAACGAACAGGCATACGTATTGTTAGACTAGAGTGGCGAAAACTACAGGACCAGGGTCCAGAGGGGGAAAGAAAAACACGCGGAGGGCGCCACGCAATAAAGGTCGACGACCTAAAGTGCCACCTGTACGTCCTGAACCAGTTCCCCTTTTCGGCAGCAATGTGGGTCAGCATGCTTCCTCGGCTAAAAAGGGCATGCTTGTATCGGCGAACGGCGGACAATACATCAGCGTGTGCCTCGAGCGAAGAATGGGAACGAAAATACGCCCAACAACGGGCATTGTGCGAGCAGTACGCATCGAGATCGAAGGAGAACGTGAAACCATTAACCCTACCGCGTTTGATGGGCTCGGGCGAACGACCTTAAACTCCCGCCCGTATCGCGGAGGGGTTGGTTAACGTTGAAATTTCGATGAGATATTCAATTTTAATAGGGGAGGAAGAAAAATTTAGGTCACTGCAGAGATCTCCTTAAACGAGAACGCATCGACGAGTTCCGTAGCGCAACGTTTGACCGCATTTTTTGCGTCTGACGGTAAGCACCGGCCGAGATATTAATTATTCTGCGGGGGGGGGAAAAAAAGAAGGTCGCGTGAAAATGCAACGGCGCGTGCGAGGAGAAAAATGGATGACCAAAAATCGCGTCTGTTTTTCAGTAGCAGCGAGAGGGGAAAGAAGTGGACCAAGCTTTCAACACCTCCGCGGAATAAATGTTGACGATAATCGTCGGCTCTTTGGCTACGAGACGCGTATTTACATCGGACACGCATTAGAGCATGTACACGCGAGCCGGTCAGCTGTTCGAACCGACGACGTCCAGACGCGAAATCGTCGAGAGCAGCGTGCCGCGTCCTCGAGACGATTCCGTTCCTCGACCTCGTGGAAACGAGGCTAACCGCGCGAGCTGCACGGCTCTGCAGACAAGAACATGGCGGGGGAGGCGGGGTTGATGTGCAAAACGAGCACGTATTAGGTTAGGTTGGCCCGCGTCGTGAAACAAAACGGAGAAAGGTACCCAAGGTAGAGAAAGAAAAATTGCGGAGGAACGGCTGGGCAATGGGACGGAACCGAATTCCAGTTGTTGGCCCGTTCGTGAAATCCCGTGGTCACAGGGAATCGTGGATAGGAACGGCAGGGTGGAAAAGCGTGGTTCGAAGGGTCAATGAGAATGCTGGCAGGTCGATAGCAATGGCGCCGCAAAGCTACGAAGAAAATCAATCCTGTACGGCACGCGACGTGTTTTGACGTGCCTGGTTATTTCCCGTTCGTTTTCGAAACGCGACGATACGACGCACTACGCGAGGCGTTGGGGTAATCGTAGAATAGATAAGAATCGTGCACGCGGTGGGAGCGAATAGGACAGGGAGGAAAAAGAAACGCGACGTCGAGAAATACGAGAGCACACTGACGTACCGACCGAGGTGACCGGAAAAGACGAGGCCGCATAGGTACACACAAGTTAAGATCGCGCGTACACTGACACGCACGTACGAAAACCAAGGTGGCATCGCATACATCGTAGGCGACAATTATACCAGTGACAAACGCGATTAGAAAGGCCAGTGTTTATATCTTACTTACTTTTGATCACTCGTTCCGTCGTGGAGAGCTTCTGCGAGTTGTTCGAGGTCATGCTGTATCAGGATGGTTGACGGGTGGGCGCCGGCCTCTCGCTCTTCTCTATTTCACTCTTCCTCTTCCCCGGTCGCACAGGATCGTTCCTCTCTCTCTCTCTCTCTCTCTCTCTCTCTTTCTCCTTCTCTCTCTCTCTCTCTCTCTCTCCCACTATCTCTCTCACTATGTCACTCTGTCACGGTTTTTTTTCTTCTTTCTCTAGCCGTAGTTACTCGCGCGGTAGGTAGCACCTTCCTCTCGAACGGGGGGTTGGGTGGAAGGAGAGGGCGGTATTTTCACCTCGAGAGCCCGGCGCGGCACACACACATACACACGCAACGGAGTAGGGGAGGGAGGAGACGGGGGGTCGGAGAGGTGACGGAAGTTATCGCACGGTGCGGCACATCGGTGGCTCCGAAGCGTTGTTCATTGGGCGTTCGCAGAGTGAGAAATTATTCTCTCGTGTCCCTCTCGCTCCCCGTATATTTACTAGCTCCGAGCGGTACGTCCTCTTCTGGTCTTTCTCGCTCCCTCTGTCTCTGTCTTCGTCTATCCCTCTGGCCCGACAAAAGGTACCACCAACGCCTTTTGCGGGGCGAGTAACTGGATCGCTGGACCACGCGAGCTGCACGGCCCGCACCAAGGGGTCTCGCAACCGCGGTACCACCACACGAGCAGCACGACACGAGCCCTCCGTTGAACGACACCCGTGTAGACGATGACTTTTAACGGGCACGACGATCAGCCGGAGGAGCGCGACAACGATCGCGGCCGTGAACACGGAGAGTACGACCACGACCACGACCACGACCACGACCACGACGACGGCGGCGGCGACGACGACGACGACGACGACGACCACGACGACGGCGGTGGTGGCGACGGCGGCGACGACGACGGCGAAGGCGACGATGACGACGGCGACGACGACGACACCGTAATGACGAGCACAGTGACACGAAACCGTGACACCGACACCCACGGTGGAAAACACCACGCCGCTAATTTCTACTACAAGATGTCTATCTGTCTGGCTCTCCGCGGCGCGCACACTGACGGCTCCGCGGCTAGGAGACGGTCGCGCATCCCTCCACGCGCACCGATCATTCGAGACCGTTGATTGGCCGCGCCGCCACCAGCTGCCGCCACCCTCTCACCGAGTGGAGGCGCCACTGACCGTACTGGACAATCGACTGTCTTACTCTCGAATCAATTAGAGTCTCTAACCTTCTCCAAAATCGTACGACGGAACGGTCTCATTTTCGCGATTAAACAATTTTTCCGACCGAACGGAAATGGGCTTCGAAATGGATCGTATCGATCGCCACGGCGAACTGGGTTACCGGGCCACTTGTTAGCCACCGCGGAAACAACTTCGAACGGCTCCAAATTTCGATTTCAATTCATTTGCGTTCCAATCGCACCGCTTACGTATCTCTTCGCTTTACTTCGCGCGATGACTGCTTTTTTCGTGACACTTTGTCGTGATATGAACGGCGACTGGTAAGGTAGCAGTCCCGCTCGCTCTAGCGCCAGATTCAAACTGCAATCTTGTGCAATAACTGGAATGCAGTTCTAAAAATGAAGATTCTTGTACTGTTGTATTTAGAAGATGTACACAGTAGGTTAACGATATACATTATTTCACGCGTAAACGTTATTAGAAATACGGGATTATCAATATTCCAATTTTGGTCGTTTTTCCACCCATGCCTTGATATTTGGAATCGCCAGAACTTTTTCTTTTAAAGACCTCAGATGCGGTGTGTCTTTCGTAATCTCTGCTTCGTATGCCGTACTTATGGAATCCGCAATAGCCACGAAAAAGAGATCAGCGTAACTCAGCTAAAAAAATAATAATAATATTAATTCCGCATGTGATCGAAATTTACGATCGTGTAAAAAAACTCGCGCACCTGACCGCCATGCAAGTATCCACCGTTGTTCTTTGCCAGTTGTTCGAGTCTGCCCAAGTAAAACGGTATCACGTTCGTCATTACGTCGACTTTCTTCTTCGCCTTCAAAACTGGATCTTGCTCCCTATAATAGTTCGATATTGTCACTAAAAAGAGAAGAGAAAAATGATTACGTGGCACAATCGAATGTAGTGGGATTATTTACGATAGCGTATCGCTTGGAAAAGAATTAATTCGCACAAGGAAGAAATCAATATTTACACCGGCGGAAATCGTGGAGACCCATCGCGATCGAGTCGATCTGTAGCGTATCCAAATCGGTTTTGCCGAGCAGATTAAACTGTTTGGCCAGGTAACGGCAAATAGGTAACGTTTGCGAGTAAACTTCGCCGTTAATTTCCAACACGGGTAGTTGACCGAATGGAAGCGCTGGAAAAACGTTCAAATTCATCTACGAATCCTATCAGGTTTTAATCGATTTAATAGCGAAAGAATTGCGGATATACTTGGCTTCAGTTTGATCCATTCTTCGGAAGGATGCGTCATGCGAACGTCCTCGAAATCGACGCCTCCGTAACTAAGAAGGAATCTGATGGGCTCCCCCAATCCCATCACGTTGAAGTATGTTAATTTGTAGCTCGCCATTGTTACAGATTTGTAAATTCTTTGCACGCACACGTTCTTCCTTTTAAATGAATGGATCAGAATCACGTTGTCAGTCAAGTATATCGCACGGTAATTCACTGTGCACTAACCGGTCTCCAGGGTTATGTAAGATTTATACATTTCCCTCTCCGCAAACTGAATTCTTCGCATCCTTCTCTTCCCCAACAAATTCTCTCTGCTAGCAAGATAATGCGAATGTTCTGATTGGTTCACTGTTTCGAGCTCGGTTCACACTCGCTCTTCTGGGTTACTTTCACTTTAGTACAGTACAGTAGTGTACTTGAATGGAAACTGTTGTCGCGATATACGACACGAAATAGTTTCCATGTCATTGTCACGCTATTAAAAGAACGCTTTTTTATCTACAAATTGATCTGCGGATCTTTTCGAAACGACGATATTAGCTTTTCTCGTTAATATCTCATTTCTCTTCGAACTGAAGTAACGCCCGGAATTTGTTTTCGTGACATATCTAACCAATTCTTACGATTACAAATCACTCAACTCTTTTATTGAAAGATACTTCATCCTACTCTATGGAGGCTAAGAAGTTATCGTTTCAATACGCAAAGAGACTCGTTTTTCAACTTGAACTCTGCTGCCTGACAAGATAAGGAAGCCCATGCATGAAACAAGGCACCTTTGTTCCGGAAGCGAAATGACCATCTGGCGATTTATCTTAATTACAATAGTCTTAATGAAGACGAAGGATTCCGGTGTGATCAGCCGCGATGTTACCCCGGGTAATTCAAGTCCGTATTACAATGAGCCCGTAGAGATCGAGAAACGCCTCCCAGAGGATGTAGTTCCCAGGAAATACGTAATCGAGATTTCGCCCGACTTTAAAAAGGACGAGTTCCACGGAAACGTCCGTATCGATCTTGAATTATTAAAAGTTCGTGATTCTAATTCGAAAAGAGATTTAACTTCCTCGCGGATTCACTATGCATTGTGACAATCTTTTATTCAAGGATCGAAGCACTATTATTCTGCACTCGAAGGATTTATATGTATCGTCGATCAAATTGTATGCAGCGAAGTCGAAAACAGAAATTAGAATACTGGCCGTCTCTTACGTGAGCAAACGTGAGATGTTGGTCGTCAAAGCTGATAGAAACATCTCTTTGGGGTGGTACTTTTTGAAGATGAATTTTAATGGCAGTCTAAAAGGAAAAATGAATGGTTTCTACTTAAGCACTTACCTGGACGCCAATAAATCCATCAGGTAAATCCACTAGGTATTTAAAAAACTATCAATGACACATTAACACCGTGACAATCATCCCACGTTTAGAAAATTAGCAGTGTCACAGTTCGAGCCTTTTTACGCCAGATCTGCGTTCCCTTGCTTCGACGAACCAAGCTTTAAATCTACTTTCGTTATTCGTCTCGTCTACTCCAAAAATTTCCTGTTCCACGCTCTTTCGAACATGCCGATCAAAGTAAGTTACAGCGTGTCAATCGACGCCCAGTAATAAAATTGATTCATTTCACTGTACAGAAAATGGAGGCAGAGAAAAAGCATAGCGATAAAACGATCGCGTACTTCGATCCTTCGCCACCAATGTCCACGTACCTCGTTGCCTTCCTCGTCAGCGACTTCGAGTGCTTAGGCTCCAACGTGGATCTCCTGAATGGTAGCAGAATTCCAGTTTCCGTCTGCGTGCGACCAACATACAAGCACAAAGTGACGTTCGCCCTAAACGTCACGATTAGAGCGATGAAGTATTACTTAGAGACATTCCAGATCGATTATCCGCTACCAAAGCTCGGTAATTCGCAAGGTTAAGCTACGAAATCCCTGCACGGTTGTCTCCTCGTTTCTTGTCGCATCAGATTTGGTCGGCGTACCCGATTTCACGGCCGGGGCCATGGAGAATTGGGGTCTGATCACGTTTCGCGAGACGGAGCTGGTGCACAGCGAGAACGACAGTTCTTGCTTGAACAAGAAACGCGTCAGCTTGACGATAGCTCACGAATTGGCGCATATGTGGTTCGGGAATCTGGTCACCATGAAATGGTGGAACGACCTCTGGCTGAACGAGGGGTTCGCCACGTACATGGAGCACGTCGCGATAGACTCTCTATTTCCGGATTGGAATCTGGTCGATCGCTTTCAAAACCCGCGACCGATCGTTCCGTATCGAATCAATTTCACCTTCTATAATTTCCTGTTTCTTCGAACCAGATGGATTCCTTTCCACTGTCCACGAAACACGTTTCCATGAGGCACGACGTGAAACTGCGCGCTCGCCCCGTTGTAAAACGAGTCGAGGATTTGGAGGAAATAGATGAGGCGTTCGATCGGATCTCCTATCAAAAGGTACGCGGGGATAAAGTTCGATGCAACGTGCTTGGGAAGGCAATTGATTAATTGAACGATAGGCGGCGGCGGTGATCCGGATGCTCGAGGACGCGGTTGCCAGTTCCAACTTTATTCTCGCCGTTAGACGGTATTTACGGAGCTACCAGTTTCGCAATGCGGAGTCCCGCGAGCTTTTCGAGATCCTGGCCAACAATACGAACGCCGCCGTCGATATCGTCGACTACGTTGGCCGCTGGATGAGGTTCCCCGGATTTCCGGTGATCACTGTCCACCGAGACAGTACTGGCTTCCGACTGCTTCAACGCCGGTTCGCGACGAGCAGACGATTCCATCAGACGATCGAGTATATTTAACTCTACTTCTTTTTACAATAAATCTCTCTCGTTTCGATAATTATCTTCATTTTTAGCGACGGAAGCTGGACGATTCCCATAAGATACGTAACCAGCAGAAGGGATGGCGTGAAACTCGACTGGTTCCTCGCGAATTTTTCTTGCGGTAATAGCAACGCATCTAAACAATTTTCACGTGTAATTTCTCAATGTTTATTGATTTCATTATAGTGGAATTATCGCTGGAAAAGTCGGTAGAGTGGATCAAACTGAACCACAACTCGATAGGCTACTACATAGTAAACTACACGGAAAATGCTTGGATTACTTTCATCGACCTACTAATCGACGATCATCGAGTACGTGTCGTTGATTATTTCCTACGTTATTTGTTGAACCCCGTGGCTATTAATTTCGCATCGAAACGATCGCAGGTCCTAAGCGCCACGAACAGAGCGGACTTGTTGCACGACGCCTTCCTCTTAGCGGAAGTTGACTTGAACTACTCGGTAGTCATGAACTTAACTTCTTACCTGGTGAACGAGGACGATTATCAACCGTGGGTGGTGGCTGCGGAGTGGTTTGGGCGTATGAACAGGCTTCTAGGTGGAACCTTCCTGCTTCCACGTTTCCAGGTGGAAACTTGCGCAATTATAATCAGTAAAAATAACCTCACAGCTTCTTACCTTCTGTATAAACTCTTCCACAGTCGTACGCGAGGAGTCTCGTCGACAGAGTTTACCAGCAAGTCGGCTGGCGCGTTTACGCGAGAGATTCCTTCGCTCGCAGGTTAGTCAAGATCTACTTAAACGAGAGAATCTAATAACAACAGCTCGTTAGATCATAAATCGTGTTTCCATTCGTTTCAAGAGAGTTTCGTGTATTGATATTGAACGCAGCTTGCAGCGTGGGCCACGAACGCTGCTTGGAGACAGCCGGACGGAAGCTGAGGAACTTCCTCTTCGTGGATAGCGGTGCGCCAACGCTACCAGCTGATATTCGGTCCATCGTTTATTCGTACGGTGAGGGAAGTAAATATCCTTCGTCCTACGCGTGCGTTTCGTTGTTCACGTTAATAATACCGTGCGACAGGCCTCGCCACGCTGTCGACCGACGCCGGATCGATATTCGAGCGTATGTCGCGGCTACTCGCTGGGGAGACCGACGCTCAGGAAAGGGAACGTCTGATGATCGGGATGACTGCCGTTCAGGACAAAGATACACTTAATCGGTTCGTCAGCGGCCGATTCATTCGCCCAGCTTAATTGCCAGGGAACCACCGCCTCCTACGACGTACCCGGAGCCTCTCTGTTATCTTCTCGCGTGTCGCTGTCCAATTTGTCGAAGTCCCGCCGGATTTATGGCGTTCCACGATGGGAGAATATAAATTTATCGGCTATATAACGTGAAATATAGAGGCGACGTAGATGCTCTTGTTTGCGCGATCGAAATGGAGAACTCGACTGTGTTCGGAACAGGGCTTCGAATTCTAAATTTAATTCCTTTATTTCTCGCACCTTCGAAGCTACCTTATACATTCGTAAAACGCTAGAGAATATCCTGAAACCCTGCGAGATTCAAGATTACGTTTACTTGACAGCAGTTTCGATATCCTTTCGACTGCAGATACCTCGAGAGGGCAACGGACGAGAGTTTCATTCGCAAGCAGGACTTCGCGGACTTGCTGATCAGGATCGCGGCGAATCCCGCGGGATTGGACATCGCGTGGAACTTCATACGGTATCGACGTACCGCCAAATAAAAGACAACGTCCATCCGGCTATCACGATCTAAAGTATCGCACCTATATACCCACGCAGATCTAAATGGGAACGCTTGCTAGTAAAATACGAGACGAACGAGTATATCTTGGGAAGGATCGTCTGTTCCATCGTGTCCTCGTTTAAAGACCGTCAGAAATTGCAAGAAGTAACTCTTTCCGCTCTACAGAAAAAACAAAAACGAATCTAAAGAACGTATCGGGACGACGTTCCTGTTCGACAATTTATTTTTACAGACGAGACAATTCTTTCTGAAGGAGCCCCATCTGAAAGTAACGGAGAACGCGAAAAGGAACGCCATCGAAGAGATCGAGAACAGCATCGACTGGTTCGAGGGAAACGCGCGGAGCATCGAGCGATGGCTTTCGACTCGTGGCTTCGATCGATAGACCTCCCTTCGATTGTACATCCAGAGGAACGCGGGACGACAGACCACGATATTCACCTGGAACGTCGTATCTACATAAAACATTTAATTATCGAAAATGTTCCAGTGTATTTTGGAAACTATTATCGGTCACGATTAACGCGAGCCAACGGATAGATTTAATGTACCGCGATCCGTCTGAAGATACGCGGTAACTCGATTAATAATATGCACGTTCTAGTAAACCGTTCGTAAACAAGATTCCTTCTCTCTTTATCAAGCCAACAAATCGTGTAAACTAATTACGAATGGTACTTTCCATGCATTCATTGGTTCCATTATGATCATCGATTCTACCAGTTTCACCACAGATTTCACTCTACGACAAGCATACGATTCAAAGATCCAACGATACTTGTACATCTTGAGCTACCGTTTTCAAACTAACAAGGAGTGAAGACACGCACGTGTAGATATCGCATTGCCCTATCTAATCGTGGAACGCGATGATTCGCGATGAAAGAACGAAGCTCCGCAAGAAGAGGAGACTTTGGTTGCGAGCTACGGTCACGATCTACGCGTTATCGAGCATTATCGGAGTTTCTTTCATTACTCATTCGGCGATATACGCGGCAAGGCTGCTGGTAAACAGCGAACGGTCACCGTGTTCGGCAGGACGTCCAGTCGATCGGTTCGCGAATGATCCGGCGTGATCTACGACGTGAGTGCTCCGTCTGCGTTCGCCAAAGTCGACTGGCGTCGATTTTTGGAGGCATCCACTGTACGAGGGATCGATCTCGAGGGCGAGGCACTTGAGAGGATCGTTTCGATTCAACTGGAGAAGGTACAGGGGATGATAGAACGTTTGGTAGTCGTTCGAAGTTCATAAGAGGGTGTGCATTCGGGACTAGTGCGAAATCCGTTCGAGGAGGATGGGCAGAAAGGTGCACTACGCTTTGGTGGCGTTCTGGGAGAAGTCCGGCTGCAAGATCGTGGCGGATTACCCGCCGGAACGGGACCCAACGTACAGGGCGATCGCTTTGAGCACGGTCGACGGGCTGAAGTCGCTGGAGAACGACAAGATCAGCCTTGATCGGGGCAAGTAAGCGCGTTTCTCTGAATCGAATCGTTTAACACGTTCCACGCGCGGAATTGGTCGAATCGAACTTTCCTCGTGGCTGAGAAGTATCGTCCAAGCATTGAGATTCGAGTATATTTCGATAGACTTCCTTGGACGATATGTCTCACGAAATCTCATCGACTTGAATAAAAAAATAATAATAAATAAGAGTAATCATCGGTCGAATTGTCCATCCCTCGAATAAAATAGCAGTTTCTGAAGAACGCTCCTTGGAAATACCACTCTCCTGCAGATACACGGTGCACGTGCTAATCGGCGAGCTGCACTACGCTTGTCTAACCTCGAAATCGGATTGCCCCTCGTCAGCGGCCAACTTGGAGTCCTGTTCTCAAGTGTTCCTGGAGAGGCTGAGGAGCGTCTACAGGGAGCTACCCATCCTGGCCGATCTATCGAGAGACCTGACCGATCCGGCGATCGTTGATTTCTCGCAGCCGCTTAAAAAGATAGTCGTACGCGAAAATTCGATTAAACCAGCCGACAGTCGCTGATAACCATGATAATGATAAGAATACTGTTTCAGGAGGAATACAATCAACAGGAACCGGAAATGATCCCAAAATTGGAGGGTGAACTGGCGGAGGTTCGGAAAGCCCTGATGGATGGCGTTCAGAAATTGATCGACAGGGGCCAGAGGCTCGACGAGCTAATACAAAAGACCCAGAGCCTGCAAATCATGGTAAATAGGCTGGAACTTAAGTAAGAACCCGATATCCGGCTGTTTGATTAGGGGAGTTTGTCCGGTAACCCATATACCGCGTTATAATTAGATCGCAAGCGCGAAGAATATTCATTGAAACGGCGGCGATCAATAGGAGAGACCCCGGACGCGTCCACGAGTACGACCCCGGAGTTCAAATCGTTTATTTCGCCGAGGGTAGTGCGTGTCGAGATTAACTCTCCTCTATTTATTCGCGCTGAAACGATACCGTTAATTGCTCTCCCATCGGACGGCGATTAACCACGCGCGAATCGTTTGAACGCGCATCGCAGCTTAGCTCATTACGTCTTTCAACTATCGCCGATCGTATTTTACAATTAATTAAAACCAGTCCTCCCGTATTTCTCTCGCGCGAATTCGTTTCAACCGATCGATTCCTGAAGAGAGGTGGTCGTTGATCGATACTTCGCTTTGCGCAGTCCCATAAGAACTTCCAGGTGCTGTCGCGGTCGTCCAGGAAGAAGAAGAACGCGATGATGGCGGCGACGGCGGTGGTCACTATGTTCTTCTGCTCGTCCCTCGCCGCCTTTCTACTCTATCTGGGAATCCTCTGATCGTTCTCGTATCCTCTGGAAAACATCGCGCGGATATGTGAAATGTATCGTGCAAATAAATTATTTATTCACCGTTCAATTACCCTCTGACTTTTCCCGCCGAATGTGAAGCTATCTTCGCTTGCACGCTCGCGTCGCAGATAATTCGTTGCAACGTGTAGTCGGATGCTTGACGCCTCGAAATGCGTGGCAAAGTTCACGCAACAGCTTTTATAAACCAGAAACCATAAATCATCGTTGCGAGAACAGAAGTAGAGAACCTTCTTGAATGGCGTCCGTGAGGAAACTCCCTTCGGTGGATCGAATTGATCTCGAGGCTGAGATCAAACGCAGGGACGAGTTTGCGGAATCGACCAGGCGTTTGCATTTTATCGCCGCGCGCAGGATACAGGTTAATAGTGCTTGCGCTAGATAGTCAGGATGAGAATCTGTTGTTGAAACGGGCGACACCGTTTCGCCTTGATCTTCTGGCCCGCGAACGTGAGAGAAGATAACCTCAAATTCGTTTACAGCGACTCTTTACGCTCGTTATCGTTCTTATCTAGCCTCGGCACAGACTTCTCCAATAATAAAATCCCCGACACCGCGGAGGAGCTACTTGAAAAAATATCGATTACTCGAGGTTAAAATCGTGACCCATCGATCCGACGATTTATCGTTCAACCGCGAAACGCTTCTCTCAGTTCCTTTACAGTTAATTGTCCAAACTCGTGGACGTAAAAGGGTTTAAACGGATCTCGACCCGCCATTGTAGGCCTGGATCCGCGGTATCCTAACTAGAAACCACTTCCGGTTGCTGCACAAGAGCGCGACCACCGTTCAGCGTCATTGGCGTGGTTACCGCGCCAGGATCGCGGTCGATCGATACCTGATCGAGAGAGTCCATCGAATGTGGCAGGATTATTACGAGAAAATGGCAACGAGGATCCAGGCGGTCTGGCGTGGCTACGTGGTCAGAAAGACGGTCCTCGACATCCAGAAAACGCGACGTTGGTTGAACGAAGTGTACGCGAAGAACGTGGAGACTGTCGAGAACATGAAGAGGTTTATACATTTTGTAACTCGATAGAAACTTTGTCATTATTGTTTATTCTGTTATCCAGATTCAGACAGACGGAGATAGAGTACGTGGAGACGGTAATGGAGCGCGAGTCGATGCAGTGGATACTCTTCATTCTCTTCAAGGTAATCTTTATCGACAGAATACTAAACGTCGTCTACTTTTTATATCGTGGTTTTGTTACAGCTTCACCATTTGTTAAGAACGAAGCAGCGACCGGGTGTGCTCACCAGAATGGATAGGAACCAATTCACCCTTGTCGAGGAGATGCTGAAATGCTTGGAGTACAAACGCTACGTGCGTTGGAAACGGAAGGAGCCGAAGAAGAAGTGTCGAGATTGTCGAATCGACGCGAGACCATCTCTCGTTCTGCGAGGAACTCGCTATGAGAGATGCGAGAAAGCGATTCGAGGGATGGAGAAGGATCTGGAAAAAGGACTTGTACCATTGTACAGAAGTAGACATTGTTCTCTCGTTTCTTCTGATCTTTTTTAACACTTAATATAACGCATACTTCACCCAGGTGAACCCTACGAAAGGCAAGAGAAAAGTATACGCGAGACGAACCAGATTCGCCTGGAACGTTTCATACACGAAGCTTACGAGGCACCCTTGACTCCTGCCCTCGAAACGAGACGAAAAAAAGATCTGAAGAAACACTGTAGCTTAAGAAAGGAATTCGAACAGCAAGTATCTCACATGAGAGAGTCGGAGGTTTGCGAGAAAATCGAGAGAATGGACTGTCACCTGAACCAATTACAATTAAGGTGTCCCATTCACGATTCTCCATGCGCAACATAACTTTCGGTCACCCAAGGGTGGCGCACCCTTCGCATGGAGCAAGAAAAAAAAAATAAGACTCCGCGTGTATGAAAATGGGTAAAATTTATTATAGCATTACACGCAAAATAAAAAACCACTAAGTACTAAATATATATCTACTCGAAAAAACATGAAAGCTTGACTATGCTTGCTCAGGTACAGGCTTACGCAGCGGTGCAAGCGAGAGGAACGCTGATGCGCTGAGACATGGAGATGGATTTCTGGCTGAGATCCGGCCGGGCACCCTTCTCGATTCTCTTCTTCAGGCTCAACGCCACCTCGTTCCTCTCCATGCAATGCAATTGATAGTTCTTCGATTTCATCTCGGTAGCCGAGCAGCCAGGCGCGCAAGCGAGCACTGGTCGCACCGTGAAACAGATCTTGTCGTCAGTCTCGTGTACGTGAGTCTTATGGGTGCTGCAACGTTTCTCTCCAGTCTGCGTTCCATGGTGGTAGCCCCAGGTCCCTTGCTCCGTGTCCGTTCGTCCCGATTCAGCGTCGCTGATCACGTTACTCTGACGGTTTGCAACGTAGGGGGTGCAATCGTGGCCCTGGATCGACTTCGCCTTCTCAAGGGACACGCCCTCGCACTCGTTCTTGGTCAGAGCGTAGCTAGCGGTGAACAAGTCGGATTCTCTGAACAAGCATTTCTTTGGGCCCATGAAATCGTTGTTTTCCTTGCCGTCGAAGTTGCCACAGAGACCGCGGATGGATTCGCGGTACGTGTCCGACGCCTGTCAATTCAATTTCCGTACGTTAATAATTTGCGCGATATAATGTATAGCTAATTGATCGAGAGCGGAATGGGTCGCTTACCTGGATCAGAATACGCATTCCATCGAAAGCCATGCTCATGTCGTACTCTTCTGAGACTATTCCAATTGAGTGGTCTCCAAGCTTGAAGATGTCGAAGATAATATCGTCTTTCGATTTCTCCTGGTGGCTCTTAGTGTCGGATATCTCGATCATCTGTCCGTTTACGTAGACCTTGGGCTGTGACGAACTAGGCATCAGTTTGATCTCGTTGTCGCCCAGCAGGATCTTCACTTCCTTGTGTCCGTCCGGAGTCTCGCGGGTGAGGATGCTCAGGCTGGCGTCTTTGGGAATGTGAAGCTTCTCCGTGGGCTTCTCCGGGTTTATCTTCGGGTACGTCGTCATGGCGACGTGCCAACAGTTGCCCAGCCTCAGTGGATACTCTTTGCCGTCGAACGTCTCGACTCTGGTCTTGTCCAGCATGCAAGCAGCTGTGAAATCGAATGAAATTACGATCCAAAAAGCTCGTGGTTCTCTTTACAAACTCGACAGAATCAAGTGGGACACTTACATTGATCGTCGAAGACCTTGAGATCCAAGTCATCGTCGGCGGTTTCCAAAAGCTCCTCAGCGTCGATACCAAGGGGTGTCAGGTCTATATCGTTCACGTGAGCGGTCATCGCAGGACTATGCACAGCTACGTTAGCGGAGGTAAGATCGTTGGACAGTCTGGCTCTAATATCGATCTTCTTCTTGCCAGTGTTCTTAGGTTTCGAAGTGTCCGTGTCCACATCCAAGTAGTCGCTATTCCCAATAAGATCGATAAGTTTCTGGAACAGGTCCGCGGTGGACTGCGACTCAAAGTCGACGGAGACGTCGATCTCGTCGACCATCGTGGCAAGGGTGACGGCCTGCTGGCAGGCTCTCAGGATCTTGTTACCCTGCTTCATCTGTTCCTCGCACTCCATGGCCTCTGGAGTCTCCTTGATCGCTTTGCGCAGCTCGTCTCTCTGCTCGGTTACACCCTTGATGTTGATCTGCTCGCCAGTGGAGCAGGTCTCTCCGTAACGAAGGTTCACGTTGAATTCACTTTTCGGCTTAGACTTCATCGCCTGATCGAAGAACTGAACAGACTCCGGCCAGGTGCTGAGTTGCGAGGCGGCGCAGACCTCGAGTTCAGTATCGAAGAGCGTGTCTAGATGCCAATAGAGGAGGGATCGGCTCTTCTTCTCCGCTCTGCTGGTGGACCAGGCAAGGGTGAAGACGTTGTTGAACTTCAGTTTATCTGGCACCTGGAACTGGACGTCCACCACGTGCGATTTCGCCAGCTTGATGCCTCTGGCTACTTCCTTCATGAACTGTTTCCTACGATCTGCGCTGTTAGCTTCCTTGTTGGTTGGTTCCATTGCCTTGGCCTGACGAGTCCACTCCTGCGTGGTTTCCGGCTTGGTCTCCGCGTCCAAGGTGTCGTACGCCAGAGTGAATATCCACGGCTCTTTCTTATCGTTATTCAGATTTGCGTGGACGTCAACTTTGCAGTATTTGTCCTCGTCCGTGGTCCACGGAGACGCGATCCTCGCCGCTATGTTGTCTATATCCATATTCCAGAAATCCTCGTCGAGTTTGTTCGCTTCGATCTTCACTTTCACGTGGGCGTCGATTATCTCTGGGTAGGTCTGGGTCTCGATCTCTTCCGGCTTTATCACGTGCGTGTTCTTGTCTGTCATCACGGGTCGCAAGCTCAGGATATCGTATTTAGAAGTGTACGGGAGCACGCTGTAGTGCATCAGCCGAGCGGTTTCCTCCCCCTTCAAAGGCCAGATCTTCAGCTGCACGTTGTCCTTGAGTATGTTCACGTCCATGGCTACTTTCATGGGAAGGTAGGTCTGGAAGTTGACGTCGACTCCGGAAACGAAGTGCTGGTGATCGAACGGGGTGACGAAACCGATTCGTCCTTGGATTTTCTGCGAGTAGACCAGACGGAACTCGGATTTCGCGTCAAGGCCATTGAGACCGTACTGGTTCATGTGCACGCGACTTGTTCCGCTGAATTTGTACAATATGGGCACTCTGAGGGTGTAGACGAACGGCAGACCGGTCTCGGTAGGGAAGGCAAGAGTTACATCGTAGCAGAACAGTTTGTTCATGTTCACGTAGCCCTCTTGTTTCTCCTCCGCGAGCTTCTGTGCGATCCCTGAAACGGATCGTACGAGATTTTCATTTACCAAGTAACAACTACAAACTCAGGATCGTATCTTGATCTTCATTGATTAGAATTAATTAGAGATACTTACACGAGAAGGTTCCACGAACAGATTCACTGTCGAATGGCAATAATCGCGTAGTGTATTTCGAGTTCCACATCAAGAGCCCTTCCAAAGGAGTCGGCTCGTCAGGGACGATGTTCAACTCCTCGGCGAGCTTCTCAGTGGCCATTTTGACGGCGTTCTCGACGTCCTTCTTCGAGAATCCTAGATCCAAGAGAGCGTTGAAGCTCGACAGCAGAACGTACAACTCGGTCGGCGGCATATGGTAACCACCGTGCGAGTTAAACAATCCAAGGTACAAGGCACGAGGGATGACGCTCTCGTGGCTACCGATGTAGTCTAATATCATCAACGAAATGGTGTTCTGATTCTCCTGGATCGTGTCAGCGACGAATCCGTGGGACAAGTCGTAACTGTACTCGTCGGGGGTCAACAGTTTCAGAACAGAGTGAGCCTTCTTGGCCCTCTCCTCCCACTGCGGGGTGGTTATCTCCGCCATGCTCGTCAGGGTCGACTTCACCGCGGAGTTCACCTGCTTGTCTGTGTCGTACCTCGTGAACTCTGCCATGCGTTGCAGCATGCTCAACGGTGGATCTGTTTTCAGTAAAAGGAAGATAGCCGCGCAACGCACTTCGTGGCTCTCCATGGTGTTCAGGTACACCTTGTAGAGGACAGAGCGCAGCAGCTTGGGGTTGGTTTCGCCGAGCGGACCCATGGCGGCTATTATAAGCGTCCTCTGGAAGGTGGTCACTTTGCGCTGGCCTTCGAGATACGGCTCCAGGACGGAAAGGATCTTGGGATGGGCGATTTGGCCGAGCGCCATGATGTACGTCTGAGTCTTTCGACTGTTGCCGCTCTCCACTGCCTTCTTCAGTTCACGGGCCAGGTAGGGGATGTACTCGTTTTGGACCGTTTGATCGTGCTTCGAAATCATGCGACCGAACGTGTGGACTGGATAACGATTGTGGATGCTCCTGCCGTGCACGTGGGACATACGCACCAGTTCTCCGAACGCGAACATGGCTGAGGGCTCGACGATAGGATCGTCTTTGATTTGCGGGCTGGTGACCAGGTCCTACAAAGGTAGACAAATTCGAGGAAACCGTTGGAAAATAGTTAGAGGGAGCGTGATGAACGTGTACTCACGAAGAGAGCCTTGACGTATTCTGCGGTTGGGGTGCGAGCATTCTTCGCGATCCTCGACAGAATGTCCATTGTCTCCAACTTGCTAACGTGCCCCTTCGTGATCCAATTTCTGATGATCATGAAGGCAGGTCCGGTTCCAGCTTGGACAACAGCGTCCCTGAACACCGCCCACATGTTCTGTTTGTTGGTCTGCGACTTGTCGTTCCACTTAAGGTGGTTGGATGAGAGCTGCATGTTGGAGTCCATTCGAGACATCTGGTCTTTGCTCATGGTGCGCAACATACTGCAGAGCATAGTGAATTTCTCGAGGGTTTCCTGGGTGGGGATGTTCTGCGGGTCTTCGAGCTCGTTGGCGATCTGCGAGATCAGCTCGTTGCTAGCCTCGACCATGTCCAATTTCTCGGATTGCCCGATGAATTTCCCGTTGTAGCCGACGACGTTCGGCAGCAGAGAGTTCTGAGGTGCGTCCTCGAGCGTGGGCTTCGGCTGCCAGAAGTCGTTCTCCTCGCTGCTGGAGATCGAGCTGCTGGACCCGCTGGAGGAGCTGGAGTCGAAGCTTCGAGGGTTCTCGCCCCGCTTTGGCGCCTCCTCGCTGGAGCTGACGGAGCTGATGCTGTCCGAATTCCAGATATGATTCGAGTTCTCGACCTTGGGGACCCTACGTTTCTCGGTGGTCATGAACGGATTGTTGTAGACGTAAACCAGATTGCCAATGGATTCCGGGATGTTGGGCTTGGTCATGGGTTTGCTGATCTTCTTCACGTCTCCCAACGTGAGATTCATCATGCTGGCGACCAATCCGTTCTTATCGTCGAAGAGTCTGGGGCTGATCGCTATCTTGTCGACGGTCACCGACGAATGGATGGTGAAGCTCTTCAGGGTGCCCGAGATGAGGATCTTGCTCGTGGAAGATCTCTGAAACCGACGATTTTCTCTTCAGTATCCACAACTTGCCCAAATGGCACAGGATTCCGTATTAGCTACTCACCGTAAGGAATTCACCGTTCCTGTTGGATCCAGGCTCCCAGTGCGTGGTACCAGTGATTCCAAAGTGATAATTCACCCGTTGAGCGCATCTGTCAAAGTTTCTCGTCTTCACGATCTCGATGTATTGGCCGTCAGTCTTCAATCGCGGTTCGACGTGCAGATCCGATCTCTCGTGCACCGTGGTGTCCAACAATGGCGTGATGTCGTAGCGGACCTCGCATCTGCCGGTTACGGAGTCTTCCAAGGCCTTGAACGACCCGTACGGACTCTCGTCTGTAGGAATCTGCGTCTCCTGGGTCCTCACGCTGTTCTCACCTTGACTGTCCACTTGCAGCTGGCTGACAACGCTCTTCACGATGTTCACCTCCCAGGTGGGCATGCTGTAGTCCACGACCAAGTCCTTGATCACGCCGTGCTTCAGCTTGATCTCGAACGGCTTGCCGGAAATGGGCAGCTCCTTCAGCTCCAACATTTGGTCGGAGAACTCTGTGGTCCATCCTTCGGGCAACTCTTTGTGGATATGCGCGTATTTGCAGTTCCAGAGTTTGGCCAGCAACGTGTTCGGGTCAGTGACTTGTATCGTCAGCCAACCCTTGACGATGACGCCCGTATGCTGATCTGACAGTGACTCCAGGCCAGTCAGCGTACGACTTCGTACGAGGTACGTGTACTCGTTGCCTGCCTTCCAGCCATGCTCGTAATCGGCTGCGATCGATCTCACTGCGGAAAGAATCGATTGTTTGAATACGGATGGGACGAGAGATAATTCGCGGGTCCAGAAATACTACTCGACGAGAATTCTGATCGATGCAAACGCGTTGCGGAACGGAACGCGATTTTTTTTTTTTAATTATTTCGGTGTCTTTATCGAAAGCAGAAGCTTCTGTTGACGAGGATGCTCCACGGTTATGAAATATTGATACGGGTGCGGTGGAAAAGTTGGAGGATCAAAGAAGATCGATTGAAGAGGAACAGCTGGGAAGGTTGCCCGCGCAGAAGTTTCGCGTTTTCACTTACCGAGCAGGAAGAAAGTCAGAAGCATCCACATGTCGAAAGCCGTGGCGTGCCAGAAAATGAGACTGCATGGGCGCAGTCTTGCAATATTTATATCTTGATCGCGCCAGGTCAGCAAACGATAGACAGAGAGAATTTCCATGAACTTTCATCTTCATCTCCGAGTAACTACCATTATCTACGATGTTTACTTCCACCCTTTCTCCCCCTTTTTCCTCCTGCATCTAATATTTATTTTCAATTGATAATACACGATCAGGTCAAATTCTATCGTCTTTTAACAAGTCTTAATTAACTCCATCCCGTTGGTTTAAAAATAGTCACGATTCCGATAGCGGTATCAGAGTCGTTAAAAACAATCTACTAAGATTCTGGATTACAACTGAGTACCACTTCAATTATAAGATGTAAACACATCGTTCGAGGTAATTGTTTCGTTAAAAATGGTAGTTTTGACAGCATCTACAAACAACGTTCGTTCGATTCTCGTGAAAATCCGTGGAAAAAGAAATATTTATCTCGCATCGGAATTGATAGCGTCATAAACGTCTTATAATAAATATGCATAGCAGAAGCACGTTCGCGAATCACACGGTGTTAAATGCAGACTTGTCAATACGCGAGGTCAGTAGTTCACGATCGAATCCAAACGTTCGCTGAATCCTAGAAAATTCTAGAACCATCCCTGTTAATCGCGTCTCCTTATCTACTTATTTTTTTACTTTGAAAAAATTCAGAACGCGCAGCTTCTCGCAAACACCGATGCCGTCAAATTTCCAGAACTCTTTGTAATTCGTTAGAAAAGAAGGAAGAGTCGAGCGAGTACATAAAAATAACATTTATTCCTCTCACTCGTATCGGGACCGATAATACTTTAAATATTAACAATACGTCGTTGTTTTATAAATACGAATACAATTTCAGCTTAGAGATAAACATTAATTAGCGCGGACGAGCAATGGTTTCCCGCTCGGATGGATGGACTCGTCCGCATCGACGTCCATTTGCGAGATCGTTGCTTTCAGGATCGTCGTTGGGGCCTCGTACTTCTGAAACATCACCGAATAAAACGAAATTAATCAACGTCCATAAGAAATAAAAATCGCATCAAAAATTCTATAGCCGAGTGAATCGCGATTCAAGCCGCAGCGATCGATATATCGCACGAGCTCATCCTTAATCAAAAAAAATACCGCACGTGTATACATCTGAGCGTGTTATGACGATTTAATTGCAGCGTCAAGCGTTTTCGTTTCATCTGAGAAAAAAGCTATTCGACAACTTTCACGATCTTTCGCCGCGTTACGAAACGATTGCGCGATCCCCGCGAAACGATCGATCACCTCCTCGTTGCCGATGTCCACCTCCTCGAGCACTTCCTCCAGCACGGACACCAAATGATTGACATTCTCGATGGTGAACACCATCGGTGGTTTCAGTTTCAGGATATTATCGTCAGGACCGTCGCTGCTGATCAACACCTTCCTCTCCTTCATCCTGGAGACCACGTGTTTCGCCTCAGCCGTCGCTGGGATCCTCTTGTTCCTGTCTCGCACCAATTCGATGCCCGCGAACAAACCAACCCCTCGCACGTCACCAATGATCTTCTGCCGCTTCGCCAATTTCCTCAGCTCCGTCATCAGGTGTTTGCCCACGATCAAAGCGTTCTCTTGAAGATTCTCCCGTTCCATCACCTCCATCACCGCGTTGGCTATAGCGCAGGACACTGGATTTCCGCCATACTGAATCCCCAAGAAGAGAAATGATTTATAATAACAGCAATTCTCTCACTGCGAATCGATGTAGAGATTATCTGTCGAATTTTTACCGTGTTAAAATACTCGATACCGGTGTTCTTGAAGCTCTCAGCAATGGCGGGGGTGGTAATAACCGCCGCAACGGGGTGTCCATTGCCCATAGGTTTTCCCACGGTCACTATATCAGGAATCACGTCCTTTCCATAGAGCTGGAAGGCCCACATGTGGCTACCAACCCTTCCAAAGCCAACCTGGACCTCGTCAGCGATGCAAACACCTCCTGCTTCCCTCACGTGTCTACGGTTCATCGACGATCGTTTAATATGAAAATTGTTTGTTTTATATCAAGCGAAATGGATCGTTGGAGAGAAATGCGCACGTACTTGTACACGTTTCTAAAGTAATTCTTGGGCGGTAGAATTTGCCCACCGACAGACATCAGACTCTCCGCGATGTAAGCGCATACGCCTTTCTTTTGGTTCTTCAGGTTCTGGCAGATGGCTCGCACGTCGTTCGCGTACTTCACGCCGAGATCCTCGCCAGGATAGTCGACCTCGGTGTATTTCCCTCGATAAACGTCCGGACAGGGTGCCTGGAGGGCACGCGAGAGTATTAGTTTAAGAGGAAACGTGCGTGGAGGATTTTACGCTAAGCGGCGGCGATCCTCACCACGTGAACCCAGTCTTTCTTGCCAGGCCCGTTCGGCTTGTTGAACTTGTACGGTGATATATCGATCATCGAGGTCAAATGGCCGTGATAAGCACTAAAAAACAAGAAAGAACGACGTTGAACGACAGCCGTATTCCGCCGTCACAGCGCTGCGCTCGACCAAGCTGCAATAAGCGTCACTTCGGTCCGATCCTCCGTGCGACGACGATGCTAAAACGAAGATCTTGGTAATCCTGAAAATGTCATTCCGTCTCTCTTCGCGGTCGCTCTTCGTCAGACCGTGTACTGATTGTCGTTAAGTAGAGAAGAAAAAAAAAAAGAAAAAAAAAAAGAAACGAAGAAGAAGCTAATTAGCGAAATGGAACACGCCTCTCGCGCAAGTACACGTGTACACTATTTTTTTTTTTCACACTGTTTCAGCTTCCGTATCGATAACAAGACGGAGGGGATCGGCAGCTGGGTGAATTACGCGAGATTACGTTATCAAAGGACCAACCGATGTCTCGTGAGATGCGACGCGGGGTCGTTCGTTCGCAAAAGCGAGGGATGGATATACCCACTAGGCCAGCGCAGCTGCAATGAGACCGTGAGTGAATCATGGGATTATTAATGCGCGTCGAGCAAGATATCGCCGCGTTCATTTTTTCTTTTCTATCCGAATACTCGATCGACACCCTCTCCCGTCTATTGTTACTCCTTAACAGCCACTGAACGGTCGGCAAAGTTACGACCTTCCCCGACTCCGTGACGCTCCTCCGGCTGTCCCAAAACGGCGATATCCCAAGCAACGCGAGCGTGACTTTTAACAACGTAATCTCGGCGAGTAGCGCGCGATCCCGTCGTCTCGTCTGTTACGTAACACGTCTCCCGATATGCGATTGTTCGCAACGAGCCAGCCATTCGTTTTTAGTCCCTGCGGCGTCCTCCGCGGTCACCATCTCCTTCTGTCACATAAAATTACTTTCCACCAACCGGTCGTTCTGGTCCTGCTTCCATCGCTTGTCGTCGGGCATTGTGGCACGCGGTCGTGTCACCTAAAACGACAATAGCTTTATGTCACTCAGCGGGCGATTCGTCGTTCGTTTTCCCTTATGCGCCCGCCTTCGTCTACGTTCCCATTGATCCGTCGATTTTCTTACCACGCCACTCCTGTCGAACGGCTGTAAACAAGCAAAAAAGAAAACCCACACGATTAGTCGAGCGGTCGGGTACGAAGGGGGTTGCTGGCTGAGAGGAATCATCGTGGTACCCGAGAAATCATCGTGTTCCTCTAGTCGGAGCGCATCGTATGGCTACTCACTGAATTTTTTGGGGGGCGTAGGCTACCTAGAAATGGTCGAGACACGTTTCACGAGAAACAGGACAGTGTCTCCGTTCTTTTTTCTGCTCTTATTTCTTTTTTCTTTGCGAAAACGCACACTCCGTCGATTCGCCGGTGAAAAATGTTGAGTCGAACGAAATGCGTGCGCACGGTTTGGTTCTTCTTCTCTACGAATCGAACGATACGCGTCGACTTAGCATTTTTCAGCGGCTCACCGACCGTTCTATCGAGAAAGCCAAAAAGCAGCGGGGTTCCGTGCGGGGTGACCACGAATTCGCTCTCCCTTTCTCAGATCTCTCAATTCTGTATGGAAATTTCGTGCGACTCGTGCGCATCCGGTTGTTTCAGAACGAAATCGTGGTCCAGCGTCTCGTGGCCGAAAAATCGTCGCGGAAGCAACTCGAGATCCATCGATTAGTCACTCCGAGCTAAGCGATGACTTACTGATCGAGCGTGATGACGTCTCTGTTCTTGGTGTGGGTCTGAGCGAGGCGCAGCGCGAGATCGTTGGCCTCGCTGCCAGAGTTCACCAGGAAACAGACGGAGAGCGGTTCCGGAAGTAGCGAGGTCAGCCTGCGCGCGCAGATCACCAGCTCGTCGTGGAGGAACCGATTGTTGGTGGAGAGCAGGGCCATTTGCTCCTGGCCAGCGCGCACCACCGTCGGGTGGCAATGGCCCACTGTAAGTTCACTTACGTCGTACCAATTCGCAAACGAAGTATAATATAAACTGTTCGATCGTTTTATACCGTGAGCTACGTTGTTAATGCAATCCAAGTAGCGATTGCCCTTCTCGTCGTACATGTATTGCCCCTCTGCTCGCACGATCTTCAGGGGGTTGGATTTGTAAAACAGCTTGCACGCTTGTCTGCGAAACAATCGTTTTACGTTTACGTCGTTCGATACGCGTGCGTTTCGCGCGGTAAGGAAGAAAATTTAGATATTTACCCAACGTAACGATCTCGAAGACGGATCGTTTCCGCCTTTGGCATCTGTTCCAAAGATTCGGCCATCTTTACCTGTAAGGTTGATCGTTAACGTTCAGTTATGCAAAATACGCATCGCGTTCAGGATAGAGGCATGGTTTGCGATTTATTCTCCATGGGATAAGTAATTTTCCAACGTCCGATAAGTGCACGTGATTGCTACGTGAAAGTAGTAGCTCCATACGTTATTTCGTCCATAGTCTCCCATGCCGCGAGATAAATGACAGTTTATCTTTGGCGACGTAACCGCATTATCAATCGTTAGAGGATTCGAATTCATTAAAGATCGTAAAAAAATGTAATTACAATGCTGATTTGTGCTCGATCAGAGTAACAATGAATATTAATAACGATGTAATCGCTCTCGGATCGCAACCTTTTGCCATCGTTTCGCAACAGCGACGCGTTTTTATAATCGAATGCACACGATTACATGCGCGATTATAAAAACGTGTATCATTAATTCAATTTAATTCTCTATCTACGCGTAACAATTCTATCCGTTTATTTAAATTTCCAGCTTACAAAGCGTCCTACGCGTGCTCTTTGATTTCCCTCGAGTCGAAATGCGAAACGAGATGAGGGACACGAGGCAAATCAGTGTCCAAACGATATATTAATAAATCGCCAGCTATAACTCTGTCCATTGACAAACTTAAATAGCAACAAGGACGAGGCGCGTGCGACGCAGCGAACGACGAAGAGCGGGAAAAAAAAAAGGGAACAGGAGAACGGAAACGGAAAGGGTAACGAAGGAGAGGCGGAAATAAGCGGTTTGAGTTATGGTTAAAAGAGCCACGAGGCACGAACGTAGTAGAGTCAGCGGGGATCGTACCTGCACCCTTGTGGTAATCGCGATGTGTCACGGTTCCTCGACTTCTGACAATGAATGCAGCCGTCAGCTGAGTGCCGCGACCTACTCCGGTGACGTCATATATAGAGCGTTAACGCTGCGTCGACGGCTGCGCGCGCATTGTCCTCTTCGCCCGCGGATACCCCCACCACGTGGTTCACGCGAATTTCCGAACTCGTGGCGGGCGCTTATACGCGTTTCGAAACTCTATCCGATCGAGATCTCGTTTCTTTTTTCCTTTACTCTTATATTAAACTTCCATGGCTATTTATAGAGCGAAACCTTGTCTCCAGCCGCGATACGATTATTATTGGGTAAACGATACGACGACGGTCGATCGACGAGAGGAAAAGGTCGCGATCATTTTTCAAGCAGGAAGGAAAACCGAGGAAAACTGCGCGCGAGGCACGCGAACAAACAGTGTGCTCGTCTCTGTCTACGTTCCTGGATTATTGGATATTTGCGGCAGCGTAATACATACGCGGTTAATATTTGCACCTAGATTAACCGTACAATCAGATAAGTCACCGACGAAAACACGGAGCCAATAAAGTCTGTTTGATCGTCTTGTTTTGCAATGGAAAAAAAAAAAAAATTTCGAACTAGCGAGCGACTGTTTACCGATGGCCTCGTTTCGAGCGCTAATCGCTCGCGACGTCGCGGGAAACTCTTTATTTTCCAAATTCGATTATCGCTCTCGATGGCTAACGCCTGCGAATCAGCCGTGACGAACGTCACTGCGAAGGCTCGTCGAAACGAAAGGCTCGAAGAGAAAAGGCTCGCCAACTCAGATTAACATCGACAGTAGACGAAATGCGAAGGAATTCGAGCTCCTCGGTAATAATCGCGTGACAACGGTATCGCGAGTGACAAGCGAAATCGGAGCTACACGTGTCACCCGAAACGATACGATTCACGTAACGCGTACACTCGCGTTTTTCCCTTATATTCTTCCTGTTTGCGATTATTGCGCGCGATCTTTCCTTATTGACGATCGATATATTTTTTTTTCCTCCACTTTTAAAACCGCGATTCAAATCGTACGCGATTCTCGCGTCCGCTCGCGAGCCGCGTCGATCGATTTCCCTGTTTTCCAATCGTTATTTTAATGGAAAATTTCTCAGCCGCGTTCGTCGTTATCGTTGTCCACGATAAACCGAGGAGAACAATTCCATTGATCGATCCCGTGCGCGGATCGTCAAATAAAGCCTGATTCTTTCGCAGATCGGACAGGGGAATCTTATCGGACGGCAGCGATTTTTAAAGGGAACCGGTATCGGCGTCGTGCGGTTTATCCTGAGGAACGAACGTTCCAATTTTCCGCCGTTTATCGCGAAACGATAAGATCGACTCGGTTCGATAATCGATCGCGAAGATCCACGGGAAGATGGACACGCGATCGCGAGCAATCACGCTTTAAGGGGCAACGTGCACGGCGACACGTGCCACACGTGGAAGATAGTGATGCGCGCGTGATTGCTGAGGTCTCTGACGATCCATAGTTCTGAAAAGGGGAAGAGGGACGAGTTTGTACGTCTCGTTCGAGCTGTGATCGATCGTATCGTCGATCCGCTGATCCTCGACGGAGGAAACGTGATCGATGAGTGCAACGACATCTCGATTTTCGATTCTTTCGCGAGATATCCGCGCATGCTTCTGAACGAGATCGATTAACTTCGTCGAGGCATTTCTTTTGTAAATGTATTTGATATTAAAATAGTAGAGGAATAGGAGAGTCTCTCAGCCGATGAATTGCTACTTTGTTCGACCGAGGAATTCTCCAAACTGAGCCACCGATAACTGACAGACAATTGAAGTGTCTGAAAGAACAAAGATCGCATTCCGAGCGTTTCCAGTCGTAACTCACCAAGCTGAATCACTATTGAATAATCGCTGGTGCACTTATGACGCTCGCACCGTAATTTATCGCTAATCCGTGACGATGGAAAACATCGGGACGGGTAACAAACGAATTATTCCATTCCGTTGTTTGCGAATAGAATTTCATGCAATTCGATGGCTATTTCGAGACGATAATTGCTTGTTCCCCGAGGACGGGTCATTCGTAGGCGATAGATAATCACTTGCCATTTTTCGCGTGGCGAACCAGCGGCTCGTACATCGTTCGAAGTCAGTTTCGCCTTGGTTTCCGGCAGATACGCAAATTGTTAAGTATTTTGTAAGATCACAATAGCTGAATGTGCGTTTTTGAAGGACATATTACGCATTTTACTTGCGTCACGGGTCGCGCTATCATTGATAACGCGTCTCGTGTATCTAGGTACCGACTCTCGAAACTGGAACAAATTCTGCGCGAGGCTGTTGGAAGATTTTCCAACGCTGGACCATTTCGACTTGTCGATCGAGTCTCCTGAGAGGGTGGACGAGCATTGGCGGACTCGTCGAAGGGAAACTAATCGAAAATTCGCAATCGTTTCACGTTGGATTTTTGATCTATATTCGAAGGAAGGCTCGAAAGTCGCGCAAAGGTATGTAACCAGCTTCGATGGAATTATATCACCGCGACAAGATGTTACAATTGCGATTACATCACAGCCGTAATCTTTCAATAACACTTCAATTCATTGATAATGCATAACAGAGATTACCGGTTAGGGGAGTAGTATCGTTGATGAGGTAGATGATAGATCCGTTCGCCAGTGAGATAAATGGATCGCGTCCCTGTAATTCGAGGCCCCTCAAGCATCCTTTATCGTTTCACTGTTGACCATTCACGTTTTTATGCACTTTATCGAAATCTTCTGATCGACTAATCGTTTTTTCTTTCCGTTCTACAGGTGTTGCAGCGTACAAAATGGACCTGGGACTTTGAGGAGCCGATCGAGGGATGAAAATCTGTTTGATTCGACAGCATCGATGTAAGCCAGCGTTCAAGAAACGAAGAGAGAAGAGAAGAGAGAAGAAAACAGTGTATTATACTATTTAAGTACAAGTATCTGTTATAAAATGAAGTATAATTGTAATTTATTGTATTAATTGCAACAATTTGATCGAATAAATCAATTATTTAAGATAAATATATCAAGTTTTATCATTTAACAACTCCATCCCCAATTTCCTCGTCGTATTCGCCAGCTAAGATAAGTTTCAGTGAAAAATTTCGATAATTCCCGGAAGTGACGTCACTTTCCAAGAAATGGCAAATTACAAATACCTCCTCGCCTATCATGTTCTCCTGATACAAAGTCGGAAATCAGGGTATCGATTGAAAAATCCTAAAATATTGCCAATTCCTGGAAAATGACGTCACGTTCAAGAATCGCCGAAATTCCAGGAATTCTCGATGACGTCATTTCCAGGAAGTGGCACGTTCGGATACCTCCTCACTACTTATGTTCTCCTGATACATTCTCAATTTTTCGACCGAAAAATCTGAAAATCCGACTTTGTATCAGGAGAACATGACGTCACAGGAGGTATCGGCAATTCCAGGAATTCTCGATGACGTCATTTCCAAGAAGTGGCACTATTCGGATACCTCCTATGACGTCATGTTCTCCTGATACATTGCCGATTTTTCGATCGAAAATCTGAAAATCCGACTTTGTAACAGGAGAACATAAGTGGCGAGGAGGTATCCGAATAGTGCCACTTCCTGGAAATGACGTCATCGAGAATTCCTGGAATTTCGGGGATTCCTGGAAGTGACGTCATTTTCCTAGAAGTGGCACGCATACCTCCTCAATACTTATGTTCTCCTGATACAAAGTCGGATTTTCAAGCTTCTGGTCGAAAAACCGGCAATGTATCAGGAGAACATGACGTCATAGGAGGTATCCGAATAGTGCCACTTCTTGGAAATGACGTCATCGAGAATTCCTGGAATTGCCGATACCTCCTGTGACGTCATGTTCTCCTGATACAAAGTCGGATTTTCAGATTTTTCGGTCGAAAAATTGAGAATGTATCAGGAGAACATAAGTAGTGAGGAGGTATCCGAACGTGCCACTTCCTGGAAATGACGTCATCGAGAATTCCTGGAATTTCGGCGATTCTTGAACGTGACGTCATTTTCCAGGAATTGGCAATATTTTAGGATTTTTCAATCGATACCCTGATTTCCGACTTTGTATCAGGAGAACATAATAGGCGAGGAGGTATTCGTATTTTGCCCCTTACCGGAAGTGACGTCATATACCAGGAGTTCGTGAAATTTTCGAGCTCACGCGCCAATATTTGAACTTATAGATAGCTTTATATCGTGATAGGGGTTGTTTTACGAGATTCTCTCGTTTAAGGAATTGGAATTGGTCATTCTAGGATTGCTGACCGGGTTAATAAATGTTTAAACAATTAATTAACAATGACTGAACATTTATTTTAACAAATTACAAATTACAAATGTGTTCTTACATCCTAATTGTCGTAAATTATCTTTATAAACCCATGTACAATACATTGTATACAACTAAAACTTATGTTCATTTGTAAGGAAGGATATTCCGAAATTCTTCTTTATCCTTAATGCAGAAGCTAATGTCCGTTGCTCTGTAAATTCTTGGCTCTACTCTTCTTAATTCCTCGTTGAAGAGAAATTCTTCTCTTCGTTGAAGACAGAATTTCCTCGAAGAAATCCAGTTGCGCTGCAAGATCGGTGTAAAAACAGCTGGAGTAATAAAAGTTTAAAATTATCTATTAAACTACAATATTACCTTCCTGACTTCGTTTCCGCTTCCCCTTCCCCCTCTCTTTCTCTCACTCATCTTAATTACAGAATTTAAGAGTACTGTCTATTATAACTTGTATCTCCCGCTTTAGATACAACAGAGAAAGAGGGAGAGAAAGAGTGAGACAGATGGTACCGACCCTGCTGGAGAACATCTGGCGACATCTCTGTGAAAAGTGCTCAAACTGCTCGCACAGCGTTATCGACAGCGAAGTGAACTACTGCTACACTGGCGCCATCTCTGCGAAAAGTGCTGAAACTACTCGAGAATTAGTTCTAGTTCAGTTTGAGCACTTTTCACAGAGATGGCGCCAGGGGTTCTTGAATAGTGTAGGTAACATCTGTCTCACTCTTTCCTCCAAAGCGGGAGATATATTTTATCTGACTCTTCTTATTTCATGAAAATTAAGGAATTTCTTTATTTAATTAGCAGTACTCTAAAATTCTGTAATTTAGATGAGAGAGCCAGGGAGGCAATAGTTTGATAGATAATTTTAAACTTTTCTTACTCCAGCTGTTTTCGCGTTTCAAAGTAAAGTAGGGACTGTTATAATAGCAAATTTATTGCTCTTTCCAATATTGTTCGTCATTTTCTTGTGGGACTTATGATAGAAGTAACGAATAGAAGAAATTGGAATAAAAAATAAAAATAATCGCCACAAATCGCAGTCGGTAGGACTCGAACCTACGCTCCCAGAGGGAATCTGATTTCTAGTCAGACGCCTTAACCACTCGGCCACGACTGCTCTGCGTTCACCTCGCCTCAAGTTCATCTTTTCTGCGTACATTTTATAAATTGTATTAATTAATTAATTTATCAACGTTACATTGAATATCATTTGTAATAAAATAGTGGGAATGCTTTAACGTAGTCTCGTATTAATAACGAAACCCATTAATCGATCATCGCGCGAACGGAACGAATAAAAATGAATATTATCGCGGCAGGTGAGAGGGAATGAAGATTAACTTGTGAAATCAGAAATTGTATTTCATTGTGGATCGATACAATAGAAAGATAACAGACGAAGGACGCAATTAGAAATCGAAATTTATTTAATACACATTAGAATATATTGATTATCTACGTTTTAATCAAGTACAGCAGAACCAAACGACTTGCCTCATAGAACTTTTATTTATACCTATCCTGCTAAAAAAATCTCCACGAGGTTACGTTAATTAACATCGATGCTGGAACCTCGTTTTACGTTCCTTCTCTCGCGCGACTTGTAACGCGACCGAAAAGATCACTCGCACGTTTGCAGCGCGCGGTGCAATTTTTCGTTTGTCTTCCTTTCTTTTTTTTTCTCTCTCTTTCTCTTTTCCCTATCTCGCGCCCACCGAATGCGAGTCAGAAGGAAGTGTTTTACAAATAGAATATGAACACTATCATAATTATCGTGGAATCTGATCAACAGCGAAGTGCAGCTTTACTCGCGACAGAGAACCATCGATATCGCGCGTCGGGCACGCGACCTCGCCGCTCGTACAACTTATTCCTTGTATCTCGAAAGCAAACACTACGATTACTCGAAATTACTTTGAATGTACATTTTTTACGGAGCCTTAAACAACTAGATCCCTTATCGTTCTGAATATTTACGCGTCACCGAGAATTACGTTCGCGAGCACCTCTGTCGAGGCCAATATCCTAATCCCCGAATATATCCCCCGTTTGAACACAGAATTACTCGTAGGTCGAAACAATACTGAGAGACTTTCCTCGTTCGCTCTTCCACGTCCAATTTACAATACGAGCTCGATGTAAATTCAACATCAAACCGGCGCGAATAAATTCCTCTTCATCCTCTTCCTATTGACCGCTCGAAAAAAAAAAGAACGATAAAGAACGTTAAACAGAATTACTTATCTCGATCTCCACTCTGACTTTTTTTATTATCTACTATTTATTCGCTATCCACCTTCGGCTGATACACGATTTTAAAGAAAAGATCGCTCCTGACAATATCTTATCATTGAAGTTATTCGAGCTTTAAGTGATTTCAGTTTGCACACGCGACTTTTAAGTAACTTATCACATCTAGAATTAATGTAACGCCCTCCAATCGTAAATATATATATATGTACAATCTTACGTAGCTATCGAGTAAATCGATCGTTCTTCTTCTTCTTCTTCTTATTCTTCTTTTTATTCTTCTTGAGACCAGCGCTCGGAGATTCCTTTTTTATCGTCGCGAAATCGAGTTCACTCTTGGTTTCGCTTAACGTAATTAAGATGTCGCGTCTCGGACTTTGCGTTCCTACGAAAGCTAGTGCAGTCTACATCGCGTCGAGGGCTAGACGAAGGTTCTAAATTCGCGCCGCGACTTCGATCGAAGATCGATGCCGATGGCGTTGATCTACGGTGATTACTCGACAATTGTCTACGCGATCAGCGATATAGAAACGGGGGGGAAAAAAAAAGGAAAAACGTGAACAAAGTTCCATAGACTCGTTCGTGAGCGAAGAAACAACGATCTGCGATTATTTACAGACACCGAGAAGATTATTCAATCGTCGTCCCGCTCTCGCGTTACTATTTCTCCCCTCATCCGCGCTTCTACGTAGAAATATACGCGCACCATTTGCGTCCGTAGAAGATCGGTTCACGGAAGATTTCTAATTTCTATCGAACGATCAAACGCGCGCTTCGAATCGAGAGGAGGCTTTCCAGCTATCTTTTCGTCTCTTCTTTTTTTTTTTTTTTAGTTTACTTCGAAATTTTCGTCTGTATTTTTCGATCAAGTGTAAAAATAGATATTTTATCGCCTCCCAATATACTTTTTTTCTGCCCCTTTTCTTTCTTTTTCGTATTTTTTCTCTTTTTTTTTTCTTTTTGTTTTCACTTAAAACTGAGAGATACACAGTGGAATGGATGGTGCTCGGAGGAATCTCTAAAAGAACATCCGAATCCTCGCGATACAGAGGTACGCGACAAAATCGACTCGTCGGGAATGAAAACGCTGAGCTGATCGTGATTCGTCGATCGTTAGAACGCGACATCGATCGATAGTCAAAAATTTCTTCGTAATATACACGGTAAGTCGAAAACAGCCGAGTCTTGACACTGATGAATCTTAATCCGCTAAGACCAATGTATAAATCCTCGACTAATTCATAGAAAAACTATAATTTGGTGAATCGCGGAGCGTTATCTTGCAACAAATTCACCGCGTTAATTCAAACAGAGACGCGAAAGTCTCTTCTAAGCTGGTACTCGTTTAAGCAAAAAACTCGAGCGTCGATCGAATACCCATAGAAATTCTTAAAAACTAATGAGACGCGAGAAACGATCGAGCTAACCGAAAGAAACGAACAAGAGTCGAAACTCTTGTTTCGACTTCGTTCGGGTCGAATGAATTTTAGAGGATCTCGTGCCAACTCGAGAATGCTCCTCTCGCGTATAAATTACAATCGGTCGGTGACCGATCGAGAACAGCGATCGAGAACGCTCTTCGTAGATCAGAGCTTGCATTCCGATCGGAGCAAGGGGAATCTAGCGGTTCTACATTCGATTTTGGGATTCTCTTTCTCCGTCTCCTCTCTTTACGATCCTCGTAAAGTGGTTTACCAGCCACCGATCAACGCTTTATTCTCTCCGTGTCTACGTGAAAAAAACGGGATCATCGATCGCTCTAAACGCTAGGTAGGCTAGTGAAGTCCTCTCTACGCCTATGAATAATCGCTATTTAATCCGATACCGTAACATGCACACACGCAGAGATGGGCTCAGAGCAAAATACACTACGCCGCTTGTAGATCAATTTTACCAATTGGATCGCCGTACAATCATTCGTATTTATACATGTATGTACATACGGGGCGGTGTAAATCAGATTCAGTACTCGATACTCGTGGCCAATCGATCGAGCGACCAAAGTGCAGAACCGCCCCGTATATCAAGGACGAAACGCTTTATAATCTACGAACGCGACGCACGAATTATTTGTACAACGGTTTGCGGTTGTCTGCTAGTTTCGAAGTGGATGGAATTCACGAGAGATAAGGCTCGCCCGATGATGCTTCCTTTTAGTCCCTTGCGCGCGAAGAGGAAAGAAGGGAGAAAGTACGAAATCGTCGGTCGATTCGTTTGCATCGCGATTTAGAACGATTCTCGTCGGTTGCGAGGACTATTCTCTCGCGTACGATAAAAATTGGCTCGATGGCCGAGGGTATTATTATCAGGCCGATGCGATAGATCAGGAAAATAACACGAGCAGAATTTTATCGAGCAAATTTTTCTCGCTGGTCCATGGTTACGCGTTACTAATAATAGCGTAACGAGCAACATAACAATCGGACAAACAGCTGATAGTATAATCGGAGCGACGAGAGATGAAAACATCGGAGAATTAAAAAAAGCGACGGCGATCTTGATTTTTGGTACGCCGTTATCGCCTTCGATTTGTTATTCAAATTCTGGCCAAGCTCGATAATCCGTGGCGAGTGAAAATCAAATGGTTTCGCGATTGTAGATCGACCTGTATTCGAATAGCTTGCTTCGAGCCTTAACTTTGTAGGAAACCTGAAGCAACGCTACGCTTTAAATGGTCGCAGCATCGCGCTAGAACACGTGAACGTTTTATAATATTGCTCTTTTAGATGACCACCATCAGGGTATCCGTTAATTAGTGGCAGTGCCATTTACTGTTATCCTTCTCGCGTTCTTCGCGTTTCTTTCAGTTTTCTTACTATATACAGAGACACAACGTATACGTTCAGTCGCGCTCGGCACTATTTGATGAAAAAAAATTAAGGGGATACCACCGCTGTTTTCAGATGGTTGGGATATTCTACGGGATGCGTCGATGGATGAAGTTTTTCACAGGATCTGGGACATGGAAACGGTGTCGTTTCGAACATTCGCAGAAATTATATTACAGCTTAAATAACGTAAACGAGTTAATAATTGTCTGACCGCAAGAATTATCCTGGAGTCACCGACATTTCGTTCGATATAGAAACATTAGTGTTCCGTGCTCGAATATCGTGATGGACAATGGATGATCGGGACGAAGCAAGGCGGTATTTATTTCGAACAAAGCGCGAACGAAACGATACGAACAGAAACGTATAAGTACTTGGTCAGACTGTACGTCTGTAAATCAACCGTCCATATGTTCGTTTTGTGTAACAAGTACGCGGTGTGGACAGGTGACTCAAATTCGAGCAATCGATGTCGGCTATAATTTTGCTTTATTTATGTGTCTTCAAATTATTTTAATTTAAAAATTACAGAGATCATTTTTTCGTTTACGAATTGTCGATAGTGACAAAAGAAAAACGAGAATATGCTTGCGAGCGTGTACAATATATAAGTCTCTAATATTATTTTAAAAAAACAAAAGAAAGGAAAAAGAGAAAATGGAAAAAAAAGAAAATAAAGATAATTGAAAGTAGAGAACTAAAGTATAATAGATAGCAAAGTAAATCGAGAGGAGAAAACTGAGTCGGGGGAATTGGTATACTGGTGGTCGGTGATGGTGCAATGATTGGACAAGGTCGGTCGTCATTTTAGGAAAAGTAAAAATCGTTCTCATTCCCGTGTGTAAAAAATTTCTTTCGTCGCGCGTATCCTTCTCTTTGCAATTTAAGTAAAATTCGCGTCGCTCTCTTATGTATTTACGAATCGGACCTTATTCACCTTACATTCGTCGACGGTGTGTTTAATAATATATATATCGGTAGTTTAAAAATTTGCTTACCCGTTTACAAAAATAAAATAAGACGCGTGACAATTCATCCTACCTATATGAATGAAAAATAAAATTTCCTATCTAATTGCGGCTAGAGACATTCATCGAGTTCTTAACTAAAAAAAAAAAAAAACAAAATGAGAGAAAGAGGTTCCCGTGAGTGCGTCGAACGAACGACTCGTCTGAACTGTTCTAGAATTCCTGTTCACGATCGCTCGTAGATCCGGAGAAACCCGAAATTTTGATTTATCGATCAATCGATGCAACGTAATCGCTCCTCTTTTTCACCTCTTCTCATGCGTATATACGTATATATATATACCCCTTTTTCATTATCATTATTATTATTATTCTTTTTTTTTTATTACTTTTCTTTTTTTCTATTTTTATTCTCTCAAACGCAGGAAGAAAAAACGGTGCCTTTAGCAATCGACGTACGCAGCACGATGCGTTTCAATGTTCCACTACGTTATGCACAATCGTTCCTCGATCTTCCAGGAAACGGTCGGTGACGAAACGGTTAACTGTAAAGTCTGACATATCGTTTGCTCTCTGCCATTCACACACGCATCGTATTCTTAATTAAAAGTATAATAATCGTACTCTATCACGCTCTCTCTCTCTCTCTCTCTTGCTCACGTTCTTTCTCTCTGTTTTCTCTCTTTCTCTCTCGTTCAATCTCGTTCAGATACATTAACTAAGGTCAAGAAAGTTATATTTTCCTCGTTCCGTGGAATCGATCGTTATCTTCCTCGAGAAACGGCGAGGACAAAGAAAGCGATTATCGGCCGTTCCTAGGTCTGATGGTCCGATGGTCGTTCGAGATCGATGCCACTGTCGACGTGACGGTCGTACGCCGACGATGCACGCTGTGGAGATCCTGTTCCCGTTTGTCGAGGGTAGCCAGCCCGTGAACGCATACGACGCTCTGTGGATGAGGATGACAGGGATGCTGGTGCTGAAGCACCAGGGTTGCCGTCGTTGTCGGTGGTGGAGGTGGTGGTGGTGGTGGTGGTGGAGGATGGGGTAGGGAGGTGAGCCACGTCACGCCTGGCTCCGCTCTGTGTCATTTGCCGTTCTGCTGTAGCGCCGCGTTGATTTGTGCCCACAGTTCTTTGGTACAGGATTGAGATCTGCGAATGAAACGTTCGACACCTCTGATAAAACCGTTACCACGCTGATACCGTTCGCACATCGCGGCAACGGATACCGACATTTCCACGCAATACCTTTTAATGGACTGCAGCCGCTCTTTGAACTGAACGTGGCCCTCGGGAGTGATGTCGAACGCTGCTCTAGCCGCGCACACGACGTTCACAAAGTCTTCGTACTCGCCCGCCGTCAAGTGGTACAGTTTCTGATGCATACACTGAATGTACCTGGAATACGTAATTAGACCCGCGGTTACGCTACTTCCGGATACGTCGACCGAGCATGATGGAATCGTTCAAGGAAGGAAACTAACATTTCTTGGCACTTGTGGACGAGCGCCAAGAGCGAGGATCTCAGGTGTTGGAGCACGAGAGCCGGATTGTTCCTAGCCAGATAAAGCGCCGCTTCTAGTGCCACGTCGTGAAGGACGAAGGGACTGACGATACTGTTCAGCGTACAGATGCAAAGCTGATGGAGGTAATGTGTACCGAGGCGTTTCGATACTCTCAGCAGCCACTTCACGTCCTCCCCGTAAGGTGGATTTCGGGCGAACTTCGCTTGGGGCCTGTCGTCGTGGACGCGTCGAGCCAGAGTCTCCAGTGCTAGCATGCCGACGCGGTACGCGGCGACCAGGGCCTCTAGCTGCTGCTGGCTGAAAGGCTGCGTTTGTCTGTGAACCTGCGGCTGGGTTCGCACAGTCGATATTATAGACTGCGCCTGAACCATCGCTGATCCGGGCATGTTGTTCTGGCCAGGGATGGGTCCCGTCAGTCCCGCTTGAACCTGATAACAATCACGCTACGCTCGATACGTTCCATGAATTGTCCCGTGGCGTGAATTACCAGCTGCGGGATACCTACGTTTACTGGCATAGGCTGTTGCATGGTGAACAAATGATGAGTACCCGGCGGCGGCGCCGGTTGCGACGTGTAGTATTGCGGTAGCGATGGCGGTTGCACGGGCTGTGACGGATGATGAGGACGTTGCGGGGGCTGCAGATGCTGCGGATGCTGTGGATGTTGCGGATGTTGCGGATGCTGCGGATGGCCCGGATGAGGCGGGAATGCTGCGTGATACATTTGCATGTGCGGTGGTGCTGGTGGTAAAGTTACCCTGCGCGACGGCATCGGACCACCGAACGTTGAGATCGAGTGGTGCGGGTGTACGAAACTGTAAGGGGCCACTGCGTACGGTATACCAACTCCTGGAATGGTTAGAAATCTTGAAACAGTTCCTATATCGGAGAGCACGACGGAAAGAGAATACATACCCAATGGTGCTAACGTGGTTATGGTTGGATGCGTTGGATATGGTTGAGGTGGTGGTTGCGTGCTAGTTACAACGACCGCATGAGCTGGTCCAGGCATCATCTGACCATTTGACACGTCCACGGGAGGTCCGGACTCCACTAGGAGTACCCCATTCAAGTCCAATTGTAGGGGATCGTGTGGCATATCGTCCTGCTGTTCTCCTCCGGGAGTGTGCTATAAACATACGCGTATTATAATTGTCTTACGTGGAAAGAAAGGACTGATATTGATACCTTTTCTCCATAATTCTTTAAAACACTCACCCTGAGATACAACTCGTACCAATACTTGGCTACCTGGAACAATACTTCCGGATAAACGCCACCCCCTTTCGCTGTGTTCTCCACTGTGATACAAGCCTTCTCAAGCATCAGATCACTTTGCTCCTTACACTGTGAGAAAAAGACAATTAAGAAATCGATACTAATCGTAGACACGAAGAGTCTACTTACTTGCAAGATAGCTCTCTGCACTTCGTTGGGATTGAGCGCGTGAGCGTGAGGCAAGCAAGACAATGCAAGTTCCGCGGCTGCTCGGACCAAATTCGGATCGCTTCCTCTAGACGACTTGTCAGCTATACGAACAGCCTCGGGAGGAGTCAGATGGCCCTCCCAACTTTCGATGAGGAACCAAATCGCCGGTGCCCCGATTTCCATCGCTTGCCCGGTGATCCAGGATACGTGGCTCGAGTAGGTGCGACTCAGCCAGTTAGGCGTGACGCAATTGTGAAGTCCAAGAGCGTATAGGCCCAGTTGGAAGGCGCACATGTGCAGGGCTCTGTGGGGTCCGTGGTGATTCTGGCTGGTGGAAGGCTGCGTGAACAAAGATGTGGAACTGTTGCCACCAGCCTTCGCGAGAACGATCTTCGCCAACTCGCACATGAAGTGTGCGCCTGCTTCCGATGGCTGGTTGGGGATCGACGGATACACTCTCTTGCTCTTGTATCTGTAACAGATTTTTCTCCCGTTTAAGAAAATTCTTTCTCTATCCTCGCGTAGGTACTCGGGTGTCCGCGCTCGATTCTTTTATTAGGTTACTTTAACAAGAAAAGTACTAACTTTGTTTCTTTAGGTCTAGTACGCACAGATTGCTGAACCATAACCGTGAGCGCACCCCTGCCAGTTTCCAATTCTGCGCTAGTGCTACTGTGCGGCCTGCTGCCGCTACCAACGACATTGTCGCCGTTAGCAGCATCCGCACCAGCAAGAGGAGAGGAACATTCCTCGTCGTGAAGGTATCTGCTCATCTGTAACAGAGGCAATTTGATACTCGACCCGTTCCGGGTTTCACAGAAACCTACCTTTTTTACCTCACTGTTGGTCGGAGGATTGGACGTGTAGTAGCTGCTCAGAATCGGAGATTTGATCAGTTGGTGAACGTTTCGATCCAACAGCTTGTCCATGATTCTCGCCACTTTTGTGGGTTCGTCTTTGTAGTGGACAAGCAAGGTGATAGCTAAATCTCCCCTGAAGCGATCGAACAATGAACAAACACGGCGAATGAACAGAAAGATCCGAATGCGGCTGAAATATACGTACCTCTGGCGTCTAGTTCCCTCGCAAAGAAGCGGGTGGTCAGCCTCGCTTACGTTCGCCTTCAGGCCCAGAACAGCGACCGCCGCCTCGAAGCCAAGGTTCTCGTCGATGTCTGGAGACAGGTGTTTTTGCCCTGCGAATATCGATCCACAAACCTTTACGATCAAACTTCAGGGAATAAATTACGACGTGAAAAGAAGAGATGCGTACTGGACGAGTTGAGGGCGTCGAATATGAAACTGGCCAGCATGATCGGAAGCAACGCGTAACCTCTGGACCTCAGTATTCCGTCCCTTAGGTTTTCCGCTCTTTGCTTGACCATCGACAGTTCTGCTGGACCAAGCGGGATTTTCTTCAACAGTCCAACCAGCTCGCTTTCCTGATGAGCCAATTTCACCTGGAACATTATGTAGCGTCTTGAGAACGCTCGTCTCTCGACTTTGTAGGTCGACGAGAAGCCCTCGTAACCAGGCAGGGACTTACCTCCAGCGGTTTTGTGTTCGCCGGCGGTCTGGCCATCTCCAAGCCAAACAGACCGACCCTGAACGCCAGGTTGTAGTACTCGGGATTCTCCGCGAGGACCGTGCAGAGGAAGCAACACTTGGCCAACGTCGCGGACGCAAGGCACGTGAGCTTATGGGACGCTGTGTTCACTTGTTGCTAAAACATTCCCGTTGTACTCGTTACGCTCCGGACCAGGTCTGAACAATTGGAACAGAATCTTACTGAATCGAGAAAACCAAGTCTTTCTAATGAATACCTTCTTCTTTTTCCCCTTAACCGATACAGGCGGCTCGTCGAACATGAGATTCGGAGGGTTGGCCAACAGCTCCTCTCCAAGCTTCACGCCAAGGATACAGGCCTCCCTCGTGTGACCGTGGGCGTAGAGGCCCTCCGCCCTGGCGAACAGTATGTCCCACGGATCCTCCGTCTTCATCAGGTTGCCAAGCACCGTGCTAGCGTTCGCGGTGGACGCGGACTGGGACTTGTTCTTCGAGTCCTTGTTCACCACCGCTTTCGGATCGTAATAGTAAACGTGGTACTCGTCGCTAGACGGGCTGTCGCTACTGGAGGACGAACTCTCGTCCTTGGATGGCCTCCTGGAGGGGTCCTTCTCCTGGTCGGATTCGTGCTCGCTTTTGGAGCTGTTGTTACCCTTGGACAAGGTGGTCCGCGATTTCTCGCGATAGTCGAGGTTCGGCCATCCAGCTTTGTTATTACTACTATCACTACTATCACTATGGGTCTCGGACGAGGCGTTTGAGCGATGCTTGTCCGAGTCTTGAGCGTTCCTCAGGCTAACGTTGCTGTTGGACGACGACTCGCTACCGCCACCCTCCTGAAACACGATTTCAACCTACGTTTCATACCGTTACCCACGGCGTAATCGTAATTTACGAATCGAGGATTTCCACGACTGACGACATTTCAACGTGGCACTCGATGCGTAGGAGGCTTTGCCACCTAGAACGAACCTGCGAGTCGGTGACCCCGCAGTTATTTAGTTGAGCGCACGATCGTCTAACGAGAACTACTTGGGGCTCGGAAATGTCGGGCATGTCGGTCTCGTTCTCGCAGAAACCCTCCGAGCTGACGCTGCTCCGATTCCCGTCCCCGCCGCCGCTCCGCGAGCACAATCCCGAACACTCCCGCGGGTTCAACCGTCTTCTGTCAATGTAACTGAACTCCACCAGGCCCGAGCTCAGCGGGCGTCGACCGGGATGACGATGGGAAACGGGCGGCTGACAATTTAACACGGCCGCGCTCGAGTTCACCTACGGTCAAACGATCAGAGTCCTCTATTCGTCATCTGATCACGTACGAGGAGGAGCAAAGCGGTTTCAATCGTAAACAGATAGAAGGCGCAACACCTTCTACGAATTTATCGTGAGCTCTGCACCAGTTTCATTCATTATTCGGGAATGTTTCAACACTTAGAGAAGGAGAACGGACGTTGTTTAACCAACCTGGTTCACCTCGGTCCTGGTATCCCCGGCGTGACGAAAACACGTGAACGGACAATGATAGATGGGATTGCTTCCGGCGGTGTACGTGATACCCGGCAAGGTGTACTCCTCCCAATCGAGATAGCACGCCTCGAGCGCTGACTTGAAGCCGGTGAACAAGGCCAGATCGTTCTTAAGCGAATCCTTGTGGCCGCCGCCGTTGTTCCTGTTGTGCGAGTTGTGCGTCACCGAACTGCCCCGGCTTTTGGTCACCTGACAACACGAAAGACAATGGTATCGATCAACGAGCAACCAGAATTGAACGATGTCGCCGCGTTACTTGGACATATGGACGTTACTTGGACGCGCACCTTGACGATTATCTTCATGTGCCAGGCGGTGAATTGGCCGTGAAGTATCTCCCGTTCGGACGGCGACAATCCGGGATTCAACGCGGCCAATCGCCAGAGGACGACGATCTCGTCGCAGAGGGAGGAGCAGGCGTGCTGCGAGGCGTGCACGTTGCTGTTCATGTTGTGCTTGCCACCGTATCCGGTCCCGTTCAACAATGCCACCTTCGTGTTGAACCACCAGACGAGGATCTGCTCGCAGGCCATGCACTCCTCCGTGATGATCTCCAGCAGGGGTATGGCGTTACGGTCGGTCCTCTTGAACATCTCGCGCACGATCGACAACAGGTTCCACATGCCTTCCGGCTCGCGGCCACGCAGCGGGCGTAGCAACGAGGACCACTCGGAGGCCGCTGGAGGCGCGGTGGTGCTCAGGTAATTAACGTCGCTGCAATCGAAGACACGCGCGTCGCGTATTACTCTGAAATCTTCTGAGGAGAAAGAGTCCGGGACACCCTCCGAGGGGCACGAACGAGGCTCACCTGAAGACGATGGGGGCGGGGACGCAGAATTTGATGAGGATCTTCTTGATGTTGTCGTGGAGCGTCTTCTCGACGAGATACCAGGAGGTTTGGTCGTGCGCTGACGCGCCCGCGGTGGGATCCGGCGCGCCGCTGTAGCTGTTGATGGTGCTGTGCTGTACGGACAGCAGCTCGTCCAACAGACGCTGGGCAGTGGGCAGAATCTGCTGCGGCAGCTCGCTGATCAGGTACTGCGCGAACTTCTGCAGTTGATCCCGGTGCAAACGCGACAGGGACTCGCTGACTGGCGCCCTCAGGCACACCTGGGTCGGCTGTGTACAGAGAACATCCGAGTTACGCCGCTCAAACGAAATTTCCGAGGATATCGCCGAGAACGAGGATTTTTATTTACCATGTGTATCCTGTGGAGGCAAACGGCTACCACGTGGGCACACCAATAGGCCTTGGACGAGCAGGTGCAGTTGCACGAGGTGATCTTCCGTCGATCGAACGTCACAGCGACGTTGAACAGCAATCTGTTGGCGTTCGTCAACCCTGGCGAGTTCACTGTGGCGCTCAGATGAAATCCTGTCCGCAAAGCATTGCATTTGATTCGAATTAATCTCTCTCTCTCTCTCTTTTTGTATCGCAGAGCCTGAAAATAATCAGCGAAACAAGAGGATCTCTACGATCGGGGCCAAAGCGCAATTCCGTGCGCATTAAGAAACAACAGGGCGGACAATGGTCGACATACGGAATACAAGAAGGAAGAACCGGGGCTGTGTTTCGAGCAGAGCGCAAATTAACTCGAGAAAATGAACCTGGCAGCAGTGAGCTCGGTCAAACAATGAAATTAAGGATTAAATTTAAACGGCACGCCGCGGGTCTTCCGTAGAATCCTCCTGAATAGAAAACAGCGGACTTAGTGAGAATTGACTAGAAATTGCTCAAGATTCGCTTACAATACGATATTGTAATTAAGCTGAGGATGTTAACCGAGAGATGTTCGCTAAATATACGAACGTGAATAATGTTGCGCGACGGGTATTATATTTAATTGTAATTAATCCAATTAGTCGAGAAAAGAAGAGACTGTTCGAGGATCGTTTCGGTCGCATTCAGACGTCGCTGGTTATTAGACTGATAACTCGGAACGGGTCCACGAGCCACGGTGAGGTATCGCGATTCAGGCGTCTGAAAGTTGACCAGCTTCTTTATCCGACGAACGAAAGGGGGCATTGTGTAAAGTTCTCCAGCCGGCGGGCGTAGCTTCGCCCTGAAGGCTTCCCTTTTAAACGGGCAGGCAAGACGGGATAGACGTAATTGGAAACCTGACCCTGACGTTTCCCTGTCCGAAATAATGTCGCGGAATCCTCCTCCCTGCGAGCCGCCGCCGAAGCGAACAGGAGATACGCGAGATCGACCGCTTCGTATGCTTCCAGAACTTTACAGTCGAATCGCGAGAAAATTATTCCAGCAAGATTATATTCTTAGTACGTTACTACTCAACGCGATATTTTGCTGATATTTAATAATAAAAAACAAATCAGTCAACGATCTTTAGTTGAAAGTTTAGATCGCGACAGAGAAAAACGAAGGACAAGACGAGGCTGGAGAGGTCGATTAAGGCTACCGCGGGTTCGCCGGTAGTAGTACGAAACGGAAATGGACAGACGCGCAGTAGCGCGACTCCCATTGCACCGTCCAACAGTACTGGAACCGTTGTTACGCGCGAACAATCGACTAACATCACTTTTATCAATATTTAAAATAATCGCTCACCGATCTGCAGAGGGTCCTCCACGTTCCTCGACCGGAAGAACTGTTGGCCGCGATGGAACTCGTCCACGCTACCGTTCGCCAGGCACGAGTAGAGCCTGATGTCCTCCTCGTTGTCGGGGAAACTCCAGAACGCTATCCTGAGCTGCAGCTGTTCCGGGACCGGCGGATAAACGTGCTCCACCATCTCGAACGGAATGTACGAGCCGACGCATCGCGCTGCCAATTCGCAAAGCGTCGGTACTGTTTGTCCCTCTGCGAAAAGTGTTGCCAACAACGAAACCAAGGTTAATAAAGACCTAAAGTTGGGCGAAGAGCGATGATGGTCCCGGTTATGGGACATCGGTTTTCATCGCGAGACCGCGGGGACCGCAGAACCGGAAACGCGGCGGTCCAGACGCGCGAGAAGAGGACAAGAGCCAGGAGGAAGAATAAAATCGATGAATGGCGGAAAGTTCGCGAGGAAAGGAAGGGAGAACTGTTTGCTTGTCCCGGCGAGAACAGGGCGAGCCGTTTCCGATAATAAACGGCGTCGATAACTTTATTAATATCCAGGCTCCCTTGGGCTTCTTTGCGAAATCTCGTTGCTGTCGCGGTTCTATTATATCGCGGACGCTCCACCAGTCTCCCTGACCGATCCGATCAGTTCACAATCGCGTCTCTATTTCGAGAGGAAATCTTCGGCTAACGGGACCGAGTAGAGCGCGATATTTTAGGGAGCGGATGTCTGCGGCAAAATAACGCGATGGAAAAGGGGAATCGGGGACCGGTTCGTCCCACGCAAACAGCCGACGCGTTAATTTCACGGTTAAATTGCATTCAATTAGAATCGATTCGTGACTCGAGCGAGCACGCCGTGGACCGTTTTCCATCTGTTTCCTCTCCGCGGGACGACGACCGTGGTCGCAGCCTTTAACGAGCGCGATGATGAAAGCCAAGCGACTGGTTAACAATTTCGAACGGCGTTACATAATTGCTGCATCTGGGGATACTCGACGGAATCCGGGACGGAAACTCGATTCCGCCGATTCGAGCCGTAAATGAAGCTAACTCGAGTTAACCCCTCCGATGCCGCCATCGTCCGGAGTGAAATCGTCCCCCGAAAAGAGCCGCGTCTAATTATTCCTAGCCACGATTCGATGGAAACTTCGTGTACATCATCGTTTCCAAAAGGTCGTTCGACTCTATTTCGCGTGACGTTTCTAAGTGGCCAGCTGAAACGGTACCCTCGAACGAATGTCCAGGAAGCGTAGTCGATGAAGCGAGTTTCACGCGACAATTAACCCGTTGCGTGACCAGGCCGTGATTCTCGCGAGCTGAAGCAATTAAAACAGTGAAACGAGCCATTCGTAAACATCTGAGACCATGCACGACGCTCGCACCCCTCGAAAGCCCACTTCTACAAACGTCTCAACCCTTTACCTCGTCCAACGTTCCATGATAGAATGAAAGATTTAGGAAATCGGCAGTAATCGATCGAAACTGAACGGCTTTATCGCTCGATCAATTCTGGGAACGAAATAGAAATTGTTCGAGCCTCGATTGCGACGAGGGACACAGACGAGAGGCTTTTTTTTTAATGGCAGCACGCAAGGGGAAAACGTAACCGACTCCTTATTGATTTTTCCTGTCGGCGGAGGTGCAAGTTTCGAGGTTCGAAGGAGGCCGTATGTAGCCACGCGCGTCCCCCCAGCGAAATAAAAGCGACAAATCGATGGACGCGCAATTTATCGTCCGAGCGGCGCGCGCGTTTGAACGCCACGCGATCCATCCGGAACGCGACCGCCATTGATCGTTTCGCAACGATGGTTAAGCGTGTAATAATAAAAGTGGGTCGTAGTCGTTGCTTGTGTTTGTTTAACCCGGTGAAATAAAGTCGGTTTCCAGCTGTTTTATTGCATTTAATAACGATAATGGACTTTACGATGTTTGGACGAAAAGGGGTGGAAAACTCGATGATGGTCGGTCGCGCGAGTATCGAAATTCTCTTTCTTTTATTTGTAGAATTGATACCAACTTAAGGTAGAGATCCGTTAAATTTCTTTGACAAGCTTCCACGACGAAATCGCGTTGAAATTCGTGAGAGAGAGAGACATAGTCTGTTTTCCTACCGATCCATTTGCAAACGAGATTTACCACGCGAGACGCACCCTCGACCACTCCGGGGGCTGGTTTTTTACAAAACCACCGACGGCAGGAATTCTCCCGTTTACCACGGCCCGGCCAAATCGCGGCGATATTCCGGCACTTTGCAAAAATTTCCATTACTCTTTCCCCTGTGTTTTTCCTGCAAATGTTTGGCCGATCGATCGCGGGAACGTTCCCCAACGCGTGCCGTCAGACAGCCCGTCAAGCCTAGACGTTTCACTCGAGGCTCTGGCTTTTAGATTTCGCGCTATTACATCTCGCTCAACAGTTTTCCAACGAGGCACCACGATGGATGCGAGTGGCGATCGGTTCAGCAGTCGGAAGACACGATGAGAAATGTATTCGCACTTCGGAACGAGAGCACTAACGACGTTCAAAACACCGTACGAAGTTTCGTCAATTCGGCTTTTTGGTCCGTGGACGTGCTCGTTAATCGAACAGAAGTGAAATTTCCATTTACGACTCGAAGCGCGATACCGCTTTCGTCTTGAGTATACGAATGAGATTAAGACGATGGATCGCGTCGCCTAGGCCGCCATTGAAGGATCCAGTTAACCCTTGCTCTGTAAGAACTTTCCCTTTACACGTGTATCGTGTCATCGTCTTCTCTCTGAGCAGGAGCAACTATTTTAGAGAATTCGATCGTGCTCGAGGGTCGCTCGCGCAGGGGATGGTTTGCAAGTTCGCTCGCGGATGAAGCAGTCGTTTGATGTGTTCTACCGAACCGTCCCGTTATTTCGAATTAACGAGCGTTCCATCTGCGAACAAGGAACTCGTTGGGAAATTATTTGGACGGTTGGAATTTATCGGAGGCGATCGTTCAAGGTTGAAATGGGAAAGAGTTAGTAATATCGAAGAAAAAGTGGGTTGCGGGCGTAGGGTGGTTTGCCAGCGGTTAGTATTAAGATTTCAAAGGGGAGGATCGAAGGGGCGACTACTGTTCCATACGCGATAGAATTTAATTAAAAGGAGGCAGAGGAGAAATCCGACCGCCACGTGTCCAATATCGAAGGATATCCCCGATTCGAAAAATTCCGAACGAACACACCGCGAGCACCCGAATCTCCTCGAGATTCCCCGGATAACTGGCGTCTTCCCACGCCCTCGAATTATTACCTCGAGGAAAACCACTCGAAAGTAAAAACGATCTCCGCGTCGAGGTGGAACCGGATTTCTCGCCTCGTCTCCCGTTCGAGAGAATTAGGTACACGTGGCCATGTACCGTAGTCGCTAGGAGGCATCGAAATCACCGAAATGGGCGCACGTACCGGCTTTAAATTCCGTATTACCCTCGAATCTTCCGAAACTTCAAGGGGATCATCCCTGACTATCCCAGCCACCGAGTCCTGATAAATCCTGCTCGCGAATGGCCGTCACGTCAACGATTCGTTTTAACGTTACTTCGGGAGAGAAGAAAACTGTACAGTTGTAGCGGAAACCTTAAAACCGCGATATTCTTGGAGACGATCAAAAAATTAGAGATTCAAAATAGGTATAACTGTCGATGCAATTTATACGCGTTTAATCCCACGAAGTTTACTTGGCATTTAATTCCGTGAAGGATGGAAACGTCTGTGGGCGTCGATGCGGGTACCTTCTTTATCGATAGAGGAACACACCTGTCCTACCTGCATGAGCATTAGAAATTCAGATTAGATCCGATCGCAGATGTACGCATGGAACGATGATATTCTTCGCAGGTTCGAAGCCGCTACGATGAAACGAGCTTCGACTGTTATTAATTTAAAAATGAAAGTATCGATTCGTTTGGGAAAATTGCGAGAATCCGCGTTGGTCGAGGTCGGAATGGAACTCGAAGGAAATCTCGGCCCGATTTCAATGGCGGTGGTGCCCCATTCGTACGCGGGCATCGCTACCCCCAGAGTCGAGAGCTCGTAAAAACTTTCAACGTAATAAAGGAAGTTCCGCGTTGTCTCGTTGCCTTCTTTGGCGCCGGATGAAATTGCACTCGGACCAAGTGTATGCCTTCAACTCTCCGCGACCCCATCGACTGTCTTCCTAGTCGGTTCGTCGCAGCTATCATCCCTTATCCCGACTCTTCAAGATGCTATGGACTCTGAACGAGTTTCTTTCGTTCTCTCGCGGATGCAGACGGAGCTTTCGAGCGAGCTTCCGTCAGATATTTTGCATTTTTACCACTGTTCTCCTGTATTTTCCATATCGTTCGTCATATCTGGGAGAGCTACGGAGCGAAGTTGAGTGCGTTCCCTCCGCCGTTAAGCTCGCTCGTAGCAAGGACATCGATGGCAATCGAGTTCTCTTGGAATCGACGGCTGTCGTGCCAAGCGAATTTTTCACCGGATCGAAAGGTATAAATTGCCGTGGAAATTTCCGCGTACAAGGGAACACTTTCGCAGCCGCGATCGAAACTTGGCTGGCTCGCGTCGCCAGCAGATTGTGCGGCTTTCTGCTTTGATAAACTGTAATTTCGGTTCGTTTCCACCGACGAGCGAAGCCGCAACTTCCCGTCAGGGGCAGACTTACCGCGGTAACGAATCTCGAACGACACGTTCTCGCGAAATTCGCGCGTTTCGAGCAGACCCCCCTTAGAGTTTCACTCTTGCAAATTGACTAAGCAATTTCGAATCAGGGTGGAGGAGAAGAACATTCCGGAAGTCCCTGCAATATCTATCATTTCTCCATGAATTTAAAGCGAAAAATAATAACTTCCACGTACTTCATTTTTACGAGGACGGAAGATCTGTACGGATGCAGAAGAGCAGAGCCAAGAGTACGATGGAACGCAAATTATATGAGCCGGTCTTCTTTGAGAGACTGGCGCGAGAATACGAGAAGTTTCTAAAAGAAAAGTTCGAGCGTCGATGAGAATACAGAATTGCAGTCCGTGTAAATTTCTCGAGTATGAATTATCCAGCGACCCGGAGCTTCCGCCGCAACAATTTCCTCAACTTCCGGTTGCGGACAGCGGGCGTCGGTTTAACGCGAGGACTTCGTTCCGCTCACTGCGGCGCGTGGCTCTTCTTCATTTTCTCTGACGTAGAAAAAAACGCAAAAATGACGCGATGCTACGTTCTTTTTAACATTTTAGAAAGAAATTAATTCGACTTCGTTGCGCTCTCGAGAGAAGATTTATCCGTTATTTGTACCATACTCGCGATCATCCTCGCTATACGTGACGAAACGGCTCCTGGGGTGGAAGAGGAAAAGCGAGACCGTTTTCTGGACGATGTTTTCACGTTGAGGAGAACGAACGCGGCCCAAACGAGCCGGCGCTTGTCGCCGTTTCATCCTGCATTTCAAATAACCGGCGCGTGGGAAGATCGCGTGAAAGAGCGTCGAAATTTTCGTGACTCCGCGCGGAACTTTCCCCCGGGGCCGTTGTTCTCCTTCCAGCCGCGTCGTAAATTAAATATGATTCACGGACAGGGCCGCGAGGCCGTTAAAAACTTCCCCGGATAGGAAAGATAAAGCGACACGCCATATTCGCGACCATCCACGAACGGCATATTCTACTTCCTCGTTCCACCCAACTTTCCAAACGATCTATAGAGACCATCATCGACTGTCCATCGATTTATCGCCCGGCCTGCTGTCGTTCCGATCTGTTTTCATCGCGTGCTCTCATTGCGCGAATACTCGTTTAACCTAAATACAAGGCCACTCGACGAAAAAGCTGTTTTCGTGTCTTGTGCGCGTGGACAAAGTCTGTCGACTCGCAGCGTTCCTTCGTTCGCTACGAGGGAGAAATGTGTTAAAAATAACGACGCGTGGAGGGTCAACTGGAACGTCGTTGGGGGCGGCTCGCCGCGTGAGAATCCGAGGAGCAACGTCGAGTCGGATCGACGCGATCGCGGCTGCTGGTTCCGCGCGGAAATTAACGACGAGGGGGTGACGCGCGCTCGTGTCAGGAAGCGGTGCATAAAACGTAACCCTACACCCCGCGTTCCATCGGTGGGACAAACAGAGGCACGAGCACACCCGCTACATAATATCACAATGCGAGCCGCTTGTAAACACACGTGGGAGTTTTTACCGGTGCCGGACGGTTAGGGGGTGGCTGAGGCGCGTAAAGCTGCCGCAATAATGCGTTGTAAAGCGGCGGAACGGCCGGTGGCTGGGGTGGTGTAGGGAACGAAGGAAGAAAAACCAACGGAGGGGACAAAGAAACCGGCGGAAAACGAGACGAAGAGATGCCCACGGTTGCTCCGCTCGCGTTTATCGTCCCCGCGCGCGAGTACGAGTTTCACCGCGTGAGGAAAGGAAATATCCGCGCGCCAGACAATCCTTCCTCTTCCCTTTATCATCTGGCCCTCTTTAATCGGCTCGCTTTTTTCCAAGTTCGAACGGATGCGAGCTCGATGGGGGATGATTTATCCGCGAACGGATGTTTCGATGAAAACGAACGCGTGCAACTTCTGAGAAACGACCGGAGGTTAAGCCAGGATTGGTTAACACGGAGCTTGATTTATACGGGGATCTCGCGTGTGAATTTCGGTGGTTATTTCGCGGAACAAAAGAGAGACAGCGGGTGATTAACGGGTGAACGAATCTGAACGTGCGAGTTCCGAGGGATGAATTACGTAAATGGGTCAGGGACTTGCTGGAAGGGCAAGATGGTAATAGCCAAGCTCCATTTCCATATTTTACTATCGTCAACAGTCCCTTCGGGGAGACGCAACTGCAGGAAGCTGAAATAATTATTCTACGCCCTCTCGAGCTGGCTCCTCCACGAACTCCTACGACTTGAACGCTCGCAAGAGGGGTATTCGAGCGCCTCCTTTCTTTCTCGTCCTCCGTTTCCATAGAAAAATCCGAGGACGACCGTACGTTCCCATTAAAACGTCGCAACTACACCAGCCCGGTCTCCATTCTACTTCCTTTGTAAACAGCCGATCAAAAGTCCCCCGGATCGATTGTCCCGAGCACTCCGCGCGCCACAGTCACGTCGACGCCGATTTTCCCGGCGACAGCCAGCCGCGTTCCCCTCGTTTTTCACCAGTTCCGTGGAACAGCCATCCGAGCAACGAAAAATGGCCACGAATCCGGCATCGATTCCATCGATTCCGAGAAGAAAGCCGCGAGAAACGGAACGCGGCGTCCCTGGCACCAGAGAACTCGCCTAGCAACCAAACCTCTTCCCTCCATTTTCTTTCTCTTTTTCTTTTTCCCCTCCCTTCGCTCTTCTTTTCCGTGCGTGCGTGCGCGCGTACGTGCGCGCGCGTATTTTCTACCCCCGTCACCGTTTTTTCTCCCTCTACTGCTTCTCCTTTTTTTACTTCTTTTTTTTTCGGTTTCATTCGTCCGTCCAGATACACTTTTGTTTCGCTCGGTTTAACGGTCGTGAATTTTCAGAATGTCTCCCCGGGGGCTGGCTGAAAATGAATTTCACGCAGCGAAACGCGACGGTTCATCGACCCCGCGACCGATCGATATCCTCCACCAGCGGCTGAGTCTCGCGAACGCGCGGAAACAAGCGAAGCACCCTGGAGATTTCAATTTTTTCCCGTTTTCCTTCCACCTTCAACCGCCCCTACGTAAACCCGTGGAAAATTGTTTATTCATCGGCGATTCGACCAGGGAGCCGTGAGTGTCCCGGCTCCCGCCGTTTCCAACTGCCCGCTGGAACCTCCGCCAGCGACCGGAAACGCGGGGGTAGCTGTTAGCCAGAGGAACTACGTTCGAGAACGTGGCTCAGTTTCGTCGTCTGTGCTCGTTAGCCGGACCATTTCTATGGTTTCGACAGCGCGCGTTGAATATCACTTTCAGCCTGTTTTTAGAATACTTCGTATTCGTCATTTGGGGACAGCAATCTATTGCTGAGAAAGATATTGCAACCAGAGGCATTTTGAAATTAAGCGAAGAAAGACCAGCAAGTTGGCGATCATCTGTCAAAGGGCAGCATTCACAGGAATTAACAATCACCCGTTCTAAAAATTTTCAAAAATCGATAACCCTTTCTACGCCACGTGCATTCTGTTCCTGATACGATGCCAAGTCCTGACGATGTACCTGTTGATGCAGAGTGGCGCCGTTCTATTCCCTTCCATCGGCCTGATTATTTTCCCTCGTCAATTTTATGCTCCGACTAGTACCACACCATCCGTCTCTCGTCTTTTTATTCCTCAATTTTTATAAATAGAAAAAAATTTGCTAAAAAAAATATCACGCTCGGCAGGATTTTAATGTTAATTCGTACCGAAGCGTTCTATGCGACAGGAGTTCTCGATAACGTCTGCTTCTATCTGCGTTTGCAATGTCAGGAAAATGATACGTCTGAGAGTCGTAGTTAGAATTGAAAATTAATGAAACGCCCAATTGCGACTGTAAATGGAGGTGAGACGATCGTGTTACTTCGAACAAGCGTGGCGTCAGGGGCGAGAATGAGATTGGAGCTAGAGAAATTTTGATTGTGCAAGTAAACGATGAAGGATGTCGCGGAGCATTAATCGAGATAGCGGGCTTAAAGCGTTCCCGTTCGCTTATTTCTCATTTCGTTCCCGCACGCTCGGGCAGGCCTCTGTGAAAGCTCGCCCCTAACGACGAGGGAGCGCATAACGGTAGCAAATTCAGCCTTAACAGCCTAATAAGAGCACGGCTATTAAAGCGTGAAATGACAAATGCTTTAATAAGCCGCTCCGTCCGCCTTCGAAACACCTTTCGACCCTCCGGCTCCGTGGATTTCAGAAGAACCACCCGCATTGTGGACGCGCGACACAGAGAAACGACGAAAAGCGAAACTCTATTTATTATTTTTATAATAAAATCGCAAATAAAAACTTTAATCCAACCGAAATAAAATCATACAGTTAATTATTTAAATCATCCCTTCCCTCTCAGAACTCAGCAACCCTCTTCGCGAGCAGTTTTAAAGCGAAAGAGCCGCTTCCAGACCCGCGCAATTGATGGCGAGCGCGCGAATCATCGACGAAAGATGGTCCGCGTTTCTTGGCAAACTTTCTGATCATATTTCAGGATCCCTCTCTGAAGTGTGAAACGGGGGTCCAGAGCCTACCCCCTGGCCGCACCGAAAACCGGGACAAACAGCCATTCTGTTGTAACGCGATTCACCCTCGATGCGGGGGTGGCTTCTGGCGAACGGTAAGAAGAAGAAGAAGAGGAGAGGAGGAGGCTTTTCTGTGTCACCGATTTAATCCTACCACCGGATTCTACTTTCGACGCTGCTCTACGGGATATCTCCTTAAAGGAGACAGGGAGGCGAGGATTTGGTGGTATTAAGGGTTGTGAGCTCTTCACGAGCTTTTAAACTCTGCGTCTGATAACAGCGCGGTGTTTCCTCCCGGTCGTCGTGCGTACGATATACGTTTCAAGCTTCTGGTGCTTCTCCAACTTTTCCAGATGGTAGATCGATTCAGATTTAACTTTCATGCTGAGTAAAATACACACGAAAGGGGTAACATTCTTGTGTACAACGCGTCTTTGATAGATCCCACAGCGAACGAAACGCCAGAGATACAAATCGCTAATTACAAACGAAATGAAGCATCTTTCGCATCGAATTCCACTCTCACCTCTGGAAGACTTTAAGAAATTCACAGAACACCCTTGCAAAGAACCGCGGGTGAATCATTCCCCGCGTCAGGCCGCGGAATCGATGAAGCCCCCGTTTACGATCCACCCATTGGTCACGTATATGAAATATGGTCGGGTGCACCAGTGCCACAGAGCCGATCCGCAGGTTCCATGGAAACCAGAGACAGGCCACGTTATTACCGTTGCCTGACATTTGTCTTCGTCACGCGAACGGGGTTACCCAACGAGGGGGTGAGAGGGCCGTGCGACACGGGATTTACGAGGGACGTGAATTCACGCGAGAGCCGTTCCACGACCGTCACGCGTATCGAGAGAGGCGTCGGATACGAAGCCGCGTCTTTGATGACGGTAAATTGATTTCGTTGACTCCGCGAGAGCGTGCAGGCTGCTTCGAAGGCCACCTTCGTCGAAGCGAAATTATTTTCAGAAATCGCGAGTCGTGAATAATTTATTTACCAAACAGCACCTGGGGGTGGGATAATCGGGAGCAACGGGGCGATATTCCGACAGGGTGCGCTTTAATATCCTCGACGGGGCGAAAGGATTTTCCGGCGGCGATATATTGAGTGGAAAACATTTCAATAAAATCGCGTTGCGAAGTACACGGGCGAAGGGAATTTAATCAAGTGCGTTCTTAATACGTTCAACCCCTATTCGACGAACTTGCTGTACGGTATCATTGTTCCTCTGGATTTCATGGTAAGTACAAATGGAAATGATTCGCCGGGGAATCATTTGAGCAATTTATAAATTTTAAATGCCTGAAAACGGTAATGGATTTCTGAGGTTCGTCGTCGTAAAGATCGTGGAGGTTGTTAACTCTGGTAAAAGCATTTGATTATTCTCCTCCGTCGTAATAATTGATACATTTCGCAGCAGCATTTAATAGATGTATTTATACCTATTACCCGGACGACGATAATAACAGGCCCTTCCACGGAGCGGCTATTAAGGCAATTTCACAATTTCAGATGATATACGGGCTGATAATTTTTTACCTGACCCCGAGGGGGTCATCTTCTTGTAAAAACGAGGGAATTATCACGGGGTAAATCAAGCATACGGGTCTGAGACGAAAACGTGCCGGCATTGTTAAGTCGATAAAAAAAGCTACCCATTGTCGTCACGCTCGTGTCGTCGATCAGTATCGTCGCGGAGCACACCCACGCGCTATTTTCTTGAAAAAAGCGATAAACCAGGTCGAACGACTGGCGGCAGCTCGAAAGATTGCCCAGTAAATTTCGGGTATAAAAATTGCAGCGTCGCGTGTGTACGTGACGCAGCGAAAAATGAAGATTTCAGCGGCAGAAAATTCTCCGTTCCCCTAAAACCCAATCTTCCAACCTGGAGCCTCGTAAACAACTTCCTTCCCCGTCCACGAGAGACAGCGGAGTAAGGGAAAAACGAGGGAAAACGCTTTGAAAAAGGTAACGATAAAAAAGCAGAAGATCCATATGCAATCCTGACCTAATTCAGAACGCATCGAACGAGGGACGCGTCCCAGCAACCCCCGCGGTGGTCGTTCAGCAACCGGACGCGCCGCCAACCCCTCTCTGATCGGCAGTCGAGCGGGCAGCGCGCATTCCCGCGTCCATGCATCGTTCGCGAACATCGCCAGGGACAACATCCACCGCGTGTATCGCGTGTAACCGAATCGTTTAAACGCCGGCACGAAGGCTGACCGTGCGATATTTCCGCGTTAACGATAACGCCGACAGCCGGCGTAGAAATAGAATTTTCCCGGCAAGGCGGCTGGATCGATTCAGGTGCCCGATTAATTCCACCTGTGCGTCTCGTCCGTCGTTTTCCTTCGGATCCCCTTTGTCGAGCACCGCCTCCAGCTACCCCCTGAACCGTCCTCCGTAGGGATTGTGTGCGTGCGAGTGTGTGTGTCTTCACGGGCCATTAGTCCCGACGAACTCATCCTATTACGTCCTGTATTCGACGGAAGGGACGTGGAAGTCCTGCTCGACTTTTCCGAAACCACGCGAACGCTTTTTACTCGCGATGGAGTGCTGATCCCAGCGGAATACCTTTATTCGATTACGGTTCAGAATGGATCATATCAACCGATGCGTTTCATGGATTATTCGACGTTGGAGCTTGCTGATAAGCGACGTGTTACTTTTGATTACAAGTTTCGAGGTTTAAATTCGAGCTTCGCGTAGGGAATCGAAGGGGAGAGGTAAGCTTTCGAGTAGTGAAAACAGAGAGAGAACGATGCGCAGGGGAGGGTTGATCGCGGGAAATGCGATTGCTTTCGCGGCGTTTCCGGGATTCGATGAAGGACGATTTTTCTTCGGGATGAGGAGAAGGTGGAGACCGGCTGGGTCTAATCTCGAACACAAACCGTAACAAGTCGCCAGGGGAGTTCTCGTCAATTTTACCTTTTTCATCCCCCAGCTGGCAAAATAGAAAGATAATCCCGTGGAGCTGCCCCGTTCACGGCGGTGCTAAGAGGAAAATCGCTGGGAAAATGTGATTCCTCGACGGGAATATGAGAAAAAAAAAAGAAACCTCGATGTTCCGTCACGTTTCAATCGAACGACTCGCTCGACATCGTCGGTATCGATCGATGAATCTCGGGGATGAAACAGCCTCTACGTTTTAAATCCCTTCGTTTCCTCCCTTCTCCTTTTACTCTCGACTTTTCTCTTGACCAGTTTTTCTTTAGGGTTCGTCTAAAAACCTGGCAGAAGGTAAATCTTCTCGATATTTCATTTCGGACCGTGGCGAGGAAAGAAAGAGGCTGGGATATGCTGACTAAGACTTCTCTCCCTACGTCCTCTATCTAATCTCCTTTAGTCGAGCCATCAACCCTCTGTTCATCATCCTCTTCCTCGCCCGTACGCGAACAATGAATCCGGCCATTTAACCAACGAAGAAGTGCTACATCGCTCGACGTCCGCGTCGATCTTCCTCGCACCCCCATTCCGTTATCGAGTTAATTGCCTCTCGATCGAGAAACATTTTTTAATAACGCGGAACGATCACAAAAATAGCCGTAGGATAGCGAAGCAAGTGTCACGTCGTAGTTTCAGTCGCGTCGAATCACTTTCTCTGCTGGATAGATGATAGAACGCGATCTGTTTGTCGATGGACGACAACGCTTCCTGTTGGCGCAAGCCTCGAGCTCGCCGGAACTGGATCGATCGACGAATATCGATCGACGCTCGCCTGTCCTCGTCGCGGTGCTTTTAGTCATTATCCGTGACTCCATTCACCGGCCCTCTCATTGTTTCGCGTATTCAGCGATTGATGATCGACGGTCGGTTGATCAGGGTATCACTCTTTCGGACGTGGGTTCCCTAAATTATTCAGAGGCCGTCCATTATCAGGATTTCTAAGAGCAGAAGGACCGCGTGGCCTCGCCGCCGCCATGATGGTACACGGGCGAAGCGCGGGGCTGGCTCCGGCGTTTCGAATGGGAAAGCAGCCGTTTGAAATATAAAGTGCTTACACACGGGCTTTGCTTGCATAATGGCTCGTTTGCGCGGGAAATGGCAGCAATTTCGAGGGAGATTGCGGGTCTGGTAATCTGGAAATAAAAGCTTGCGAATTCTGGACCCGCCGCCGCCGCCGCCGCCGCGAAGGGAGCGGAACGGCGAAATAAAAAATGAAAGGGAACAAAACGAGGAGTGGTGAAGAAGGAAACAAAGGGGGGAGGATATGCCGGAGATTCGGATAAAGCCTCGTACCGTTAAAAGATTAAACGATGAGTGGCATGTTCGTGTACCGTTGCTGGTGCAAAGAGCGAAACGTCGGGTGCGTTCTCGGTGGCCAACTGAAAAGCATGGCGGTACACACGGTGTAATTCGCGGCACGGATCGTCAGGGGAATTTCATTTCCCGGCTATCCCGTGAATCCTTCGCTCCTTTGAAGAATTATTTCGGCCCGCCTCGACATCGACCGCAACCCCTTCACGTATCCATCGACGGAAGTCCGAGCAGGATGGCGGAAACTCGATAAAGGGGCTCTAATTGAGTCGCGAGATCTTCGCCATTTTTCTGGCCCTTTCTTCTCTCGTTCTTTATCGTCGCTTCGAGCGTTTCTATAATTAATCGAACGTGTGTAGCATCCACGCGAACATAACGTCAACTATTTTATAGAAGAGAATTTGAGGAAGGCAGCGTCGTCCAGGGATTTTATTTCTATTAACGGCGCTAGTATCTGGCTCGTTCCAGTCTCGTGTTAATTGTGCAACGACGAAGCCGGTTGATAACGCGAAACGATATTCCATTATGCGGCGTTGTGCAATAAACGACCCAACTGGAGCAACGTTTCGTGGAAAACGCGTTGAATTCGACCGCGCTATTCGAATTCAATTGTATACCGTCCACCCTTGTCTCGCTTCGCGCAGCTTCCATCGGAGGAAGGACCAAGGGAACGTATGTACAGAGAGGAAGATAAATAGGGACGAAAGCAACGATGTAGAGCTATACAGAGTGCTTCATAATCGGTAATGTAACCAGGAAGCAACGGAAGAATCGTGACCACCCTTCTCTGACCACATAGAAATCGCTAGATCACTGCTCGTTTGGAGCGCACGTCCGTACGTTCACCATACGTACTTCCGTTCGCGATTCGTCGAATATTTTTCAGTGAATCTAGAGTGAGTCGAATTATGAAACAACCTATACAATCACCTACAAACGATGAAACAGAACAGAGAAGAGAGACTTCGCGTACACTCGATGTCGAGCGAATTAATCAAACAATGAAAAGAGTATCATCCCTCCGGCGTTCTCTTTTCCCTCCTGCGGCAACCTTTGATTAAGGGAGGGTATCGCGTACGCGCGCGTCAACGTTTAATTCCCCGATGTACGCTAATTAATGCGTGTCTCGTCGAAAGACGCGTCGACCACCCCCTTGCACCGCGTCCCAATTAATATCCAGCTAGATCGAAGCGTTTTTTACCATTACCCAGCATCTCGTTACCGTCTTACCGGATACGGAAGCAGAGTCCTAGCGGTGCACGCGAGTCAGGACAAAGAGGACTGCCTCTGAATGCTTACCTGGAACAGAAAGAACGTGTCGTTGGTTCGCGGATAGATCGAACGTTGTCCAAGCTGGAGTTTAAATGAAAGGTGTTCGTATCCGATTTCTCGGTGAAACGGGGAACCAGCCCCTTGGCGACGTTCCAGGCACGTAAAGGGGAGCCTCCGTTCACGTACGTTCCGCTTTCCCCGGGGAATTTTAATTAGGTATAGCGGCTGATGGATGCTCGGCGCATTTATTTTAGAAAAATTCCTGATTATCTTTACAACTGTTGGTAAATTAATTACGGTGTTTAGCGATTTTAACGAAGACAAATGAGTTCGTTTCTGAGGCAGCTGCTCAATGGCCTCCGCAAGGCCGCTTCTTCTATCCGCGAGCTCGTTCGCGCGTACACAACGAAAAAGAACCGCTCTCGATGGCCTCCGAAATCCTCCTAATTGATTTTAAACTCCGTCACGGGTAAAAAAAGTGGCGATAACAGCTGAGGTCCGAAAAGCAATTTCCTCCAGAGTGTAAACGAACGAAACGAAACACCGCACGGAAGGGTGAGACGTTTCGAACGGACTCTATCCAGGTTTATCTCAGAAGCAGAACGATTCAGAACTCCCTTCCGTGGTCTACGAATTCCCGACTGGTCTAGCAACAAACAAACTTTCGCCCCTCTTTCAATTACCGTGACGCGTTGCGTCGTGTCGGTTTCCACGCGCCAGCGCCGCGTCAATTTCGCAGACGCTATTACGCTTAATTATGAAACGTGTTTCTCGATAACGAGGTGACGCGTTCCTCAGCCATTCAGCTCGGAACCCATTAGTCCACCGGTTGTTCCTAGCCGACGCGGACGACGACGTATCCGCGGATCCCACACCATTGACGTAGAACAGGACGGAGTGGATCGATCGATCGAGCAGCGCCACGAAAGGCAGCAGGTAACCCTATTAGCCGCGTGGAAAGCGTATCCATTACCGATCCTTGTGCACCAAGAACGCCAGGAAACACGGCCAGGGTCGACGGCTAGTGTTTTAGGTCAGCGCTGCTGCTTTCGTTAAATTCGCTGCGAAATCAGGCGAAATTAAGCGTAGAGCTGCGTCCATCGAGCGATCGATCCAAGGGTTCTCCATCAGTCCTCTGATCAGCAGAGACTCCAAATCGCAACCCTTGCTTCCCACTCAAATCGAGATTGTTCTCCAGAATAATATGGAAGAATTTTCGTTCGTCGCTTCTTCAGCAATCGTTGGACCACCGTTTCATGCGAACGATCTACCGGAAACCACGCTGAAAAATGGAACTCTGGTGGTGTTAAAGGAGCCTAGGCGTCGATTAAAAACGCGATGAATCCCAGCGATTCTCGGTGTTGATTCGACGCGAAAAATCGCGGTTAGAATAGATGCAAAGAGCAGTGTGAAGTGGTGGGCTCTGAAAGGAGGCTTCTTCAGCGGCTTCAGGCTTACCGTAAAAGAACGACCGGACTTCCGTTCGAGCTTTGTTGCGAGCCGTACACTAATTTTTACCGCTCGCTCGTCCATCCTTTCAGACCGAAGCGGTTCCTGGCCGCTTTCACACTTTTTGCGTTTCCACGTTCGAAAAGCCGACAGCCGGTCCAAGAATCGTTGGGGAAAAGCCTGCCCCTTTTTTTCTCTCGCATTTCCTCCCTCTATTTAATCGGAGAACCGCGAGAAATCAGCCGTGCGACTTTTAGCGAACCGAAGATGGACGACATAGTCTTTCTTGTTATTAAACGAGGACTCTTTCGACTGCCAAACCGCCAAAGTGTGTTTCGACGTCAACGGTGGAGGAATTACTTTTTCCCAGTGCAATAAAGCGAAGTTTCAGACACGCGAACTTAGCGCACAGCACAGTTCAGGATGAGTCAAGTAATCGTTGCAAGCTGCTTTCTACGAACTTGTTCTTGCACAGTAGGTATTTCGAATCCGGGTCTATGTTTAACTTGAGACGCGTAACAACTCCAGCAAAATGACTGAATCCAGTGACGTGTACTCACCGCCCGGAATGAGTCAGCTTCGCTGTTCCGCGAAGCGTTTTCTAGAAAAACCATAACAGGCGACGATCGAACATCCGTGAAACTTTGGTGGGAGTAAACCCACCTATCGCAAACACCGCTTCCGGTGCGCGACTTCCAGAAGCTCGCTGAACAGGCGCTTTCGTTTAACTTGTACCGGGCGTGTCAAGAAAATCCTGATACAGGCGAACGTCCTCGACTTCCGAGCGAACGCGCACCGCGACTCATCCCAAAAGGTAATTATCGACTAGCTGCTAACGAGCCCTCGAAAATCCGCCGAGAAACGCCTTCGACCGACGAGAAACAACTTTGTAGCGACCGCGTTAACGCCGTCGTTCGAAAGTATTAAACGTTACACGAATCCCACGAAGGATACGCAAATATTTGACGATCGAAGGAAACACGTGCGAAATACGTACGTACGTGGTTATTTTTGCTAACCAATTTAAAGAATCCGTGGTTATCGCAAGCTCCATCGTCAATATGTACGATGAATTATCGAGGTTCGATTGCTTTCGAACGTTTCGATCGCACGATTCTCTTGCGCGAACCAAATAAATCGCAGACCTCGGAATTTCGACTGTAAAACTCTCTACGGACTTCCCTGCGAGAATCCAGGACGCGCAAAGAAATGGTATAAAAAAAAAAGAGGGAATGGTTCCGCTCGACAAAGGTGCATTGTCCTGGGCGGAAGAAGAAGTCGGTTGAACTTTGAGCAGTCGAAAAGGTGAGAATCAATATCGCGTTTTTTGCTCGGGAAAGGCGGTTCGACGGCTAAGGGACTCGCAGGGAAGTCCAGGTCATAAACGCGGAACGAAAAGCGCTTTGTGGAGGCGGGCAAAGCGTTCCACGGGGAGGCAGGACCCGGTGCATTCCTCGGGAGACGCGTTCGGTTGAGAATCCGGCGATTAGGAGAAGTCGGATGGCCAGTCGTTCGCCGCGGAGTCGAAACTGACGTCGAAGAAAAATCGTTTCGTTGGGGTTTCGCCATCCGAGGGCGTACCCCGCTTTGTAACTTGGATTCAGCTTACGGAATGCCGGGGATACTTCGAAATTGCTGGATTTCGGGGGAGGGTTAAAGGATTTCTGATCGCGAGGCCACGTATAGGAGATATAATCGATGGTTTACCATTGTAAGTCTTAGACTCCGTTTACAATGCGACTGAAGGACTCGAGGGTGAAAAATTGTGAGCCTCGACTCGAATCTACGCTTACTTTCGCACCAATCCGAAATAGAATGCTAACAATAAATCAAAACACTATTCACGGTGCTTCTCTCAGGATCAGAAACTTTTCTGTACCTCTCCCCGTCTCTCTCTACAGGGTTGCGGATTAATTTCAAAGAATCGTTCGGTTTCTCTTCGAATCGTGCTATCTTTGAAGCGATTCCGTAGCTCTTTTAGCCGTTTGGCCTTTCCCCGGACGACAGTAGCACCCTTTCCATCTGTTATTTAGATACTGAAAGGGTGTCCTGCGGGCTCGTTTATCCCGTACCCGGAAGATAATGATCTTCCACGTTGAGTTGATACGACCGCGGGCCAACTTGCTCGGTTGCACGGTCAAAATGGGACCGAGCTTAACTCGGCAGCCGCGCGCACACGTGCACGCATTATACGTAGACGCGGTGGCTGCGAACCGCTCCCTGCACCGTTTCAAACACGCGTACGGGAGAATACGAGCTTTCGTGATTCAGTGGCGGGGCAACCTTTTGTTCCATCGCGCACTATTATTTCTAATTACAAAAAAGACCCAACCGCGCGCCCGGTTAAAAATCGTGTTCCAAGGTGGAATCGCGAGCGAACGCAGCGAGCGTGCTGTTCGCTCCTCTTCCCAGGCACTCGTTTCTGCGGTATCGATTCGTAAATAAGGGTCAAGGAACAAAGGAGGAGCCGCGGCGTTTGTTTCGTCTACGACCATAATCGAGCGGTTTCGCACCTGGGGCAGTGAAGCGGCCTTGGCGTCTTCGAGCCAGCTGAGACGACCGAACCGACCCCGATCAGCTGTCGCACCTGTCAACCCTTGCAATCGAGTTCTATCGGTTCTCACTGCGCGACGAATCCGTCCGCTTTACATCGAAACTAACATCCATCATTTTACACCCCCTCTGCTCTGGTTCTGCTTAACATGCTACTTCTGGTCAATCATTTCTCAGGACGAACGTGCGGATATAAGAAATATCACGAGCTTGGCTAGCTCGCGTGCATAAGAGCGGTTACGCTTCCGTGCAAACGTACCAGCGAGTACGTGTGCACGTCCATTTTACAGGAGGGTGTACGCAAGCCCTGGCACGAGAGCCAAGGGCTCGATCGCCCGTTTACGGAGCATTAAACGAACTATGAACCAGATTTGTCGCGGCGATGCAGGGGTGGAAACGGGCCTGCGAACACTATAATCGAGTACCGTTCAACTAAACCACCGCCCCGGGCTACAATTATGCATTTCATCCGGTTTACAGCGGCGTTCAAGTCGCCGCTTCGTTCCCTGTGCGTGGTTTCTCCACTCTTCGAATTCCGATTGAATTCGAAACAAGTTTAAAGAGCAAAGTCCTTACCAAGGGCGGCGTAATTATTAAAGGAGCGAAATTTGATTCTGGCCGGATAACGAGCAGTCGGGTGGACGGTGGACTTTTTGAAACAACGTTATCTCGCCGTCCGCTCCGTTGGGAGCGAGAGCAAACCGTGGAAGATAAGGGTGGGAAAAAGGGCGGACCAGCGGTCGAACGAAAACGGTGCGGGGTCGGACGTGCGAGCACACCGCTGGCGAACTCTCGGAGACCAGCTCGGCTGCCGGAGAAACCGGAAGTTTCCGTTGCTCCCGCGGCGAACGAACGCGAAGGAATAACGTTGATGGGATGGCGGTTGCGGACTTCCTGGTAGCTCGTGAACGGAAGAGCTTCGAATTGTTTCTCGTTTAACTTTCTCTCGTACGGTCGAAAAAGCGATCGCCGAGTCCGCCGCGTTCGCCGAGAGTTACGAGCAATGAAATTGGAGGAGTGCGCGGAAAATTCGCGAGAAATCGAGGGAAACAATTTTGGTAATGGCCCGTTTACAAATCGAACGATAAAGCCCTGCCCGCACGGGGACGATTAATCGGTGAAATTAATTCCAGCCAGTCCATTTGTATGATTACGAGGTTGTTCTTGCGTCGACGAAAAAGGAGAGGCGAACCGTCGAAACGCCGGTGCATTTAACTTCGCCTCGGTGTTTCGCTCCCCACCCTGGTCTTTCTATGGTTGCGCTCGGAGCAACGGCCCATTGGGAACCACCCCCGTATCCCCATGAGAATCAATCCATTCGTACTTCGTACCGGTGCGCTGCCCTCGGCTCCCATCCGCCGACTATTCCCGAAATTAACACGCGAAATCTTCCCTGGTATTCCCTCGAGTAATATCGCGAATGTTAATCTTCCGCTCCTGTTATTATCGCGATCCAACTTTCGAGTTTCGTCTCTTCCAAAATCCGGATTCGTGCTCTGTTATCCGCTCGTGCAACGTACTTCTAACCCACCGCTGCATCCAATCGGTTCATGACCCGATACGTCCGCAACATCGTTACCCCCATCTCGAGAACGGGAACAAAGACGAGCCACGCGACTTCTGCGACGAGTAACACCCCCGGATGCAACGGTTGCACCCTGGAATTCTCCACGCAGGGGTGTACTCTGCGAGAACGCGTCGTGGATCGAGGAACGCGACGCGATGGTGTCGCGTCCGTCCAGCAGCCTACTCGCATTAACGCCCCGGGGATAGAAATCGCAAACTGTGAATCGTTTCGTACATATCTCTGCGGCTGTGAGGATCGATACGGTCGCCATGACGACGCGGGCCTTCTCTCTATAGGGATACAGATACAGGGATACATCTCAATACGAGTACGCGGCCTGTGCTTTTCACCCCACTTTCGCCCGCCCCCTCTGTCGACTCCCCCATCTGGTCTCGCGCCATGGAACCCTCTTCGACTCTTTTTTCCTCTTGCTCCTTGCGACTTTTTGTCGGTACCGTTCGCCTCTCCGTCCATCGGTTTCCGTCTAATTATTCGAGAACGATTTTCGAGGCTTCGAGCGCGGCGGAAGTTCCATCTGGAGTGGCGGTGCTCCTCGGAGGAGGAACGAGGAGGACTCGAATCTGGTGGAGGGTCTCGAATGTTTGACTTATCTTCGAACCATTAGCGCAATGTCAAGCACGCTGTATCCATATCCGGGTACATAGGATCATCCGCAAACCATCGCGCAGGAAAGATACACGAAACGGACAAAGTCGACTGGTACCGCGCGACGTTCCTGTGCCTCCTGTTTAATAGGACACCTTCGTGCCCGGCATTTCGTGGCGTTCGAAGCGGCTATAGATCCACAGAGGCCAATATCACGGGGCCGTTAGGCGACTTGCCTCCCGATATTGGCCGTATTGCACGACCTTATTAACTTCGCGAGCCATAAAGGCCTCGCTGTCGACCACGATCCATGCATGCACGGCATATTCACCTCCGCTTCCTACCCGCTGCCTATCAGCCCCGGCTTGATTAACAGTTTTCCTCATTAAATTGAATTTGTACACGCTGCGTCACGCGTGTCGTCCATCCACGTGAAACACGTGAATAATTTGTAGCCGAAATTTCATTTACCAAACTCGGGGACGCACGGTACGCGCGTAACACGTTTCGCGCGGCTGAAGCTGAGCGTCGATAAACCGCGGCACGAGGAAAGGCTTTTCCTGCGATCAGTACCGGGGATCGGATCGAACGAGGCGGAAAAACGAGGGACAAGAAACGCTGAGCCGCGACGAGATCGGGCATCGTTCAACGAGCCCCGATCCGATTCGGAATCCGGTTCGTTTCCCTGCTACTTCCGTCGAGTTCCGTCGGAGTTTGCCTAGAATTCATCGGGTCGGATCGACGAGGGAAGGATAACGCGTCGAGGATGCGAATCGTTCTCAAGGATACACGATTGTTGTCCTTCTGATTCGGCAGTTGGTTTCTTCAAGAAACAAATTCTTTCATTCACTCGAAGATTCAAGTCGTCTTCCAGTTATCGAGGCCTGCTTTTCACTCGAGAGTCTCAGTAGGTATTTTCATCAGAGATACCGCAAGTGCTATACATAAAATCAAGACGTATGATCGATGAAAGGGGATGCTCGCTAATCCCCTCGGGGCAACCCTCTACGAGTACTTCATTTAACAGCAGAACTTTCCATTTCCGTTTTCCGCTCGGTGATCACGGAGGCCGTAAGAACACCGCGAAACTTTCTCTCTCTCGCTGTCTCTGAAGCAGAATCTACTCGCGGTTACGTTTCGCCTACCAGGAGCCTTTACTTTCGACCATCAATTATTGCTAGATTTCTAAAAAAAAAAAAAAAAAAGAGAGGTCTTTCAGCTTCGCCACTTGCCGCCATTTGCCGCCATCCGCAGTCGAAGAACAACGAAGCGTAGGGGTTTTCTCGGGTTCGCGCGTATCCAGATAGCGACCATTCCACCGAAGTGGAACGCATTGTTCGGACAGAATCGAATTCCTTTCGAGTTCCGTCGAATGAGCCATTTCCTCCTCCACTCGTCGAACGCTTTCGTAGCTGCTCGCGCGTACGGCACCCTTCCCTTGTCAAATTACACCGACACGTAAGGATGAAAACAAATAGAACGGCGGGGCCCGAAGGCGTGGACGGCAAAGGAAACCTGACAATCGAGGCTAGTTGGAAGAAACGACAATGCTGGGCGAACGATCCTTCTGAAACTGTCGCTAGAGGCTGAGGGATACTTTGATGGATGGCAAGAAACCGGAGGATACCATGCTGGAAATTCTCAACGACTACAGCAGTGCCTTTTTCTTTGTTGCGCGAAATAACCCAACGAAATGACCCTCGACAGCGAGTTGACTTCGGTCACGGTTCGTCTGAACGGTCTAAAATGTATCGCGGAAACGAAGCCAGAGGATAGCGGACCTCGTCGAGCTTGGAAGCTATCCTGTGTACAAGTCGCTGTGTTTTTCAATTTAAGAAGAGGAGAACCCTCCTTTCACCCCTGGGAAATTCAGCAGGGGAACCAGCTCCCTGTTTTATACGGACAGCTCTAACGGGTCGTAAAATATGAAGCAAAAATTTGATCGTTGCCTTTAATGGGTTCGATGGGAACGGATGAAACTACCTGTAGTGGCGATATAAAATTCTCTGCTCCTCGATGCTGTAGCTAAGTAATTCCCAATTCTCCACCGTTCAATGCGTTCGTTAAATAACCACGGACGTTCACTCTGTCCTTTCTGCCTCGTTACCTCTCGCTACGTCCAATATAACGACCCGCCATGTTGGATCTCAGCTATCCCTCTATAATTCCTTCGATTACCCGTTCAAAGTTTTTACGTCCCTTTCTATATCTTCCCGTTGAAAACAATTCGCAGAAAACATCGCGGAAGAACCGTAAACAATATTAATGGAATTTTTACGCGGCGCGTACGTATCTCACGAGTCATCGAGAACGGCAAAATATCCGCTGTCATCGCGTAATAGAGTTTCCGCGTGAGGAAAATAATAGAAACACGGATCGAACGTTTCAGCCTGGCCGTTTCGAGATGTCTACCGGGTCGCGTTTCACTGGCTCGTGAAAAACGCGAACGCACTTTTCCTCCGCGATCGCTCGCGGCCGTAAAATGTAAATGCAGAAACAGGAAGCGCAGCGTGTCGAGAGCCGGTGACTCACGAGAAATCCGAATCACCGTGACTGCGAGACCCCCGCGCGACTTCGCCAAGACGCTCGTGAACCGGAAGAGACGTCTTTGCCCGCTGTTCAATTCGAGACCGTCACTGTACCTCGACGATGGCTTCCTGGGACGACGCGTTTCGTGCTTTGGGCACCCGTTTCGGATCGTCTCGCGCGAAATTTCTGGCAGGGTTTAAATACGTAAGCTTGTCGCCTCGAGAAACGGAGAAATCAATTCCTCGAGTGACCTACGATCCCAAACGATCCCAGGGCGACCATTTTTGTCCCGATGCATCGATGAAATTTTAATACATCGGGACAGAGAGACAAGAAAGTCAATTTCGCTTAACGATTCTTTACGAACGTTTTTACGAAATTTCAATTACCCGTCGGCTGGGAAGATTTAAAGTTCCTGGTTGAGGATAAAAGTTTTTCTTCGATCGTTGAAGGATAGCCGTAATTAGAAACTCGGTTCTCCGCGTCGGACGAGCGAGGACACGGGGAATTTTCATAGATAAATGCGTTTCCATGACTCGGCGCGACGAGGCTACGGGTACACATCGTAATTCCGAGGAAACGCTTCTTACGGATGCGGCGTGATTCAGGAAAATCCTTGGAGGTTCATCGCTGCGCTCGCTGTTCCACGTCTATCTGGCGCAAGGAATTACTTATGAATCAATGCGATTGCGACTTCCATAACTGGAAATTCAGCTAGCTGGTATGCTATCCTTGAGGCACCTTTGGGTGCCTGGCTCGGTTACGCCACATTTAACAATCCAATTACGAAGAACCCAGCAATACGTCAAAGAAATACTAAGCGAATAGGAAAACCATCCCACCATTTTAATAATCTTGGATCATCGAACATCGAGCGTTCCAAGAGCGACTCTAAATCGGACTGGAGTTTCGTTCCAGAGGTTACTCACGCAAAGAACTATGTGTTCCACTGAAAATTGGAAACCGAGCACCGCGAATGGTCCTATGCAAATACAGGGTTCTCCCGTTTCACGATCGTGGAAACCAGTTGCATCCACCATGGAACACGGTGTGCATCATGGCGAGGGCCATTCTACGTTCCCCTCTTCTTCGTAAGAACGCATTCGCCTTAATCCAGCGTTGGAAATAGCGTGGAATTCACCACGGGTACGAGCGTCGTGAAAATTCCCGCCCCATAAAGGAGCGAGCGTGGTCCCAAGGCCTTGTTTTTCCATGGTACCGTGACGCGAAACTGGAGACGCGTTCTGAATGTTTTCCAGGGAACGCGGCAGATTCCGGAGTGTCCTGTGTCAATAGCAATCTCCCGGCGGCCACTCTTATTTCAACGGTGGAAAAAGCGAGCCGGACAACTCCTCGCGAAGACGCGCGGAGTCGCGACCGCGTTCGTTTTTCGTCCTCGCACAGGGAGCAAAACAGCACCGGGCAAAAGGCTGCTGCGGTCACGTCGGCCCGCCTTTGTGCGGGCGTGCCACACCATCTGTTCGACGTGCCTTTGCCATTTTGCAAACAACCACCACCTGTGCACACGGCGGCCCCTCTGCGCCGCGGAGGAACCGCGTTTATTGCCGTCCCGGAATCTTGCGGCCTCGGGGTTCGATTGCTTCTGTTAATCGACGGGAGCTGAAAAGATACGCCCACTCGGGGGTGTATCTGGTGGTTAGCCAGCGATGTAGTTAGAACGGGATTGATACGATGGGATCTCGATAGATGAAATTGTTCTCTGGGTGATCGAGCGTATTTTTAAGAAAGACAGTGAAACGCGAGAACAGCGTACGTTTCTTTCAATGGAATTTTCGGATTAAAATAAAACTTGTCGAGATTCGACGCTGTACTCGAAGGCAAACTCGAGAGACTTCCTCGAGGGAATAAATGGATGCATCTCGGAGTCAACGATTCGAAACTCCCGGCCTCATAGCGTGTTAGACGGTCGACGCGAGTCATCAAGAACGTCACGGTGAATTTCTTTTTTTTTTAGTAAATCGCACGGCTCGACAGCAGTGCGGTGCTTTCGCAACTTGCCTTTTTTTCCCCGGTCATTATTCGAGCGTCAACGGCGATCAAACACCTGGGGTATGACCTCTTTTGCTGGGAAATAAATGTTACGACGGAGAGCAGGTGCTCCCTCGATCGCGATGCTTGCGAAACAACGTCGCCGACGAATGAGCGCCCGCTTTATTTCGCTATAATGATGTAGAAGTGCAAGCCGCCTGGGTGGATCGGCCTTCTGGTCTTGGTAACACGATTAAACGTACGTACGATTGTTACTTGCCGGACGTATGACTTGACGGTGACTAATCTTTCGCGTGTCGCAGCGATACGTATTTGATTGAAAAAGTTCGTAGCATGAAAATTACGGCTCGTGTTCGCGGCCGCGGAACCGCAAGATGGCGAGGACGGGCTCGTAAATATCTCGTGGCGGCATTCCAACAAACACGGAACACGCGGTGGGAACAAGCGAACGCCTCCGCGGCTCTTCAACCCCGTAATTAAAATATTTTTATTTCCCAGCGGGGCTAGCGCTGGTAAACAGCTCTTAAAATTTATGCCGCGCTCGTATTCCGGTTTTCCTTGGTCCACGGGCCACCGGACGTGTACCCGCGAAACGACCGCCGGCGACTAATGTCGCTTGAAAACGTTAATGGAGATTCGCGAATTCACGTCGAACCGTATATTTCTCGGCTGGCCGTCGCGTTTAATAACCCGCGCGCGATATGCCGCGCGAAACCACCCACGCGATACCAGCGATCGTAATTTAAAAACTAAATAATTCCTCTTTCGATTTCACTACTTTCCCCTGCGAAAGGTCACAGAAAGCGGACGAGAGTTTATCGTCCCACGCCACGAATAGAAGCAGAGGCCCTCGGAGGAGGATCGAAGGCTGGACGAACGCGGCTAGTTATTACCGCGTCCCTTTTCCGCCATTTTCACGGCGGGGCAGAAATGAACGCTGCAGAGGACGCGGCTGGCGATGATTCTCGATGCCGTGGGAGTTGTTGCACCTGCACCACCGTTGGTCTAGACTTTCCTCGTGCGAACGTAGGGGAGATCACTTATTCATAGGGCGTAGAGGAGCGATTCAGGGGCCGGGGAATCGTCGCGGTGTAAGTCAGTGAAATAAAAAGTTGAGCATTTTTTTATAGCATCGTGTTACTTGCAAGCGCTAGGGGCGCAACTTAAAATCGATACCAAATCGATCCTACGATGAAACAGTTTCACCCAACCGTCAAGACTCGACGGACAAAAACCGGCAAGAGTAGGTCTACGTATCCGAAGCGTTAAATCAATTCGCGATGGCGATGGATCAGAAACAGCAATGGGCTGCGAGCCATTGCATTGTCAGCGTTTATCTTCGATAATCCACGTCCGCTCCATGGACTGGCAAGAGAGGGTGGCAAGTAGGTGCGGAAGCACGGGGTATTCGCGAAGAAGCGTCAAACGGTGTAAGAAAGAAGAAGAAGAAGAAGAAGAAGAAGAAGAGGGAGGAAAGCATGGGGGGTTGGGAGGACGAAATAGATCCGCGGGAGAATGTTTCTTCCTTCTCCCGTGCTATTTCGAGAACTTTGTGCTCCAGCCACCCCGCGGCTCGAAAACACGCGAACTGGTATTAATCTTGGAACGTCATCCCGCCGATATTAACTCCGCCCCGCGCTGTCAACGAACGCTCTTGATGAATTGCCCGCAAGTAATTGGTTTTATTTATAAGAGAGAAGCTGGTTCAAGTTCCAGCTCCACCTGTCCACCCCCTACGCGCGCTACCGGAAATACTCGGCCATCCTGGCCGAAATTAGGCCAATCTCTGGACCAAAACAGGTGCCCACGTTATTGTGGCCAACCAGACTCTGATTGCTACGGATTGCTTCTGAATGTTTCATAGGTTGTTTGCAGCTTTTCCAAGTCCTTTATATCTATGGTACTTCCTTCCTAGAAAAGTACAAAAACCTCTCGATCCCCTACTGTGACTTTATCTACCAGATAAAATGTCCTACCGTCGTTTACAGTTTTCCATAACAGCAAAGGAAATAAAGGACAATAGCGTCGAGCAGGATCTCCGCTTGAATTTCGTTGGAAAATGGCACGTCCTCGTCGGTGCGCGAGGCAAGAAACTCAGAAACTGGAACAGGCTAGCAGAGGCCGAGTGGATCGCGTTTAATTGATTCCATTAGCCGGCGGATTACCGTTCGATCCGCGATTCGAGTCTCGCGTCGCTTTTTCAGCCCTTCGGAGCGTACGAGGTCTGTTCGTTCCCCGCACGTACGTGGTGCACACGAGCCACCAACCTATGGTTCAATTATTTTCTAACGCCCCAGCTGTACCCGCACGAGTTGCCTCCCGTTTCGCGAACCTTCCATCGAAACCGTATTCCGTCGTCCCCGAGGAATTGTGCACCGAGAAACATACGGGGTTCGCTATCAGAATGAAACGTACCTCGAAAATGTGACCATTATTACGAGCTTAGTTAGCTGATTTTTTTTATAAACGATGGTAAGACGTGATTAAAGGTCTAGATTGTTAAACAGTCAGGTAACGTGGCTGATAAAATAATGACGGTTCGATGGCTGCATCCGCGGGGAACTCGATGAATTTTGTATTCGATTAGAAGACGACTTAATCGAGGCCCTCCATTGTTCGTCGACCCGGCAATTATGTCGATCCCCGTGGTACACCAACGGGAATCGAATCGCGACTAATTCCACCACTGTGGAAATTACCCGCAGGATAGTTTCGCCCGGGCGATATTAAATTTTCGAGGCGAACGGAAATGGGACGATGGGGTTAAAAACACGGAGGGAATAATCGATAAGCGGATTCGGGGGCTGAAGATCTAATTGCGAGTATTCGATCCCTCGGGCCAACGAATAGGGGAACGCAACAGATCGATCGCAAACCGATCTTCTGCGAACCCGATGGATCGACCTTCGATCCTTCGATTTGAGATCGGTTTCGAAGAGAAACTGAACGATCGACGGTCTCACTGGTCGGTAGGACTGGCTGGCGTCGCGTTTAAATTAATTAAAAGATTCAGAGACCACCAGACGGCGGGTATAAAATAAAAACCGTGAAGCCTTGAACGTTGTTTCTCTGCTAAAATGAGAAAAAACGTGGAACAGGAATCTGCCCCTTCATTTATTTTCAAAGAGCTGACCGCTGTTGGCGACAGTGTTCGATGAGCAAAAAGTCCTCGAAAAACGTAGACCCGGTCGGTGCTCGCGGTCACGCAGCCTGTTTTTTTTAACGATCCTACGCGATACGAAGAGGTTAACAAACTTTTCTTCCTTTATCGCGGTGGCCTGTGTTTATGGGACTGTCCGTCTGCCCAGCAGGAGCGGACCGCCGTGTCGACGTGTTTGTAGAAAAGAAAAATAAGCACCCTCGAATTGCTCGGTGTTCGTAGACTTACGGGGGACAAGGGGAGAGAGAGAGAGAAGAAGAAGAAGAAGAAAGGGACGAGTCTCGGTGGACGAGAACAAAGTGTAAAGGACGGACCAGAAAAAAAATAACTAGAGTCAGATGGAGCTAAGGTGAATGATTTTAGCGTGCCCTTTCAAGGGCCCCATTTGTACGCGGTGTGTTCGTTTGGGCCATGAAACTTTGTGAAAAGAAACAGATGCAAATATAATGTGTATTACACAGAATAGATAGCGAGTTAAGTGGGATGCTGCAACGATACACGTTTCTATGGGAAAGTCTCATCTTTCAAGAGCATCGGTGGTTCAGTGGTAGAATGCTCGCCTGCCACGCGGGCGGCCCGGGTTCGATTCCCGGCCGATGCAAGGATTAATTTTTTGCTTCATACATACGTATAATTAATTTATAATATTTTGATTCACTTTACTATGTTTATCCATATTTTTAACTAAAATAGAAAATACTATAACATTATTAGGAATTAAAATATGCCGTATATGGAACGGATTAATCCTCTTCTTTCCACCTGGATCAGAATCCTTCATCGAAGCATCGGTGGTTCAGTGGTAGAATGCTCGCCTGCCACGCGGGCGGCCCGGGTTCGATTCCCGGCCGATGCAAGGTTAATTTTTTTACTTATTTAACAATAAATCGAAAATAACGCTGCCTCATTACGTATAATTAGAATCTTTTGTCTTCAGCTCTTTAAGACTATGAAACAGCCTTCGAAATTTTTACTAGCGTAGCAATGTCCACATATAAGATGATATCTAAACGGTTTAATTATTTTATACCGCTACAATTTGATCAATTATGCGTTACTTCTTGTATTTCTCATTGATCGGCTACCTCAACTTCGCTCCTCTCGCAGGAAAAACAAATGTGGTCTACAGGCACTGTTTGCCTCCCCGTCACCCCTGAATCTCATTGCAGCATCGATCCTAAGGTCCCTGAAAGGGGACGGCCATGAACTCGGCAAAAGAGATACAAGCTTTGTAGCTTCTTAGGGTCACCTGAACTAAAAACCTTACACCGTCGTCCTTTATCTCCCGATGACTATCGCCACCTTTTTTCTCCCGGTCGTGTCCCTTCCAGGATCGCCCGTAAGTGTTTCGAAAATCCTCGGGACACGTTACACGATGAAATATGGAACGCGTTTCCAGAAACCCTCGAACGAGCCGAGGAACGATCGAATAATTCGCGGTATCGATTCGAGCGGAGAGAGGTTTCGCGCTTAGATTTCCGCATAAATAATGCTCATCGCCACGAGACTAAAACGGAGCCACGGGTGAAATTGAGTATCGTGATAACCTCGACACAGAGCAAGTCGAAAGAAACACGATGCCAAGGCCGCGTCTACACTGGGAGAACCAGTAAATGTCAGTTTAACCGGTTGAAGTACCTTTCCCTGTTAAAATCACTCACACGAGGCCGAGAAGCGCGCGGCTCTCCGCCAGGGAGACACTTTCGAGTGTACACGACTTTTTTTCAAGGTGGGTAGTTTAAGCTCGTGAGCAAAGGTACGCGGGCCCGTTATGGCTACGTCCACGATTCTCCGCTGGTGAAGGAATTCTTTTTGTCCCCTGTAAGCTCAGGTAGAGGGAATGGAAGAAAAAAAGGAGAGAAGAAAAGTAAAGGGACTGGGAGCGGAACAGCCGAAGTCGTCCCGCTTGCGTAAGAGGGAGATGCACTTTAGGGATCGGTTCGATGAGCAGGGCCAGGTGCATTGACTTTGGTCCGAGGCAAACCGGATGTCGAAGTCGACTGCCCTAGGCTCTAGGCCCTAGACTTTTCTACCGCTCGGGTTTGTTGACTTTAACCAGTGGAGAGAGTTATAGAATACGTCTGCGACGAATTTTCACGATGAAAAATGCCAAGCTTCGTAATTTATCTTCTACGTTGACAGGAGAAAAATGTACACTGATTAACTGCAGGATTCGAGGGCAATCGTGTGTATACAAATTGTATAAATTGTTTTACTCTGAAGATTTTAGAGATATTCCTATGAGCCCCCACGTCATGTTTCGATTTAGAAATCAATGTTACGATACGAACAATCCATTACTTTGTATTAAATAGTGCATCTAACACAGAAGAGGAGCACACTCGTTCCTGTGGTTCGTTCTCTTTGTTATGCTCGGATCACGAAAGTGCAACGGCCGACCCTGAACCAAAGTCATCGACGAAACCGACCAATGATTCGTTATTGTGTCGGTCTTCTACGCTTATCCTTGGCAATGTTTGTTCCAAATGCCGTAAATGACTAACGTTCCATCCAACTCCGTAAGAAACTTGCGTCCAACTTCTTACATCGTATCTTAAATAAGATCGCTTGTCTATAACACAAAGGATCTTTAAGATTATGAAGGATAAAAAATATTCCTTCGTCAAATGTTCAGAATAACCCAAGGGATCGTACTTTAACAGATTAATCATTCCTATTTTCCTCCACTATTCAGGGACTACGAAATGCTTCCGCTGCGAGCTCTCTATTTCTGAAACTGTGATGTGGTTCGTGGTTAAAATGTTTTATTCAAACGGATAAACGTTTGTCCTCGTCGTATGATTGAAGTAAAATTATATAAATAGTTCTTGATGTTATGTAGTAATACCATTTTCCTGTATGGCCATCGCAAAGAAAATTAAATAGTGGAAACAAGCCTTTCAAGAGCATCGGTGGTTCAGTGGTAGAATGCTCGCCTGCCACGCGGGCGGCCCGGGTTCGATTCCCGGCCGATGCAACGATAATTTTTACTTTTATTTTTCATAAAAAATATTTTCATTCCCATACATTTCCTACTGCAATCATAACCCATTCTCTTACCCTCGAACAAAGGTATAAAAAGAAAATGTGATACACGAGAGGCTTCATACATCTTGAATGAACCCTCGAGAGTACTGCGGATAATATCCCTTTCAATTACGAGTACATTTCCCCATTTGGAAAACCAACGCTGGCGGTCTAAAGGGACTGGCTACGATTTTTTACTGGGTAGGAAAAAAATGAACGCGATCAGAGCAGAGATAAATCACCTCTCGATGCACTTACGTCACTTAACTCCCTCCGCAAACAAGGACAAGGGAAAAAGAAGGACGTGGGATGGCGCAGAATCTCGAAGGAGAATTATTATCCGATTGTTGCAACCGGTAAGACAAGAATCCTCGAGCACTGCGAGAAACTTCATCGTCCGCGCGCACGAGAGCGGCAATATAACATCGCTTCAAATTACGACATACCGCCGGGAGAACCGATCGTTATCCTTACGTAGCCATGAAATGATCACGGACCATCATCTCCCCTGACCAGTTCGATCTCAACGATCGAATCAACGATGGAATCGCGGCTATCAATTTCGAATATCCGAAATACGAGGAGGTGAGAAGTCGACCGTGGCGCCACCGCACGCCGCTAGCTGGCATTGTCCTTCCAGAACCGATTACGGGACTGCAGTAATTAAACGCGAGTAACATCAACCGTGGATCGCCTCGCTATTATCTTCCCCCGCAATTCAGTCCCACGAGAATAGTTCTTACGTGTTACATTACTGTTAAGTTTCACCTTTTCCTCAGACAGATCCTCGCACGAAAGTCTCTGTCTACCATTGCAATTTTATCGATCCTCCCTGACCCACGCTAATCGTCCTCGCTTATCAGAACCATCGTTCATCCCCATTCAACGCCCGAGTACTCAATTTAAAAAGAAATCTAACTCCAAACTTGGATTCCTGCAACGTTAACTGTGTATAACAAAAAAGGTTGGCACACTCGTCAGTAAATCAATAGGCAAAAAACAATTCTCGATTCTACTCGGTTCACGGAAACTATTATTCCCACTTCCCTTTCGCGTCTCGCATTCCATCTTCGCGACCGCCATCTTTCCCGGGGCTTTTAGACAGCTAAACAAAATTACTGGGGAATGTGAATTTCGCGAGGATTCTCTCTGCAGTTTTCCTCCCCCCACGATGGAACTTCCGCCGCGCGATGACTGAGACACCTCTTCCACCTCCCTCCCGCCCGAAGAAACTTCATGCTAAGACTGTAACAATAGCTATTAAGTAGTTTGTTCCTTAGAAGAAATTCGCTTCGAGGCTGGCTCGACCGCCCACCCCGTCCTGAAAGGATTCGAGTCTTTCAGGAACCGAGTACCGGGAGACGAGACGAGACCAGACCCGATTTCCGCTTCCCTTGTCCTTGTTTACTCGATAACGCTTCCATAAAGCGCGGCGCTTTTCAAAAGGCAGCTCGTTTGTATCTAAAAGACCAAGATTCTGGTCTTTTTGTCGAGTACGCCACGTGTGAAATTAAAATGCCTTTTTTTATCGGTACGCCTTTCTAGCCTATGTAGCCTTACTTTTTTGCGTCGCTCGTGTACGTCTAATTTCCGGCTGAATAATTCATTAGAGAGCGTGACACTCACCTGCAACAGAAAAGAAAAATGATTTTTTTTTTTTAACTGTGCGACAGAGATGACTTTACATACATCAATTATGAAATATCTACACGAATTTCTCTAAACCTACCAACGTCCACGCGCTAGCACGACACAGACGAGACCTGGGAACAGTGCCACCCGAAAATGACCCGGGCAGTTGCTTATTTTCGAGAACGAATCATCCACGAGTCATCCGCGTCCCTCCACGCGTTCCTCGCCGAGTTTGTCCCGGTCGCCGCAGTCGGACCCAGCCGGATACGATTGACCAAATCCGTGGAGGAGCGTGTTCGCAGTGCGCGGAAAAGAGGGACCAATGGAAAGGAAGGATACACGACAGACCGGACTGCTCGCGGGTGACACGTGCGTGAACGTTCGCCAGAACGGCGCTTTCGCCCGGTCTCGAACCGTGCAACAGGAACGAGAGTACACGCATCTGTTGCCTCCCGGTAATTACCGGTGGAGGATAGCTGGGTGACGCACACGTGCGCCGTGAAATCCGCATAAAACCGGCCGAGCGTCGTACGTGTCGCGCATACACCGACGATCACGGTGTCTCGACGACTAGGCGAACGGAACGAGAGCGAACCCTCGCCCCTCGAACGAGCTAAGCCGCACGGTAATTACGTACGGGGGGACGCTTCATTGTTCTACGATAGTTTTCTACCTGGTAATAGACGCGTGCGTGTGTCCAGTGGTTGAAAGGGTGGATTCGAGACGCGTCTTCTTCGATTCGTCGTCGAGACGGACGCGGACGTTTGAGAAGTGGGATGGTCGAGGAAGAAGAACGAGGCGACACCTACTGGTGAGGTATCATGGAAGCCATCTTTACTGAAAGACGAGGCTAAGTGGTGGCTAACGTTTAGGTACGCTGTGAAGATTAGAAGGAAAATGGAGCTTAGAAGACTGAACTGGAAGATCGGATGAAAGTTAACGGAGGCTACGTATCGGCATAAATCTCCGGGCAAGATCGTGCCCCGCAACGGACGTTCCCCAGCTAGCGAATCTCCGTAAAATGGTTATAAATCTGGAAATATAGGCAGTCAAGGGTGCAGATAATTTTATTACGGATCGTATCGTGAGTTATTCGACTGGCAGTTGGCCAATCGTTTTCGTTCCTTTACATGTATGAAATGTCCCTTCTCGACTGTAACAGGCCACCATAAAACCGGCATTTTGTTAATCCAGACGTACCGCGTTCGTTTTAACAAACGACCGTCGAAACGTTGGGGAGGAAGAAGGAGAAAATAATTTCGAACGAGCAATCAAGACGACGAGGAAGGAGGTTTCGTGGACGATTTTCCAGCATGGCCGAGCGGCGCTCTAAAGATCATCGCCCAAGGATACGCGGGCATCGATGCGGGGTAATGAAGTTTCGGTTGGCTCGATAGGCGAGCGCACAAGAGGACAATTCGAGCGTGCCGCTCGTCAGGTTAATTGAATTTATGGCTCGATATTCCGAGCGTGAGCGATCGACGATAAACCAAGTCGCGTGAATCTTCTGCTAGGTGGATGCTCGTTAGCGAAGGAATTCACCTCGAACAATACCTCCAAGATCATTGATCCGACTTCTCGATCCTGCGATCATTTAAATGCGTGGCTCCTCGAGATAAGAATTTGCCGGAGGCTAACAGTCGTAGGGTATAAAGTAAAGAAAAAACGAGAGAGACATTTTACGAGAGGAATCCGTAATGAGAGACTAGAGACTTTTTCCTATGGAACTAACCGTAGGCGCCGCATTACGTGGAATCAATTTGTACGCGGACAGGAGTGGAATACCGCTCTTTGGGGTCTGTAAAACTCGCAAAACGCCATTTGGAACAACGTCGCTAAATACGAGCCCGGAGAAGGGATTTTAATTTAATACAGGCGAACTCGCGTAGGAACTCCTCGATGAGAACATTCGAGGGAGTGGACTCGGGTCCTGAAAAGCGAGCACGTTGGAGCGAGTAAACTTCTTCTAGAGGGTGGAAGTTAGCATCGCGAGAGGAAGTTGGTCGCGCGGAACTGCCGGGAATCGTTCAAATTCGGATCAGTCAAGCAACGTGGAAGTTCGAAGGAGTCAGAGACGCCAGTACGGGGACTAAAAGTTCGCTCGTAATTTATACGACAAGCCTGTATCACGGTGCAAAAACATATTGGCACCCGTTTCGTCTGTCAACGATCACAGCGGGCATTGAAACGAACGAGACTTGGCTAAATTTCGCCATCGATACATTCTCTGACCTCTCGGCGTATCAACCCCTCGTCTTCGACTGTTTTAACATCGAATAATCGCATGGATGATTCTCAGTTTTGCGATGGAACACACCGAGATCGCTCGATCGAACGAGACGCGTTAAGATTCGCTCTGAAACGGAACGAACGCGAGGTTGAACGTAATGGGGACAAAATGACCGGGATTCTGTAGAATATTCGAATGAAGTTTCCCTCGCGCAAGCTAACGAGGCTCGCATTCGAGGCGGCAAGGAATCTCCGATGGTAATCCAAGCCAAATTCCAGATAACTCAGCAACCGTGATAACTCAGTGCCGACTGAATCTCGATCTTTAACCCTAGAGTTTCCTATCCGAAGCCGGAGGCGAGCCGGGAACTCGGCTCGAGGCACGGGTACGTCATAAATTGCCGACTCGAAATTGTTCCTACGATTGGAATAGTTCGAACGCGAGTCCTGTCCTCGTGTCCGCGTGAGCGACGTTCAACTTTCTTTCCAACGAGCCAATCCCTGAAAAATCGAGGGAAACGTTAACGCTTCTCACGTGATAACACACGGGTGGATCCCGTTTCTCCGTGGAATCTCATTAACCGGGTTGCTCGATGATTTGGAACAGGCTGATAGTTGCACACGGGTCCCCGATAATCGGCATCGATCACTGTCGAGCCAAGAGCTTGGAACGTTCTCTCGACACGCACCACGAATCGAGAGAGGAGGCGATCTAAAAAGAATTTTTCGAATCGCGTCCCAAGCACGCCACGTTGCAACTAGTATCCCTTCCGCGTTGCGTCCCAGATTCATCCCCCAAAGCGTAACTCGTACAATTATGGATGTAACGTAAAACTTGCGGAGGCTAGCTCTCTTAGACGCGAATAATCGAAGCAAAAATGCAAACGAGATGGTAAAAGGGTAGGGGTAGAATTTAATCGTACTATCTTCCCTTAGAAAATACTTGCGAGTTTTCTACTCGCTGGCGAGAAGCTCAGGCACGTCCCCCTCGACGTGTTCCGGCAAGGATCCCGATGAATCTTCCCTGGGCACGGTATCCGTGATCGTGGGACCGGATATGCTCGGATAGATTCAATTATCGGACGACGAATGGAATTATCCAAATCCGATATCGGCCGTTCGATCGGCGTCGCTCGAATCGTCTCGCTGGCGAGAGCGAATTGGAATCGGGGCCCTTGCTAATGGTTGTATCGCTAATGCAGCGAACGCGCGACAACTTTCTACGCGTATACCGATACGTCGCGTATGGATACGCGTTTCAACGTGAAAAAAATTGAACTGCGGCGGTGGTGAAGGTTGACGATGCCGCTGGAATAGTAATGAGGAAGGTCAGTGAATGAAAGTGTCAAGAACGCTCCAAGGTCATTCGTGGTTCCCGCTGAGGCCACGATATCTATCGAATAGGAAGCGCTGTAATTTTCCTCTTATAGAAAACTGTAAACGTGTACGGTGTCTAGAATGGATACAACGAAGGCAATGAAGGAAAAACGATCTCCAACGCTAAGGTTCTAGTACAACGAAAGCTCGACGTTTAATCGAAGAAACCGTGGCCATCTCTCTAATCCCCATCTCTGACCTCGCGATTCGTGCTTATTCGCGCACGATCTCGGGGTGTCCCGCAAAAAAACTGGATGGTACAGCACCATCGACCGGCGGGAACCTTCCCTTCGAACCCCGCTTTTCCTATCCCGCGACACCACCCTTTGTCACCCCTCGAGCAACGGCTCGTTTCACCCTCTCCGCCACCGTCGCCCAACACCCCCCCAACCGTCTTTTTCCCCGTGCTACTTCTTGTTCCATCGTTACTACCCTCTCTCCCTCCCACGCATTGTTTCCTTTTTCTACTCCTAGCGATACATCCTGCTGCAACATCCGCCATTGTTTTCCCTGACAGACGACGTTCCGAGGGACGGAACCGGAGGCATAGTGCCGGCTTTTAACCTTTCCGATACCGCGCATCTCGCGTTGAACCATTTCTAATGTCTAAGGGATGATCGAGGGTCAAGAAACATTGCTACTCGCCAGCTGTCTTCGATCGAACACGATGAACTTTTCAATAAGAGCTCTCTCAATTCTCGAGGAACGATCAGTCCGTTTTTTCCGCTCAGACGCGGACAGCATTCGAGGGAGGAGAGAGTTTCCATAATTCCCAACGCTTAAGGAGAAGCCGTGTCCGCCAAAAGTTGATGTTTATCAGTTTCGTCCGATCGGACTAGCTTTCAAGTGGGAAGAGGCTCTTCGCGCGTGTTAAATCGCGGATCTCGCTTGTCCTGCGAGAAATGCGACACGATGGTGGCGAGAACGTGCCGGCGCTGTTCTTCGCTATGCTGGCCGATGCATTAGTCTAATTGAAATCCGGACGGCGTGGAGCGCGTGACCGTTCACCGTCTCGAGCCGTCACGCTTCGAAACGGGTACAGCCGTGTCGTAGACGCGCGGCAGGGGTTGCTCGCATCCGACCTGATCGCTCGAATCGCCGCTCGAAAATCGAGAACGAGCGATCACCGGTCCGCAGTGGTCGCACGCGAACGATAACCTTGACAATTCTAACCAGAGAGGATGAAATCCGTGGCACGAAGGAGGAGCGACGTGACCGGTCGTTCTCCGGGGACGAGCGTCGCGTACACTTTCTAAATGCATGCGGACCGCGTGCGCGCATGCGCCGAGAAAGTAAAATGAGATACTTTCTCTACGTGGTCGCAATTCTTAAAGGGGTTACCACCCGTCTCTAAATGAAACAAGGAAACGCGTATCGCAACCAGCGGCGAGGGGGACCGTTTGAGAAACGACACCCGCGGCATCTCCGCGGGTACGCGCCGCGTCTGCCTCTGCTTATTAACGGAAAATTAAAGCACAACGCGGTTGAAACGGTGTTTCCTCGGCGTCATAAATGGAGCGTGTCTAAAAATAACCGCGCGCCTTTATGGCACGGCCGTCAGTACGTCCCTCCGCATCTTTCGAACGTATTAAAAAGCAGACACTTTCGTAATTGTTAGATCTACCGTGCACGGGGTGGCTCGCTTTAAATTGCGAATGAGTTCCGCGGCAGGATGAACGCATCGAATCGAGAAACCAAATGAAATATGTAACAGTCGGAGGTCCGGTGTAAAAGTATTCGCGATTAATTGATCGGCTACTTTCCCTCTCGATCGGAATCTCTCTCGACTTTGATTTACTACGTTACACCGATCCAATCGAGACGCTTAACTTGAAAACAAGCCATGTTTATATCCCCGGATGCGCGAGCAAAACCGACGCGCTCGATCCCATTAACCTTTCTTTTTCCGCGACACCGCGCGTCGAAATTGCTTCCACGCGCCGCTATAAAATTCACTTAATCGAACGTTCCTCGAGCGAACGCGTTAATTCGGCTGGCACGCATCCGATCAGCATATTTTAAACGTCGAACCGTATTCGACGTCGCGCAGCAGCGAGATGTGTTTACGCGCGCGCCGGTGACCAAACCGGGTAAAGTGTACGGATTCGTGTTCTCGCTCTCTATCCAGCCCGACCGTTTGCTCTTTTTCCCGGCCTTGATCGGCCCGCAGCGGAGCAAGGACCGTGGAGAAAAAGGAACGGGGTATACATAAAAGACTGAGCGAGATCCGACTTCCCCTTCGAATAAATAAGCGCGCCGGCTCGCAAAAAGAAAAAAAAATATGACACGAGCTGTGTTTCGCTCGGGGAAGAAAAACGCGCGGAAAATTGATGCGATTATAAAATGAGATTCTAGGAAGAGATCGCGTAACTTTCCTCCACGTGCTTCCGAGTAGAAATATACGATATGGTTTTACGTTTCACTTGAGATACATAATCGCACGTGTCTGACAAGGCTCCGTCGTTATGAAACGGTACCTGATAATGACTCTCTTCTATCTCTCGCAGGCTAAGATAGAACCGTGAAATCGGGGATATTATTTGCGCGGTGGCAAAATATCGTTTATTAGCTCGATCGTCCTATCTTCTGCCTCGTTTCTTGTCGTACGGATGACAGAGTGGTCGAGTGTCGAGGAATATATCCTTTACTGGGAAGAATGCTGTAACGTGAAAAATTCAATTCGAACCGAGCTGCTACTCTCGAAACTGATCGTGAATTTATCATTAGAGCGTACGATTATGTAATTGGCTACGTAGAAACCGAAGGAACGATCGGTTCGAGTTTCGACAATGGATCCGGTGTTATCGGTACGTTGACAATTTTGTTTATCAAATGTTGCAATCCGCTGGCGAGTTGCACAACCGCGAAAGAGAAACGAGCGTTTACGGTAGACGCTGCGGTAAAATAAACGGCCTCGACTTCACGGTTCGGCTCACAACGTGCAACCGTGTAGCAAATTGTTATCGCAAGGTGCAACGTACGCTCGCGAGCAACGGTAAGAAGGTAATTTATGTCGCGCGCGTGTTGATCACGCGCCAACTCAATTACAGTTGCCAGGCGAAAATAAGTGAAAAGGGAAAGAAAAGAAACGGAGGCGTCGATCGGTGTACGACGACGTTCCTCCGGTACGATTTGCCACGCGGAACGCCTCGAACGTTCCAGCCCCTGTTCTAACACCTATCTACTTTCTCCGCGTGAAATGAAAATATTCCGCGGTGAAAGCTCTGCGTGGAAGCAGATGGCGTTACCCACGTAGGGGGACGCGGTTAACGATCAAGCTGAAAACATCGAACAGCCTCGTGAAAAGTCTAACGTCACCGATTGCGAAAGATGGAAGGTAAAGCGTAAGAATGAAACAGCTCGAAGGAACGTGACAGTGCATTCGGAAGATGGGAAATCGTTAACCTTGCGTACGCGAACCGACCGACGATGGAATTCGTATGCGTCATACGATGCGCGGGCGTTTCGAGGGACGCTTCAAGAGATGTGCGAATTACAATGCGCTGCAACGCGTTCATCTCGCAGACGCAACGACGACGCGAACCTCTTGGCTATCGGAGATAATGAGCCCGTTACGTGGGACCAGCTGTTCGTTCCCAGAGTCCTCGATTAAATCGATATTTCTCGATAATAAACCACTAGAAAACATGTTAACGAAACGTATTAATTATCCCCTACCTTGGTACAACCGAACGGTTCGTCAAAAATAGAGTTACGTTCAAGCGATCATATCAAAACCACGTGTTACACAGCGCTATAGTCTGGCTGAATCAGCTAGTCGTTCAAGGTCGCCGTTTCCCCCACGAAAGCATCTTACAACCCCTTCGTTTCCTCGAATGATTCCTCGAATAATCATCAAGCACGTGACGAGATTCGAGCACGTGGACTCTGGTCGATCGAGCTCGGTCTAGATACTCCGAATACACGTGTATAGTATTACATCCGCGATTATACTCCCAGGAAACATAACGATAGCACTCACCTTCCGCGTTCTTCTTGGTGATGCCGAAACCGGGAGTAGGTCGTCGCCATCCCCTCCAATTATTGCACAACGACTCCGACTCGCTGCTCGAGCTGCACAAAGAATCCCCCTCGAAGCGATCGGAGTCGTCGAAGGAGTAACGATCGGTGTCCTCCCATTCGATCGGGATCGGCGAACCGTCCGATTCCCGACGGAAGACGTTACACACAGCGGAAACGACAGAGGTCTCCATGCCCCGTGCACCGCCACCCCCGTTGTTACCGCCGCCGTTGTTGCCACCATTGCTGCCACCGCCGCCACCACCTCCACCTCCTCCGCCGCCGCTTCCACTGCCTCCGCCACCGCCGCTGCCGCCGCCGCTACCACCCACCGCCACGGGAGACCGAGCCAAGTTGCCCGCCAGTTTTAATTGTAGTACGAATCGGCACACGCGACACTACGAGCCACTGCGCCCACGAACGACCACCGTGCTCCGACGACGGCCCCACCGCGATCACGAAGCGACGACACCGCCGCCGTCTCTTACGAGCCGAGCCACCGTTCGACGTGAAAACCCTTCGACCCTCTGCCCAACGCGGATCGCCGCCTGCGGGAGAACATTTGCCGTGGTTATTCAACGGGTTGGTCGTATGTCTTCGTTTCGACGGGAGGGAGGGGTATCAAGTGGATCGTACGTGTCGCCTTTCATGGGGAGGGGGTATAATAGGAGCCACGATTCTTTAGAGATATTTACAGTTACGAAATTGAAAGAAGAATTGTTCGAATATGTTGTTAAATGATTATTTTCTGCATTCGAACAATTGTTCTTTCAAGTTGATCATTGGAATTTAAAATGTGGCCCAGTAGGTTGGCAATGGGTTGAGAGGTGGCTTATGAAGTAGCTGGAACGATACGTTGATTATAATGAGGTAATTACAAAAGTATGAACGATACAACATTACATCGGGCATGCAACAGACGCGTGGAGCAGTATATTTGAAACGAGAAAAAATGAAAACATGTATAAAAAGACAGTGTGGAAGGGAGTGATAAATGTCTCGGCGTACGGGATATTTCTGGGTTGTACAATGTTCGACGGTCTTTCGTGATCAGGCATCTATAAAATTTGTTAATTAAACTCTGATTTTCCGAGCATAGCGGGGTAATTGATAAATCCGAGGGCACACCTCTAACCATCGTTTTACCACCGACACGGTGTCCAATACTTCCCCTCTATTAGCTCCCTTCGCCATCACCGACGACTATAACAGCCGCTACTTTTAATTGTCCTCCGATCGGTACACACGCAACGTTACGATACCACCCTACATCGTAATTACCAAGGGATTGTATTTTCAATCCGGAAGGAATTACATTGTTTTACACCAGCCTATATTAATCCGATACGTTTCACGTTACATTTCTATCGTTGAATTTGAATGATCGTTATGACTTATGCTGGGAAGGAATTTTGTTATTTCGAAACGAAGGCGGCATTAATCACGTTAATCGCACAGTTGATGACACATTTTCAGGCATTGTTTTTGTCATTATCACCGTCGTGTTTGGTCCGTGATTTCACGAGGTCACCTTTCACTTTCGAATTCTGTTATTCCGTTTTGCTTACTTTCCGAGGATAAATTTAAACTGGAGCATAGCACGCCGCCGGAAATTGACCCCTTAACGTTTGAATCGGAACAGTTATTTAAAATGATCGAACGTTTCTCACGAACGGCTCGTTTTTTTCATACGCGATAATACCGACCTCAAATCGTCGATCATAAGAAAGCGTAAACAATGACGTGAACGGCAAGCAAAAACTAACACTGTTGGCCGGCGAAATATTCCCTTGTGTACCTGTGTTTTTACGCGTACCAGAACGCTAGTGTGACACGGCATAAACATCAAAATTCTCGACATTGAGTGTCACCGAGCGATTCTCGAACTTACGAACTATTACTCGATATCAACAAGCTCGTAATTGGACTTGTGAGAAATTATCGAAGGATGGACGCAAGGACGCTACGATAAATGTTCGAAAGTGTAAAATTTAGTAAGAGTTAGCAGTAAAATAGGAACAGCTGATTCGCGTCGCTTCGACGTTTAAGAGAATTCTATTGATTTCTCGCGCGAGATAAGCGGTGTTTTCATATTTTGAATAATTTCGCGCCAGCGACGAATGCGAACGAAAGGAAAACCGTCGGAACGATGGTAGGCAGAGTTGAACTTGAAGGGAAAAAAAAGAAAATGATGTTCGATTTGTCAGCGAAGAGTGTATAGTCTATGGCGAACGCCAAACGAAGAGCGTAAAAATGAAGGTTAGAAAGGATTAGGTTAGGTTCGAGTCGTCGTTAAACTAAAGTGGAACGAAAATTCGAAAGAGGGACAGAAGCGTATCAGTGACGCGAGAGACTGAGACATAAGGACCTTGGCGGGTCGACAGACCCACGTCAAGAACGTGCGACGACCCCGACCCCGCGTAAGGGAGCAACCCCTCTTCTTTCGTACGACTACTAACTCGTACATCTCACTGTTCCACCTTTCACATATTTTGTGCACATGGATTCTAACCCTTTTACTGCTTACCTCACCCTCTTTAACAAGTTTACCGTTCCGTCACTGGTGCACACTTCACACCCCTCCTTCCGACGACAACTACTACTACTACTACTAGCACCACCGAACGAACAGTACAGAACCAGAACAGAATGGAGAGTAATACACAAACATGTATTTTATATGTATAGGCACGTACACACATAAAACGACGCACTCGACAACAGAGTAGGACAGCTGAGCCACCACCGTGTCCGCGGTAACTTCCGCGAGGGTTAAGCCCAACGCGGGCACGCGAATAATTACGATAATTTACGTGAAATTTACGCACTACACCACTTCACTAACCCGAAACTTCAGCTAGGCTACCCCATCGACGATAACAACAAATATGGCGAGCGAACCTCCTCCTGCGCCTCGCTGCTACGACTGACAACTGACCGCTAGGTGGCGATCGGAACGCCGCCCCAACGACCCCTACCCGTGCGACCACTCGGCTCTACTTCGGCTACCCTCGGATTCGTTCGGCTCTCGGTCTTACGCTTTCGCGCCATTCCATTCAAACGCATATATCTTACTAGGAAACTACTTTTCCCACGCTTGCGTACACACGCGCGCGTACACTTGCATGCTTCAACATAGAAATTGCGTAATCAGGCGAAGATTTCACGTTTTTAACGATAATTGAAATTATTTTTTCATAAGAGAACCAACTCTTCGCCTACGTATTTGCGATAATTATGTTCCTTTTAATTAGTTTGCTGATCTGATTCTAGTAACATTTTTCTCCAATCATAGTACCTTCGTTGTACGAAAAGCATCGCGCCGTTTTTTTATTATATAGCAGGCTAAATATTACACGTTGTATAGCCTGTGCACATTAGATCTTGGCAAAGTACAAAATAGGTTTATGTATTATTTACAAATTTTCAAAAAAGAAAGTTGTAAATATATAAGATGTCATCTAAAGCGCATGCTAATCAACCTTCGAATGAAGACGAGGAAATGAAAATTTTAATCGCAACCGACATCCATCTCGGTTATCAATATAATAAGAAAAGGGGTTGGTTTCTATATTTTCTTATACATTTCAGTGTCTTCTAAAAAAAAAGATTTCATTATTTTTATTATTGAAATGAAGTACTAATATATGTATAATATTGGCCTCATATCAATGTTAATTAATATCAGGAATAGACTCAGACGATAGTTTTACAACATTTGAAGAAATACTTCAATATGGTAGACAATACGAAGTAGATTTTATTCTTTTGGGTGGAGATTTATTTCACGATACCAGACCATCGCAAACTGTACTAATAAAATGTTTGGAACTACTAAGAAAATACTGTCTAGGTCCTAGGTAAATGAAATTGTTTCGACCTTGATTTCTTTTATACATATTTAAACTTGAATATATATCGTTTATTAGGGAAATCAAGATTGAATTTTTAAGCGATCCAAATGTTATATTTCAACATTGCACTTATAAAACTGTGAACTATGAGGACCCAAACCTAAACATCTGTATGCCAGTATTTTCTATTCATGGAAACCATGATGATCCAAGTAGGAAATATATTATCTATCACTTAAATGTAATACGATTATAAGTAGACTATAGAAGCAAATCATTTTTTATTTTTTTAAACAGGTTTTGGAGCTATTGGATCAATGGACTTAATGTCAGTGTCTGGTTTAATAAATTATTTTGGAAAATGGACAGATGTCACTCACATAGAGATTCCTCCTTTAATTTTAAAAAAGGGGGAAACGCATGTCGCATTGTATGGTTTAAGTTACATAAATGATCAGAGATTATCTCGCTTAATAAGAGACGATAAGGTACAAATATATATACATATATATACAATACATGCATCTGTTGTACTTTGATCCTTCTTTTTAATGGATATTATATTCTACAGGTAAACTTGTTACAACCAAAAGACATACCAGAGTGCTTCAATATATTTGTTTTACATCAAAATCGTATAAAGCATAATCAGTTTGAGTACGTACCACAGACGATCTTACCAAAATTCCTGAATCTTGTTATATGGGGCCATGAACATGAATGTCGTATTACTCCAGAATATGTTGATGATACACACTATTATATTTCACAACCAGGTGTACTATATGTTACTTATATTGTTTTAATTATTGTGCTGCACAGAATTATATGTTAAAAATTCAAATTGAAATTGCAGGAAGCTCTATTGCAACTTCTCTGTGCGAAAGTGAAGCAACGCCAAAACACATTGGTATTTTGACTGTGAGTAAGAAACAATTTAAAATAAAAGAATTGAAATTAGAAACTGTCAGGCCATTTCTCTTCGATAACTTGGACCTTCGTGAAGTGGAAATCCCATCAAAGCCTTCTGAGGAGCTCTCCATATCCGTGTACAATTTTGTTGATGATTACATAGAAAATGTACTTATGAGTAAACTCGCTACACAACTGTCTGGTAATTCTAAGCAACCTACTCTGCCTCTGTTGCGTTTAAGGATACTTTACAACTCTGATAAAGAAATGTTTGATCCAATTAAGTAAAGTTCTACATTATTTTATTTTCTGATTTACCAATTACTAAATACATTTATTTAACATGCACAAATTTTAATATATTTCAGATTAGCACAAAAATATTGCGATGAAGTTGCGAATCCCATGGAGATGGTTATATTTCGTAAACCATTAAGTAGCGGCGGAAAAGCGAGCACTTTATATGCAGATGATGGATATGATGAAATGGCACAAATTCTTTCCTACGACGATGTACATAAATATGCGTTTGAACTATTATCATTATATTTGTGTTTCTTCAAATATAAACAATTATTCCTCTTTTTATTAGGAAAACAGGGATTGGAAAACAACCGTACAAAGCGGATTAAAGAAGTATTTCAGTTTAGAAGAGAATAAAGATAAGTTGACAGTATTAACAGTAAATGGTTTAAATGAAGCGTTAAATCGATTTGTTGACGGAGGAGATACAGATGCTTTTAAGGATATCGTGAGTCATCAAATGAATAAGACTATCGTACATTTGGAGACTTGTGAAGTTGATACTTCTGAATCTATCCATGATGAAATTAAGAATTTTAGGGATAAAAGATTGGAACAAGAAGAAGAAGAAATGGAGGAGGTATAATTAGACGAAAAAAAAAGAAAATGATGACAAGGAATTTACTTAAATTGTGTAGAATTTTGTAAATAATACAATTATTCCTTTCTAGATGCAAGCAGTGTTTTGTAATCCGAAAAACAAAAGAATAGAAAAGAAATTGAATACTGTACTAGATGAGAATGTTACTGTTCTCAGTGACCATGACGAAGACGGAACTATAACATATAGAGCCGTACCTAAGAAAGTTAGAGGAACAGGTAAAAGTCGAGGTTCACGAGGAGGTGGTCGTGGAAGAGGTAAAACGAGTGAGAAAAAGTCCTCTGACGCATTGAATACATCGCAGTCAGCTAAAATTCAACTTGCAAAGAAAAGGAAACAGGTGAATTATTAAACTCTGTCGTATCGTATAATGTCTTTCTGCGTAAATATAACGTTACATACAATATTAATTTTATATCTTTTACTAGAAGGATCAAACTACGTTGCAAGAGTGTATGAGATCAGGTCAATCGGAAAACGATGTGTTCGTCATAAGTGATTCCGATTAACGTATAAGTTATTAAAAACGCTTAAGAATACACTTTATAATTAAAATAAATTAATTTTTTTATACATAATAAAAGTTTATATTATTCGTAAATCAATGTACCTTTCGTGAAAATCATTTTCATATTTCTATTTTGTTCCTTATTGTCAATCCACCGGAGCACTGAGCGATTACGATTTATATTTCGATTTTCGATAGTATCGAAACTCGACTCAACCGCAGCACGCCGGAAGTTGTCTTTCTTTAGACTTCCTGCGTTGGCCGCGTTATATCGGGGAGTATCAGTAGGTTCAATTTACAGGTATTTGCATTAAAAAAACTTTCTATTCTGCAGAAAATAATATGCTAAATGAATAAAACAAACGTATTTATATAAAATCTACTTGAATTATCTTCTGTTATTCATTCAACGTTTCGATGTCTTTGGATGAATTTTACGTCACGAGATTCCCGAACGTTTGTTCTAAACACTGTCAAGAACATAACCTTAAAAAATCCAGCTTTATACCAAACACTTTGTGAAGTTCAGAAACGAATGATTTTTGATACATATAGTTTGAGTGAAAATACATAATAATAAGAACATTAAATATTTTATGTAGAAATGCCACCGAAAAGAGGAAAGGTACAAAAAGAAGAGGTTCAAGTGTCCCTTGGACCCCAACTGCGCGAAGGTGAAGTTGTTTTCGGTGTCGCTCACATTTTTGCCAGCTTTAACGATACATTCGTCCATGTAACCGATCTTTCTGGAAGGTATATACAATATTAATGTCAGATAATCTTAAATAACTTAATAGTTTTGTACTAAAATGTTGCTACACTTAGGGAAACTATTGCTCGAGTTACTGGTGGAATGAAAGTCAAAGCAGACCGTGACGAAGCCTCCCCATACGCTGCTATGCTTGCTGCTCAGGTAAAAAAACAGTAACTCTAATATTAATTTCATTTATCCACATTCAGGCAGCTCTTAGATGTTTCTGTTTAATCAAAAGAGCGTTCATGTATGTGGTACATTAAATTTTTTCCCAATATGGAAGTGTGCATCCACAAATCACTTCTTTACCTGGAAAAATACATTTCACTTGAAGGCATATGTGGAATTAAATGTAGACAACAAAATTTTAACACAATAAAGTTAATATCGCTTTTGTTTCTAACAGGATGTAGCAGAAAAATGCAAATCCCTTGGAATCACAGCCCTTCACATTAAATTGAGAGCAACAGGAGGTAACAAAACAAAAACACCAGGTCCAGGTGCGCAGTCTGCCTTGCGTGCACTCGCACGTTCCAGCATGAAAATTGGTCGTATTGAAGATGTTACTCCAATTCCATCTGACTCTACGCGTAGAAAGGGTGGTCGTCGCGGACGCAGGCTGTAATTTATGTTTGTGTGCGTTTATTAACTTTCAAAAATAAAAAGTAAAAAAAAATTTTATAGTATATTTTTATATTCTTATCTATACTATTTTAATTCTATGCAATAAACATTCGTTTATTGTTAACAAATAAAAAAAAAGCACTTCTATACCATTGTTACACGAGTTATTCTAATGTTCTAACGCAGATGCTAATTTTTTTTACAGTAATACTTGAAAAATTATGCATTAATGTACATATAATCGTTCATTACAAAATTAGTATGTATTAATGTTTCAATATATTTCTTATTTTTTCTTCTTTAAATAATAAATAGTATGTATCATAATATGTGTAGTATACGAATTTTAAATTACTAATTGAGGGTTTAAAATACTCGGTTATATATAGTAGTAAAGCATTAAGCATTTCCAACAATATTCCCGACGGTAAGATACAATTTAACTTTAAGATCAAGCTTCTGAGGTGCTTTATGTTCCAATGCTGTAATAGTGTTCACATATCCATACTGCATAACAAATCCAATTATGACCGATTGACCGTCATTCGTCTGTATATCTTCGTGCGGTGTCACGTGTAATTTCATTACAGCTTTATTATCTTTCCTCCAGACCACGAGCCTTTAAAAAAACATTAATTTTTTCTAATATACAATAAAACACGCGTTATAAATAAAGTACCGAACAACTATACAAAAAAGAATATACTTTGGATCATCTTGAAAATTATGAGTATCGCTGGTATCATCGTATTCGGCAATATCGTCCCTAGGTGGTAGAATGAGAGGGCTGTGAGGCAAAACTAAATCTGCATTTGCAGTAATTTTTATAGATTTCGTTTCTTCTGCTATAGGCACTTGTCTTACAATAGAAGGCAATAAGTTGGGTGATTCTGATCCCTAAAATCATGATACGCTAAAAATAATGTTCCCCTGAAAGGATAATATAATTAAATATATACATCAACATTTACTTGCTGCATAATTTCTTGTTTGTGCTCTTCCTTTTCATCCAAAACTGTTACAGTAGACGTCATTGGAGTATCCAATGATAACAGTGTTATCTGGGTTTGGTGCTGAGTTGGATTGCAAAACTTTAAGAGCAACTCACTTGATTTACCTGGACGAAGTGGTTCACAAGTAACAATCCTCACTTCTGGTACATGATAACTGTGTGAGACACATATATTAATGCAAAAGTGCTAATAAGAAACAATAGAAATTTAAGAGATGCCAACGTACAATGCAGCAAGCTGAATCTTAAATTTAGTAGATTGTGGACAAAGATCCGGTTTACTGAGATTATGCTCGCAAACGCGACAACGTTGCGATCGTTTAACCAAAAATTGCCTACGCTGCGGACGTAGTTCATTTACATTTTCCGCTTGTACATCCGGATGTTGCAATCGCTGTGCCAATGTGGTAACTAGATATTCAAACATCTTCTTTTAATCTCTATATTAATGAAAAATCGTAATTTAATGATTCCAATGTACCTTTCGTAATATCTACCGGTGCAGTAAAAATATCTGCTGGTAATTCCTCTACCTCTGTACTGGCAACAGCTGGAGGTGGCTGATCAGTAAATGGAGCGGAAGGTTTCGTTGGATGCCCGATATGTTTCCGAACCATAGCGGATGTTATCCTAAACATAGCCTACCAATAAAAATAAGAAATGAAATGTTATGAAATTAAAAAAGTATTTCTCGAAAAATTAATAATGTTGCAAACTTATTACAATTGGCATGTAAGGACGTTTCGGACGAAATTTCTTTTTCTCGCATTGTTGTTTCTCTATAGAAGCTAATATCTTATGGTAATCAATTAAAGCATTAATCCGGCTCGTATGAGGATTTTCTTGTTCCGGCCAACCTCCAGTGGCTAAAATCAATTTGAATCATACCTTTATAATTCCATGTTTAACGCGACAAGCATTTTTACTATACATACCAACAGATTGATCTGGTATTCCAGCATCTCTAGATGTCCATCGACACAACGAACAAGATAGGTAATAAACTTTCTTTGGTGTTGTTTTAACATCTTTAGAATTTTCACCTTCCACTGGCGCAACTCTTATAGGTACGTGTCCAGCTCTTGTGCATAGTGTTTGAAAACAGCAAGGACATTCAAAACAATTTGAACATCTGCAAATGCACCAGTTAAATACTGTATGATTCGACCAAAGTACTTTTGCTACATTTACTTAGTACTCACTTGTTTTTCTTAAGACGAACTTCTGTCGATGGCAAATTTTCCATACAATTGGTGCAATAATGAGAATCAACCTGTAAAAATAATTATTGTTTTATCAATATTCGTAGGACATTTAGTTACATGATGCTCGAATTAAAAATTGATGCACCTCTTGACAGACACAATACCCGCAACGAATTTTTGAGCAATGCCTACAGAAGTAAATCTTTGAAATAGGTTTCAGTGAGCCACAATTACACACGTAACGCACGTAATCAGGTTGCTTTAAATACGACATGATCGAATATAGGCTCGACGTTATTTAAGAAGATGGAAATTAGAACTTTTACTTGTCGTGAAATGTCAAATAACAGTCCTTTCAACTGAAACTTTAACTTTCTTTCAAGCCATCTTTAATTATTCGCACAGTACGACAAGCATGCGTAGTGCAATTTGTCACGTTCGAATAAAAAGTCCCCATGTTAAATGAAACTTTTAATGATTTTTATTTTTAATCCAAGTATGTTCTTACTTATCGTCGATTAATACTTGCAAACTCATAACGCATTAAATCTAAAGTCGTTTCACGCATACAATAAATTGATTCTAAAATGAATAGGAACAATAAAATTGTACAGTTGATACCTTGCTCATGGCAATCGACACTTACAGAATGGTTCATTAAAATCAAAATACAGGCCAAGACAGCTTAGGCTACCGTTTATGTTTGCTCTGTACGATTGATAAGACAGTAATTATTCTCAATTATATGAATTATCGTAGATGAATAAAAGTTAGCATCGGTAGTCAATTTTATATTTTCGTCCTTATTGTTGCCTGATTACGTGTAATAATGTTCGCACGGAAATTGCTACGAAGAAATAAATTTTTTAAGTCAAGTTATGTATTAAAAAGATACTTGGAAAGTACCGCAGCTGCTGGAGTTGATCCTAAATTCACCACCTTCGAACCTCTTCCAAAGAAGAAGCCGAAAACGCTTTCTTACATATACAGTCTTGCAGCAGGAAACATGGATGAAGAAAAGCTTATTTATCCAGAGCAAACGTCGCCTAGAGTCGACGAGTTTTTCAGATGGTTAGAACCAATAAAAACTTATATATCCAGTTGTACAGACAAAACAGATAGAAAACAGATATTGGACCAGCTAAGAGAGCTTGAAGTATTTCGAACGCATATAGATGAGAAATATTTTGGTTTGACCTTATCAAACACAGAGTCATTAATATTGGTGGAGACGCTTAGCAATATACCTTGGCTAGGTACATATATAACAAAAAACCACATTCTACCAGTTCAAATAATTTCCAAATATGGGTCAGAACTTCAGAAACAAAAGTATTTCCCTAGAATTATTAGTGGCGAATTAATTCCTACATTATGCATGTTTGAAGATGATTGTGGGACAAATATTAATAGCATGAAGAGCTACATAGAGTCAAATGATGAAAACTCATGGTTGTTAAATGGCCAGAAAAAGTATGTTATTAATGGAATAAATTCTAATCTGTTCTTAGTATCTACAAGAATGATAATCGAAAAAAAGTTGAATAAAATTTCACCAAACTTATTTTCCTTACTTTTGGTTGAACGCAGCTTTGGTGGCATAAATTGTACAAATGTATATGATACAATTGGCAGACACGAAATACCTGCCTGTACAATTAGTTTTACAGATACGTTAGTACCTGCTGAAAATGTTATAGGCAAGCCTGGCTCTGCACTTAATATATTACTGGAATTTATGAAACCTGGAAAACAAAATATTAGTGGTCAGTCTATTAGCCTTTTAAGGAACTTTACAAATCAGTTGATACCAGATATTTTAAATATGAAACATTTTGATAGAGATTTCTATGCATTTGATATTGTGAAGAGGATAGTAGGTGAAATAATATATTCTTTGTACACTATGGAAAGTATGGCATATCTCACAACTGGATTAATGGATCAATACGAAGATCAAGATGCTGAAGTAGAACGAGTTATTACTGAAATGTATTGTGCGAATAAATGCTTGGAGTGTATTCAAGCGGGATTACAGTTAGTAGGTATGCAGAGTTATTTGAACAATAAAATGTATGTACAAGTATTACACGATGCTCTGGCTCTAACAACAATGGACACAAATAATTTGGATGGCAATTTATATGCAGCTATGGCTGTTATAAAAGGCATTGCAAAGCAAAAGCATGAACATATAGAAAAGAAAAGAAAGTTTTTGCAATATCCGCTGTATAATGTTAAGCATAAATTGTTTTCAAACGAAGAAGTAGAGATAAATAGTGAATGCATTCATCCATCATTACAAGATTGTATTCCAAATTTAGAAAACGCTATAAAGACTTTTAGAGGTGCTGTTGAAATGTTACTTTTTCATAATGGAACAAAAAGTTTGGAAAAGTATAGAGATGTATACAGAATAACTAAAATACTAACTGAATTGTATGCGACGTTTGCTAATATAATGCGTGCGTCGAGATCTTATTCCATTGGTGTTCGAAATTCGGATATTGAAAAAAATTTAATTTATAGAATGGCGCGTATCTCGTCTCTTAAAATAGATTTGTCAACAATGGAATTAGAAGTTGGTCCAGTGAGGAATTGTGATAATTCTTATGCGGATGTTGTGGACACTATGTACAACCAACGTAAATATCCTATGGAACATCCATTGACGAAGACATATTAAATACCTAATTTATATGATTCTGCAGTTTTTAAATGCTTTATTTTATTCCTTAATGTACACTGTTAAAAATAATTTTACAAATTATTTATTAAGTATACACAGCTATATACATGTATATCTTTATACTGGTTTCTTAGAATGTATGTAGTTAAATGTAGTAAGGAATAGAATAAACATGCTTCCATCAACGATTATGTATTTAAATGTGAATAGTAGTATATAATTTTTTCTTTTCTTATATTATATTAGATTTAAAAGTAAAATAACGTCTCTTTTTTTGTAACTATCCTAATATACAACTGTTCAGAGAGAGATAGAGAGAGAGAGAGAGAGAGAGAGAGAGAGAGAGAGAGAGAGAGAGAGAGAGAGAGAGAGAAAGAGAAATATCTTCAATGAATCTTGTATCAGGAATTTTAATTTTATCCTTATACACCATTACTATGAACTCTAATGTATGCGCAAAAAGGTGGACGGTATTTCTCTACGAAAAAATGCAACTATAGTTAGTTCTAAAATTGGAAGTTCAAAATTCTATTTTAAATTTATTTTAATCGTAGTATCACTATAATTTCTCTGCTTGAACAATAACATGTTCTTCCCTGTATAAATCCAGTGGGGACCAACAACTTCTTACACAAGTATATATTAACACAGTTCCAAATTCGATTTGGAAATTTTTCTCAACTCGTGGCTGAAGTATTAGTTTGGAAATCAATGTAGGTAAAATCTGAACTTCGAATGTCATTCCGCCACCACAATGCCGACATCTTCCAACACATCCACTGATCGGATATAATAACAACGACGCAGAATTATCTCGGCAATATCTGGAGCATGAAATGAAATATAATAAAAAAAACTTGACAGTAACAAAAATTTGTGCATATTGTTTATGCTTTTACCGTAACAGTTGACCAGGATTCTTCTGTATTTGCGTGACGAAATTATGAAACATTTTATCACCATGCATCGGGATGCCCTTCTCGTATTTTTCCGAATCTGTCTCTCTGGTTTTACCGTCGTCTATGTCCGCTACAGATTTTGTCGATAGATCTGGATTTCTGTATTGGTATTCAAGAAGTAAATCGCGTACATGCTGTGGCACATCTAAACCGCAATCTTCTTCTTCGACGGAAATAAATATTTCAACGAACGATAATTTAGTATCTGCATTTAATTCTAATTGAATAGGAAATGGAGTTACTTCTCGAAGTAAACTGATTAAATCGCACTGAGGTTGGATTGGAGTATCGATACAGACAACTTCACTTTCGTCTCCATCAATTTCAGCGGATGCTTGAGGAGAATCCAATCTACCTACAGCACCTACTCCAACTGGAGATTCTATGCTTGCCGGACTAAAATGAATAAAACAGTTTGTTTCAACATGTTAGTAGTGATATGTTTAAAAATGTTGACAGTGTCTTTATATACATTTTATTCATTAATTTTAGTACCTGTTTGCATTGGGATCATCCGCGTGCAACGCAGAGAATTCCTCTTTTATATTTTCATCGACATCTTTTTGCAAAGAGAAGTGAAAGTCCGTTACATTGTTTGGCAATAAATTGTTTCCATTTTGCTCAGAGTTATCATTCATATTATCCCCCCAATCATCCGCATCTGATAACCATGATGTCGTAGATGGTACATTTATACTGCTAGTGTCTAAAGCATTCGGCTTGTATTCATCCTCTGGTATTTGAACTCTCAAACAGGTCCAACTTTCATTTTGATTCCAACAATTCGGGTTTATACACGTAAAAATATAAAGCGTACGATGATACTTTGAATTATCTAATGGAACATACAATTGGAGAGCCAGCAGTTGGTGCAATCTGCACAATCTACACTGTGGTAACGATAGTTTATTCTTCTCGTAACAGTTCTACGAACAATAATATATTACATGATTAAAATATATATATATATGCATATATATACATATATAATACATATATTTGATTAAAAAAGAATAAATTAAAAGTTTGAAGGATACGCTTAAACACTCGGAACGTTCAATGAAATGTATTATTGAATGAAAAAATTGCAGATACGCCGTCCACTTAAACGTAAATAACGTGATTTAATGTGGGAAACGACTTACTGGAAAACCACCGATCTTGTTTGTCATGAAGTTAATACTCGGCCGATGTTTATCAGTGACATATTCATCTTCGTATCCCAGGTACACTTTCGTTCGATTATCACAAGCCATTAAGTTTGATTAAAACTGTATTTCTTCATTGGAAGACTTCGTAAAGTAGGATAGAGAATATTTTAATTCTCGATTTGCGGTTGTATTCAGCGGTGGACAGCTGACATGTATCAGTATCGGTTCACGCTTGCGCTTTTAACAGTGCCTGGTGGCTCTTATCGATTTTTGAATACTTTATGTATAAGCAAATATTACGTAAAAAAAGAATTAGATTTCATTTATGTAATGCACGTGTTAACGCGCGTAACGGCGAGAACGCTGGGACACTGTGTGTTGCAAATAAAGGGGAATAGAATTGAACCGACGGCTTTCGTAAATACGACGAGGTACGCGTAACATACAATTAATTTCCAATTCGTAATTTGCATGGATTGCATTTTGCGCTCGATAATCATTGCAACCAATAACGATATTTTTATTCCACGGCAATAAAATCCCTAGTAACGCTGCATTGATATCAAGCCGAATGCACATTAAAATTTGTTACGATTCGATGTATTTAATGGAACTGTGATCGGGAAATATTTAAAGAAATGCCCTGTCACTCCCCTCAGATAGAAAAGTGGAATCTCTTCGTTGCGTAAATTGGCTGCGATTAGAATGTTTTCGCATCCGCGGTATAAACTGATAGTCTATGCCATGGAAACAGTGTTTACACGGTCGACATTTCGCGATTGGTCGTAATTTGTGTTGTGCGTGAGATTTTTCGACGGGGAACAATAATGTTTCTCTAGACTAGCGACGAGGCAGGTATCGCATCCCGTTTCACGAGATCGATCGGTTTCGCTTCTGCGAAGAGCAGCCAGGCTTAAAATCGGGACGATAAATAGTGAAACGGCTAGCGAACATAGCAATAAGAACGAATGGTTGGGATGTCTGATTTTAGTTTGTGACGTCATGCGCAAAACAGTTCATTCCTTATCCCCTCCGTATATCTATCCAGCTGTCCGTGGTTTGGCAGTCCGGTGAACGAATTTCTCAGGGTGATTATTACGTAGGTTTTTATGCTGGTGGCTTTTTCCACGAACGATAGTGGAAAATTGAAGGTGTTAAGATATCGATAGAAGATCGAGTGCCAATCGGGAACCTGTTAGGTAGAACTAATTTTGAACAACCTATAACGGTATTGTACAATAGGGTGGCCTTCGGACTGACAAAAGGCAAAGACGTACGCAGCAGAAACAACTGGCGTTCTCCTTATACGCGGCGAGGTTGTCGGTGTAACCGTCGTGCATAGCTGTGATTTCATTTATCGGGGTACAGCGCGTGAACGTGAGGTGACGACGGTATCGTAACGTTCTGGAATTTACCCATATCAACGATTTGGGAGCGACGAGCCCATTTGTGAGGGATGTCTACCCCCGCACGAAGGAGACTAATGAGAGACTTTAAGAGGTATATTGTGAATCACGAGAGTCCTATGTCATCGTTCCGTGTGTCATCCACCGCCATTGTAAATGATATCTGTGTTTGTATTTTGCCTCCCTCGTAACCCACTCTGTCTCGCACACCATCCGAATCATTCAGAGAATTTTCCTAGAAACTACTCCTCAGGTTACGCGATCCACACGAACGTCATTGCGACCCGTCTTACCAAGTTATTATTAGGTGCTTATGATCATTTATTGCGTTTTATTTCCATTCCCAGCTATGCTTTTTCACGATTAATCGCACGGATTTCAGGATCGCGTTTAATCGATTTATTCACGCACGATTGACCAACGACCATCGTTTTGTTTATATTCTGACAATCTCTATCGATTCTCGTAAATGTTTCACTCGCTCGCTGCTCACTGACTTTTCATCATCCCTTTTCTCGTTTATCGTGAATCAATCGAGCTCTACTTTCAAAAAAATCATTCGAGAAATAAATTTTGTTTACCTCTCTATCAATAATTTTTATCGATCCATGAAAATATTTGTTATTTGTATTTACATAAAGGTGGATATATAGTGTAACATTTAAAAATGCTTTATATAAAGAGGCATTGGCATGACATTGAGACTTGCAATAGATCTAAATTTATACTCTTTGTTAGATTTATATTAACCAACTTTCTGAATAAAATAAATGATTTACTTAAGTTTTGGTGTAAAGAATATTTTCTTATTCTTTGGCGTACGAAATCATTCCTTTTAAATTGCATATTTTTACGAATAGACTACAGGAAGATCCACCTACTGGAGTATCAGGAGCACCCACAGACAATAATATTATGATATGGAATGCAGTTATATTTGGGTAAGAGCACTTGTACCAAATTAATATATCAATTGTAATAACTTCAAGAGATACAAGTTATTTAGTTTATTATATTGTTGTATATTTGTTGTATATATAAAATGTTTTCTTTTTAGACCACATGACACTCCATTCGAGGATGGTACTTTCAAACTTACAATAGAATTTACAGAGGAATATCCAAATAAACCACCAACGGTGAGATTTATTAGTAAGATGTTCCACCCCAACGTGTACGCTGATGGCGGCATCTGTTTGGATATCCTACAGAATCGTTGGAGCCCTACTTACGACGTGTCTGCTATCTTAACATCCATACAGGTACCAATACAATTTAATAATTTGCACGTATAATTCCTAATGCATCTCGAACAAAGATTTCAAAGTTTCACAGCCTGGTATCGTTCTATTGTCAATGTTGAGGCATATAGGTAGAAGTTGTATCTTCTTATAAGAGCTGCAATGTCTATCGTACCATAGAGAGTGTATCATTGACATAATTGCCATAATTTCATATACTCGCATCTATCTCTTTCTCTCAAGTTTTATGTAAAAACTCTAGAGCATTCGTAAGTTTTTGTCTTAACAGCGGTTGCAATTCAGCAAAGTCTAATTCATTTAAGTCAGAAAAGATTCGCATACATAATGTTAGCATAAAATGTGTGCTTTGTAATCTATTTAACCGACCACAAGTGTATTTCTAATCACACCCGTACCACGTAAGAGTATCATCTATTTATTATTATAGCCATGCATCTCATTAAAAGAAAAAAAAACAAAAAAAAAAAAACAAAAAAAAGTGCAAGACAAAAACGGAAAATATCGAGAATATTTTATAACGAGTATGACTTATGTGGTTGCAGTCGCTGTTAAGTGACCCGAACCCGAATTCACCTGCCAACTCAATGGCAGCGCAACTGTACAAAGAGAATCGGCGTGAGTACGAGAAGCGAGTGAAGGCTTGCGTGGAGCAGAGTTTTACGGATTAGTCGCAGGCGTTTCCACGATGCTGTCGTAGCACCGATCAGCAGCCACCTACAGCCATCAAATACAGTGGAGAACGTGCAGCCTTACCAAGGAGCTAACGCTAAAACATTTAGCATGTTTCTTCCTAAAAGCTCTATTTGAACTACCACAAATGTGCAACATTAGACCGAATTTTTACAATGTTGAATAATAAATTATTATAAAATTGTGTATTTATTTATTTCGATATATTTGATAACAGATCGATTGTTTCGACATACATATATATATATATATATATTTGATTAAAATTAGTGATATTAAAAAACACATTAGAGGTTAATTAATATTCGGCGCTTTTCTTTATTTCTGTGCTAAAAGCAAGAAACAGTGAGTCTTATGCAAGCACAGAATTGTATTTCAATTAATTTTAGTACTTCATATAGTACGTAAATTCACGTATACATATTATATATATACATATATAAATTTATAGAAATTATATATATATATATATATATATATACACACACCATACGTAATAAATACATAATTTCACTTTATAGTTTTTCTGGTTTTCTTTAACCTTTTGTGCTGTTTAAACATTTAAAATAAACTTGTGTTATACCGTAACAAAGTCTATACAATATTTGTTGCAGTCCCTTTTGGATGAACCAAATCCAAACTCACCAGCGAATTCGTTAGCAGCGCAATTGTATCAAGAAAATAAACGGGAATACGAGAAGAGAGTAGCTACTGTTGTTGAACAGTCTTGGTTGAACTTCCAAGAAAGTTACACAGAAGATGCCCGCTGACATTAAGTATAATCTATTTGGTCTTTTTGCGAAATTTATTTGATGTCTACTTTTTTTCAAATATTCTTGTAGAAATTTGTAGCATAAAATATTCCTCGTTAAGTTGTTAAAATAACACGTTAAATCCTCCATTGTTCTACAGAATTTTTTGTGTTTCTCTTGTATCTTTTAGCTAAGAGTGCTATATAATTTTATAATGCAGATATAAAAGGATTTATTTCATATTAACATATGTTTCAAATGTTTAGAAAATGTAGAGCACTGGAGCAATGCAAAATGGTACACTGTTATGTGATCTTTATCCATAAACATAAATGAAATGTCTATGATTTTGATCATTATACTTAGGTTTTAGATGCTAGTATTACGATAAAATTATAAAAATAAAGAATAAAACATACATATATAATTACCGGTTTTGTAACATTAATTTACATTGTAATTAATAGATCTGTATGAAAATATAAAATTTTCGTAATATAATTTTAAAGGAGATCAATTAAATTACTGATATGTCTTATGAGAATTGAAAGATAAATTGTTTTGTTTAAATTACAGAAAATATAAATACGTCAATACATGAATAATGATATAGAGATAAAACCAGTAATCAACATAAAGAATAACTATTAATAATTACTTGTAATTTCCTAATAAAGTTGAGACATTATTCATAACGATACGTATTAATTAGTCTCCTTTCATGTATAATAGAGAGGAAGAAATAATCAAAAAATAAAACAGTTGTAATAAAAATTATTAAATTTAATGAAAACATTAAAATATTAGTTTTTTATAAACACATTCCATAAAAAAACTTTGTTTTATAATTAATTTAAGTATACAAATTGTTTTTATAAAACAACGAGTTTTACTGCATATGTTTGACTTTATATTCAGTTATAAAAATTATAATTTATCATATTTATATCATTTACCATATATAATGTACATTGTGTATTAAAAGGAATTTATATTCTAAGAATATAATGTTCATATGTACAAAAGTAAATTTTCATCAATAAGGGAAGTCATAGATATATATTAAACAAGGTTGTACATATAACTGTTCAGAGATTCTATAATCTTCATTTATACATGTACATTTTATAAAGTTCATAGTAAGTAGAAGAATCTGTGTTTACGTGCATTATTTATATTAATATACATTTTACAAATAATATGACCGAACTTTGTAACTTAACACATATCAAAGTAATGATAAAAGTGATATTAATATTACATTCTTTTTTCAAACAGAATTAATTTATATTATAAAACTTACTTTCTTTTTTTCTTAATACTGCTATCGTAATTCCAAAGTGAAATGTACTATACGTGTATGGTGTTTAAATGTACTTGTTCGTAGAAACCTACTCGTTTTTTAAGTTGAAACAAGTATATCGTAATTTTAAAACGTGCTTTACAGTAATCAAGGTGTCTATTTTACTCGAATTATATAATATTATCGCAATATTTACAAACAATAGTGAATATTATACAAATATAATTTATCTACTATTGTAATCTTAATTACACCATAGCTGATCATATGCATATTTATCCAACAATATATTTAATAACAGAGTAATTTCACTGGTTCTCTTTATACGAGATAGATTAGGTTTTAAAAAGTACATAAAGTTATGAAATACATCTTAAGAGCTGTCTTTAATTTCAATTAAGTCTTCCAAGGTGTTTAAATTGCTCACCATTTTTCTCCTGCTACGATTTCTCTTCCTTCTCTTTATTATACCTTTCTAATTCTTTTAAAAATTGTGCTTTTGGTTTCATAACGTTTGGTCTGTCTCCTCTACATTTTGGACAGAACCACTTGCCTTTTGGCTTAGTGCTTAACGAAACACATGAAAAGTGGAACCACTCTATAGGACACAAATCATTATCGCACAATATCATTTCCCCATACGATATTTGATCGCAGAGACAATATGTTGGTTCATCTGGGTCTATCGTAAGATCGTCATCTTCTGGCGGTGGTAGAGTATCCTCGCGATGTTGATTTTGTTGACTACCCTGTCTAGATTTTCTTTTCTTTTTCTTACTAGTGTTAGCAGTGGTTGTTTTCTTTTGATTACCATTGCTAGCATTCGATAACGAACTAGACCGTGTTTCTGCCATAACAATCATATCCATAGCATTAGAAGAATCAACCATTGTATCTGTCCTTGTTCTTCTGGCCCTTTTTGGTTGTCTTTCCGAACTGTTTGCATTACCCGTAGAATTGGAGTTTACGTTTGCATTGGTTTCGCGGGATAATTCATTGCTTTCCTGCTCTTTTCCAAAATCTATAAGGAATGTAGAATATGTAAGATATTAAAAAATACTTCTATCTGTTGCATTGTAACAGTGTCTTTTTATGATTTTTATAGTGAAAAACTTAGAAAGAAAAAATAGAAGAAGAGCATACCAAGATTACGGTAATCTAAATCTAACTGCCTTGATTTATTCTCTATAAGATCTTGAACTTGTTGAACTATTTGTAACTTCTCATCTCCTATTTCTTGTGCAGCGATCAGTGCTTGCTGGACTCTTAGAAGCGCTCTCCTTCTAACTGCCAGATCGGTGTCGTTTCGCAGTGCTTCTTGCTGTTGATCTACTTCCCGTAAGTATGCTAGATAAAAGTAAAAAAGTAAGACACTCCTTCGTACATCCTCGCATAAAATAACATAGTAAAAAGTAACGTGTATCGTATTCAAAAATGAAACGTGCGGTCAGTAAACAAATGTAAATTTAGCGCGACGGTAAATTTTCCTTTATTTTTATCCCGTTAGTTTCAGTTTCTGTGCAATAGTTTACGTAAACATTCATGAATCGTTCGAGTTACGAGAACGAAATGTTTGCAATCAAAACGCATCGGGGTGTACATGTTATACAACTATTTCGAGATATTATTAATTTTAATTACTTTGACAAGTGGCATCGAGTTCCCGAAGCCGGGAGACGTGTCTCTGTAAATCATTTGGTAAATTCTCCACACAGTCCAAATAATTTTCTATGTACGTTGCGGAATACAATGCCTCGACTACAGCCTGGTTTAACATATTCACTCTGTTACGAATTTCCCTCGGTAATTAACAAATTTCAAAACAGTTCGCTCGTTGACAAAAATCTCGAATGACACCGTAACGAGTTTTCGAACTTTTCGCACCATTTATGAATATATGTATTGCCATGTAATTCACGATTACGCCAATCAAGATCGATCAAATCATACGGAACAGGAGTAAACTGTTACGAGACTTTTTTTGGACACTCCGTCTGCGTTTGTAACAAGAGTCAAACATGGCTGCCGGTTTTCAAGTAAACCCTGCAAGTAGTTTGTATATCGAAACAAGACATAAAAACATCGTGGATGTCAAATATTTTACTCGGCCAAATTTGTGTAAATATATCGTAACAAACAACATCGCGTTCGACATGGTAGAAAATTCATTTGCTCTACGTCCAAGCAACAATTTTCTGTAAAAAATCGTTGACAAGAATGGAATGTCAGGAATTCCAACTTAATGGCATATAAATTTTCTATAAAAATAATTCGAGTTATCAATCATTGATAATCATTAGAATTATTGTTTCACATGTACATTTCCTAACACAAACAGTAATTCCAAGGCATAGTGGTGTAGGTATAACAATCGTCGTTGTTATCATATTATTTTGTATTATATTGATCATTTTTAGTTCTGTTTATTGTAAAAATATATTTTGCTTTTTCTATGCATTAAGAAAACTGTACGACTGCAAATTTTCCCTTTACACGGTAAATAAATTTCAACCTAAGTGCTAATTTGACTAGCTATCGTGACGTCACGATTTATGGTACGGACTACCAATCCCGTGTCACAACCCTATTTGATTTCGTTCGGTAGAAGAAAGAGTCGTGTTTGGGTCCCGTGTGCCGCAAAAACTGCGTGAACGCTTATTGCAGAAATATATTCGTCCTCTCGTTTGCAAATCGTAGAAGAAGATGACATCCACAGGGACTTTCCAAGGGTTCGGCGATGAAAAGAAGAAATCTAGCAAGTAAGTGACACATTTATATTTCTGGTTTATCGTTTGCTCAAATATCGTACGAGTGTCGTGTTGCCCTTGTGCCACTGGTGTATTCCTTATTTATTTTAACCTGTAAACGAAACAAAGCCAAGATCTTTACAGTCGAAGTACGTTCTTCTCATTAATAGTCGTCGTTAAAGGTATTGACAAAATGTTCGATCATTTAACATTACGAATTTTATTGTTCGGTCAATTTTTTTTTTGTTGCTCGTACATTTCTTGTTCATAGATTTCCGTTTTAATCGGGAATAAGCATGTTTATTCGATTAGTTAAATGATATAAAAAAGAAATGAATGGCGTCTTGTTGGTTACTGGCTTTTTTGTTATGCATGGTGCGTCAGTTTGAACCGGACATAACCGGACAATCCTCGAACCTTTTTCGTACTGTTAAGGTTTTGGTAAATCGGAATTTGCGATAATTACAAGTGCGTACTTGTAATTTAACTGCGATAGATACACGAAGGAAGTATAATAATTTATGTATGTTATCAGTAAGCTTAATATAATAAAATTATCAGGTTAAATGCGTTACTTGTTGATAATCACATCCGTTGCATACCATACTATTTTAACTCGAACAATGGGTCATTTAGTTAATGTATTATCGATACAAATATAGTTGTAATTATTTCAATTCATTTAATATTACATTATGCATATACGAACTTCAAATATTTTGTTTATTAAAATGTATAAAGTACTAGAGTTTGCACTCTCTGCTATTTGAATAGATAACTCTTTTAGAAGAATAATATTACAAATTTTGGACACTCGTGAAAAGATTCAGTGAGTCATTTACAAATGTAATATGCGTAATTAAACTGTTGCACCTGTAATTAATAATTGCAGTGTCGGTAATGTCTAAAATAAAATGTAGTTATAAGTACAAAGATGTGGCAGCAGATCGCGCTCGCTGTACCATTCTTGTTGAGAGTTCAGAACGTTCAACTTCAATGTTTAAAAAAATTCATCCTTTCATAGACGGTATGATTCATAAGAATCTTTGTATCGAATGAGTGTTAATGACAGTTAATGCACTGTTATATAAATATGTATTATAATAAGGATAGTCGTAAACATTACAATGTACAGCATAGTACTAAATTTACTTTTTTATGGAATCATGATAATTTTCCACCAGTAAGTATACAATTCTGTAGCGCACATTGTGCAGCTTTTACTGTACTTTATATCCGCACGAAATGCGTAAGCCATAATTAAGAAAGTTGTTCAGCTTATATAATCTTTTTTTATTTCGTAAGGTCTTGATGAATGAGTTTGCCCTAGCAAGTATCGTGTTCCAAGTCCGGCATTTTCGAAAAAAGAAAAAAAGATAGCGGTCTACCGCAAATAACGGCTAAACATTGCGATGCATGTTTCAATCGACGGGGCATCCGATTTATCTGTCGAACTAAAAAGATAAGCTGATAAACTTCTTCGAATATGTAAATATATTTTTTATACGGGATTTCCATTGTTCCACAGTAACACGAATGCACGTAACAAGTTCTGTTATATAAAGGATAGATAGTTTAAAATTGCCGGATGTCCGTAATGATAATAACAGAAAACGACAGAAGGTTAATTTCTTTCCCATAAGTATTTCTCCAAAGAATGGGCATTTTTTTTCCAAAGCTGGTTCTTCTGAATACAATTATTGTATGAGAAACGTTTGCGAACATTGTAATTCTTTTCGTCGTAAATATTTTCTCGGAACATATGCGAATATTACGCATGCTTCTCGAATACGAGTCACGCTGTTTCAGGTGACTCATCCGGCGTCGCGTAGTTCTTAGCGTGTCGCATAGAGGCGTGTACATTTAGGCCCGAAGCTCCGTAATTGCATAGGTTAGAGTATTCTGTCCACCCTTTGTTCTCCCTCTTTCCGTTTCAATCCGTCCTTCCATACATTTTTATGTGTCCCCTTGATAATAATATACAGACAACACTTATGGTGTACAGCAGGAAAAATCGAAGAAGAATTGAATTATTATTGATTTACGAAGCCCACTTATATTTCGTTTCTATTTGGACATTTTAACACCAGGTACTCGTATTCTGTTGGAAAAAATTAGTCTGTTGAACAGGACGATAATCAGAGCGTTAATAGAGGATCGATCGTTTTTAAATAAATCATTAGTCAGAAATGAAATGAATAACTGAAAAGGAGGAATGATATTGAATTCTATGTTTCCATTTACGGTGAAACGATTCTCAAGGTATTCTCGCGACGGAGAAAATCCGTAAGGTGCGCGATTCAAAGGATAAATATAACCACTGTCGCTGGCTAGGCCGAAGGAGGTATATACCCGAAGGGAGTTGTCTCCATATACCGGCATCCGTGACTGTGTTTAAGGACATGCCCCTCGAGGCCTTTCCGCGCAGTCTCGCAGGCGTTGAATAAACCGGCTTAAGGCCCCGTGCACACGTGCACGAGGATCATTTCTCTCCCTACGCAAGTTGTTCACGGTGCGACGTCGTCGATCTCTCCTTACGGTTAGTGGATTTCACGATTGTGCAGAACGCGGCACGCTTCCTTTCGTGTTTCTCGACTTTTTGGAGGTGGCGCCTCCTCGTGTAGCGTGCGTTAGTTTCCCTCCGCTTTTCTGTCTGTCGGTCTCCCTTGCTCGTGCCCGGTGGTGTGCGCGCGCGACAAAGAAAGAAACGGAAGAGGAACACAAGCCACGGCGTGACCCAGCCTGACTGACCCACGTCGTAGACCCGTCCGAACGTGCATAACCGGCACGAATTGTCGCGTGGTGACGTTTGAAACGCGTAGACGTGCGGATTCGCGAATTTGTCAGAAGGTGAAAAAGGTACGAGTCTTTCTCTCGTCCGTGAACGAACGAAAATGTGGGCTGGCCAAGACGATACGCAGCGTTTCAAAACCAGGTTCGTGCCATGACTATCATTTTTCTCTCCCGTCTACTCTCGGCATTTTTCCCTTTTCTATCGCGCAACCCTTTTCCTTTTTATCGCTTTGACAAGCCGCGTATAACCTCGAAATGCCTTTCTCCTCGAGCTTGCTCGATCGAGCGACAAGTTCGACGACCTCCCCACTAACGCGCGATCGAAATTGCAGTTCCGTAAATGCAATAAAGTCGTTTAGACTGTCGTAAATTGATGTGTTAGAATGGAGCGGCGAATTGAACGGCTGCCGCGTTCCGTGTCCCCGCCTGTTGCTTTTCTCGCGTGTGCTCTCTGTATTACCGATCGAAAATGCATTTTTTTTTGCATTTTTTTTTCCTTCGGAATTTCATCGATGCTCATTTTCACGATTACGTCCTTCGTGGTGGTCCGAACGTTTCATTCGAACGCTCCATTCGAGGACATCTGCTGCGTTTCGCGTACAGGAGGGACGGCGCATATACCTGCTCTTGCGATTTCGATCGACATATGTTTGGAACGTTCCGAGAACGGAACAACCCGTCTGTCGTCAACTTTTTGCGACACGCAGCCGGGGCTATTTAATCGCGTGGATTTAAATTTAAAGAGCGTCGATTAGAATCGAACATGTTACACACAGTGCGAAGAATAAGAAACGATTCTTGAGCAGATTGAACGTTTAAATAATTTTTATCGGTCTCGACCTCTCGTTCGAAGTTATTCTCGCGGAAGTTTTACCAGCTAATACGAGGGACCGTGACGAGCGAGACAAATTTCGATGTTAATCGGCCGGAGATAAACTGCTTCAAGGAGAACAGGAATCTCGAAGTCTGCAGTCTAGTTTCTATTTCTGCGAGGGGCTCGCGAGGAACAAGAACGTGGACGCGCTGCTTCCAGACACGAAACTGTACAAAGGTTAATGCCAGTGTAACGAGAGCAACGAGTTACCGGGCAAACGCCTCCGCCTCCTCTCGTCCCCTGAGAAGCCTCCGGAGTCACGTTAGCGATCAAATTTGGAATTCAGAGTCTCAACTCCGAGACTCGTCGTAGGAAACAAGTTTCTTTCGATGCTATCTCGTAGATAGGAAGAAGAGAGGAAAAGAAAAATGAAGAGGGGAAGTAACGGGGTACAACATAATGCACACATTGTATACGTACAGGATATGCGGAGAGTTTGAACTCTCTGTGTGCTTACCATGAATTCGTGAATCATTACGGTCGATAAGGAAGTAAATACGACGATACTTGGAAATAGTACTGTTAGGAATATCAATCGTATAAGAATGCGTGTAACTAATAACATATTTCGAGAAGTACTTAATGTAAGTCATGATTATCAGTAGGTGATACGCAGATTCTATTTATCACCCGTTTAAATCGTACATGTATTAATATACGTGTGATGTCGTTCAAAACGTTTTTTCGTGTTTCACGGGATTGCATAGTAATACAATTGCTGGTAACGCTGTGCGAAGGGATTTAGTTGAGGCGAGGCGATTGTGACACGGTTCACTTTGTCGTGTGGGTAGAACTCGTTTTTAAACAAGACCCTGTGTATAACGCTGTACATTCATGTGACCGAATTTCACTGAATATCATATCGAACGTTCTTGAATAACAGGCTTGCGCTGCCGCTGGCGTACACGTGTTCGTCGGTTTCACGCGTTATTTTGATGGCTGCCGCAAATTCCATTGTCGCGGGCAGAGAATTTTCACCGAGTACTATCGTTGTTTTACATTCGAGAGCTATCGACAGACTTCGGTTCCTTGGCTATCGCGCGCAGAGCAAAACATCTGACCGCTGCCTGTAACCAGGGGATTACAATTTATAGATCGGCACGGTATCTGGTATTTCTCCAGTAATCCAGGCTTGAATAGAAGGGTTAATACATCTTCGTGGTCGCGATCGTGGCCAAGCATTATTGCGTACCAATGTAATCCTCCTCATTACTGGCGTCTATCCGCGTCTCGATGGATGAGACGCGGCGTCTTACTTAATCTCACGCGAAAGACATCCAAGCTGGTAGTTAGGCCCATTAAACGACGGGTCAGAGCCGACTATTTCACCGCGTATCGGGCGTCGACCCTTCGAGCCATCGTCGTTTTTCGATTCGTCTAATTTTTTCCCCGTTTTTCCTCGCTCCACCTCTCTCCCACCCTCTCTCTTTCGCTCTATCTCGTCTAATTGCTGTCAATTTTCGAGAGAATGAAAGGAGGGCCACTCGAACCGGCTGACGGCCACTCGAGATAATAAGTCGCCACTCTCGTGGTGGCTCGCGTGGGCGTTTCGCGCGACTGTTCTCGTTCTTTCTCGTCTGGATAGCGAAAAGATCGCGTTATCTGCTCGTCGCCGCTTTAGAAGGGACACGAAGAATCCGCGTTGATCTTCGAACCCGAGCCGACGTTCCCCCGTTTCGCTCGTCAAGATCGCGGAGAGCACAGGACGTTGATAATGAAGAGATATGCCGACAGTGTGCACGTCGATAGGATCAGTGTCGCGTTCTCCTGGAATCGAGGAAGTCGTAGAAGGAATTGTCGCGTGGGGCTATCGTTTTAATAGATGTAGGAATGGGCCGCCTGCGTCATGGAGAGGATGATTTATCGTAGAGGTGCCCTGCCGGGTGATAGGATAAGGAGGATCGTTTTTTCTTTCGTTTTCAGTGCAGCGAGATGAGATTAGAAGGGTGGTCTGTTTCTCGTGGAATCGCTAGCTCACCAGTCCCTCCTGAACGATTTCTTTCAAGACACGCGAAGCACTTTCTCCCGAGATTTTGAAAACCTTTGAATCTCTATCGTAGACCATCGAAGCGGTTGAATTTTCCCATTATTCCCCGATGATTCCAGTCACAACGCGAGTTCCACGAACCGATGCAACACTTTCTCCATAAATTGATCGACCCACGCCTAAACGGTAGAACGCGACGGCAGCCCCGTCGATCGTTTCTCCGCGCACGCTTCGCGCTTTCCATCGGGCGCGAGCGCGTGCTGCCCGCGCCCGATGAATGGAAACGATTTCCATTCATTTCCAATGCTTTTTCATACAGCGATATTCTTCCCAGGGCGTGTCGCGTTTCGTTCGTATCCGCGGGACGCGCGTCGCGCGTGCATCCGCGCGAAATACGACGGACGGACAGACAGACAGACAGACGGACGAACAGCGCGCGCTCTCCTCGGTGTCCTGTTGCAGTGGGAACGTTCGCTTTTCTCTCGCGACTCGTTTCACCGATCCTCCGTCTCGTTCTCGTGTTCCGTTCTCCCATTCGACCGGTTTTAAAACCCTCCCCGTCGAGACCTAGCCAGACCTAAGCGACGAAAATCGTCTCGTTCGATTTGAACAATCAACGAAGAGCTGCACAGAGTGGCACGAGTATCGCGTTAGACTTAAATCTCTGAGAATCGCCATCAATCGGTCGCATGTTGGTTCTTCGATGAATAAGCGCGTCAACGTCAGCTTGGCAAAACTCTCACGGTGAAGATGGGCGAGAGGCTCGACGCGAATATTAAAATGGCACGTCTCATCGGTTTAAAGGCTCATTGTGGCCGGACAAAAGTGAAACGGGGAGAAATAGAAACACAGAGGATGATAGAGCTCTACGTTTAACGACACCTGTCGTTAACGTTCCATTCGAAACGCGGAAGGCCAACGCGATTCCTTCCTGTTTACCCTTGTCCCCGTTTCCTTCGACAACTTTTGCAAAATCTGCTTAATCCACGGTAGTTTGTATTTTCAAGTAATGACGAGTATCGTAATGAAAGGCTCCTTTGTGCTCTTTGTATCTTTTCTCGTTTCGCGTCAATCTCTGTTATTTGCTCTTACACGTTACACGTTCTACCGTGATCTCACCAAAAGTAGGCTGTATACGGATCGTGAAAAACTTCTCTTCGGTGTGTCTCGAAGCTCGATTGAAGTAAATCGTCGAAGGGGTTTTCGGCTGCGTATCTCAGGGCGTTCAAGAGCAGAGAGGGCCGACAAACGACTCGTTGGCGATGGTCGGTGTCGTGAACAATGCCGATCAACTGGTCCCCATTCGCGCGTACAATGTAGCCGGTTATCAGCGGTGATTGCATTCAATCCGACACGCCGTCACGACTGCTGCCAAGTACCTGCTCGTGAACGAATTCTCTAATAAAGTCGCGACACCGGCTGGGAATCGTTGAGGGGCACCGCGACGGAAAGTGTACCGTGTACGGCGTGGCGCATGTAAATCCGCGGTTTAATATTCCATCTGAAGGGCCCCGCGGTAGGGCGTACACACGCGTGTTAGCACGTAGTCAGCGTGATCGACCGTATATTTCTCGGAATAAATTGTTACCCCGCGCGGTGACCAGCTTTCACGAACGGACGACGTCTGCCTCTCATTGCCTCCTCGGATGCGTCTAACGAGAGGAGGTTGTTCGATGTTCGGGGGAGTTTCGCGTGTATTTTCCACGGGTTACGCGGTCGAGTCGAACGTGGAATACGCGACTAAAGAACGTGTGAAACGCATACCGTGGGCTTTTTATTTAATTTTTTTTTCCTTTTTTGTCGAGCGAGTCTGAGTAATTAGAATGGGTGTGGTCGCGTTTCAGGTAAAAACGATTGCTCGCGTGAAAACGTGAGAATGATAAATGGCCTAGCTTTATTCCAATAAAACTATTCCTTTCTTTTTTCCCCTGTATCGTATGTAATTTCTGGAAACGAGCGATTCTTCTATCGGAATCGATTTCTTATGGGATCTTCGAGCGTTCTAAAATCTGAGTACGATGAAAACTCAACGTGACACTTTCCTCGATCCGAAGAAAAACTGGTTAACCAGTAGCCGTTTGAAACGTCCCGGAATCCACCCGGTTCGCCGTCTCTAGTCGCGTCGTGTGCTCCAAAAAATTGCCACCACGGGCTTCTTGTTCGTCTTTCCCGTTCGAGCGATCTCTGCTCGAGCGGGCGAGCGATAAAAAGGCGAAAAAGGGAGGGTAAAAATGGAAAGTACGCTCGCGCGATCATCCCGCAAAACCTGATGCATCTTGATCGCGGCGAGGTAAAACTCTCTCGAGCCGGACAGAGCGCCGTTCCGTTTCTTTGGCCCGTTCCCGGTTGTTGATTTACCACGCAGCTGTCCCTGTGCCGTCGTCTCTCCTCAGGTGAGATTAGAGGAAAATATCGGCCGATCCGCTGCTCCTCGTAAACCAATATCGGTTTTGCCACCCGTCATTATTCCTATACGATTACATTGCGCCTATCCGAGGGTCGTTACGTTTTTCCACCGAAGCAATCACTGCTATAATGCCTCTGCCGCCGGTGGAATTCACCGAGGCTGTCGGTTGCGAGCCCCCTTTTCATTTCTGCGAATTATCGTTTTTCTTTTCGTTCGTCGCTTTTCAGCGAACATTCGAAACCAGCGCTTACCCGTGTGCTCCTCTGAAATGGGGCCAAATTGTGGTGCAATCGCGGGGTAGATAGAACCGGTGGCGAGTTCTTAACACTTGCTTCTTTAAAAATCTTCGCTCGCCTCTACCGATTCATTATCTTTGAAATAGCAATCGACGATCGACGATGTTCAGCGTTTCGTTACACTTACGCTCTCGAGAGTGCTCCATCAATTTTACACGTTGCCGCGCGAACGGATAATCCCTTATCGTGGCGAAACGTCACTCGTGGTCCCTCTTGGTCCCTCTTGGTCCCTCTTGGTCCACGAGAACGACTCACTCGCGACGTTCCGCGATGCCGATCGAAGCCGCAGATATATCAGATCCAATTATTCCCATACAAATAAACGATACGACGGTGGAGCGGATCGTACGTTACATTATACGACACAACGTCCAGCTCGTCCACCGACCGCGGTGGTACACGTCGATACGGAACGTTTCCTGTTCCGCGAGCCCTCAAATATCGAGCACTGGCCGCACCGTTCGATTCCTAGAGAACATTTATCGTTACGAGCGTTACGACCGTGCCGATTGTCGTAGGATAATGCTGGGACCACACAGAGTAGCCCAGGACACGGCTGTTACCCAGGGATCTCTATGCCCGTTGCGAAACATCGCGTTAACATTCAGCGGGTAAGCGATCACGCGGGGGATCAGAGTTTCGCTGGTACAGGGTACAGACTGTTCCAAAACTACGGAGTGATCGAGTTTAGAAGAAAATTCGGATATTACTACGAAGGCACATCGAATTCGATAACGGAATATCTCATAAGTTTATTTATGAAATTTGTATTTATTATTTTTCTCGTATTTTTATATTATAGCATTAGAAAAAGGGGTAGATACGAGTATATATTTTTTAGTAATAGCGTTTTAATACTTTAGTCTGCGATGTTAAGGAAATCGGCCAGAGAAATCGATGCAATTCGAAACCCCCTGTCGACGGCTGCCCCGAGCAACCGCCGCGTACGACGGGTTGCCTGACGACAGGCGCGCGAAAAATCACGTTTTACGATTAGACCGAGACCCGTTCCCCGCGTTATTCCTCAACGTCGCCAGCCGCATCGATCGATCCGTAATACTGGAACCGCCTGTATTCGCGGGTTAGAATCGAGGGCACTTCGTCCGTTAGTAAAAATATCCATCGCGGTGAATTTCTTCGCGGAAAGTGGAACGAATCCGAACTGGATGTAATTCCGAGAAACTGGGCAATAATCGTAGAATTTTTACGCGTCTCTTATTTGAAAGATCGATCAGGCTCGAGAAGGCAACGCGATGTCAGCGAGTCGGTGCGGTCGTTCACTGTGGTCGAGGCTTTACGCTGCTCGATCACGAGCAGTGGAAAAGGCCGCGCAACGTGTTGCGCCCGTCGGTATGGGAGCCATCGATGATTTTCATCGTAAACGAAACGGTCGTTCGCTTCGTTGTCCGTCGTCTCCTCCTTTTTATTCTCTCGGTTGTTTCTGCCTCGCGCACGGCCTCGTAGAAAGGCCTCGAACGCGGTTTCTTCCTAGGCGAAATTCTACGTTTGGCCGAGGGGAACACGCCTACTTCTTTACGCCGCGGCACGGAATGCGCGATGTATACGGGACGAAAAAGTGGCGCGCACCGGTCCGTACGGCTCGTTACGGTTCCGGAGCGATACCAGCCGCCGCGTCTGCGGTGTGCTTCTTCGCGGCTTCGCGGACGCCACCAAGGTAGAGCCGTGGCGGTTTCGACCCTTCCCTAGTAATCTCTGAATTAGCCTGATCGCCGGAGATCTCTCGTGCCACGCTCGATCGGGATTCTTAACCTGGATTCTTGGGACGCGTGCAAAAAAAAAGAAAAAGAAACGAAAAAAGAACCACGGTCGCTTTCCTCTATTTAATCGTAACCCGTTAATTCGACCGTGATCACATTACTTTCTTACCTCTTTCGAAGAAAGCTCCGATTCCCGCCGTTTCTTCGAGGTTTGCGTTTAGATTCGGGTTGCTTGCCTTTGGTACGCTCCCTTTTTTTCTTCCTTAACCTCGATCTACTTTCGTCAGCAACTTTTTCGTCCCTTCTAATTCTTCTGCCATTGTCACTTTTCGCGATTTCTCTTCCTCGCACCTCGCATTCTTGCGAATCCTCGAGCTGCTCCATTTCTCCTTCTCTCTCCCCCTCTCTTCTTAATGACTACTTTTATTTCGCTTCTTCTTCTTCTTCTTCTTCACCTCCGTTTTCAAGCTTCTCCTCTTTTCTTTCTTTTTTTTTTCTCGAAGCAGCGGGGATTCCGCGTTAATTGAGCGCGTGCGCGGCAGCGAGCGAGCGAAGGATACACGGGGGACAGGGGCCGGAATCATGCTCCGGCGTGCATACCGTTTTTCGCAGTTTCCTTGGCCACGCTCCTGCCACCGCCACGCCGGATAACTATAATTCACGGTGGAAATTAAGGCGCGTGGAAACATTCACGGACCTTCTCCTCCGGCGTACCTCCTCTTCGTCCTCTTCTGAAAACGATGACCCGATACTCGTCTCCCTTGAATCTGACGCACGCTACGAGTCACTTTTTTTTCGTTCATTCCTAATTTGGATCGTTTGTACAAGCTAAAGAAGCGTCTGAAAGCATTCTTAATCTATCGATGCACTCACGGAAATACAGCGGAGCATATCCGTGCAATTAACAGAGGCGAAGATCGAGGTGTCCTTATCCGGTGATTTTCACGTCGAAATCGATAGAAACAAATGAAACGAAGTGGTACGAACCCGCCCCTCGTGTTCACGAATACCCACGTCGTTCCACTTTCATCCTGATAAGACGACCAGTTGTCTTATCGAACCGGCAATTACAATACGTTCCGTGCGCCTCATAGACTCGTCTATATTTACGAATGTTATCGCGCGCAGGATTAATAACGTTACGCGCGAGCGTCGAGTCTGTCGGGCCATTTATCACGATCGCGAACGATCGACGAACGATCCGAAAAAAGAATCTATCGACCCAGAGGAACACGGTCGCGTTGACCGATGTCAGCCTCGAAGCGAATAGCCTTCTAGCCTTTCGTACGGGATATTAATCAACGCGATACGATGCCAACGCGCATCTATTCATCTATTCCCGATGGAGAAGTTCGCTCGGGGTTCCCAAATGGAACCAATTTTGGTTGGAAGACCGGAGGAGTGGCTGTCGAAGCACGTGCGAGTTTCTAATAACGTCCTCTACGAGTGAGTTACATATTTTTGGCGCAGGAGGCTAATTTTAAGTTTTCGTTACTTTTCCTGTTTCTCCCGTTTCTTTGGTAAAAGGTTCTAAGCGTGGGTGGAGGGAATACTGAATATTTAATGTATAGTATATATTTAATCTTGACGTTGTTGAAGCTAATGCGTTTCAAGTAATTGTAAATTGCGTCCGATTAGTTTCGAAGAGCTAGTTAACCGGAACCACTCCCAAGCGGTATAACAAAGTGAAGGCCGAGTTCAAACGGTCAATTACTAAACGGCTCGAGGTCTTTCGAGTCCGCGATCATTTTTAACCCCCCGGGGGGAACAATAAATGGATAATTTCGAAGGTACGGACAGGCGTAGATTTTATTCCCGGTGTAACGAGGCATCTGTCTTTCGTTGCCGCTTAGAGACGCGTAAACGTCGCCCGGTAACGCATGATAAATATCGTAATTACGCGGGGCAAGAACACGCGGGCAGCTGATTCATAAAGTTTCGACACGGCATCGTTTCGCGATTGTGTATCTCTATGGCGTGTGCACGTGCGCGCGGACGTTGGGTGTACACCTCGATGCGGATGTAAAACGAAGGGACCCGATGCGTCACGAGCGCTAATTAAGAGCATCGGACCCGTACTCCGTGCTCTAGCCCCTTCCGGCCTTTATTAAGATTTCATCATATCGCATTGTTTGGTTGACGAGGGACAACGGTGGGTGGGTGGCTCGATGCCACCGATAGGGGGGCCTTCTTGGGAGAATCTGGACGCCATTTTGGTGCTCTCGCAAATCGAAGGTTGTAGCAATCTCAGGTTACAGATATTTCTTTTTCGTCTCTCCATGACCTTACAATCGACACCCTGCATAGGTCGGGTCTCCCGCGTCTCGTAAGAAGGGCAGTTTCCCTCTCGGTAGCAACCATTTGGTGGGTTGTCTATGGACCCTCCTCGAAGGCCACCCCGTCGAGCGAGCGGTATTTCAAGTCCTAGGTCCTACGGACCGCACGCTTCCGCTTGTACGAGGGTTAATAACCAATAGCACGAGACAGACCGACGTTGTTAAGCACAGTCCTATTACGCTGCGGTTTTTCGTCGCCTCGGTATCGCGTTGGCCACCACCGCAAAAATCGAGGATACCCACCGCAACGATATCCGTGATTTACCAGACCGAGGGGGCCCCCGGACGTTCTCATATTCTGCGTTTCTCACGATTTACAGCCCCAGCTGATCGTAAACCCCTCGTTTTAACGATCGTCCTCCACGTGATTCGTCATGGTCGCTGGTTTAATTCTGTGGCCAAACTTGCTCTTCATTCTCTGTTTTCTTTATTCCTCGTTACGTGCTCGCGGCAGGTACAATCTCTATGGTTTTTGCATCTTTTCATCGCTTTACGGGCTATTATTCGAAAAGTGACCCGCCACGTTCGTTTGAAAGCGACGCGATCCGTTGGGGCACCGTGACGAGGAACAGGAATCGTTGCTCCAACGAAAAAGTCAGTTTACGTAACGAGGTCGTGTCCAACGCGACCGATTTCCTCCTGCATCGGACCGATTTCTCGCCGATGACACTGTGACGAAACCAAGATCGACTGTCGCTATTACAGGGCATCGAAGCTTCGGGTGAACAGCAGAGATTTCGTAACCTGGGAATGAATCCATTGGTTACAGTTCTGCTCCTTAAATAGAGACTAAACGAAGTCCCCTGGTTTCGTAACGCGGTTATAGTTTGAAGAAAGCTAGAAAAGATACGATAAATATATACGTTAATCAGTATCGATTTCTCCGTAAATTTCTATGATTAGCGTCTAATTTTCTATCAGCTTCCGGTGTTACCGTGGCCAATTGACGATGGTTCGTTCAATCAAATTTACGTTTAGTACTACGAGGGAACGATTTGCCCGCTGTCGCGTCTTCTTCGATAAAACATACTGAAACTCCTTCGAAGGAAAAAATAAATTCTCTTCTCGTTTCTTTTTTTTTGTACGATAGACCGTAATTCCGGTAATTTATATCGCGTTACTTTTACTCGTGATTACTATCATTTTAATAATCGGTTATGGAACTTCCATAGGTATATATCGTAAGCACTCGCGGCCAATTATTATGTTGTAAAACTATTATATATTATATTTTAATTGTATTATTAGCTGGCGTAAGCTCCGCGTGCTAGCCGGTACTAGTTAGCGGACTGTTAATCAGCTCTTCTTACTCGAGCTCGCGAGCATGTACAGGGTGTTCGAAAAAGAAATCGTACTTGCGTCTGATCATGATTCATTCCGTACAGAAAACGATACGTTTAAATAAACAGGCGCTGTACAACTCGCTTACGCGGTACGATAGAGAACATAACGTAGAATGGATTTCTACTAACAGCTGTAATTAAACTTTTTTACATCAGAGTTAACGGTTCACCGTGTACACTGATAGAATGTTTGCTCTACGCATCGTGCGGTAAATTATGCGTGGCGCAGGCATCGGAGATTTTCCAGGCCGTTCGCTAGGGCAACGAATTCGCCGATCCGTCCTGCGGAAGTCCAATGAAAATCGGTCTCGCTTACCTGCCTCGTAACGACGGGAAACGTGGTAATTGCCCGCGGGCGCATCTGCATCGAGCTACCTGGATGTGTCTCATCGACAATCGAAAGCGTCTTCCCCGCGTTTAATCGAGCGGAATGAGACAGAACCGCTGCGACAACTCAGTCGGTGCCTTCGAAAGCGATTCCGCTCGATCGAGAAACGTCTTCATCGGTTGTCGGGGAAATTTCTCCTTCAGATAGACCAAGTAGAGGAGAGTATCTCTCGCAGACACTTCGATTAAAGTAATCAGAAATAATCTACTGGGTTTTCGAGGTATCTCGGTTACTCGTAATCTGCATGCTACAAGCTGAAGGAATCACTCCTATTGCTAAAGTAAATTCTAATCCCGATGCAAATTTTATTAGCCCGTTTATTAGGGCTGCGTGCTTTCCTTCCGCGCATAAATTTATCTGCCCATTTCCTGTTGCTTTTATTGCCCCTTCGTCGAATGTATTTTTCAACGTCGTTTTCAGCGACTAAACGCGAGGCTCTAACGATCCTCTCTTCTTCTTTTTTTCTTTACCCCCGACTAGACGAAGGAAAGACAGAGATCCCTTTGGTAAGATTCGTCTTAAATTATCGAACGATCGTACTTATTGTTACTTTTTTCGTTTCTTGGTTAATCAAGACATTTTTTACGATCAACGTGGCCACGCGTCGCGCCAACATAGTTACACGATACGGCTGATACGAGAATAACTCGCAGCTCTCTGTTTGAATCGTTGAACCCGAACAGAGGTAACAGTTACGCGCGAACTTACGGACGGATTTACGATTGCTGTAGTTATTCCAGTTTATCGACAACTCTGGACGTCGTTGGTGGTAATTTTCGCGTTTAATTCGTATTCGCGCGATCGTGAAGCGTTACTTGGAAAGAACAGCTCTCGTTCTTTTTCGCCCGATGGGGTACCGTTGCGCGGAATTCAGATGTAACTGCAGTGCTGTGTCAGGTGGAAGAGGCTTCGTTACGTATAACGTTTCAGAGTAGCCAGCTAGCTGGTAATCGCTCTCAATTATCGTAATCAGGTGTCTCGAGGTGATCTTGACGCTCGAAGTTCAGCTACTATCATCGCTGACGATTGCCAGGTGTTTCGTCACTTCCCCCGGTGTAATTAAACGAAGGGAGTGTAGGCGCTGCTTTCCTCAGTCCGGGTGTCATTGTCTCATAGACGAAGGGGCAGAGCGTCGCGTCGTTCTTTAAATAATTGCGAACGATCCCGAGTTCGCGTGTTCTTTCGAACAATGGCCGCCGCTCGAGAGAAGTTCGTCGTCTGGAAGCTCCTTTATCTGCCTTTCTTTCTTTTTTCTCTTTCGAACTGTGAAACGCGGCCATTTAACCTCTCTTCGCGCTCTCTATCTAAATTAGGTTGTACTGAGAAAAAAAAGAAAACTCGCCAAAGTTTCATTACTTCATTACACGTTTAAAGTCTCGGCAATCGTGATAGCTATATGCACAATAAATAACAAATCACGCTAAGGTGGCTGACCAATCACGACTGCGAATGAAGTAGACACCGTTGGCTCCAATTAGCAAAAGTTCGGGCCCAGTTACCGCGAAATTTCGATCTCTCTCGTTAAGCGAGCCAGTCGCATGTAGGTCGCGGCGCGTCGAGCCGCGAATTTACAGGTCGCGGCTGTATCGACGCGGCAGTATCAGCAAACCGGCCAGCCCAGAATTTTATGGTGGCCGTTATCGTGGTCCGCTCGGTTATTACCGTCGTCGCGGGGAGAATTGTAGACGAAGGCGTGCGCCGGCGGCATTGTCATTACGGGTTCAGGCCATTGTCGTCCGATATGATTAGAACTGAAACGACCAGGCGAGGGTGTCACGCGATACCCGACGGACACGTGTCGTTCTCGATCGCCGCTGCACACCGCGGAAAGGAAATGTTTTTCGTAATCGACTTGAGGCCAGGCGCTTCCTGATCGCTCTCGGGTTACAATGGGCGACGCGGGGGCACCGAGCGTTACGTGCACCCCTGTTACGAGAGATCGACGGTGGAAGTGCGAAAAAGTTATATACCTGCGTTCACTACGGGTTATCTTCGCTGGGGATATAAATTCAGGCACGGTCGTTCGATTTCGATAAGAGAGGCGCGTTGTTTAGAGGGGAGCGCGAGTTTCGACCAAGTAGAATGGAAATAGTGGTTTGCTGGAAGAAGTTAAGAAAGTAGCAGACTTATCTCTTGACACACATCGTAGGGGCAGGCGCAACTTGTTCTATCGATTAGCCGCGGTTTTAGTTCAGTGCAGTTGGTGAGCTGCTTGTCACACGTCCGGGCTTTTTCACGTTACTTGGATCAGTCGGATTAGTTGCATCGAGTAGCTCCGACTCTGGCGTCAACTTGATTCAGTCCTTTCCAACACTTACGCATGTAGATGCGTAGATTCACTCGAATCGTTTGCAACCAGCTCGAATTTTATCCACCTCGCACGAAGATCTGCTCCACTATTCACCAGTTCGCCTCGATACGCTCCGATCACCTGGAAGTCTCTCTAACTCGTCTCATCTCGTTTTTGCTCTATCCAAAAGTACATGGTTTTAATGGACGCGGTGGATAGTCACGGTTTTATACGACATCATCGTATTCAATTACGGACCATCAATCATTCGAGCGATAAACGTGTCCGGTCTTCATCTAGCGCTAAATACCATTATGCACGAAGTCTGAACGAAGAAGTAACATCGATTTCCCTATCGTTCTCCGCAACATCCACGCAGACATTCGCGTCTTAGCATTTCCTTCGTGATCCTGCTCGACCATACGTCTCGTACCGGGTTTACCAGCGCAGATAGCATCGTGTATCGGGATAAACTATTAATGGTAAACGGTAAATACGCCAGTAGGATGCCACGGGAGCAATTACTGGTGTGATGCATAATGAACATATGGATAACAACACTCTGTTTCTACGTGCAGAGGCCCCGTTGCATCTTTTCCACCAGGTTTTAATTGGGATCTGATAATCGACGACGGATTGCCCGGTTATTTAATCCCATTCGCGGGATGGTAATCGCGGATCGCTTCTAAATGTTGCGGTTCTATCATTGCTATTCACGGCGTGCTTTGCATGAAAATTAACCACGATTTCGCCGGCTGCCTTCCGATTTTTTCATGCATGTCCGAACACATTCACCAAATCGTATCGTTACCTTAACGCAGAACTTTTCCATCTTGCAAAATCCATTGTCCCGCTCTCGGTTGTTTTCGCAATGATGCGTTTTGAAGTAGCGACTCCATATTTTTACCATGATCAGCGTGATCCTTATAGATTTGAGGCGATATTTCTTCGAATGCGATAAAAGTGTCAGCTAAACATTAAGGTCTCGGAGGAATGAAAAAAAGTGTCGAGCGTTGTTCCCGATTTCACTCGTCGACGTCCATTTGACCGGAAGTTATCGTTCTCGTAGGATGCAAATAGAAAGCAGCCACTCGCGTATTTTCATTACAGCCCCCACCCGTTCATTCTCTACCGTTTAATCCGTCAAATTAACACGGTCAATTCCTCGCTGCGGCATTACCTCAGAACCCATAAAGAAACGCGTGTACCGCGGACACACGCCGGAAACACGTGCTTCTAAACTCTACCGGCAAATATACGACGACAGTGGTTACTTTCATTGCCGCGTGGAAGTAGTTGCGCGTATAATCCGCGAGAAAGAAATCTCGCAATTAAATAGTGTCTCGGTGGTAGACACGCTACGCTGCCTCGCGAAACGATCCGTCTGTCCGCCTAAAAAGCCGCACCGTTTCGTTCCTAGACGAAAATGGCCGACGAATCGAGCAGAGGAGGCGGACAAAATGGTGGCCAAAGTGAACACCGTCGAACCGTTCTTCCTCGAGCATTTTAGGCGCGTGCAACACGCGCTATCCATCGAACGGAGAACGCTTTAAAACCATCCATCGTGTTGCGGTCGGGATACGTACCTCTCTCTCCCTTTCTCTCTCTCTCTCTCTCTCTCTCTCTCTCACCTTCTACTCTGAGAGAAGAGGAAGAGAGACGCATCGTCGTGGCGAGCGCAAAACCGCATTATCACGTGCCACGTCTGCATGCTTTCTAGGGATTCAAAAACACCGCAGCCGAGGCCTATCCTTGATGATGAACGTCCGGCCAACGGGAAACCCTTTTTCTTCCTTGTTCGAGGAACCTTCGCCATATTTTTCTTCGACGTTCGCGGAACGACCGCTACCGTTGCCGAAGTCACGCATGCTATTAACCCCCGGGACGCTAACATGGCTTAGCGCAAGGCCTATCCAAGGGATCTTTTTCATACCCATTAGCTTGTATTTAGTTACTTTCCTTTTTCTGGTGTTTTGCGTTATTCCAAGGAATTAACAAAAATTATCCCATTCTCGATCGCTGTTGGTAATATGCATCAGTACCATCAGCATATTTAAGCTTCCGTCGTTAATAATTCATAAGAAGATTCGTTTTAAAACCACAACACCTCCAGCGGCTAAGGGAATCGGTTTTAGCAGCGCTCCTGTGCGAGAGCGGATGGATCTAGGAATTTGACGAGAGGATGATGCGTCGAATGGAATGCAGGCGAGCAGGATTTCGAGACAGATTTCGTTCTGTCCTCTTTTTGTCCCGGCACAGGATCGTCGTCCCCTTTTCATTGCCGTTCAATTCCAGTACCGTTAATTTCAAATCTGTCTATCCGTCCAGGGAGCAGCCAGTTTCTTTTGTGTTCGAATATTCCAAGCTCCGATGTCCCCTTATCCGTCGATCGTGAACGGTTTTGATCTCGTTCTGACGCCGCGATTCGGTCCGCCAGGTTGGAAATAAGTTACGCAACCGTTCGACACGAAACCGCCGCTTTCTCGACGAAACTTGGAATTCCTTCCTCCGTTTGTTCCGTTTTCATTCGAAAATCGGCCGCTCGGATCGGCTTTTGTTCCGAATCGATCTCCCACGACGCGCGCCAAGAACGATCGGTGGTTACTCCCGAGCTTGAATTCCTCCGTAATAAATTCTGTTTCGGTTCCCGGATCCTAGCTGGGCTCAGCGCTGGTCTTAATTAGAAATCCGTCTCTTACGAAACCGGAGTTCGATTCTATTTTTAACCGAACTTGCTCGCAACTTACCCCTAATTACCTCCGTATTTTAAAGAAACCTGGAGAGAAGAGGGAATCGATCACCTCGCATCCACGATTTCCAAGTCAAGCAACGACGCTCGATCAAAGCCGGGATACCACCACGAATCTATCGCGTGACTCAGCAAAGTTGCACTCCCCGGCAATTCTTCCCTCTCACCTTCTCTCCCCGCCTCCGTCATTTTTTTCGCTCGTTACAATCAATCCAAGCTCTGGCTCGCTAAAAAGCAATTAAGAGGAGGCGATCGCGACCCGCGAAGTAAAAGAACGCGCGCACGGCTCTTCGTAGCCGCCGCGTCGGTCGCGTAGCCAACAAACGTACGCGCGATCCCCCTGGCTGGTTGCACTCGACGTTCGCCAGACGGGCGCACACCGGGGAACTGACCGCGAGAAACGGGAACAGCCGGCTACGTGATGCCGCGGTGCACGAGCTTAAATATCGGCTAAGCGCCGGTGTGAACGACATAAAGGTGTTCACTGACCGAAACGCCGTGCGCGTCTATAAAGTCTCGTTCTTCCTGTCAGCGCGCGTTCCTGTACCTTTGTAATCTTACAATGGACGAACAAATTTAACCAACGTGTATACACGATCCTCGAGTTTCTAATTAGCGTTATCCTGGAAGACACGAATGCGCGAATACCTTTAAGCGAGCGTAAAACAGTCGAGCGCAAAGTCACCGGCGAGACACCAACTCCGACACCGATAATCGCTACTCGAAGCCATCCTACCACCCGTAGCAATCGATTTCCTGGGCTACCGAGCGCACAGCGAGCTCGACAATGCTCCTTGGTATTTCCATCGTCATTCTCGCGAGCATCGTCACCAGCGTTCCTTATCCGACGTTAATATCCGCGAGCTAGACGAGCCTCGCGACACGGAGAGGCGGCAGGCGGCTCGGTTCTCGCTTTCCAGCGCCGCGATTCAATTCAATCCGTGGAGGACGCGCGTCTAAAACGATAATGTCCGTGGGGGCTGCAAGAGAGTAGAGTTTCACTGCTCCGCTGGCCATCAGCCGGCCGCGCGCGTTACGTTCCTATGGAACGGGTGGATCGCGGAGTTGCATCTAATGACGTGCAACACGCGATCCACTTGGCAAGGTGCAGTCGCGACGGTCCATTGCACTCGCCGTGAAAAAATTCTAATTTGCGGCCAGCCGGCTAGCCTGGCTCTCGCCGGTGAGCGCGAGGTCGCTCTCGAAATTGTCTGCCCTTCGTTTTCCCCTTGAACTCGAGGTGCTGCGAGCCTCGCGAGCGATTCCAACGATTTCTAATCGCGAGTCGATTTTCTCTGGAAACAAAAGCATTTCGAATCTTGTCCAGGTTTTTTTCTGAACATTCCAAACGGTCGAGGGAATTTTTCGAACCGAGTTGCAGGGGATTCATTCATCGGTGGTACTGCATAGCGTGCAGCGCCGTCGGACGTGGTACTGAAAGATCTAGATAAACGTAATCGCTTAATCTACGGTAACGCGTAGGAACGAGTATCCGATAGGATTCCTTACCGGTTGCTCGGTATAATTTGCTGGTTCATTTAGGCTCGCCCGTCGCGTTAATTGAAGGCCTGCGGTACCGGGAAGGGTGGACCGGTTGCTCGCTACCGTGCGATTTCTTTTCGCGAGCCTCGCCGCGTTTTCTTGCCATGGAAATTTTTCCGCCTGCGCCGCTCGTTTCTATGAGAGTAACGCGCGTACCCGTCCGGTTGCGCACCGATACACGTTTTCCTGCATCCTTCCCATGAGTCGCGGTAGAGCACGCGGCGCGTCGAGCGGAGAGAGAGAGAGGGAGTTATCGAATTAATTGAAAACGCGACCGCGTGCGTCGTTTCACGCCGATCAATCGTGACAACCGAAAGTTCTTGTCCACGGCTGGCTCGAATTTCGTGGCCGTTTCCTCGCGCCAACCGAAGCGAGACCCCTCATATCCATTTTCACCTTTTCACCGTTCCGCTGGCCACTTTCTAGGCACAATGGAGCGCGTTTCAGCCGGTCGTGTTCGCCAGCAGTTTTCCTTACCGGCGACCCGTGTACGTTCGCGGCCGATCGATAGATCATTCCTGAGATCGAGCGGCGAGCCGCCGGTGATTAGAACTTATCCGACCCCGGCCACTCTGCACTTTTCGCCTCCAGGAACGGCTGGTACATGGAAATTTGCTTTCTATTTGTTTTATTCTCCGGTTCACGCGGAACGCGCGTCCTCGAGGTTCTTCCGCGGTGGAAGCGAGTTGGAGAAAAACTCTCCGCAACGACCGTGTAACATTTTTCAGCGAATTATTCTTATTCCGACTTCCTAGAAAACCTATTTGTAACGAGCATTAGTTCCTGGATTCTAAATCGTGACAAAACATACCGTAATCAATAATACTTTCTTCTGGCGATGGAGGAATTAGGGGTTCCAGATACGCGGGGGGGTTAATACGCTGAGAAATGATGATCCCAATTAAGAAAATGGAGGTGACCTTAATTCTTTTGCGCGAGGAGAAACTTGTTCGCCCATCGGAGATCGAACGGTTTCACACTCGGTTCGGTCACTGGTGCTCTCTATAAATGTTGCTCTATTAGAACGGCTGATTTACTGTTCATTCCGGATGGTTTTGGGGGAGGGACGGCGAGAGGTTCGCAGAAGAAAAGCGAAACGATCCAATTACGCAGAGCGTTGGTGAACGTGGCGTTTCCACGCGGCACCGCAGGCCAGTGTCACCAGACGTTTTAACAGCCAATTCCTTTGTGACCGAACGACACGGTGAGAATTTAGTTTCCATCGTCGAGGAGATGGATTCCTCGGCTCTTGGTTAAGCGTGGCGATTGCTTCGGCCATCGGACGTTTCTTACGCGTGGACCTTCCTCCCCGATACTAATTGCTCCGAGTGAATTCCAGCTGACCGCAGCTTCTTTCGGTCTTCACGGCTAATCGCGTCTTTCTTATCTTCTACGAGCAATTTCGCGCGCGTTCGATTGATTAACGGTACACGTCTCTCTAAGCGCGCGCGTGCAGCAGATCGGTATGCACCGTGTGCCAGGCGAATAGCCGATCGAAGGGGTTGAGCAACGATTAGGACGCGCGCCCGGTATTTCGATTGTTTCCAACTAATGGAAGTAATATTTTTGAAGCGGGGTAAATTGTTTCAAGGATACCGGATGCTCGTGATTTAGGCCGACTAATCGCGTTTCTCGCTGGCAATGCCCAACCAGGCCTAATATTGGCAAACGCTCGAATCGATAGACCTCCATCTTCGTAATTTCCTGAACGTCTGCAGTCCAACCCTCTCGTCTGCGGCTCGTCTGTCCCGTGCGGCCTCTTTTTTTTTTTAGTCGCGATCGAACGGTGCGTTTTACGGTTCCCTATCTGCATCATTGATTTTCCACGTCTCGTCGTCGATGAAAACTAGACGGAACTCGGAAGTTCCTCCGCGAGTACAACGCTCGAAACATTTTCAATTTCGCACGATTGCCAGCGTCGCACCGCACCCTGACCGACAAATTTCGCGGTCAACCAGTTCCCCCTGACCCGCGATATTTTCGACGTCGGAACCGCCGCCCATGACGGGCAAGAATGAGCTGGGCGCGGTGCATGTTCATCGACGAAATCATCATCATTACCGCGAGCACCCCCGCCCTTCCCTGTGTCCAGAGTGAACACAATAACGCGTCGCGAAACATAACCGGATGTTACTGCATCGGTCGCCTCATTGTCTCCGTGGGTGAAGCTTCAAGGCTGCTATCGAAGCATCTCTTCCTGCCTCGCGCTCTCAGAAACAGCTCGAGTCCACGCTTCCCTGGTTAACCCCATTTTGCGCCAGCCACGCGGAATTATCCCTCCCCCGCGTGCGTACCTCACTCTCGATACGATCGTGATATTTTCCGTGCTCTTCGAACGTTCTCGAAACTTCGAACTTCGTAACATTGTGTAGCGTATACTTCTGATCTCGAAGGAAAAAGAGAAAAGAGCACGCGAAAAGGGTGTAAATGTAGGTAGTTGTTACGGGTGAGCGTGGAGCGTGCTTAACTTAACGTAACCAGACGTAAGTCGTTCCCTAGGCGCTTTTGTTGCTCGATCATCGCTGATTGATACGCACAGGCCAGGAGTACAATGCCTAATAAATTGTCGCTCTTTCTGACGTGCGCCAGTGCCGGCTCTTTCATTTAATAGAAACCTATTTGCTGAATAGAGCCCGGGAATCGGATAGTAAGAAGGAAGTTTTCTTTCCTGACGGCGGTAAAAGGATACGTACGAGCCAGAGAGTCTATACAGGGTGGTCTGCAGGTTTAGAAAATCGCCAGACGTCTTAAATACAACGTTACACTTCACTTCGTACGACACTCCGTGAATAGAGACTTTCTTTCAACCGTGGATCGTGAGAAAATCAATGATCGATCGATTAATCGTCGAACGTAACTCGATTAATCGTAACACGGCGGACGCTCGAACTTCCGCGCTCAGCCATTCGGAGTAAAGATCGTTTTTTAAAGAACCCGCGCACGTGTTACTTTCGCGGGGATCGAGGACCGTTTCCCGCAGCCGGTTAAATCGCCGACAAAACGATGCGCGAACCGAGACGATCTTACCGCGAGTCCACCGTCTCCTTGTAAACGGTTTACCCGCGAATCTAATGAGACGTCCGCCGCCAGAAATTTACGATCCCGCTCGCCGCGTATCGCGCTTTCTCTTTATTTTATAATTATTTCGAAACGCGTCGCGGAAAATCGTAGCAGCGTCGAGCGGATCGTGGCTAACGCGTAAATGATCGATCGCCGACGAAAATCATCCCGGAAGCCGCGCGGTACCGCGCGAGCGCCTCCGTATTTCCCGTGCAATTTTTCCCTCGCGTTTTCAAATCGTGACGGGTGCCCGCCGATTTCTAACTCCATTTCCAGCTCCTGGTGCCTGCCGTTTTCATTCAATTAACTCGCTTTCGAATAATTCGACTCTTTCGTTCGGTTCTCTCGTTTCGTTTTACATCAGCGCTACGTTTTTGCAACTAGGAAGGCTTTAATCGTTCCCGTTTCCTTATTTTCCCTCCGCGGCCGTTTCGTAACGCGCACTTTGATATTTATTCCCGAAGATCGTGGTTACGTAATTCGCTGAATGTCTGGCTACAATCGACACGGTGGTCGGCGGTAGGAAAATTCGCGTTTCGTTAAAAGTGCGCGCGTCGGATCGGTTTACTCGCGCGGCGCAGGGGTTAAAATCGTAAAGTAACCGAGGGCACGTGACAATTTTGTCGTCACGTTCCCTGTGTCGTAGGAAAGCGTCCGGCTGGCTGTCTACCGCCGTGGTATTTTCGTAAGCTGTCGCGACTGGAAGAAGGAAAGCGAACGCACGATTTCTAACTTCCTGCAAGCGGCCAAACGGGGTACCGTTTGTCAAATGTCGACGCGTGCAACGTGGTGGATCGAGCACGGGCAGGTGCATCGATCGAATCCTAATGAATTTCAAACCGATCGCCGTCGATGTTCGTGCGCGTTCGGCCAAGGGTTGGGCATATCTTACCACGAATATTAAACCGTGAACGATACACGCAACGAATAATTATCGTAACCTGTTTATGGCTCTTCTTCGTCTAGCCTGCGCGATAAAATCGACCGTGTCTATACGTGCCATTAGCGAAAATTCTTGGAATCGTTCGTTTTTCTTATTTACCCGGATTCTCCTCGAGCGGTTTATTTTCTTAAAAGGCATGTTACTTGTTAGAGTTCATTAACTGCGATAAAGTCTCACTTATCGGGCTTTTAATTTACTCTGTATCGGTGAGTCATATTGGACGGTGTTCAATATTGATACGAGTATCGAAGTACGCGTACCCTCCTTCGGATTCTTATATCGTCCAGTCGTAATCATTGATCGAAGCCCCTTGTTTGCCATCGCAGTTTTCCACATCGCGTGTAAACGCGGTACAATTAGCTTACGATCGTTTACAGGTCGCATTCCCCAGCGGGATATCTTTGCGTGTGTAATTTAAAAAATATCGCGCTGATATCCTCCCACCACGTATAGATAGTTGTACGATGTATTTATCATAAGCATATAGTGTCGATATCCGTACGTGTACTGAAATTCTGACACGTGGCCCCGCTCGTTGCGGTCATGCGAAATGGACGGCGTAACGGTTCCCTCGATTTCGAGCACCGCCACTTCCGCCACGGTCCTCCGCTTCCGTCGTCGATCTTGTTACCTCTTCCTCGTTACCAGGGCGACCCATCAGCCTCGCGATTCGATGACACGCCGGTTGGCATCGAACGGAATTAACGCGCGCAGGCAAACGGTCGATGGGCCGTGTAACTCCCTGGTTTACGACGCATAATTTTCGAAAGAACGAACGGTTAAAATGAACGAAAAATACATCGAGGCATTCCAGCGGTAAAAAGGATGAAGTAAAAAGAACCTCGACGAGCGCAGAGTAAACTTATGGATTAACTGTTCGACTTGTTTCACGGACGTGCCGCAGACTGTTTGTCTTCGTTCTTATCATTACAGTGATAAGGTACCGCCGGCTGATACTTAATTGCATTCCCATATAAGTGATCTCGGTACTTTGTAATTGTCAGGGATCGCATTTCCTTTCGTTTTTATGGGCCTCGACCCGTGTACGAGGTACATCGGTCCCGTTCCCTTCGGTAGTAACAAGAAACTCGGTAGCAAAGGGTTGATGGAACATTACAGATTGCAAATTAGACTCGTCTTTACAGGAAACTTTCGAATTCTCCAAATAGCATCTCCCGTTCCACAGATTTAATTAGGGACGCGCGAACAAATCGAAGCACGTTACGTCAGAGATGTACCTTTAAATGCTCCGTGTTATTCGCGTCGCATGACCCGACTCGTCCTCGGGTGCACGCACACACACACACCCTGGCATTAATCCGCGGCGGCTTATTAGCTATTAAACGAGGTGTCGCAGTCAAGGCTCGGCTGACGAGCCGCTAACAAAACGCTCGTTAACGCGTCATTAAAAGACAGTCGCCGTGGGGTATCGCGCGCGATCGCGTTCGATCCTCCGCCGGAACACGCATCGCTCTCGATTACCCGAGTACCTCCGGTCGTCGTTATTTTCCACCGCTCGCCTCTCTCGCGGCCGCGGTTTCTCTCCCCGGGCATTCGAAGAGGCATCGAGCGTGCCAACGCGCGATTTACCGTCGCCGTTCGACGAAACGACGCTCCGCTTCGTCATTTCGTCACGGTGAATCTCGCGAGTAACGCCACGCCGCCGTGTCCATTAGCAAGCATTGTAACTGGACTTCCCATGAAACTGCTCGCCACCGTTCGCGCTGCTCGTCGCCTCTACGATCTTCCGGTATGCGATGGGCATTTAAAATCGCTCGACTGGCTGGATCGCCAGGGGCGTTGGGAAATACCACGAATATCATCGTTGGCTGTGTTATTCTTTTATTATACGATCAGCACTGGTCACATTTGAGGGTACGATGAGATTTGATAGAGGTAGTTTCAGACGTTATTTGGCGATGATTCGTAAATGGAATTCGACTCAGTGTTTGGTTGTCGAGAGAGTTAAGATCTAGCAGGAAGTTGGAACAATTGATAGAAAGTCCATTACCACGGTTCTTCCTTCACGGTTGACCGACGAGCGACCGCCTTGGCCTCGCCGCGGCGTTATAAATTTTAATTTACACCCTGCACCAGCTAATTACACAACAATGACACCAGCTAGACGACCCGTGACGCATGCTTCTCTCCGCGAAACCGGTCCCGCTCGTGATACACGCCATCGCCTCGCCTCCCCGGCACTCTAGATTAGGGCCCCGTGGCTCGATACCAGCCGTAAATTTCACCCGATGAACCCTCTGAACCTTTCGCGAGACCGATTACGGAGAAACACGCCATCGTGGACGCGTACAGAAGTCGCTAATGGAATCGATCCGGGGGGAGCCGGTAATTCGGGTCACCCGTTTTTGCACGAGGAGAACCTCGCCGCGTAACAGACGTGGATCGACCCCGTGGTGGCGTGGCCCGATTGCAATCGACGCGTTGTGTCCGCGAAGATTGAACCGTGATTGCTCTCCTCGATGCTCGCCCGCGATTCATGGACGCTGCTACCAGCTTCGCGACCATCTGCCGTAACGTCGAACGTTTCGAGCGCAGGAAATTCGTTTGTTCTCTCTTTTGCGGCTCGATAACATTTCCGTTGGAGAAATGCTCGTGTTTACTAGTAAAAAGCATCGGCTCGGGAAACGTCTAAACGCGATCGGCCAGTGAAAACGGCCTCGTTTTCGCGGCCATTACGCCACCCATGCAGCCTCTCGATCGGGCTAATATTCAATTTAGAATTTATTCGACCACGCGTCGAGGTGCAACGGACAGGAGAATCGAGTGGTTCGTTTCCGGTGGTCGTCGCTCACGTCCAGCCGCGACTAATGCATGATTTATCATCGATTTGTATCTCGTAACCGACTTCTTTGGCCGGTTTATGCAAATCGCGCGGATTTATCATCGATACGTAAGGCCAGGGTCGAGAGCGCAAACCAGACGCGGAAGAGTACCCATCGCGCGTGTCCCAGCGAATTTCTCGAAAGTCGTGAAAACGGTCGTTCCGTGACACGGTGTGGTCTACGGCTTTCCGAGTTTCCACACCTCGCGGGGATTTCTCCTTTTCGTCACGGGGGGCATCTAACTGGGACCACGTTCGACGTGTTTGCTCTTCCACGACGCTCGACGCGTGTCATCGCACGAGGACAATGACACGCATTGAACTCGCAATAGGGGGTCTCATTGGGCACTTGTCGAGTCGAAAACTTACATCGCCCCGCGGCCATTACGAATGACTAGGTGTACAGATCGTCGTTCTACCGATTATTTCTTATCTTGGTGAACGAAGTTCGCCCCAAAATCGCGAACTCTCCCGCGGTCGATTACGGACTTATGAAAATTCATGAGTCGGCGTTTCCTCCGCGCTGAAACTGCGCGCACGTGTTATCACCGATAAGCAACGGGATCGAAACACAGGCGGAGATTAATGAATCGCCCAGAGCGGACGGAGAGAAGGCCGGTCACTCTTTTTTTCCGGAGAACCATCGAAAGTAGCATAAATCATCCGGCGAGATCGCGACAGTCCGGGCGACGGAGTAACAAGAGAAAAACGCATCAAGCATGAATTATCCCTCCGTACACATTGATTCGCTCCACTGTACCTTGGAGTATAATTACAATCCAAAGACTCGATCGATTTCGTTAACATCGCGACCGTTGGCGGTTCATTGTCCAGCGAGTATCCCAGTGAAACGGAGAAACTTCGATCCCGCGCGTCTCTCGATACGTTCTCCATAATCGAACGCGTTCCAGGCGTCCTCCGCGTGGTTCGTTCGACCAGTTACCATACCAACCAACAACAAGAGTACCATCTCGGGCCAAATTTACATCACAAATCCGATTACCTCACGGTGCTCGCGTTACGCGCACCCGGAGCTGCGCTCTACGGTGCTCGTCTCCGATGGTGAGGGGTGTAATCGTAAAAATAAAGTATCGCGGGATGGCTCGCGAGGATCTAATGTTAGAACCACCGCGTATTTTAGCCTGAGCCGAGGGTATCGGTCTGCTCGTTTTTTGCCGGTAACGCTGCTCACCCTCTGTGTACATCGCTAGGCCGCGCGTCCGCTCAAAACGGAAACCGAGTGTGTAACCGCGTTTCGGTACCGTTTCACCGAGAACACGCTCCGCCCATCAAGAGCGCCCATTAAACGGCTGCTACGGACCGAAGTGTTGTATCGTGGAACGTGCTTTACACACCCGCGATCCACCCGCGTCGATGGGAGAATCGTTCTCCGGAAAACGTTCGGGGACGGCGGGAAACGCGGTCGCGTTTAAAAAGGTCGCTGGAGGAGGATTTCCGGGCTCGGCGAAAGAGCTTGTCCGGCTTTCTTGCGTCGAGAGGCTAGATTAGAACTCTTTCGAGACGGCACCAATTTGACGCGAACACCACTCGTTTCTTTATTTCCGCGGTGCGAATGCCGCGAATGGTAAACGAGGGGATGATGGTACTTATACACGCGCCATTAACGGAGTCTTTTTTTAAATTTTGAAAGCACCAACTAACCGTAACCCGATTTCTCTTTACATTAATTACATTGATTACAATATTTTATTGCGATCGGAGGAAGCGGAGTAAACTTAAAAGAGCGCGGATAGAGATAGGAATGTAACTTTCCAGTTACGCGTTACGAGGATAGATCTGCGGATGGAATTCAGAGAAAATTGAATTAAAAATTACTAAAATACCGGCGTAAAAAAAAAAAGAAACAAAAGAACAGAATGCGTATTACAAAAACAATCTTTCCACCGGAAGAATATAACACGCAGGAACCATTTAATTACCATTCTAACCGTGTAATCACAACCGCGTCAGACTCCTAATGCGCGCAGTAACGCGCGATAATGCGAACACTAATAACTGATAATCTCGAAGGAGCATTAAAGAAAGGAGAAATAAAGAAAGAAAAAATGGCGATGCTCATATATTTACCATTGCAAAACGTGTGCGATTGCGATTGAACGTCGGGCTCTCCATTATAAAACCCGCAAGAAACGGCATGAAGGATGGGACCGTGGCGCGTTTCACGGTGAGATCCAACGAATATGCTCGTTGGATTCAATGAGAGAGTTAGCCTTGGTATTCTTTATCGTCCAGCGGAAATAAGGTTGGCCACGCAAACGATCGGAGCACCGCGTACAGTAAACGCACGAGCGTATACGTGTATCCCGCCGCTCCTTAACGAAACGGCCAACCAGACACGCATAATCGTCCGTGAATAATGTTGTCTCTACAATTTGTCGCAAACCGGAGATACCTTAACAACCGACTCGATAATCGATCTTCCGCAGGATCTGGATCGCACGCCAGGACGATCGGTTTTCGTGAAAAAAGGGAAGGCTATCCCCCTTTTTTTTTTACGCAAAAGGAAACGTTGCGTCCCTGGTCCACGCACGTATCCGCAAATCAGCGCGCAATTAACGTCTCGCATACTTCTCTAATCTACGTTGCTCAACCACGAATCTTTACTTCGATCTAAGACACGCGATTATCGCGGAAATAATTGATAAGAATTTATTAGCGACCGGTTCCGATTAAGCCATCGAACTGGCCGGCGAACGAATCGGATTCCGTGGCTAATCTATAGTGCCGGCGAACGTTTAGCTGTTTTTAAAACGTCGTTGGTTCGGCTTATCGAGAAATGAAATGGTTGACTTTGATTATTTTGTAACAGCTTAAGATTTAACGTTATTTCCTTCGGCTATTCGATGTACGTTCCTAACATTGATTGAACCTTCCCCATTACTCTGTATTGTTCTGCCGCGTGGTAGCGGGCGTTTTTATCGGTGACTTTTATGTTTCAATTCGAACAAGATGATTCGACAACATTGTGCATTCAAAGGCGCGGTAGACAGCCTCGTAAAACTGAATACGTTAGGCCCGAGCGTTTCAGAATAAACGTCCCGAAGAGGACTTCAAAGTATATAGATGGCTTTCTCACCCCACGAGTACTCGTCCTAGATACGAGAACAAAGGGTGCTGACTCAGACACTACCTTCCCCTTGCTGTTCATATAGCGTAAACATCTTGCATACTGTAGCCTACGCTACGCTACTAACCGTGGTAGAAATCAGACCGCGGTACAAAGTGTACCAGAATTTTAACACTCCCCGCCAGTCGATCATTCGGATAATTAACGAATCCTCGATTGCGCAGACTAAATGCACGATGAAAGCCATTTGGCTTGCACCCTTTGCGCTTATTAACGTCGAGGCAGTACCCTAAAACGACTCGAACCGCCCTCGATAATTCGTCATCGGATAAACAGATATCCGTCCGCACTTCAGAGGCGTCGACTAAATTATTGGCCCGTGGCTTATCCCTTAAGCTCGGTTTCCAGTAACCCGATGCCTCCAGCCAGCGAACACGTTGAAAACCAGCGAGGGTGAGGGCGGACAATTTAATCAGTCGATTACTCGGAACGGCGTCGGGAGACCAGTCGAAAAACATCCCCTGTCGGTATTCCCCGTGAGCGTCAACCCTTTTCGGTGTCCCTTGGTTGACGAGTCGCGGAAGCCCTTAAAATTTCGCATCGATCGCGAGATCCGTCTCGTGTGCACCCATGTGCGATCCAACGGGGGGAGACGAAAGGATATCCGCGCAGACTTCACCCCTTGCAGACACCCTTGTTCTCGACGTTTCGCTCGCTTTTTTTTCTACCCTCCTCGCTTTCGTACCGTTTGAACGTCTCTAAAAATGAAATATTCCCGACTCCGTTATCTAATTCGAGGTAATTGTTTCGCGAATTGGTACAGAACGAGCGCGACGCGGCCTGGAAAGGGGCTGAGAGCCATCCGGCACGCGAGCTCGCAAAGAACCAACAGATATTTCTCTCCCTTAATCGCGGCTCACGCACCGCGAACTTTGCACGGTGCATTCTATACGGTATGGACGGTCCGCGAATGACAGTGTTTTCTCTGGCGTGCTCGCGTGTCACGTCGTATAACACGCGCGACAAGCGAGCGTGGCACCGTGCGTTTCGCGGCCGGTGTGTAATCGCGATCGAGACACGGTGAACGCCGGTTTTTGAGCTTCGTTGCTCGTTTAAATGGCGGTGCGTGACGCGGTGGAATTGGCGAATCGATGGAAGAATAACCGTCGGGATTTTTGAAAGTGGAATACCAGTTCTTCGCGAACGGACACTTTCTTGCGTCTCGTGGGCTAATGCACCGCGGCCTGTGGCTGCTTTCGTACGATTAATGCCACACCGTAGACGGTCGAGGATGTCGGTGATTTCGATGATTATCGTGCACGGTTTACCTACGATTGCTAGCGGCGAACGGTGTACGCTTGAGAAGCGTGGAATCTAGGTTCAAAAATGCTTGCGTCGACCGATGCGCACGGTAGGGAATTAATAAAGGATAGCGTCGGTACATCGTTGGATAATATCGATGTAATGCGGTGAATAAGTATTTCTTACATAGGCTTTCTGGTCTATTGAAACGCTGACATCTTAATACCTCACCTTCCCGCGTTTCTGTATAATTTATCAGTCCTCGGCCCGTTCCTACAAGCCCGGAAGCGTTCGGTTGACTTGGTGTCACCGAATCGTACGTCAGAGGCGTTTCATGAAAGCTACCTATTCATTATCCTATTCATCTTCCGCCGCTCTTCATTCGATAATTGAATACCTATCTTTGTACGCGGATTTACTTGTGCGTCTACCATCGTTGTCTACCCGTTTCCACTTGCTCCCACTGGTTTCTACTCGTTCCACCCCCTTCTACGTCTTCCTATACGCGGATTGACCGAAGCCTGCCAAGATCGGTTCGCTTCTACTCGCTTCTACTCTCGTCTACTCGGATTTCTCCGCGTCTACTCGCCTCCAGCCGCGTCTACTCGCACGCTGCCGCCTACGGCGGTGTCGAAACGCATCCCTAACGATCGATGCAGCCCTTGACGCCTGCGCCCGCGCTCCGCCGCCGCTTTTCTCTTCCATCCACCGCCTCTCCTCGTCGCTTCTCTTCTCCTCTCCGGTGATTATCTCCTGTATGCGCTCGGCCAGCGCACGTGCATCGGCGTGCACATGCAGCGGGAACGCGACGCTGCTGTCCTTCCGTGCTCTGTCAGCCAACAACCAACCCCCCTTTCCCCTCTTCATCCCTCTACGGCACTCCATCTCTCTCCAGCCATGTATTGATTGAGGTGAATGCACGACGCCGGCGTCGGCGTCGTCGGCCTTTCCACCGCGCCATCCCCTCCACCGCGCTCCAAGTGCATACAGCGTCCTGCGCCGGGATTAATCATCCCCCGCTGCTGCTGCCGGCATTGGGGTGGTGGTAGCGGTGAAACGGGATGACGGTAGCTCCCGCTGGACTCTACCATCGAGCAGACTGGGACAGCGATACGGGATGAAGGAAAGAGCGAGAGCGAGCAGTCGACGAAGCATCGAGACACGACCGTCGCTCTCTGGAAGAGCTTGCAGGACCGTGAAAGGAAGAAGGACGGAACGAGTTGGCGGAAAAGAGAGTCGAGAGAAACACGATCAAACGGGGATGAATGCAGAAAGAGAGAGACGGGTTACTTGCAGACGGAATCGGACTGAAAGAGCTTGCACAGGGTGAAACAGTAGAGGGCGGAAGGGGGGCGGGCGAGTAGTGGGAGGGAGACAGGCGATTCGTGCTACATAACACCGCGAGAGCGGCAGAGAGAGAGAGAGAGAATGGAAGAACGGTCGAGAGAAAGAGAGAGAGGCGGGAAGCACCGGTGGAGGAGGCATTATATACTGGCTGGATCCTCATTCGGCTGCCAGTTTCTCGGCTGTACGCGGCAACGAGTGTAGCCACGCTCACCGACGAACGACATTCGTGACCTTTGCCAATCCCGGGGAGGAATCGTTTTCGAGAGCCGGTCGAGCCATCAACACCAGGAGGGAGACGAACCCCCTTAGCTACTATTCTACGTCGAGTCGAGGACGTTCGAGCAACTTCTGGAGAGAGAAGCTCGTCGCCTGGGTCGACTTGTTTCTTTTTTTTTAAAACCCCTCTCGCCTGCCCTTTCGTCGTCTCTGCCGCGACATCGTAAGACGCGCCTGGGACTGTCAACCGTGCACACACGGCCGGGGGTGAGAGACACCTTGAGGAAAGGCGGACCAGAAGGCGCATCAGGAGAGAAGAGGGTGCATCGCGCGTGAGATCGATCTCCGAGGGAGCTTCAGGGAAAACGATGGCCACTTACGCGACCTACAGACACGTCGAGCTCGATAATGTTGGATACGGAAAGAAAAGGTAACGCCAAGGAGACTGTTTCTCTCGCCCGCCTTACCGCACTGCGGCTCTTCCACTCGCTCGACGCGTTCCGTCACCCCTTTCCATCGCTTTTCGCAACTCCCACGAACTTCCGCGTCCTTTAGAATAATGCTTACGAATTACGACGCGACTTTTTCTTTTTTTTTGTACACCGTCAGTGTCGATTCGGTGCTACGATGTTTTGACAGCCGCGGAAGATAGAGATTCTCGTTTTTGTCGATCAGATGAACGGAGTGTAGGTAGCGTGTCGATCGTAGCTAAGAAAAATTCGTTACTGGGGGGTTGGTTTGACATCTCGAGTACTTGGCGAACCGCGACTAGCATCCGATCGATTTGCATCTGGCGAGTCGACAGTCCTTGAATCTGGTGGCCACTTTGGAAACTGTGCTGTGCAGCGCTCTGGTCGCCATCGTCGCGAGTATCCTGGAAATACCAAGTTCAATGCCAGGAACGATCCTTCCCTCGCGAACGTTCTTTCTCTCGCCCTTCTTGCTCCCTCGCCTTTTTCTCCCCTTCTGCTCGAGACGATACTCGCTCTTATCTCGGGGCACGGTTCGCGATGCTTAATCTTCTCCCGAGATTATTCCACTTCGAACGACTTTCCCGTGTCTCCGCGCGTTGTGTCCGCGTTTCCTGTTCGCCGCCAGATACGCGCTTTAGAGAGCACAGGACCGTTTACAACACAAAGAGGATAAACAACTGTTACACGCCGGTACTCGCGGGCAAAGTGCTTTATCTGTGGAATTACTTAAGTGGTTTCCCCCGTGATAAATATTGCCGGGGGCTCTTCCCAGGAAGTCGCACATCCTCCCGGTGGAATTTTCTAATTGCTAGCCGCAAGCACGGCAACCGACTGGTAATGCTCCTAAACGATCGGTAGGAAACACTCGATATTTACCGTATTTACGTTCGACTAATTAATACGGCTATTCCTTACGCTTTACCGGTCAACCGGTCCCTACTCGAGACACGATAATGCGAGGGTTCTGAAAGTTTTTCGTGGATGGTACTAAAGTGAGGATACAAATTTATAAACCGATGTATCGTATCGTATGATAGAGTCGAAACTTGTAATTGGGAAGAACAGAGCTGGATGTGATTTATTCTAGAAACTTTAGAACCTGAGTAATGCCTGAGTGGCTTGGGATTAGGAAAAAAGCTGGCCAATGAAAGGAGCGTGTCGTTACCGGACAAATGTCTAGAATGCGCCGAAATAGAGGAACGGAGCGGAACACAGTCAAGTTTAGAAAGCGTGACTGCTACCCCACACTCTATACGTGTCCCTATTCAACGTCTGAAACGCCGTGGAAAAGATTTACCGTCTAATTACTTAAATCATTTTTCTCTTTACGCTTTTTGCGGGCTCCCGTGGAAAACCCGTGTCCGTTTCGACGTTAATTGATTCGCGAAGACTATTCCCAGCTATTAACGCGGGTCTCGCAATCACGGCCCCCCGCTTCCCGTCCCGATGCCTCGCGCAAACGCTAAAATGTTAGGAAAAATCGGCGGCGAAAGATTTGTGTGATTAAGCTTCGTTTAGAACGTGGTCAACGCCCTCGAATAACTGTCGTGGACGACCATAATTACACGGATGTCACCTCCGACGACTGGGCCCGCGTTTAATTGCCGCTGTCTTGATTTTTTCGCTGTACCTATCGTCCACGAACGCTTCATGGACGCCCACCGTCTATCTTCCAGCTAAGTGAAATCCTTGGAGGAGGTGTTAACCGTTTAGTTGAAACTCCGCGATTAATTCCCTTCGTCAATTTTAACGTGGAAAAATTGAATTGTTCGAAGCATTTCTGCGGTTATTGTTCTCCTACGCCATAGGTACACGCTTACAGAATTAATCGTGTTTAGAAGTGGAACAATGCGCAGTGTCGGAGCAGCACTTGAAACGTGCCGGTTTTTATTTCCAAGGCAGTAGTGCACCCATTAGTTGCCTCTCGAATCTAATACTCGGTTATACCGTGGATTGAGATGATACAGATTTCACTTTGGGGAGGATTCTATGTACGATCGAAACGTGACGAGGGTTCTTGAGAAAAGAAGCTTCTGGATTTCTCAGGGAGATCCTGTTATTCGTATCCAAGTAGATTCTTTGCCTATCGGTAACTCTCGACCAGTACGAGTGTAGGATAATGGGCCTGTTACAAAATGGTTGATTATCGGTATCTAAAATTCTCGTCGAACTTTCACCTGACGTGGACGTGAATTTTCCGGATTGAACCTGTCTGGAAACTTCCCCACTTAGCTCGGATCGTCGAAGCAGAGATAACATAATGGAACGGCATCTCTCGGTCGTTATAGTCCACAGTAGGCTAATGATCCCTAACAATCTCGATTTTATCATTAATCAACTCTAATAACCCCAAACAAAACAGATCGCACTATTGTACACCCGATAATCAAGAGTGCAATCAACTCTCCAGCGGCTCTAATCGTCTCTATAATCCTAAACCGGGTCGCGAGGAGTCGTTCGATGATTTCGAAGGCATTACGGAGAGAAGAAAGGAGATGAGGGCGAGGAGTAGCTCGATCGGCTCCAGAGCTCCGTACGAAAAGCACCGTGGACGTTCTCCCAGCACCTCGGCACCTGTAAATCGAGACAATGGGGTGCAAAGTCACGACACGGAGTCTCGAGGCACTCGGTTATCGTCCCGATCGGATCTGTGGCATCGAGATTGATGCTTATCCACCACGGCCCCGTGGACGAGCGTTCGTTGCGTGCTTTCCCATGCGATGCACCCGTTACAATGCTTGCTCTTATACCAAGCCCCGTACAGTACGGTCTTTGTCCACGAGTGATAAACAAGCCCATCTTCAACGCTCGTCGCGAGAGCCTCCTCTCCGTTCGTCATCTTTGGAACCTGTTCCTGAGGATGACACGGGATTACTTGAGAAACCACAGACTACGAACACGGTGTCCCGTGGTACCGGTCGTTGTTTCGTCCGCGATTCCCTCGAATCCGTCGCTCACTTTTTCCATCGCTCGCAGCGTTACAGCGTTTTCGATCGATCCTTGGAACACTTCTAAGGCGACTTGGTCCGCGAACTTCTCTTTGTACGTAGTTCGAAAGTAACACAGTGTCGCGGATCCATTCTTTCCTCCTCGAGACTCTCTCCGAGTCCAGCCAGCCGAGGTGTTACGCAAACGTAGGTGCGCGTAACACTTGGAGTATCTTTGCACCCACTTCGCGGCTCTTTGTTACCGGCAATTGTTGTCTCGCGTCGCTGATTTAGCGGTAACAGGAGAACGAACAGATATGCGATGAAGTCGAACGCTGACTGATTGATACTCGGTGCACGGTTAGCTGGGAATTTTTCGCCACGACGAGGAGATCGTTGTTGGCCTAGTTGAGAATTCGTACGTGCGGGAGATTGCTCGGTCTTGACCTGAACGGATCGAGCTTAAACTGTTTGGGACAACTGCCAGTTGGAGAATCGCTGGGCGAGCGAGGCCATTGCCAATTCTGATCGGTTATTGTCGGTACGAGTCGCATTAGCTGTTTCGAGATTGATTGGGACGCTGTTGAGAAGTAGGCGAAAAGCGTGGACCGAGGAGTCCAAGGATATTCCTGTTACCGATATTTTCCAGCGCTAACAGATGTTAGTGTCGAATGAGGACTTTGTACGCGGAGTGGAATTTAATTTGGAAGATAAATTGTGGGATCCAATTAGCGAGGGTTACCTAATGAGCTGATATACATTCCTTTAGGGACTTCCACGTTGGAGTATTCAGAGTAGGGTGCGGATGACTTTAATCCTGAATTATTCGCGTTTGGACCCTAAAATGATAAGCGCGGTGATACGTGTCCATCTGGTTTTTAGACTGTCTGGATAAAAGGTGGCGTCTTTATCTAATTGACGAGAGGATAATTGATAGGTGGTTCGCACGAATGAGTCAGAGGGCGAGGAACCGTGGGCCAATGTCAGTTTCATTCGAACGGGTCCCTTAAGCGGCCGGATCTAATTCCGAAACAATTATCAATCGACGATTAACCTTCCTTAACGACTCTTTACCTAACGAGGATAATGAGGTATCGCAGTTTAAACGTCGCGTAGGTGGGACGTACGTTTTTTCCTCGGCTCTCGTGTCCGGTCCTCCTACTTGTCTTTACTCGAAACGTCGAAACAAACTGCGAAACGCGACGCACCGAGCGAATCAGAATTGTTAATTGCTAGCATCAGACATGCATTCGATGGATGCTAATGAGCAAATATTCCTGGTATCGTGGAAGTTTCTGTTTTCATCGCTTCTGACTTCCACTTAGCCACGTCGGGTATCAGGCTCGAGTGGGGAGCAATCCAATTAGCTAATTCCCCTTTTTCTACTGCGAAAATTCTGGCGCTGCAGCCTTGCATACCGTCACGCTTCAAGTCTCTCTCGCAGACATTTCGCGAACGGTTCTAGCAAACGTACCGATCGAATTTTCATTACTAAGTAAAACAACTTCCATCGTGGATCGCGGTTACCGTTGAACCGGCGCGAGGGCAAAGATCTTCGAGTTCCACGGCGATCGTTTTCCACCGACTCCATCGAACGGACCGGAACACGATCGACGTCGTGTATATCCACGTGGATCGAAGTGTAACGGAGAATCGTCATTTTTTTTCCTACTTCTTTCTCCGTCCACTTCCTCCGCCGTGATGGCGCACCACGTGTAAAACGAGTCGGGGCTCCACGTGGATCGAAACGTATCGCGTTACGACGAACAAGCCGCTCTTTCCGGATCTGTCCGCATGGGGTTAGTCACCCCCCATTGTCCACTGGACACGAAAGGGTAGACACTCGCTGGGTGCCTCCGTCTGCGCCCACCTCCGCACTCGCGGCTTCCCCTTCGCGAACCCGTTGGCTTTTGTGGATAGCCATCCTCGGGGCTTCCTTGGAGAAACGGCGGATTTTGCGAACGCGTGATGCATCGAAGCCCCGTCAGGTCGAGTTCTGGACCTTGCTGCCCATTTCGAGCGGTGCTTTCATTTTCGTGCGATGTTTCAATTCATTACACTATCTGAAAATCGTATCGCGACACGATAATGCGATACTTAATGAGTCGATTTACTCTGTACACGTTGCCAGAGTAATTTACGATCGCATGCTGATGATCAGCTGAAGGTTTGACGAATGACTCATAGTTAACGACGCAGTCGAAAACGGAAACTGCCATTAGATAAAGTAAATTAATTCCGCGATTACTCAGCCGTCGAAAAATGTCCAATCTCGAGGATGCGATTAAATTGAAATAAGAGCGGAGGATTCCAATGTGAAAGCTACGCGCGTCGCGAAACCGACGAGACGGTGAGCCAAGGGGAAAGAAAACCGAAGTTGCCCTCGCGGCGTTGGCACGGCCATGGCTGTATCCACCTACACCTCGATCTCTTTATTTATAACTGCCGCTTCTACAGAGCATTGACTCTATCTGTCTCTTTGTGCACGGTGATAAGGCTCGCCACGCGAAAGGCTGGTAGTCGATCGATCGCGGTGTGCACCTTCGCCCGATAATCATCGCCGCCTATCTCTTTTGTGTACGCGACCGTGTTCTCCGGCGGCGTTCGCTCGATAACTCATACTTTGTTCCACGGCGCTTCCTGTGCATTATTCAGGGCCACGGAACGTGAACTTCGAGCCTCCAGCTGAATAGTTTCGCAGGGAAACGCGATATCCGCGCTAGCCTCGTGGCGGATCGTTGCTGACTTTTCCCGACTGGACGCGGTCTCGACCGAATTTCCCCAACTTTCCTCTCTCTAGCAAGTTCATCGAAAGACACCCGAGTAACGTCCATAATCTTCCATCAGGAAATCGTTTCTCGACAAGCGAAGATCTATTGAAATAAACGACGGTGGAATAAATTTTGATAGCTGCTCGTTGCACGGCTGATTATCCGCTTGTTAAGCCGCGACTGGCCAAACAAGCGACCAAGAACGGCGAGGAGAGGTCGAGACGAGGGGTTAAACCGACGATTTCACCGGAACCGAATAAGTCGATCGATTACGTCGCTGAATCCGACTGGCGGAGGCGTAATTGGCCAATTAGTTAATTTCGCGTAAACTTCGTCTATTACTTAGTCCACGTTATCCGTTGCATAAACGGGCGTCGACCTTTTTTTTTTCCACCCGGATGATCCGGCATCCTTATATAGGCGCCTCGATCCAAGATTGGTCGCGAACGATTCACCCGTGCCCTCTTCGTCCGCGCCTCTTCCATACGTGGCAATTAATCCATTAGGGGAGCAGATCGTATGCGAGTCGGAGTTATGGTAAATCACGGCGAAAACGGATTTACGTCCCGATTATCGATCGCGTTCCGTCTGATTGATAGGACCGTTTCTCTCGCCCGACAGAATCGTGCATTTCGATCGACGAATCGCCGTCCGAGTAATTCAAATGATCCACTTAGACTTGCCGATTCGCCGCATTTGCATCGATCGCGGCTACCGGCTGTATATGGCGAGCGTGCCGCGTCCCGTGGATGTCGCAAACTTCTCTCTTGTCAATTGTGACGTTGACGATGTTATTTTTGCGCAACAATGGCTCACGCGGAGTGTTGTTACACCGACGATGATGGTACCCGTTCATTTTCACTCGGCGTTTCGTTGAGCAACTCATCCGATACCGTTCTTTTACGCCGTCTTTTGCCAGTGGACGTTCGAATTTCTTGGCCTCGCGATTTTTATCGCATTTTTTCAAACTTCGATTAGGTCGGACGACAAAAAATTGGCGCTCTTCGGAGCGAGCCTAGCGTGGCCGATAACTTGGCAAAGTTGTACGCTCGAATTTTTCTTCTGTTTCCTTGTAATTTGATTTCCCTCGAGAAATTTCAAGTATACGTCGTGTAGAATTTATTATGGCGCTATAAATGTTACACCGTATCGTGTAAGGGGAATTAAGTAACAAGTATTTATAACAGGCTTAATGCTCGGCGTTCTTATCTATATATTCTAGCCGCTCCACACGAATACACGCGGTCGTAACTTGACCACTTCAACCGAATATAGTTGCACGGTCTAATTCAGTTGCTCCGTTACTGGTCACCTTATCTGTTCGCCATGACTCGTTATTATATACAAGAAACATATATATTCGCCTTACGGATTTTTCTGCCCCCGCGGAATGATTGAACGATAGAGAACACGTGAGCACAGGCCTAAATGTTTATCGTTTAGCCGACATCTGACGGTGCGCTAATCCCACATGAAACGTTCCAAATTGCTCCATTAAAGTGTCCAGCCGCATCTGGTCGAACAACTCGGGCTCGCGTGGACCGTTCGCGATGAAACAGGAAGCCGTCGGAGTCTTCAGCGTCCCGCTAATCGACCGGACTAATCAAGCCCAAGGTATCTTGTTCGTAGGTACGATAAAAATCGATCGTCCCTAGTTGAATCCGTGCTAATGATCCCTCAGCGTCGATTAGAATCGTCGATTAAGATTAGATTCGAATGGTTACGCGTCGATTCCGAGTCCCGGGCGTCCCGAGCGTCCCGAGCCGGGAACGTGACGACGCGTTTAGAGATTCACACGTGCCAGTTTCATGCAGTCGGCCGACACGAATAATTACGCTCGTGACTCGTGTTTATTACGCAACGCGTGCTTGTCGGAACAATCGAACGCGGCCCGTGAAAGCCCCGATAGTTGGGAACGGGACGATTAACTCATTATCATCGCCAGCTGAAGCGCGATATACGGCCCGCGAACGGAAATAGCGTCTGGCTATCGAGAGGAAGTCATCCGTTCTCTGGAAATAGAAATCTCGGATCGAGCTCGATTACGAATTGAATCTTGGCTTCTTTCGGATGGAATTTAATTAATGGAATTCTCGTCGTTTCGAGAGTCGGCTTTAGAGCGTTTCTCGAGAAGGAAATGGCGATTATTTCCATAGGCGATGGAATTATTGAACGCCAAACGCAGGAACTGCGATTCTCCTTGCTCGGGGGAGGGACTTTTTCGGCTGGTAACGTATGGAACGTAATTTATTTCCTGCCGCGGCGCGTTCGCGGTATCGAAGAAACCTAAACCTACTCGTAATTTCTACGTCCGATACGTAAGCTTCCTCTCGTATCCGACTGTCTGACGCCAACGCAGGCGTGTGTACGCTATTAGGAATTGAATCCAGAGGCGTCTGGCGGATCGAAGTGGCTGCGTGTTCAGCTAATCGCGCGAGCCAGCTCGATGGAACTTCCTGAATCGATCTGAAAAATCGGGAGCCTCCTAATTGAAACGAATCGAACAGGACGTGGGCAAGCACCGGTTCGAACCGTGGGGCTTAGCCTGCTGTCTGCCAGGCCTCGTGATGTATGACCGTATGGTTGAAAGGTGGAGAAGAAGAAGAAGGATGTTCGCTTGGGAAGAGGCGAGACCTCGGTCTAAATTACCCTTGATTCGAAGGGGTTTCCACTTCCTCCTTCGATGACACGTTTTAGCGACGTTCCGAGATATCTGTCGCGTCAAGATGAGCGCGTGGGTTGCGCCCGCGGAGTCTTGTTACTTCGCGAAGGGAAATTATTGCTCAAGTTAGGAGACTTCAGTCATCGAGTAAATTGACACCGAAACGGGGAAAGGTGTTCGTCGTACACTGGGGTTACGTTTACCCGATGTAATCGACGAGGAGGAATGGGTTCGTTGCTCGCGTCCTGGCAAGTTGATCGTGAAATCAGGCAATTCAGCCGAGGAACGATCAACGCGAGGGGCGAGCGCGTTTCAATATTCAAGAAACTCCCACGGGTAGGAAGATAATGGAAGCGAACGATCATCGCGCTTACCGACCCCGACGATTATCTTCCCGGTCACACCATCCACCCCCCGGTATCGGTCCCTGAAAGCTTCGGATGCGCACGGGACCAACGCGGCGACAGGAAGAGGCCGCCGCGCCGTGGCAAATATTTAGCGAAACGCGAAATCGAGGAAGCGTTAGCGTGCCACGAAAGACCCGCCCGGTGTAATTAAACGGGCGAACAATGACCATTGTCCGAAACGCGATAAAGATTGGCCACAATGCCGCTCCTTGTTACCGACATCCTCGATATCCGGGACCTCACACGGAGTTGCCAGCAGCAAAGACGAGTACTCGAGCGTGACTCCTTATTGCCGCTGCGCCCAAAGAAACGATCCATTTACGCGCGAGCACCCCGGCCTCTACGCCATTTCGATCCTCTTATCTTCCGCGTTGCTGGCCTTTTCCCCGATCCAGGTCTCCGTTCGAACGTCCGTTTTTTCTACCGACGATCGGGTCGCGGAATTATTCCGAGTTCGCCAATAATCGCGCGCCTCTTTTCCTCGTCTTCGAGGAAAAAAGAAGAAAAGAAACGATAGTGCCGTGCCGTTTGGGTATCGGTCGCGCAGAAACCGTGCTTGTACCCAGCGATAAGGGTTGATGCGGCGAGTAATGGTACGAATCGAAGCTCGATGTTCAAAGTTTAAGAGCAGAGTAACGGCCAGCGATAATATCGTGCCGCGAAATGGAGGATCATGGTACGGCTGGCATTTTTCACCGCATAATTTCGATCGGGACGCCAGGAAACAGGATAATGCGCCATTCCGGGGTAGGATAACATCCTACGCTATGAGAACGTGATATTCGAGACCAGTGGTGACCTACATTACCGAGCTACTTTTCGGCTGTTTCATTATTTGTCGTTTATCATTCGTCCGCGTATCGAGCATTCATTTTTTTAAGAAGCATTCGCGTCGCGTGATACCCGGGACCAATCGATCCTGATGGGATACTTTTATTCAACGATCCCTCCGAACCGGATATACCGTGACACGAGGGCGTCGAATGCCGGAGGGTGATATCGCGGGAGATGGCACCGACTTCCTCCCTTTTTCTTCGTAAATTCCGTGCCAGTCACTGGTAGGGATTCGATTATGCTCGAAGAAATTTAACGTCCGACAGATTTCCTATAGTTGTTACTTTCACGTCCTGGTTTCATCGAATTACGAGAGGGAACAAAATTGTCAGGAATGCCATTTAATGGTACGTAACCCTTTTATTCAGGCCTAAATACCGGCGGAACGTTTACTCTTCTCCAAGCAAAGTACACGGTAATAAGAATAATTTCTGGGACGAAGCACTCTCGCCCACGCAGCCTCGTTTTATGTCACGTCGAATATTACGCATATACTCCCGAGCTTTAATTCCGTTCATCCGACTTTACGGCTCATAGAGCAGATAATGGACCATGCGTCCTATTTTCTAGATTCCTCTGATTACGTCGGACGTGAGACGTTCAGCGGGATGATCGACGATCACCCACAAGCGTTACCATTCGTTCCGTCATCCGTTCCGTTGCGACATTGTCCACGATCGTCCTAATCTCGCCGATCGATCACAGGAAGAGAGGCTCCAAAAACTGTAAAACTCGAAGACGAATCGCTTCGAGATCGTCGCTCGTACCGTTGCGTCGAATAAAAAGGACTCGTTGCGTAGACAAGAATTTCCTCCTTAACGACGTTCACCAGGCATTAACATAGTTCGCCGCGCGAGCACGTCGAGTCATTGCAGCGACTGATTATTATTTTTCGAAAGCGTCCTGGTCCACTTTTCGCGCGATTTCTTCAGGAACTTCTTATTCGTCGCTCGCGATCATTTAGCTCCTCCGCTAACGCGAGGATATCGAGGTTTCACAATAAAATCGGGGGAAAAGTGGAGTTGAATGACTTCCTAGAAATTGAATGACTCCGTAGAATTGTCGCGCTCAGAGGAGAGAGGGGGAGGAGAGAGAGAGTAATTTGTTCTCTGGTTTTTGTCCCGATCGTTTGTCCAGAAGAGTGTTGGAGACTAAGTAAGGGTAGAGTCTACGAAGCAAACTGTTATTTATCGATTTAACGTCGCCCATAGACGTTAAAACGCCGCGGTGCTTCCCGATAATCGCAGATGCGCCAATGGACGCGTAAAACAGGTTGACCGTCTTTATTATTTAAGTAGACGGGGTAGTGCAGCCGTGGCGTCGAAAAGAAGACGCAGAGGCGTCGGCCGTATGTCATCCAGCATATTTCCCGGCGCACCCATCCTGTCCCCTCCAGGATTCCTTGCTTCCTACGGCCGATTGATTATCCTCGTTATTTGCTCTCCCGTGTCTCTCGTGGTTTCGTCGAACGTGTGGGCTACGACCATAGAGAACGGTGGAAGGTGTTGGACGCTGTCTGTTCAATGACCAGACGCGACGTCATCGAGGAAGACCCAGAAGCTGCTCCGTCTTCCACTTCTTTAGACAGAGTCCTTTTAGTCACGAAATTTCCAGTAATAACTCATCATTCGAGGTTGTAAACTGGCCTCGTTTCTTCTTTTCTTTTTTGCTTTTTTGTTTAATTTTTTTATCACGTATCTTCTGCTCAGGGAATTCGAGATGGTGATTTATGAGTTTCCACCGAGCTACTCGAACAATCATTCCATTTACGACCGCGAATTCGTGCGCGGTAACAGTAACATTTGCCTTCGGCTGAAGGCACCGGTATAAATAGGTTGTCGGTGGAATATCTGTTTCACTTTTTCGACACGGTACGAGGAATCGTTCGGCGCAGCTTGCGCTCCCTGTCACAGAAATGATTTAGGCCTGAAACGAATTAACCGCCAATTAAAGAGGAATTTTTGTATCGCGAGGCAGGCTGCTGGGTTCCACGGCTCGTTGGTAATTGGCGCGTTTTCAGCGGCTGTGACAATCGATGTAGAAAAAAATCCAGCCTGGGAACGGGGCACCGTAATTGGTCAATTAGATCGGTTTAATAATTGGACGAATTATGCGCCCCTCGCGGCGAGTTTTGAGCGCGAAACGGAGCGTGAACGAGGCTTGTAACCCGCGCCACGGCACGGCTGACGGTGCGTATTGCTCGCCGAGATGTAGAGCTTCCTCGTCGAAGGAACGAACGTTTCCATCAAACCGCGTCGGACGTTCAATTATCCGAGACACCGTAACGAGGAAGCGTTGATTTATCGGCGAGCCGATGAAATGTGCGCTATGATACCCCTCGCGAGTCTTCGAGGAACGACGAACGGCCGGAGGTGGGAGCCCGGCGAGGGACCCGACGGTGTTGCGTCGTTAATTAGACTGGAACGATTATTCGATAGATCGCGAGTTAACGACTTCTTGCCGGGCGATACGACGAGCCATTCGACACGGCCGATAGAGCAACGTAATGCGTTTCAGAAGAATGTTAATTGAACGTAATTAGAAAATATATCCGCGCGGGATGCGTGTTTACGATGGACTTCGCCTCTGGGCTTTCGATGATTGGAAAAAGAAATGAAAAAGCGTGTACACGTACATTGTTGTACGTACCATCGGTTCCTTATGGAGTGGCGGTGAGAGGGGACGGTTCAACGTTAGCCGTTTTAAATGGCCACCGGTAATGGTACGAGCGTTTCGCTTATGCTAAACGAGGAAATGAAATCACGCAGTTTTCCCGTGACCAACGCATAGAATACAATAGCTCCGAGTCCAAACAAGACCAAGCGAAGTTTGTAATAAACTGTAAGACGTTATGACTCACTCCAATAATACCGCTGTATCGACCGCGCCTGTAGCTCATCATTTATAAACACTGGACGATAAAACATACGCGGGAACTAAACGATCCGCATAGAAACTGGATTAATACCGGTTACTGTATCAAGACATCAATCGGAGCATTAATCAACAGGATATTCTTCATCCTGACTGAATCGATCAAGATCCATCGCGAGCTGATAAGCCAGATACCGGGGCGGTCCGCGATCCGATCGATTCTCTGGCGAGCGAGCTCGAAACCAATCTCCCCCCCTGAGGAAAGTAAAAAATAAAAAAAATACCCAGAGAGAGTCACGCACGAACGGTTCCTTCGTTAATTGAGCCGTTCTGCTAATGAAGCTGGTTCTTCAAAACTGTGCTCCCCCACGGTTCGCCCGGGAAGAAAGAATGGATTCCGTGCCTTTTAATTGCTCGTCCCGCTCCCCCTCCTGTTTCTCTCGTATTTTTTTTCTGCCCCGTTGCTCCTCTCTCCTCCAACGTTCTCCGCGCGCCCCCGTCTGCGCTCGACCACGCAGCGAGCACGCGACAAAGCGCGTGCCACGCATCAAGCCGAGAGACGCGCGACCCTCGTTACGTAGAAATCAGCGCAGATTTATCGAGCAAATTGGATCGAGTCTTTCCCGTCGTGGGGGCCGGACGCCGCCCGGGGACAATGGTTCTCAACCCTTTCGACTCGGCCTCGGAAGTGGTCGACGATGAAAGAACCATTCGCAGGGTGGATAGAATAGTGGGCGGACGGTAGGGGTTTGTTCGGGGAAAAATCGACGCGTTTCGCATATTGTGCGACGAGATTAGGATTACGAGTTACGACGAGGGGGTCGAAGGACTCGACGAGCCCTTTTATCGACTGCTCGCACGCACCGAAAAAGTCAAGCGGTCTCTCGACAGCTAACACTGGAGGCAAGAGGCCGCCGGTGATATTGTAGCGGCATCGATCGTGATTCATGGTAGAACAAAGAAAGTTTAACACCGTTTTATTGTTCCATTGTTCCAGGGTGTTGAAACCCCCTGGTGGCGGAAGCAGCGACATTTTCGGCGCGGCGCCCGAAGAGACCAGCCCCCGCCGCGTGAAGAACCACAACCAGTCGCAGCTGGGCTCTGCGTTGTTCGGCGATACACCCAACAGCAACGAAACGCCGCGCAACAAGCCCGGTAATGATTCATACAATCGCCTGTTTGGCCCTCCCGATGCCCCACCCACCACCCCAAACGCGAAAAATCACATGCGCAGCAATATATCCCTCAGCGGGGATTCAACGTCCTCAACGGTGTCGTCCGGGGCCGCGACATCGCCCGCGAAGAGCACCGCCAGCTCGGACTCGATCGCGGGCGTGATCAACGGATACGCGGCCAGCAATGGCAACAATCTGACCAACGATGTCACAGGTAAGGCTGTCAATTATACATCCTTGAACGCGGTCCAACACCTCGCCCGACAACACCACCCTTCTCTTCCGCCCCCCTCCGCCCTTCACCTATCTCTCTATCTTCGAGAGCAGCACTATTACTGTCTCTGGTCAGGTGAACTGGTGTACGGTGCGAGCCGCGAAGGGAACGCGACTACGAGTTCTGCGTCGTGTCCGATGCTCGGTAAATGTTACCTTTTTCCGTCCAAAATGAATTGTCTGCCGCTACGTTGAAACTCACGCACTCGACTTTTGTCGACTTTCAATCGACGAGGACGCAGGTATTCTTTAATCGCGATCGGGTACGCGGGTGGTAGGGCCTTTCGAGCAGTCAATTTATTTTGGACACGGTGAAAACGTAGATCGAGTTTCTTTCTTTTTTTTTTTTTTTTTGTTTCAAGCAGCTTGATATATCCGAGAATCCTCTTGGTACTTTACGTTGGTTTTCTTCACGGCTTTTGATCGCGATTTTTTTTTGTTGGTACCGAGGCTTTCGTCGAGACAAGTTCCATTTATTTGCAAATCACGCGTTCACAGAGCGATAATTTTCGCGTTCTTCTTTTTTATCGTTTGATTTGGTTTCTTTTTTTTTTATAATAGATTGCTGCTCTGACAATTGTGCAACCGCTCGCGAACTGCAATATACACTCAAACTCGCACTGTATTCGAGCTACCTTGAAATATGTGTCTGTGTGTCGCAGGCTCTTCTCGAGTATAACTTTATTTGAAATTCAATCAAATCAGGACACGTGTCGAGTTCTACACTTAATCCTCGTCTATAATGATTCGTTATGGTCGATAACGAGTAATGTTTATTGTTATATTCCTTGAAATCGCGTCCGCGAACCTTCTTTCTTTCTGTACCATTAAAAGGTAACGCGATAATTCGATTGACTTTGTTATCTTGGAGCTAGCGAGACACGAACGAACATTATTTTTTCATTTTTTGTGACTAATCCATGGCTTTTACCAAGTCATCTTCTTGAATTGTTCGCAAGCAGCTTTTAGGAGAATCAAACGATTTCGTAAGTGTGTAAAATGAGGCACATTCAAGTAGATGACACGACACTCATCCCACACGTTATTTTTCAATTACGGGTTGCTCGCGTTTCGTACCCGGAAATATCGTTTCCAGCTTGATTTACATTATTGATCGAGTCCCAGAGTCGCGCGCAATCTATGGTCATAGCCGATTCGAACGCTTCGTTAAAAGATCGAACGAAATTAACGCGATATATGTTGCGAGTCAACGGGCAGAAACAAGATTATTAATGCAAATCAAGTTTCCAACATCGCGAAAGAGTTCCATCGACTAGTATTACTTGTCTAGATATTCAGTTTCATGTTTTGTCCTCTTTTACTTTACCATAGATTCATAGAAGTTCGCGTAATTTATTAATGGGAAGATCTCTTGATCGATACGTGTTTTTTTTTTTGTTTTTCATTAATTAAACACAGGGCCTGCAACGGAACTAGAAACACATATTTTGAGTTACTCGCGCCATTTTCATCCTCTTAATTATAACGCATTCTCTGCTTGCGACAATCAGTTCTTTGCCGATTTTTCACGCGATCGAAAGCACATACCTTCCAATCAAACGCATAACCGACCTCTCTGTTTTTTTCTTTTCCACCTCACTGCGCTACTGTCTGATGTTAATGATAATATTTTCCAAGCGATTTTTCATTCTCACATATTCTTCCTTTTGGTTTTATAGTCAGAGAAAGGAACGATATGATTTCAGTCGATACATGTTTGTTTAATTTCACGATTACGAATCACTGCGTTATTTATGATCCTTGAATTTTGTTCCTATGATTTCACCACGACTCATTGCTTGGGTTTCGTACGCGCGGCGACTTTATCCGTTAAAACAGTTTTAAGTATCGCAACTGCTACTTTCCATTCCCTGGTTTTTTTTCTTTCTCAACCTTGGTACGTTGGTTTTTCTCTTGCTCGGTAATTCTCTGTTCGCTTTTGCTTGCTTTGATTCACACAAACGTAACATAGCACAAACATTATTGGTTTCTCGTTACTTTCCGTACCCGTTTCTCTTCGCACCGACCAATTCGAGATATTCTTAACGCGGATAAGACAGATTGGTAGAAAAGAAAGGAAATGAGAAGAATTTAAAGAAACTAGATGACATAAAAGATGCTAAGAAAATCGAGGAATACCTCTTCGATTGGCGCGGTGCGAACAGTCGCGCTTATTTAAAACACAAGAATACGGTTTGGGTTGACGGTATTGTGGGTTTTGCTACCTGTGTGTCTCGGTGCATGGGGGTGGTGGTGGTGGTGAAATTCTGGCGCGTGTCGCTTTGCGTGCACCGGCTGTGAAACTGTCGTCCTCTGTGCCTTCCTCTACCCGCTCGAAACCCGGCAGGCGGATCGTCGTCCTGCTTAACGCGCAACCCGGTCACCGGAGACGGAGTTGACGTGACGCCCGTGAGGCGCAGCGCACGAAGGTGTCGAGGTAACGTTTTACCCATTCTTCTTTTTGTTTTTTCTCTCTTTCTCTCTCTCTCTCTCTCTCTCTCTCTCTCTTTTTCTCTTAGTTTCATGGATGCGTATGCGTGTATGCGTTTGTTTTTTTTTAACCTTTTCAGCATCCTTCGTCGATTTTTTCATCCACTACGATTTATTGCAACCCCTCTACTCTCTTTATCTCGCTGTCAGAGATATGTTTCTTTCGATTTTCATTTTCATCGAACAGGTAACCACGCATGGAGACATCTCGCGCGACATTGTTTGAAATTATCAAGGGGCCACTGTACTCTCGTGGGGTTTCTAATTAAGTAATGGAGGGAGATGGAGTCGAAGTGCGGGATGGTCGCGTGTAGTATTATTTAGGGGCGCGAGGTCCAACCACCCCGACCGCTGGGGTGAAATATGGTGTATATTTAGAAGCAAATGGGGTCGATTTTGTTTTGACTCGATTGTTGGCTGGGGTTTGTATGAATATTTTATTGTACGCGGTCTGAATTGTACTCTTGTCCGGGGTAATTGATGCGATTTTACTGTCCGGGGATGAGTCAGGGATACGGTGACTCATTCCACGGTTTCATTCAACCGCGTTATTGCATTATAAACGAGCGGTGATTATGATGTTGCTTTCATAAAATATTTTTTGCGCCAGTTATAATTAGCTTTAAATATAGTGCAGGAATATATTTAATTGGCTGATTTACAGCTAGCCATTACACGGGGAACGAGTTTCAGGATTCATTCTTTTTTTGCGTCGATTATCCTTTGATAGCGTCGAACAGTGTTGCACGAGAGAAAGGAGAGGAGACATTAATTTGTCTTTTACGAGCTGATGTTTCAGCTCCCACTATTTCACCGTGCCGTTTCTTTTCCTTATATAGCCAACCATCGACGAATAATTTTTCTGCATTCTTTCCTGCGGCCCAACTGGAGTGGATGCCATCGTGATATTTTATGCATATTTTTTTCTTCTTTCTTTCTCTTTCGTTTACGTGCGTGTTCTTTTTTTTCTGTGTATGTGTTAATAGCATTAGCGATAGAACTGGGAGAACGGTGTTAATTTCAACGTTTCATTGTTCCATTTACCATAGTCGTTGTAAGAAGCATTACATTCGAGAGTCCCATCATTCGTCAATTGCAAAATACAATCACGTTGCATCGCCTTGTCTCAGTTTTGCTCGAATTCGCTTGATAAGATTCCGGTTACAGTTACAGTTCGGTCATTTGACCGTAAAGAGTAGAGAAGTGGAGCAAACCTGCAGACAAGAGTCTCCATAAGTCTACATTCGCACATGCACACGCAAAATAGTCTGTAATATAGTACGGTAAGTTTGTATTCTATCATGTAGACGTTGACGAACTCCTTGTCTTGCGTAGACCAATTAGCCCAGAGTAGCTCTGACGGGTATCATAATATAACCCGATCGTTCTTTATCATCTGCATCGAGACCAACTGGTTGCTCCTTAGGTTTTACGCTTAATTGCCTGCCGCGTAAATTATATGTGCCTGGTACGTGTCCCTGTGCCCCTTTCGCGGCCGTGCACGGGGAACGTACGGGAAAACTCGCGAAAGGGAGAGAGCCGACGTCTGGATTTCCCGCGAAATCCCGCCGATATCTCCTCCGCACGACAACGTTAAATACCATCACGTGGGTAGCGAGTGGTCTAAAACGTGACTACCAACACCCGTTACCGTTACCGATTAGTTGATTTCCCCCTTTATCCTTTTTTTTTTTCTTTTCTTACTTGTCTAAATTAAACGATAACGGTGATCGATAAAGACCGATCCTGGTAACCGATTGCGTGCGTTCGAAGTCGATCGAACCTGAACGAGTAGAGAAATCATAGCGAGGAAAAATTCAGGAATTGATTTAATTATCGATTTAACGTTATCGAGATTTCTGCACGCGTGAAACGCTCCTTTTGGGATACTTTACATTTCGGAGAACCATAAGATATCCCGAGGTTTCTTCGAGAAAGCCGTATCAGCTACTCGACCATTAAATCTTCGTACAGATAGTGCCACAGAGAAATACAGGGTGAGTCACGAGAATAGGAGCAGCAGAGACTCGACACCGATCATCTCATTCATCGCGATTCATTTTGTCGTGTACGATCACAGATTAAACGCCTATCTACACGTACCGATAACGCGTCCGTTCGATCGCGATTCGGTTCCGTTTGCGATGCCTGTACGTGTAAATAGACGGTTAATCGAGAAACAGCGAAAGAACGAGGCTCGTTCGAGGCTGATAGCCGCAGGGGGTGTCGACTGAAAAACGGAATTGTTCTTCGCAGATGGTAATCCGGTGACCGGGACTGGCTACGCAGAGCCACAGAACAACGGGCCAGCCGTGCAAAACGGGATGTCCAGCTCGAATTCCAGCGAGAAATCGAACGACACGTCACCAGCGGCGAAGACACCGGCGCGTACACGCGTGCCACCCGGTGGATACTCATCCGGACTGTGGTAAAACGTGCCCTGGGACAACCGCTGATCGGCCTCCTCTTCGTTAGCGCCGTGAACTCTTCCAGTGCTGGCGAATTCGAGAAATATTAGAAACCTGTTCTTATGACCCCCGTTACAATCCCTCCAGACAGTCATTTTTTAACACAGTTGTTCCCTCTTTTTTTTGTTGCCTCTCGAGCAGGAAGGTAGGGAGAGAAGCGAGGAGGAGGATTTTTTCATGGAAAGTATACATCGTTGTCTGAATCATTTTACAGAGTTGATTTTAGAATTTATCCGTTTTCTCTTGTTTCATTGTTCACGTTCGTTTGATACGTTCTGTATTGTTGCTTTTTGTGAGTTCTTTTGGACCGAGATCCTTGCGTCAGGCCAGGGTTGAGAGAGGAATTTGGAACATATAAAGATTGAAATCAATTACTATACGAATGTGATTTGTCCAACTTCAACTTGGAAACCTTACATTCGCATCGAATCTGTCACTTGTTTTATGTTCCAGAATTCCGTCTCTGACGATTATTGTCGATCGCTGACGATTATTTTATTGAATCAATGTCGTTACTAATTTATTTGCGTCCAGGATGTTTATTAAATATTCTTTATCGCTGAGAAGGGACTGTCACAGACCCCGTTCGAGTCGGGTCGAGTTGAAACAGCACTGGGAGGGTTGACAGCGCGAAAAGACACGGAAAACAATCGAAAAAGAGAGCAATGTAATTCCCGTTACGATCCTTGGGTCCTAATCGCCGAAGCGGGTAGAAAATACGGTCGTTCAGCTTTCACGAGGGAGAGAGATAAAAGCAGAAAAAAAAGAAAACAGAGAAAAAAATGAAAAAAAAATAACACGTCATTCCCTTCCCCCGTCGGAATATCCTCGTTTCCACGATTTTTTGTATGCATATAACTTCTTATAAGAGAAAAATAGTGCTAACCGCGTTTTTTCGAATCACGAGAGATGATAAAAAAAAGGAAGAAAGACAGGTGTAAGATAGTTCTTTCTCTAGAACGATGTGTATCCTATTTTCGAGAGGATTTTTGCCTGCCCCCCCCCCCCCCCCCCCCCCCCGACCCCACCCCTCAACGTCCGGCCGTTCTCTTTTGAACCACACCTTTCTACATAATATTCTGAGATCGCGTTACGCTACGGTATCGATATTCTTCGAACCGTTAATCTTTCATTGATAAGAGAACGGAGGGAAAGAGAAAGGTGATGTAGAGATAGAGGAGCGCGGAATTAAAACGGACGGGGAGCCTTTCTTTTTCTTGAAACGGGAGGAAAAAGGTCGCGGACCGCGTGGTGAGGAGAGAAAGATCGTTGGGACGAGGGAAAGAGTCCTGCGAAATCCTGATGGAAATCGGAAGAACGACAGGAGCCACGGTGTAGTAACGCGGCTCGTTCAATCGATAGACTGTTTACGGTTGGTCTCAATTCTTCGGACATGGGAACGAAAGAAAAATGAAAAGAGTAAATCTTAACTTGTAATTGATGAATTAGCGAGAGAAATTATAAATGAGAGAAAGAAAAATTAACGGAACACGCGAACGTCCAGAGAAAGAGAGCGAGCGAGCGCGCGCGTTCGACTCGCGAAATATAATAATTATAATTATAAAACTAGGAAACGTTCGACGAAACCTCGGAATTGTATATTAGAAGTAGGCATATGTTAATCGAAAGAAGAAAAGAAAAAGGTAATGATAATATTAATAATATTAATATTAATATTAATAATAATAATAATAATAATAATAATAATAATAATAATGATAATAAAACTACATCATATGTAACCCATAAAAACAGACAAGGTCAAGTGCTTTCTTAATTTCCGTGCCTTTTTAATAATCGTATCTAGTTCTTTCTTCTGCATGAACACCATTCATGTAACTTTTATAGAGAGCACGGTTTCCTTTTTTTTTAAATCGATTCTTATAAGTTTCTTCGTTCATTTGATAAGGATTAGAGAAGGTAAAGAAAAGAAAAGAAAAGAAAAGGAAAAAAGACAAATATTGCGCCGCGAGGCGCAAAGTATTCGTATTTACAATGGATAGGATCGCAGACTTACTAATCGTATTGTAGCAGATTATTATACGCGCAGGTATACACTTCCTTAATCGTTCGATTCATCCAGCATACACGAACGAATGCGATTAATTGGTCCTATTAATCGCTGTATCTGACATACGGATTCTTTAAACGCAAAGGGTCGCGCGGGACCTAAATAATTCTGTCGGACGGAGTAAACCGATAATCGTTCATTTTTTTTATAGTCATTCACTACCTGCTTCTTCCTTGTTTCACGATAACGCGTAAGGAATTGTATTTATTGTTTCACGGTAAGACTCTCGTGCACACGATTTCCTTTTACGTTCAGAATAGATAAGGATATATTTCTTTATCGTTTTGGTGTGAGTAAAAAGAAAGAAGATTGCATTATTTGTATCGCATCGTATTCTCGTCTCATAAGTAGCCCTTTTGTACTCTGGCATTAATTAATAAAATTTTGTAAGCAACAATCGTCGTTTCCACTATTGTTTTTTTTTTATGTGTCATCCGTTTGTCTATGAAAAATGTATACGACAACGTAAGTGCGTCAGCATTTGCGATTTATTTTATCAAAATATATAGTAATATCAAACGATAATAGTAATAATTACAACGAAGTATAATAAATATAATACTGCAGCGCAAGTATAATTGTAAGTTAAACATGTCCGTAGGAATACTCGATATTTATTCAGTTTGTTTTCACATTGCAGCAATCAGGTCCCTTATGGCTGTTCCGTTCGCTTTGCACAAAGCGGTGAATAAGTGCTTCTGATTTGTTTCCTGTTCGAGTTTCTTCGAGATCTCATGCGCTCTACTTGTAATTACAGCTGGCACGCCGGCTAATCGTGCAGCGTTGAAACCATAAGACTTGGGACAAGCTCCTTCGCTAAGTTTGTACAAAAATGTTACCGTTTCCTGAGATACTTCATCCTGTTCCTCGTTTTCTACCATGCAAGCCTATAAGAAGAAAATGAGAACATTTAAAGAAGATGGATAGAAGTAGAAAAAATTGAAAAGAAATTCGAAATTTAAGCAACTGGAAACATATAAAAGTTTTGCGCATTACCATATGGGCTAACGTAATATTCTTATTATTTTTGTAATCTTCCACCAAAGAATGATAGTGCGTCGAGAATAAAGTGCGACAGTTTAATTTTGTAAGTGCGTCCACAACTGCGGCGGCTATAGCAGTGCCGTCGTACGTCGACGTACCACGACCTGAAGGCATCGAACAATAATTTTATTAATATAATGATAACTTTACTGTTAAAAAAAATAACCAGAATAACCTGTTACCTAATTCATCCAACAAGACTAACGAGTATGGCGTAGCGTGCTGTAATATTGCAGCTGTTTCGCTTAACTCTACCAAGAAAGTACTCTGACCAGCCAGAATATCGTCATTTGCTCCCAGCCTTGTAAAGATACGATCTACTAATGTTAAACGACAGGAACTTGCAGGTACGTAACTTCCCTGCAAGATACGGAGTTTATATAATACTTCATTTTTTTCGACGGCTTGAAATGTTCCTCGATAAAATATCATCGTACAATTTGCGTCATTATACTAAGGAGGGCGACTTGCCGCATTAACGTGGATTTACCGCCCATATTCGGTCCAGTTAGAATCACGAAAGATGCATAATTTTCACTTCCCAGTAAAGTATCGTTCGGTATGAATGTGTCTGAAAGGATGCACGGATGTCTACCATCTCGAATATCAATAAATACCTATACAAATAACATATTATCGATAACAGTATCTTTCGCGTTATATTGCGAGTGTTAAAATAGTAAATTGCGCTAAATAAAAGTACCTTTCCATCTGAACCATCGTTAATCTCCGGTACACACATATCGCCGCTAAGAGCGTATTCAGCCAAGGAAATTAGGACGTCCAAGACGGATAATTTATAGACAGCCGTGCTCCACATGTCATACTTGTCGCTGAATTGTGCAAATATCCTTCTGTTCAAGTCTTTCAATACTTTATCCCTATGTTCCTCCGCATTTATTTGTTTGCTTAGAATCTCCTAGAAAAATTTTTTTAATTTAACGTTCCTTCTTTTTTGCTTTCTCGTAGCATTGTACCATTATCGAGAAAGATAAAACCTTGGTCTCTGCGGTATAATAGCGTTTAAATCCTTTTCTTTGGGACTGCAGCTCGTACCCAGAACCAATTTTCTTCACTTGAGAATCCGGAATCTCGATCTGATAACGCTTTCTATCCGACCCGTGGTACGTGACTTTCACGCCAAAGTGCTGCCTTTGCTTCTCGAGATACCGTTCCGCATCTTTCTTCACTTCGGCGAGTTCCATTAAAACGGAATCGTATTCAGTGTCGACTCCTTTTTTTGGTACGATACAACCTTGTTTCTTGGCTTCCTCGTGATCGAATGCAGTCTGTAACCATATACTAGAAAATTGTACCTCGCTTAACGGCTACTGCAAGACATTAATTACCTTGAAGTAGTCTAAAGATTCTCTTAACGAAGGAAATTCACCATCCGGTTCCACTTTTGTCGATTGACTTATTAACGTACTGTTGAAGCCTGGAAAACAGGTGTGCCTTTCAATTCCAATGGGTCAATTATAATTAACAATCGCAGATAATTAAGGCGACCTATCCAATTACCTTCGAACAATGCAACTATTTTCAATACGTCCTCGAATGCGCTCAAAGTGGTGGTAAAATCTACGATCTTTTTCTTTGAGTACGTATGACCCTCGAACATGATTGCTCTGCCATCGGGATGATTGTTCATTTTTGCTGGATTTCCTTGTGCATGAATTCTAAGATTTTACAATTTTCAGCATATTAAGAAATAATCGTAAGTCTCTTCTCAGCCTTAGATATCTTTTGATCTGTTAATAATAACTCGAACTCACTTGCTCAGCAACCTTTCGAGATCAGGAAGGCCTCCCAATATACTACGAGCATTTTGTACTATATCTACATGATCCATTAATTCTTGTATAGCTTCGTGACGCTCGATTATAACATCTTTACGGCAAGATGGTCTGCAGATCCATTCACGTAACAATCTACGACCAAATCAAATCAGTTAAAATACTTACTATAGAAAATTTATTATTTCATATATATATACCTCTTTCCAAATGCGGTACAACAACGATCTAATGTTTTCATTAGAGAGCCCTCGCCAAAAATTCTCAAGTTATTTATAGTGATAGCGTCTAGAACCTAATAATTGGAAATGTATAAATTATCCATGTATAAGTAGTTTCTGTAATTAAGTAATGCCTACAATTACCATGTTATTTGCGAATTTAGCGGTTGTAGACGTTTCGTTCGAAAAGTCTGGGGGCACGTATGATTTAAAACGTGCCTGTGCTAGTAATTGCTGTTCAAGCAGGTGGTCTTTAAGCAAGTACACGCATCCTCCCAAGGCATGCACCGCTAACTCTTTATCATCGGCTGGTGTTAAACCTAAACTATCGCCTAAATAAGAAATGATTATTAAATATCGATAAACAGTGAATTTATAAATTAAGTTTAAAGATATATACAGAATTACCCTGATTCAGATATGGTTGTAACCCTTCAGGCCATTGAAATTCAGAGCCCGGCTTTTTAAAATAATCTCCTTCGTGAAGATTCTATAAAAATGAAAATCACGAAGAATTTAAGTAAACGATAAAGGTTTTAAAATCCTGAAACAAAGACGTTAGTATATTTACTCTTAAAGTAGTTGAAGATGACCAAAACTGGGATTCGCGCAGAAGTGGTTCCTTAATACACGCCGCTAGAGCGTTATTTAAGATTTGTAATGTCTTTTGAGATAGATTACCACGTTCATATACAACCTAAAATGCATAATACTATTTAGAAGTACACTGAAAGATAAATTAAGATTTTTTTGTATACACATTTGTCGAATCTCACATGAACCGGTGGATAATGAGCAAGTAAAGTTAATATCCTAGAGTTACACCTATCATCTTCGAATTGCCCGAGATAAAAGTCTCCTATCGTAGTGTCCAAGAAACAGACACCGTATTGAGACGTGTTCGATCCAGCCGGGCATTTTTCAACCAGTGACAATAAATAATTAGAATTTGGCGTAGATGCCTCCACGTCCTGAGGTGTATATACTCTCGTGCCTCTGGAACTTATCTGACAAATCTCCCTTTTAACCACTTTATCAAATTTCGTTGGTCTAGTCACTAAAAGCAGTAAATAAAATTAGATTACGATTAATAATCATTATCAAATATATCAGATACACTTTTGGCACAATTACTTTTGCTACAACGTTGCGACATCATGTCTGGATTCTCCGTTTGTTCAACCCTAGCCACTTTGTATCCTCTCTCTATGAGACTCGCGGAGAAACGACCATAGCCGATCTCGGGAAATCCAGAGTGTGCGAATTCTCCTCTCATGTACGTTAGATTGAGCTCGTTAACACCGATCACAGCATCCATATGATACAGCTCGTAAAACTTTCCTACTTTAAAGAAGAGAACACAATCGTAATGTTTACTTTTCAATTCCCACCACTGTCTCATGGCTGGGGTTTGCTGATTCAAGAAATCCAGAGGAACATAGACGGTTTTCGGATCATAATCTGGATCGCTTGCCGGTTTTTTATTAATATCGCGTATTTTATTCGGCTGAAGGAAATCGTACTTCAAATGTGGCCAAGAATCCACAACATCGTTCGATCCTTGAGCTTGGTTTTGTTGCTGTGCTTTTGATTCCTTTTTATCCTATTTGAACAATGAACCGATTAAACAGTGCTCCTATGTATTAAACAAAATACAGCTATTTAAAAGCATAAGCTTACTTCTTTGATAGGTTTCTTTACCGGTGCCCTGTTCCCTTTCCTCCCACCAGCATTATTTAGTTTTCTTTTCTTCTACAATATTAAATAACTTCTATTAAATAATCACAGTGGAAATTTGCTATATCTAATGACTGATTACTCCTTTACCTCCGGTGTCTCTTCTTCGCTAGCAGTTGGAGGCTCGCTCTCACTGACTCCTTCAGATCCAGAATCAGACTCTTCTGATTCATCCGCTAGATCTATATCAAAGTAAGATCGAATGTTCTTATTTCGAATAAATAATTTCAAATGTATACACAGCGAAACCTAATGCAAACCAGGTTTAAACTCATCCCCAGAGTCTTCCCCAGATTCTTCATCAGGGATGATCAGTCTGCGTTTTTTTGGTTGCTGTATCTCACTTTCTTTCTTCTCTTCCTCCTCCTCATCCTCATCCTCATTCTCATAACTTCTTTTCCGATCCAGGACATTCTTATTTTCCTTTCCTTTGCATGGGCTTGGACCTACATGGAATATTAAATGTTACATCGTTTGCGTTACATTTGTTGAATAGTTCGAAGGTGTGCATCAGTAGTAACAAACAGAATATGAAATTTAAATTCCCAAATCCTTCGGTTATAATCGTAAACCGGTTCCTTATAAATTTCATTAAATCTACATTGATCCACTTTAAAACATGCCAGTAAAAAGTAACGTAAAATACGTCTTTTATCAAATGTTGGATCGTCAAACTGAATTAATTAATCACACGTGAATTGTTTTCGAAGCGTGTACCTTTGTTCCTTTGTCCCTTGGCCCTTTTCGGTGTCGTTGCTCCTTTATTGTCAGATATCGTTTTACTGTTCGGTACTTTGGGTGTCTTAGGCGAGGTAAAGTAATTATACAACGTATTAACTTTCGACATTGCGCAATCTTTAAGCGACAATTACAGTTTCACTAGAAATTCCGCCAATTCTTCTGTCGCGAATGATACTCTCTCGCGTGTAGATCGATTAAAATCCCGGGAAAACTCTGGCTTCCCTAAACGCATTCAAGCAGCGCTGCACGTTCTTAAAATCTGAATTTAACTAGGAAAATTCTAGCTCGTTTTGTTTTAATTAATAAGACGTTTTTATTGAAGCAACAAATACAGATACAATATATTTAATTAGCATAATTGAGAAAAGTATGTCATTTTTTTTATAATATTAATTACATATTTTAGTACTACTGGTTCATCCATTTAAGACGGAACCGTGCGCGTGAGAGTTCACAGAAGTTATCATTGTATTTTCTGTGAAACTGCACTTTAGAACCTGTGGCGCCATCTCTGTGAAAAGTGCTCAAACTGTTCGCACATCGTTATCGACAGCAAAGTGCACCTCTGAAGGACTAGTGGCGCCATCTCTGTGAAAAGTGCTCAAACTACTCGCTCAGCGTTATCGACAGCGAAGTGAACTACCGATCGACTGGTGGCGCCACCTGTTGGCAGAGTACTGGAACTAATTCTCGAGTAGTTTCAGCACTTCCCACAGAGATGGCGCCACGTGCAAAAATGTATCATGGTGGGGGTTAACTGGTAGTGACTAGTGCGTGAGCTCTCGCACACGCGAGTGTTATTCTCGCTGATGCACCTGTAATATGAAATCTACTTTGAAACTTCCCTAGAAGACTCTGTTTACTTTCAGTTGTCATTTATTAGTTGTAGTGGTAGGTCTGCGCCAGGAAAACAATAATGGCGTATTCGGTGAACATTTCTGTGGAGGCACCGATCGAGAATCAGATTCAGGAAATCACTTACGATGGCCAAGAAATTTATCAAGCGTACGTAATTTGCATTTTTAATGGGTTTTCTAATTAAATAAATAATATATTCTGCACTAAAATTAATATGAAATATATTTGTTATATGCTACATCTATAACCAGCCTTAAAATTACATTTTGTTTACATTTTGTAACATAACATGTTCTACGTTAATTAACCAGACTAATTAATGTCTTTTAGGCCCCTTACGTTGTCTGAAAACTTGGCGAAAATCGCGCAGAAAATCGACTTCAGTAAAACCAACGGCGAGGACATCAAAAAGGAAGCCGAGGGTGGTGAGAAGAGCGAGGAAGAGACCAAAGATGCAGCATCTTTTCAGTCCTCTTTATGGCCATGGGACAGTGTTAGAAATAAGCTAAGGTGGCATATAAAGTTGAATGATTTAAGAACAACTTTGCCTTGTATTAAAGAACTAACAAGTATTAATTAAATGAAACTATTTACAGGAACGGCTTGACAGAGGTATGCGTGTTAGCCGATGTTCTTGCGATAGCAAAAGAGAAACACTACATGGTTCTTGATCCAGTGCCGCAAGACCCAGCAGAAGTGAAACCGATGATACAGGTGTATGCCAGGAAGAAAGCGTTAGCTGGAGCAGCTTCTGTTATCATGATGGGTGCCGACAGATTGAAGAACTGTCAGAACGAGTTGGCCAGGAATAGATCGACGCCGGATTTTCATATCGAATTGTTAAGACTGAGACAAAACTGGCGTTTAAAGAAAGTTTCCAATTCTATCATCGGTGATCTTAGTTATAGAACTGGTCTGTAATTATTGCTGGTATATTTCGACTGCTATTTAAATACTGAGACTTAGATAAACTTTGTGAATGTTTCCAGCGGGATCCAAGTTTCCTCAGACTGGTATGTTTGAAGTCACAAAGGCCGAGGAAGAAGAGAAGAGTACAAACAGTCCTCCTGCGTCTCCAAGTGCTGGTACTAATAACGTGTCCGGGCAAGGTCATCCTCCGAACTCGAAAGCCTCGGCATTGAGAGTTACTATCCCTAGCGAACTACAAGGCGTTGCTTACATAGAAGTGCTATGTCAGAAGGGTAAGTGTAAGTGTATAGTCGCTGGAACCGATATAATGTGCTCATGAATTATTACTTCAAGTGAAAATAGTTGGTACGTGTGTTTGGTGCATGTAGCGGTACTAGAAATCTTGTTTGCTTTTCCTTTATAGACCAAGAAGATCTGTGCAGTGCAAATATTAGTCTGCTTAATAACAGTGCGCACAGTTCCAATGCAGATATGCACTGGCAGCAAAAATTAGAGGCTGCACAGAACGTTCTCTTCTGTAAAGAATTATTCAGTCAATTGGCGAGAGAAGCAGTACATTTGCGGGCGCCTATACCGCACATGGTCGTAGGGAATCAAATAATGGCAACGGTGATTTTTTTGGCAAAGACTTTTTAAGCGCTCGATTCTTGAAAGAAGTTTCGTAACTGTAAGATTCATTTACAATTTTAGGTGTTGCCTGGAATTCAGTTGATCATAGGACTTTGTCACAGTACGGGTAACGATAAGAAACCAGCCGCTCCTCCTCCTCACAAAAGCGACCACGATCATGTATTGGAACATTCCTTGCATCAACTTCTACGCGAGGTTCATCACAAGAATACTCATCATCCGTTTCCACATCCGTCTTCGGGTCCTCTGGGACCCAGTAAGCGAAGATGTTTAGCCGGACCAACAGCAGCCGACAGATACGAGCTATTGGAAATGACGAAAAGTCAAACGCTTTTGGAGCAAATTATCCAACAGGCGCAACATTACTTTATGCGATTGCGTACCGAGTACGTATTGGACACGATAGCGAAAGAAGTGAAGGATCCTTTGATCGTTTCTCATTGGAACGCGTTGAACTCTCCTACTCAGTCTTGCGTAAAGATTAACATTTTAACGCACGGATATGATAACGTTTATCGGACGTCATTGGTTGTTCATATAGGAGAGAAATCTCTGAAGTGCGTTTGCCGAGACGGCAGAGTGATGCATATGAGTTACGAACCTCAAGAACTACGGGACCTAATATTTTGTCAAGTAATTATATTTCTTTTTTCTCATATTTTATTTTAATTCTTTATGGTGCCGTGTAACTAATCCGATTAATATTGGTGTTATTATAGATTTATCAGCACCAAATAACAGCAGTACAAGCATTAGCGAAACGTATGGATTGGCATTTTTTAGCCAACAGCTCGCATCTTGGTTTAGGCGCGGTGGAACCTTTGGGAAATGCTAGCAGTTGTATTTTAGCTTCGCCAATAGGCGATAGGTATTTATCAATCTTCTATTATCGTTAAACACTTACATGTATATATTTATCTAAAACAATTGTTGCACTTTTAGAATGATAGCTGTTAGATGTGAACCACAAACGGGAGTACAAGTTTCTATAGCTCATTCTCCTAGGAAAGACTTCTTCCCAGGGCAATTAGTAAGAGAGAGAAAGTGGGAAAATTTAGGCGGTTCATTCAAAGAGGTTCGATGGGATAAAATGGAGGGGAAGAACTTTTTAAATAAAATGGAATTACTTATGGCTTCCTTAACGAGCTCCTAAATGTCATCGGTGACTAATTACTAATTAGTAATTAGCAATTCAATTGTTCCACAGGATGAAAACACGTCAGATCGATCACGTGCTCCGATCTACACACCTTTTATTGTAATAACGGAACGATAGATGAATTTATTCGAATGATATTTCATGACTGTGATTCATTTTGCGTTTCAATTCTTTACTTTTTTCTTAATAAAAAGAATGGATTAAAATATTTATATATCAATTCATCCTGTGGTATTTGTTATTTGGATTAGAGAGGATCACAATTAAATATATCTTTAGTTGTACACAAATGGGTTTTATTTGGACGACATACGAAATGCAATACGAATCGAGTAATAAATCACGAGATGGTAAGTGAAACACAATGCCAAATATACAAATGTATATTGAACACCTAAATTACAACTATTATGTAGTGGATCTTATATACATACAAAAACTACTGAACAATTCCTTATAATATTATCATCATTTGTATAACATATTTTCTTTTTTTTTTTTGAATAACTTCTTTTTTTTATGTAAGGTGCGGATTGATGCACAAATTTACTCTTCTTCTTTGATAGAACATGTACATTATATATGCATACATACATACATTCTTACATATGTACATTCACGCACAATTTAGACTTATTTCATTTTTGTAATACAGGAGGATGAGATATTGTACATTAAGGTACAATTAGATTGTGTATCGAAACATTGTCGCGTTCTGCGTTCTACAATCGTTTCGATGGGTTTAAGGGACGGACTAGCAGCTTGACCAAAAGATTCTGTGCTAGAACGTATCATTGCGTAGTTCGATGAACGTTTGCAATAATTTTGTTAAAATGGGATTGAATTATATGAACATGTAGTATGTGAAAAATATTCTATTCGAAAGGTAAATAATATTTATACAGTCAATTTCCCTACTCATTTTGGTCAAGTGTAGAAATTCATTTAGTTCTAAAATATTCTGAATCCGTACAAATACAGTCCTGATCGTTATCGGTTTTTCCTTTAGCGCTATTAAAATAATATGAATTCTTATATATGATGTATATCGGAGTAGTGAACAATCTCTTTATGATCTAATACCTAAGGAAAAAAAAAAGTTTCATCGTTCTGTTGATGTCCATTTCTGTCAAACACAACTATGTTTTAACTTTATCATTCTTCCCTTCATTGTCTTGAAAAGCAGTGAGCTATACTTTGAGCTCTACCTCCCGCTACTTTGAATGCAAGCGTTGTTGTTATCATCAAGACAACATAAGCGGATAATGTGGTTGCTACATAAGCCTGATATACATTTAACAGGGTCATACATGACACAAACAAGTGTGAGGCAACAACCCAAATAACTTGCCCCCAATTCTTCCTATCCAGAGCAGCGAAAAATACGACACCCCAAAATGTATGCAGTAAGATGAAGCAAAGAGTTGTGGCTGCTGATATAACGAAGAAATACTCTGTGCCTTGTCTGAGTCCCATCGTTCCTGGCCCGACAGCATCCGCCAGGACATTAACTAGCGCGAAGGCACCGCTCATAAAACCAAAACCAAGGCCGCAAACGTATGCAAAGACGTGTCTGCTATCTGCGACATGTGTTGTTGTCACTTTATCTAATCCCCTCTCTGCTTTCCTTAATACCCAGTACAAAAGGTATCTATGTAAAAGTAACAAGAAAAGTATTTAGAAATGTAACAAATATTAAGAATATTATGGTTTAACCCTTGTATATTGAATTTATTAAGAATGATACAATAAGAACAAGTATGTATGTTATAATTTAAACAGTATAGAGCGCTTTTCACCATACACTGTCGTAGTTATAAAAAAATGACAAGTTGCTTAATTTTTATTTCGAGTCTGATAAATTTGAACAGTATACAAGGGTTAACAGAGAAAGTGATTCGATGTTTGTTTAAATTACCTGAATGCTTCCTGGAACAGTACCGAAAATACGAGTCCAAATGCGAGGTGATTCTGTAGCGGCACTACGGCATACCAAAGCACCGATGATAATAACAAAGAAATCAGCCAAAAGAAGGCACTGGCTATTAGTATGATAATTCTGATGGGTTCTGCCGCTACGGTGAACGTAAACATGGCTAATGGCGGGCCAAATGCCAGAAAGGCACAACCGAAAAAATCCATAACTGTCATTTTTACCGCGGACAGTGCCAAATCACTTAGTGTTTTCAGACAGGCTGATCGAACTTCTTTGTAATGCTAAATGGTACTCATAACCTCTCGTAGCCTTAACACGGCTCTATCTATAGTTCTTGGGGAGCACATTTATTTCTTTCAATGCTTATAGAGACACGGCGAACAGCAATAATAACGGAATTTCGATGAAATGAATCAGTACGGTGTTGAAATCGCTTGGCACAAGGTACGCGGAGTCTTCCTCAAAAATGTAAACTTCTCGATAGAGAAATTCGATACATCGATAGTCGATCGAGGCTGCAGATTACACCAGTGATTATGCTGGCCTCTACACACTATATACGACATGTTTAGGGCCGAATTAAGCGCGCTATCTGAAAAAAGACTCTATCACCACTTCAATTAACATTGTATTGTACATATTATCATCAATAAATCATTGTTCAATCATAGTTAATTGTTTAATTATTTAATAACCTGTACAGCAATCCTACAATAACCAATCCAGATCCTTAAACGAGGGAAACTCGTAAAAAATAGTCCCGATCATGATAAAATTGCTTCTAAATTCGAATATTGGCGCTTGGCAACCTAGAATATCATCAATTCCTGGAAACGATGTGACGTCACTTCCGGGATGTGACGTCACTTCCGGTAAAGGGCAAAATGCGAATACCTCCTCGCATATTATGTTCTCCTGATACAAAGTCCAATTCTGGACCCAGATTTTTCGATTCTCAGAATTCCTGGAATTCTCGATGACGTCATTTCCAGGAAGTGGCACGTTCGGATACCTCCTCACTACTTATGTTCTCCTGATACAATCTCAATTTTTCGACCGAAAATCTGAAAATTCGACTTTGTATCAGGAGAACATGATGTCACAGGATGTATCGGCAATTCCAGGAATTCTCGATGACGTCATTTCCAAGAAGTGGCACTTTAGGATACCTCCTATGACGTCATGTTCCCCTGATACATTGCCGATTTTTCGACCAAGAATCTGAAAATCCGACTTTGTATCAGGAGAACATAAGTGGCGAGGAGGTATGCGCGCCACTTCTAGGAAAATGACGTCACTTCCAGGAATCGCCGAAATTCCTGGAATTCTCGATGACGTCATTTCCAAGAAGTGGCACTATTCGGATACCTCCTATGACGTCATGTTCTCCTGATACAAAGTCGGATTTTCGAGACTTTGTTCGAAAAATCGGCAATGTATCAGGAGAACATGACGTCATAGGAGGTATCCTAAAGTGCCACTTCTTGGAAATGACGTCATCGAGAATTCCTGGAATTGCCGATACCTCCTGTGACGTCATGTTCTCCTGATACAAAGTCGGATTTTCAGATTTTCGGTCGAAAAATTGGGAATGTATCAGGAGAACATAAGTAGTGAGGAGGTATCCGAACGTGCCACTTCCTGGAAATGACGTCATAGAGAATTCCGAGAATTCTGAGAATCGAAAAATCTGGGTCCAGAATTGGACTTTGTATCAGGAGAACATAATATGCGAGGAGGTATTCGCATTTTGCCCTTTACCGGAAGTGACGTCACATCCCGGAAGTGACGTCACATCGTTTCCAAGAATTGATGATATTCTAGATGGTTAGGATAATTTTATCATGATCGGGACTATATTTTACGAGTTTTCCTCGTTTAAGGATTTGGATTGGTTATTGTAGGATTGCTGTACAGGTTATCAAATGATTAAACAATTAATTATGTTTGGCTAACGGTTTATTGAGACTTTTTAACAGTATACAGAAGTGTTCTTACAGCCTAATTGTTATTAACATTCTTATAAATCGATTTGCAATACATCTTACAGATAATTCGTTATGAATTTCGAATCCCATGAGCTGCATAAATCAACCACATTTGAATTCGAAAATGTAGTACTTAAAGTTTGTAGTAGATGTCGTACGCTGCTTGTTCCAGATGCTTGCCAGTCTTCAATTTATTATACAAAGTCTTTTTATTTCTTCTATATTGTATCTGAAATAAAAAAAGAGACGTAGAATGCAATACACAAACAACAATGCGTGTCTTGGCAAACGTTCACGAATTATTTCGATAACACTTTTCTAATGAGGACTACCTTAATTAGTTAACAGACTGTAGAACTATAAGTAAAGATTATCACTCTACCAGGAAGATACGAATGCAAATTTCAAGCAACTCTGTCGCGTAGAACAGTTTAAGTAAAAGAACGCCACGATCTGCTACGACGAAAATGATTGAATCACTTCCATTTTTAAATGCACGGAAAACTTACGCGAAAGAAGGGTTCTCCGTATCCGCATGACGCCACTGTCGACATCGATTATAGTCCTACGAAATGATCGAGTTCTCGTGCACTTTCTTCTCAGCATTGTGTGTATACATCCGCTCAGCTGTTCTGGTCAGAAGCGATCACGGCTCGTCTGATTGCACAAATCCTCGAAGCTGTAGGGTTTATTTTTAGTACGTGTGCCATGTCGTTTCTCTACGATCCTCGTGGATTTTTGCTGCGTAAGAGCACGTTAATCGCTCTCTGATTCGGACAACAGGAGAAAACCCGTTCGCCCGTCTGACTGACAGACATCGCTCGCCCATTCACCACGGTTAGAAGAAAATTTCACATCAATCCGGGATCGATGCTCGCCTCAAATTAACGCTCAACTTCGACCGTAACACAGTGGAAAGACCAACCATGAAGAGAACACACTCGAACGTATTCCGTGACATTTATTACCAGCCGTACAATGATTGCACCCGGATGAAGCTTTACTCCAGCAGCAAAGGTATGGTCGCGCGATGTTTTCGAACGAATATGTAATAACATAGAGAGCTGTAACAGTACTACCGACGAGAACGTTTGTTAATTATCGAAGATCGAGTAACGTGTTAATACAGATTAAAAAAAAAGAAAACGTGGTTTATGCAACATAAAGATTTTTCTAAATACGTTTCTTGTAAAGATATAGGGAGCAGACTCTTTAAAATTTTCTCTCTAAATCAGCTTTTAAATTTTCTATATTACAGCAAGCCTTCAAATGATGCAACGTATGGCATTGTTAAAGAGACTGAAAGTCCATAACGGCTGTGTTAACTCTGTTTGTTGGAATGCTTCTGGAGAGTTGATATTGTCTGGTAGCGATGATCAACACCTTGTTCTTACAAATGCACACAATTACGAGGTAAGTGTTCATTACCACTAATCCTTATTTTTGTACATTTAGTCAAAGCATATGAAACAATCAATCTCCATGGATTGTATGATAATAGAATTAGGTTTTTCTCCTTCCTTTTCTTTTTTTTTTTAACAATATATTATTAATAATTTTCAGCTCTAAGTAAATGAATACGTTAATTCAATTCAGCTATATACATATATATTAATTTTATTTATATGCATCGGTCTTGTAAAATTCTGTGCCAAGGTTATTTATATTTTCACCCTTGACAAAGCAGTTTAAGATATTCGCACACATGGTTGTTAACATCTTCTCTTTTGCTTTTTCTAGTAATTCTTACTTACCGACAAATGTATCACATATCATTCCACTTACATCATTTCAATCTGATAGTGATAGAGCTTGATATAGTAATCTAATATAATTACAACATCACACTTTTATAAATACATTACAAATGTGCTTACACATTGCAGAATGAAATTGCTTTTTATACATCAGTTTGGTATCTGTGTAAATCTTTCTGTTATCATAGATTTATCAGAAATCTATTCTGTAAGATCAAGCAGGTAGTAGTTTCTATCGAGAAGTATGGATGACTTGTAGGAAATTACATTGGCAGTATACCTTTTTCAAGGAGATATCGTGGATAGTTTAATTCTATTCAAGGTCTAGCGTGCGTTGATGTAGATAGATAGGTGGAAGCTTTGCCAAATGAACAAAAAGCTTTGCGTGTAACGCGTGTAACGCGTCTGCTAATTTTATCATCGGTAACCATCAATCTAGAGCTATCTAACTTAATTAAATAGAATTAGCGGTTTTACACGTATTTAAATTGGTCTCTTCATTCACGCGGGCCGCTCTCGTCTCGCTTGATCATTTACCCCGTTGAGAGTCGCATGAACGGAGGACGGTATATAAAAAATAAAAGGAGCGAAGCAAAAGGGAGATTGCATCAGAGACATCAACGACAAAAACCTTTCACTTTTTCATTACAGGTATTAACCGACTATAAAACCAGTCACAGAGCGAATATATTCAGCGCAAAGTTTCTGCCCAACAGCGGCGATCATCGAGTAGTTTCTTGCAGCGGAGACGGGATTATTTTGTATACAGGTGAAGAGCCGACGGTCTTTAATTAGGCGTCACGTTGATTCTAAACACGATTCGCTAACAGAGAAACTTCGACGCTTGCAGATTTAATGAGAAGAACGAAAACATTTCACAATCAGTTTAATTGCCATGTCGGTACCACTTACGAAATAGCGACGATACCCGGTGAACCGCATAATTTCTTAAGCTGTGGCGAAGACGGCACCGTGAGATGGTTCGATCTTAGAATAAAGGACAAGTGCAATGCCTCGAGATGTACGGAGGATGTGTTAATTTCATGCGAGAGAGCTATAACCGCTCTGTCCGTGAACCTTACTTCACCCCATCAAATAGCCATAGGTTGTTCGGATAGTACCGTTAGAATATTAGATAGAAGAACCCTTGGAACACCAGCCACTGGTAATTTTGATGTTCCGTGTAACGAAAATAGAGCTTTTCAATTGCAGTAAGCGTAGCAAAACGGACGAAAGTTAGTATCAAATCATTTTTCAGGATGGACAGACACGCCTGGAGCAGTGAAGGCCTTGTGTACTTTCACTGTTCCGGAGTTTGAGGGGAATTCTTATAGAATTACGTCTTTGAATTACAGTCCAGACGGGCAGGATGTTCTCGTTAGTTATAGCAGCGATCATCTTTATCTGTTCAACGTGAAGGTAGAGAAGAAAGCACATACCCCTTTTTACATAAGAGCACAGTACATGTATCATTTATTCAGCCACGAAATATCGATCGTTTTATTTAGGACCAAGCTAGTGTACAGTTAAGGAAAGATGTCGCGATTAGAAAGGGAGACAGTAAGAAGCAAAAGTTACGCTCGACCCTACCGGTGCGTAGATTAAGACTTAGAGGCGATTGGTCCGACACTGGTCCAGACGCTCGACCTGAATGTGAGAGCGGTCGACGCAGCGGCACAGGTACATATATTCGAAAATTGAATACCAACTTTTATCAGGAGTCAACTGTTTGATAAAGAATTCGTTATGTGGCGAAAAAAATTCGTCAACTTTGAATATCAGAACAGGATGAAGGTAGAGTGAATTGACGTCAGTGCAGCGTCATCGACCACTAGTAGTTGATGCTCAATTGACGTCAATGTATCGCCGTCAACCATTAAACTGTTAAGTGCGTGACAAATTGAATTTGAAAGTTATTCTTCTTTTTATCGAATAGCGAAGCACGTCACGCTATATTGATTTTTTTGTTATATACAATTAACCAGATTGAAACAAGATTTCACGTAAAAAATGTCACTCGTAATTTTTTATACTCTTTTACAACCCCGTCGCATAATTCTTTATATCTCTAAAGTCTACAAATATTTTTATTGATTTCCACATCGCGAAATAACGTGTTATACATTCATTTCATTGTGATTCAGAAATTGCTCAAGCCAGACCCGTTCTTCACACCTCGTTGATGCAGAGAATGACAGACGTTCTAAGCAGAATGTTAAATGATCCGGCCACTAGAGCCGCGTTATGCGGTGGCGGTGAGGATAGTTTAGAAGGCGTGATCGATCAACAAGAGAACGCTCAAAATAGCAACGAGAGTGTCGCGGAATCTAGCGAGGAAAGACGAGACAACGAAACTGAAACAGTTCAAAAAGCTTTGACTCAGGCTAATCAAGGGACAGGTAGTTAATTATATATCTCATTCGAAGCTCTTTAACTCTTCGCCAGATCGTCAAAACCATGAGTCGGGAATTCGTAGCTGTTTCAGAGCAACAAGTAGACAGACTGGAAGGTCCGAGTACCAGTGGTACGCAAAATAACACTGGAGCTAGTTGCTTTGCGAAAGCGGAAGGGGAAACGGCATCCAGTGAAACTATGCCTTCGAATCGAACGGCTGACGAGGGTTCGTCAGCCGATCACAACTCACATGTTCCTATGGAAACTGAATCTAGTCAAATAGAAACGCAAATGTGTTCTGTTCAACCGTGTTCATCTCATACTATGGATAAGACCAGTGACGTACCGGAAGATGATCAAAGTAGCAACGATGATTCTCCTTGTAGCAGTATGGAGAACAAACAGGAGGGTCACATGATGGAGAACCTTCAAGATAGACTAACCAAAATGAGAGTCGGGTTTCTCGAAAAGTACGACACGCTTAAAACGAGTTAAACCGATATCCCGATCGAACATTTCTATTTATGTACGTTCATTATTTGCAGGCACGGCAGTGAGCCTGCTGTAAGTTTAACTTATACAGATAAAAGTTCGACAAGCGCAACGATATCTCTTGGTGTAGCCGATGAAATGATTCGTGACGGTTATCACGCGGGTAAGTGAATTATTAGTTTCCTAATCGGTTGATCAATTTCCGTGCGATTTATTTCGAATGTTATGTTACACCGAACAGGACCATCCGGAAGCAGTGGAACATTTTCTGGCAGAAGTCATGACAAACGTTTAAGATATAGTGATACACAAGAAAGTAAGCATTATTGTTGAAGATGAGAAAACTGTACGAAGTTTTTCACCAAATTGCGTGAATATTTTCCACGCGTTGTTTGATTGGGCGACGCGATTGTAAACAGATATATCTTTTAGAGAAATCAAAAAATCGTGCCTTATTTTTTCCACAGAGACTGATGAAAGCGCTTTTATCGATAGCGATGATGAAGATACACAATCAGGAGAAAGGTATGACACGGCATTTGATATTTTTGTTATTGGAACGTAATATATGCAGAGAATACGTATTGATCCCTTCCGATAATTTAGATTAGAAGATTCAATGGAAACAGAAATGGACGAGGCCATGGGTGACACGCGATCGCGTCGGGGATCAGCAAGCTTCGATAAGACATGCGTAACGGAGCTTCGTGTGAAACAGAAATACATGGGGCACCGTAACGCTAGGTATACCGTCGTTATTTTTACAACGATAACTTTAATCTGGTGGTCTTCAACTATTAACGCAATTTACGGATAATAAGAATGTCACGAAACCTTAAGAAGGCTTTACATACGAGGGTGCATATACATAATACACGATTAAATCTTGTGACTAAATGATTAACAATGATTCGTCGCAATCGAAAACTCTTTAATCGGCTAAATGTTTGGTGATAATCAACAATGGTGAATGTCATGGAGAACGTTAGTGGAATTTTTTGTTGATACACCAATTCTATTCGGCGAGTTTGGTATTCCTTGAGTATGTCTTACCCTCGTGTACGTAATACGTTAACTTTTCACATTCAATGCGTATACTCTGCTCTTCCTAGCCAGAAACTTCCTACTTATTAGTTTTTAATTCTTCAGGATGTTAGAATATATTTTAACTGTATCACGGTAAAGTGTAAATATCATTGAATGTTCAACAGTTAGTTAGGATAGTTAGGCTAAGGAGGGTGGAACGTATGAAATAACGTTTGAGCATCTTAATCGGAAACCAACACTATTGGACTCACTTTCTAATTCCGAAAAAGCCTTCGGACGGTGTTGGGCCATTTCGGGCAAGACCGCCGTGTTATCTGATCAATTTGGTCTTCCCCTGGTTGACTCTAGTTTCTTTAGGACCATGATCAAGGAGGCGAACTTCTGGGGCAACGATTTCGTCATGTCCGGTAGTGATTGCGGCCACGTGTTCATTTGGGAAAAAGATACCGCGAGGTTATGCATGCTGCTGGAAGCGGATCAGCATGTCGTTAATTGCTTGCAACCGCACCCGTACCTCCCATTATTGGCCACAGCGGGCATTGATTACGACGTTAAACTTTGGGCGCCAATAAACGAGGAATCTAGCTTCGATGAGAAGTTCGCCGAAGATGTAAGTTTCTGTGCAACTTGTAGCTTCGATTCTGAACTTGGCTCAATAAAAGTCAGCAGAAGTGGGGCGCTTAAGATCACGTTTGTCGAGCAGTTAAGTAGTTGAGAACTTGATTACTTGGTAGCAAGTATCATTATCAAAGACAGAATCAAAGCTTCTAACAGCACATTATTCATTATTAAACACACACAGTATGGTGAAATACAAATATAACTTGTTGATAACGCGTGTATTTACAGCTGAAAAAGAGGAACGCAGTCATGTTGGAAGAGACGAAAGACACCATGACTGTACCGGCTGTTTTTATGATCAGAATGCTGGCATGTCTCAATCAGATACGCAGAGGTAGTGAAAATTCATAATAATACCTTCCCAAGACCTCCCGATAGATATACAACACACTAGTACGATCAACGTAACTAAGAGTAATATATACTGAAGAAATCCGGCTGCTTTTCCCGTTTAACGTGCAGGTATCGGAGTAAATAACGGTGTTCAAAGATTTTATCTGACTGCTATTCCTGTTTTCCAATTTGTGAATTTGTCTATAGCTTTTACAATCCCACCATTTCGACCATAAATCGTCATCATACTTTATTCTCTTTCTTTATATATTTTTTTAAAGAAGTTATATAAACACGTTTGTATAGAAAAACAAGGTGTATGTTTGCTTCGAAACTCCGTGTCGCATACACACGGAGTTTAAAAAGCAAAAAAGTAAGGAAAAAAAAGAGAAAAGGTTATGGAAGAAAACAAAGTAAAGTACAAAGTCTTAGCTTATCATTCCTAAGCCTTAGAGGCCAAGTAGAAAAATAAAATAAAAGTGAACGTAAACGATAAATAAAAGTTTTGTAATTTTTTATGCAGACAAAAAGTGGTTTTCGTATGTATCGTAGTAAACGAGAGGGGAGAGAGTTATCGAGAGAAAGGGAAATATCGATTAAACATGAGCATGTAATGTCGTATCGGTATTTTACCACTTCAAATTATTGTAGCGATGAAAATAAAGTTTTTAATCAAAATGCAATATATTTTTAATATATGTATGTACCAGGAAATGTGTGTTTCTAATGCCGGATGTTTTTCTTTTTTTTCTACTATTGTACACTTATCGTCCGACAATGAACAATTAAAATCGCGTTCCTTTACTTCAGGATAAAGTTATAAACAGTATTAATTCTTTGCATTGTAGCAAACGAACTAAGTCACGGTACGGACAGGTATTACACGTAATATGAACTATTATCTATATATATTCCTCTTTTTTTTCAATATTAGATTACAGTACTAGCGAGCACGCAATATTTATCGAACGATATTATGCAACATCCCTGACTATTTCTTTCTTCATACGTCCATCAGCGGTCATCCATTATAGATAATCTCATTCAATTATTCTAATCAAAGAAAAAGAAAAAAAACCTGTATCGAACCTATTTGTGAAGTGTTATGCTCTCGTGAATGCTGCATATGTTCGTGCATATTAAATATTTTAATTCATTTATTTTACTTCTCATATAACATCGTCTTCTTCTTCACTCATAGGGTAAAATTATTTTCAAAGTACTGCTGTACAGTACGTAACTTTGTCCGATTCGAACAATCATTATGTTCGAATACCTTCGTCTTTTGTTTTTTTTCATTCGTGCGAGTAGTGGATGGAACAGAAAAGAGTATTTGATAGAACGCGGCGTTTAGCACACCAGCGAACAAAGTAGCCTATTGTTAGATCGGTTCTCCACTGGTTAGAACGAGATACTACAGACTATTTCCGCTTCTTTTGTAGGACGCGGCCGGAACAGGAGGAGGAGCGGCGACGAGACCGGCGAATTACGAGGTGGCTAAGCTGTTTCCGGCGATACTGCCGGCTGTGAGTATTCGAGGATCCCAACAGAGAGCACATGACTTCAACACGAGGCGACTTTTATCAACGCTTCGTCAACGCTGATTAGAATTCGTGTCCTATCCCCCGCTCCCCTATCCCGGAACGAAAGTACCATGCGAGAGAAGAAGAAAGCAAAAAAAAAAGAAAATCAATCCGTATATTTATGATTTATCGTTGCGAGAGTGATTCACGATTAATTGTAAGGGCATTTAATCAGATAAGCTTTTTGCGTATCGTGTCATTATCGCGGCCAGAGATAAGTCGAGTTTCTTTACCACTTCTTTTTTTCCTGCTACTTCGTTTCTTCCGATTGTATCTATAGAACGTGATTCTTCAAACGTGTATCAATTTAACACGTATTGGTTTTCGAGTTGGAATGTGTGAAGTTGTTTCATTTAGACGGGGAAATACGTGTCGCCCGGAAACCGAACTGATCGATGGCCTCATTTTCTGTAGGTCTAGTACTAGAGTACGCGTTAACTTTCAATGGAGTCGATCAGTTTGGTTTTCGAATGATTCTACAGAGTGTTAAATATTTTGGGTATTTTGTACGAGATTTTAGGATCAGGTTCGGTTCCGCAAGGTGGAGCAATATTGTTATTTAGGATGCAAGTAAAGTGCACTTTTCGATTAACCACATATCACACTTGCCTATCGATGATGTCGCGCTGTTACATTTTAGCGGTAATCAATCAGAAATGCACTTTATTCGTCCCTCTGTTAAATGAGCCTTAGAATGCACAATAAGGTGGTGTGTAATATATATACATACATATATATATATAAATACCTTGTTCCATTTAAGAGCTCGAACCTTGACATTTTATTTCCCCGCCAAAATAAACGTCTTTGTATTTTCGAACTTTTCGAAACGGCCACGCGCGTACATTTAAATTTAGCTTTCCGTATCGTTCTTCTTGTTGCTGTTAAATTTAATGCGCGAATGCTTTTCCGCGCGCTTGTTTCTTTTCTTTTTTTTTTCTAATCGTTTCCTTCATTTCCCCTTCATTTTCTGTGTGATGAATTAACGAAGCTTAACTTGAGAGTTTAACCGGTTCCACGAGGCAATTCATCGAGATTAGAGAATGTAGCGTTCGCTAAGTTTGTAGATTCGTTCGTCGAATTCGACGATTTAGGAACGCTTGCGACTTAGAGACGCCTACAGAGTCTGTATGCTCGTTCTTATAGAGTGTCTTAGGCATTTCAACGAAGTTTACCAGGAAGGGAGTACGTCGTTGTAGGATATCATGATGTATCGATTAAAGACGATTTATTTATAATAAAAATCCTAAAGAACGCAAACAGCTTCGTGTATTTAATACATCTTGGTGTCCTCCAGAAATGTTTTCCTCGCTTTTCGTAATTGTCGATAATCATTTCTGATTAAAGAAAGAAAGTGGATAGGTACTGACGACGTATGCGGAAATAATGAAACGAAGTGCGAAGTTCGTTCAACAACAGAGTCTAATTTAATAACAAAATATGAACGTTTCATTTGTAATAAAATTAACCGTAATCGTAATTAATCGTAATCTAAATAATAATAATAATAATAATGATAATAAAAATAATGGTAGTAAAATAATAACTATGGCGATATACATAATTGTTTGTGTAATCGTAATTAAACATAGGTAACGACGAACCAGTAATACCGAAGAGAATAAAGCGTACGTGAATAATCGAGCGTTACAAATTGTTATGCACGATAACGAGCGTTCGATCGAGGAACAACGAACGAAAGGCAAGTAGTACGGGAAAAACAAAAGAGCGCGAATCGCGACGATTACGCCTTATCTGCCGTTCTATGCGACGTTGGTCTATCAGTCACCTAAATTCGGATGTTTGCCTTTAAATATTTGCCGAAGAACACCGGCTCATTGAAAATGTTATGCAGTTAGTGAGTTTGCAAAAATTCCCGTCACTTAGTGAAACCGTCTGTCATGTTTACGATCAAGTAAAAGTACGCCTGTAATTTCAGGTAATTGAAGAGGAACTGAACGTCGGAACGAACGGCAAACGAGGGAGAGCGTGGTAAATACGATGCAGAACCGGAAGTGTAGAACGGGAACGGGTGTGTATTTCCTTGTTTTATTTCTCTGAACATTAGGACAAAATTGTAATCAATCGCTTATCCGTTTACCGTAAATCCAATAATGTCTGTAATAATGAATTAGCGTTATATTAAATGTACCGATGAGAGATTTTTTTTTTTAATAATCACACACTTTCTACCTCTCTTTCTCTCGCGCGCTCTCTCTCTCTATTCGACATTCTCTCGTTCCATTCTCACTCTCACACTCGCTCTATCGTATATTCTCACGCATTCTCGCTCTGCTTCTCGTTCGTCTCTTCGTTTCCTTTCCGGTTGACGTACAAACCAACTACGGCGACGTCGATCGGCGTTTCTTTTACAAAGGAACGAGGATCGAGGTAAGATCTACCGGAAGCTGGGCTTCCTAGATCGCTGTTCCCTCTTGGAACGCCGATTCCATCGCGCATCTGCGCGACCGGAAGCGGAGGATCGGATCCGCAGGCGATTCGCGCCGAATCAGTCGTTCTCGATCATTGATCTTCGCGTCAGAAGCATTCGCGATATTATTAGAGCGTACGAGTTATAGATTAGATTACTTTCTAATTATATTATCGTATATAATGGTTTCTGTATCGATAATAGTCTACTGGAAGCTAAGACTCGTGTTCGTCGATTAAATCGCAAATTATTCGATCGAAATCAACAGACGCATAATTCTAGGAGAGATTTGAACGTCTCGAAATTTTATATTCGTAGAATTGCGAAATTTATTCTGATTTAAAGCTTAACGTTAAGAAGTTTTAAGAAATTCTAATTTAAGTGAAGAAACATGAAGAATACCGGGAAGATCAATGATCCAAGAGTTATTTCTTGGATCCATCCGCTGTCCGCTTGAATCTGTCTATTTTCGATCTTTTAATTCTCTCGTTATCTAACTTTCTTACTTTCTTTCTCTCTTTCTCTCTCTCTCTCTCTCTCTTTCTCTCCATCGCAACGCTCAAGAAGTAAAAACACGAATGTCGCGTGGAATTTCGCCATCGCAGATTGCACGTGAATAATTCCTCTAAAATGCGCGTGACGGTAATCATAGTAACAATAACAATGACAATATAATAATGATGACAGTAATAATAATGACAATAATATCAATAAGAATAGTAGTGAACGTTTACAATCTATTACATATCATAATCATTTTTTTTTCATCATTTTTTCTGGTATTTTTCTTTTTTCTTTAATTTTCTCGTTTAGTCGGAGGGGACGTCGCTCAAGATTTTATTCGAGGCACAGTTGGATCGCACGTCCGCCAAAGAATTCACATATATATATATATTTTTTTTTGCTATTTTTCGTTCAACGCGCGTCCGCCATCGCGAAACCAATGGGGGACTCCTCGAGAACTCGTTTTCTATTTTCTCTCCCGTATTCGTGTGTATCCGTGTGTGTTTCTCTTAGATATTTTCAATCCTGTCTTTTACATTACTTGAGTTTCGGTTTCTATTTTTTTTTCTCCTATTCATAGTTTCGCCTTCCCTTCGCGTATCGTGTGTTTAGCTTTTTTTTTTACATTGTTAACTGTCGGTTTTTGTTCTGTTTAAGCTCGAAAGGGTCCTGTTTTCTCGTTTGAACAGCGGTCGAAAATTCGGCCGTTCGACGCGCGCGCTTGATGGCGGGGAGGGAAAAAGAAAAGCAAGGATTAAAAAATCGCACTGTCGCGTGGTACGATTGCGTTTTTTTGGCGAGTTTTCGTCGATCGATCAGGCGCTTCTTAATTCTTTCTCTCGACTTTACAACGAAGAGGATATGTAAGTGTACCAACGCCGGTTCTTAACCCTTGACTGCCTAAATTAATGTTCGTTCAATGTTGAAGAAAGTGTGTTCACTTTGAAAAAGTAGATCAGTGACTTGTGGGTCGTACTGGGCAGTAGTGCATTAGCAAATGTTTCATGAACTTCTCACCTCCGCTAAGTCTTTGATGATTACGCGGTCTTAAATTAAATACTATGTATTATACGTAAGGAATAAAAATCTACTTTACTTGCATGCGACGTTGAAGTCACGCTTGGCAGTAAAGGGTTAATTATATCCGCGTTTTTCATTTTCTCATTATTATTATTATTATACGAGGCGACGCACGCGTCGAAATCGGCCAAATCGTGGATTCGATCGATCGGATCCGAGTTGTCGTGCAAAATCAACCGAGCTGTACCTCAATTAGACTATCATGTATACTGATCACGCGCACGCATGCACAAGTAGACGCACGAACACGCTAAAAAGTACACTAATTAATAAATTCTATGTTGCGTACGTAGGTAGGATCGCAAAAAGTTACGGAACGATAAAAAACAGTTCGAACGCGGACCATCGAAGTAGCGTAGAGTCGAAAGGAGAGGTCGAAATAGCCGAAGACCGCGCCTTTCACGTTGCTCTCTCTCCTCGTAGCCTTATTTTCCTTTTTAGGAACCCGAGTTCCATCCTTCCTTTCATTCAGATTTCTCTCTCCGAGTTATCCTGTGATCTTTCAATTTTCTAAACGTTAGCTCAGCCGGCGAACGATTAAAAATATAGTTCGACAAAAGTATCGCAATTTACGTTGATTCAACAGACAACAAGATCAGAGTTGATTGAAGGAATGATTCAGAAACAAATATCTGAAATAAAAAAGCTATTCACTGAGAAACAATTTAAATGGACGAGTGAACTATATTTTTCATCGTACCCCTGAAGATTTCGTGCACGCGGCTTCAGATCACGCGACGCCATGCGTCGAGCATCCCGGAAGAACGCTCAGGAGGAACTTGATTTGTTTCTTATAGTTTTTTTTTGCGTTTTATTTTATTTTTCGTTTTACGCGGGTTATGGCTCTCGTTTCAGTCCGCGTTACTAAAAATTCTCGATTGAATCGGGTATTCGCTTGGTGTGTACTCTTCTAAAACGGTGGGCGCTGAAAATACGCTGTAATAAAATCGTGCAGTTACGTAGCAATCGGTCGGTGTGTGTATGTATGTGTGTATGTGTGTGTGTGTGCGCGCGTGAGTCGCGGTTTCTCACGCAGAAGACGAGTTTTTTTTTTTTCATCCTTAAACACGACTTAGTTAGTTTAATTACACGTTACGGCGATTAACCCGCTATGCTGTTGATTGAACTCGGTAATTCGGTTGTCGCGGCGCTACGCCGCTTTTCTCTCATCGTTTGTACGTGCTTCTCGGTCGATTCTTCCTCTGGTTTCAGCGCGAAAAAGCCTGCTAATGGCTCGTGGAATACTTGACAAGTCAATGGAACCGGAAGGTTACGTTGGATTTAAAAATTCTTCGATTCATCAATCTTGAATTCTTCCAAGTTACTGTGTATCAAAGATTTAGAAAGATGATCTTGGAAAGAAAACGATCGCCAGAGGCAAACTTTTACGAGCTTGTATACTTGGCTACTGCTCTCTCACTCGTCCCTACTGTCCCTTCAACGCTTGCGAGGACGTTGAACGAAGAAGAGGTCGAACCAAGAGAGGGTGTGCAATCGAATTCGCACCCTCTTCCCTTTCGATCACTGGATTTTCCCTACTCGCAACGTAACGATTGATTAGGGGCGAGCTAACTCGTTCGGATCAGCGCAACACTAAAGTGTGCACGTACCACAACAAGTTTAGTCGGTTTCAAGCAAAGAAGATCACGAAGATCGTATAGAGAGGAAAGTAAAAAGTGCTTACTTGAATGAACGTTACGATTATCGGTATTCATGCATGATCAGAAATTCAACGGATATTAAATCGAAAGAATATATCGTCAGACGAACGTTCTTGCTCTACCTAAATCGTTTAAAACCGCTTGGAACGATCGAGTATATCGAAGAAAAAAGCTAACGACGATAATACATCATCCGATCAAACTTTCTTCTCTCCTCCCTTCCTCGTTCTTTTCTTTATCTAGGTACTTTTCATTCATCGCTTCCCGACTTTCTACTCGCATCCCGTGTTGCTTTCTAAAATTCCTGCTAACCATTTTCGAACGACCACGCGCGTTTCACCGGTCGAATAAAGCAGATCTTGCTGAAAGTAGCTTCTTCGAGGCAAATGTCGCGTTTCAATGATCGCACGCGTGATGTCTGAATAATGTTCTACGTCATGGCACCTCATGACCCGAGTGAACCGTCGCACGAGTCGAGTGTTCGAGCTGCAACAAAGTGAAAGGGCGAGAAAACGACGAGAAGCTTCGGGTTTCCGACTAGATCGAGTCCAAAGTGCGACGCGACGGATCGATTCGTCTTCGAGAAGGTAGAGATGGTCGCAGACGACCTCTGGCAAAGTGTCCAAGCGACTCGATTCTCGTCGTTTGACGATTAACAAGGAAAATAATAAAGTACTATCAAGAAATACTTGAAAGAAGTAACGATCAATTTTTTTTTCGTTTTGACAAAAAGAAAGTCAATTCCATTGAAGGAGTGGTTTAGAAACTGTTCGGACATGCGACAACAACTAGAATTTCCAGTTGACGTTGCCTACGGAATGTGAGAGAACCTCGTGGATCGTAGAACAGTAATTAATGCTACTACACACTAAACTTTACCGTGTACGCATAATTCTACAAGAGTTACATTAAACGAGATCCCGGAGAAATGGATGTTGCTGTTCAAATGTTTTATGCGTCTTCTCCTTTCTTCGCGATCAACGACTTTCAGCAAAATCCGATGCGTGCAAGCGAGACGCGTCCCTCCGCGCTAAGGACCTTGCCATCCTCCGTATTTTCTTCATCTTTCCTCCTTCTCACCTCTTTTTTTTTTACTAATTATTTTCTTCGTTTTCGTTCAATAAGAAACAACTTCGTAAATAACACGCGCGAGCGGGCGTGTGCCATCCTGGATACTTTCTCGATCCACTCGACAAGTTTCTTCGATCAATCGATACAGGATCATTTAAAATGGTACACCGTACTCTAGTTTTCCTTATCTTCCGTCGGACCTCGACCATCTTAACGATTCGTAAACTCGTATTTATAAATGTGTATAATAAAGATCGATTACGCGCTATTACTTCTTCTCCTTCTTCTTCTCTTCTTTCTTCTGTTAGGTTTTCCGTTCTCTCTCGTCGTACATGGATATACATATATATACTCTGTGTTACTCTTCTTCTTCTTATTTGGTTTCGTCCTGGAAATCGTACTCTTCTCCCTGGCTTCTGCTCATCGGAGATCCATTCGTACGCGATAATTAAGAACGCTATTTATCGTAGGAAAAAAAAGATCGTACAAACCGTTCTCCTCTTCATTTTTCTATCATTATTTATTATTACTTCTTTTCTTCTTGCTTCTCTCTTTCACTGATTTCCATTGTTCATCGTTCCTCTTTCAACAGTTATCCGTACCCCCGTTGCCTCCCCTAATATACCGCTTTCGCTCGGCAATAATTAATAATAATTATAGTAATAGTAGTAGTCGTAACGTGTAATGATAATCGTGTAATAACAATGATAATAAATCAATAATCGTATTTCTTTTTGTTCTTTTTTTTTTATACAACAATCACACGTAGAAGCGACGAATTAGTGTAGTAGAAATAACTATCCCTTAAGTTTTAATTTTATGTTTATATTTATATTTATAATATAGTATCTGCAATATATTAAATCGTTTTCTTTCTCTCTCTCTCCCTCCCTCTCTCTCTCTCTCTCTCTCTCTCTCTCTCTCTCTCTCTCTCTCTCCCTTCAAATTGTCCCTTCTTCATCTATCTCTCTCAAATTTCATCCACCATTTCGCGCTCTGCTATCTGATATTTTCAATATACATACGCGGTAGGTTGCGGAGCGCGCGCGCGCGCGTGCCAGCGCGCGTTCGCGCGCACATGGACATGGTGTTCTCGTGTGTGTTCGATCGCAATAACCGATCAACGCTCAATCGAAAACGAACCGACGAACAGCGCGATAACAGGGCTAATTTCAATCGAATTCTAAATCACTTGAACGGAGGAACAAGCTAATGTTGAATGGTTCGCGTCGCTTAAAAGTTCGCTAAGGTATAATAAATACTTCATAAATAAATAACGCACGTTCACAGCAGGATTAATAAAAAGAAAACAAAAATTAACAATAAATCCAAACGAATTCAACGGAATTTTCTAACGCGAGAAAAACGCGCGTGCACATTCTTTCGCGCGTCCGCACGCGTGCGCGCCCATGTATGTGCTATAACATATATGTATATATATATATTATATAACAAGATGGCAAAAATGTTCCTCCGATTTGTTGCCCTCGCGAATGGAGAACTTAACTCTTTCTCAATCTCTCGTACTGCAGAATTCTCCCCTATTCCGATCATTCCCTCCCTACTCCCCAAAAATGTGTATTCGTATTCGTTCCTAGGTAATCTTGTTCATTTATGTATATATATATATAATCGATTTATACTCTCGTAAAGTCGTATTTAATAATTAATTAATTACATAATTAATTAATTAATAGAGGATGTACGAACGGTGTAAGAAAGTTTTATCGTGTTTTTTTTTTGGTTTTTTCTTTATACTTTTCCTCTTCCGTTCCTATCTGCTTCTTCTCCTTTTTTAATGCTTCTGTTGTCTTCTCCTATTGGTTTCTTCTTTATCCGAAACGAAGGTGTTAAATTCAATGAAAAAAGGTGCTCGACCGCTTATCACCCAAGCTCTTCGTGTTCCTAACAGAGTCATTGTCTTCTACATTCTTCTCTGTCGGATTTCCATCTTCCGTTTCGTTTCTCATCTTTTTCTTAAACGATGATCGGTGAAAGTGGAACGGACCTCTTGGAGGCGAGCACTCGAGGACTCGAGATCGACTGGTAAAATGAAAAACGCCGCGCAGACCGGCGGGGCACGTGTCGCGTCGCCAATTTAAGCCTCGCAACGTGAGAAGCGACTTTCAGACACGCGTTTATGCCTGTTTCCTTCTTCTTTCAGCCATCTGAGAAGAAGAAGGTACGTGCAGACGCGCGTGAAGAAGGCTGAGGCGTGCGTCGAGGCCTAACGCGCCACGCCAGCCGCGAAACCGTCTTACGACGATGAGGTAACAACGTTTAAACATCGCTCTACTCTCCCTCTCGAACTGTCGCGCGTAATCCCTAAGTGTATTTCTTCGTGTACGCGTGTATATGTGTTACCCATCGATTTGGATATTCTCTTCGAGCGAGGAGCTTCGTTCAGGCTGTTCCTGAGGCCTGTTTCGAACCTACTCGCTCGGAAGGTACTCTCGACGCATGGAGAAGTATATTCACAGTATCGTTTTTAATTATATATTATGATACCAACACTTTATAATTTCTTCTTTTAATTATTCATATTAATCGTGTAACAATAATACTCTTCAGAAACAACGAATTCCAAATAATTCTATTCCATATATATTACTCTTGAGAAATGAAAGAGCAATAAAATATTTGAAACGTATCAACGATACCGTAAGTACACCGCATAAGATGTCCGCGATGTGTGTATGTTAACGTGTATCAGAGAGAGAGAAAGAGAGAGAGAGAGAGAGAGAGAGAGAGAGAGAAGGAGAGCGCGCGCGCGCGGATTTACATGGATTTCTCGGTGTGTCGTCGTAGCGAGGGACGATAAACGAAAAATTAGAAGAAAAAAGTTACAATGGAAGATTGTTCTGTACAGAGCGACTATCGTACGAACTAAATACGCGTGGATGCCGACGTGTCGGCGCCATCTATTTCGTCACCGCCCCTTTCCCGTGCACCCCAAATGCATATACTTCCGGTCATCCTTCTATCCCTTAAAACGCGTTCTTCCCGTTCCGACGTTCACCGCTGACCTACTCGATGATGCCTGGCGTTTATGCCACTGAAACACCTTTCCGCTCCATTTTACGTATCTATACTCTTTCATTATCTTCTCGCACAGGGTCCTCAAGATCGCGCAATGGCTTGTTCTGCCCTTTACTTCCGTCCTGTGTTACCTTCTTATCGATTCTCCGACGCTTCGCGTATAGGTACATATAGATTTCATTCGAGATGGAGGTAGACTGCATTTATCATTGATCTTGTAGGATTTTATTTCGAATGTCCTTATACTTTCGGTCTTACGTCGTAGAAGCTTCTATGTAAACCGTAGTCGTCTTCACTTTGATGTAATCCCTTTCATTTCTTCTTCCGCTTGATACGTCCGATTGACGCGATACCATTCTACCGTGGTGAACGTCTACCGATGATCGAGCTTCGACAATCTCTGCTAGCCTTCGCCAATACATGATCGTCATACAAAGAACAGAACCCCAGTTTACTGCGGTCAACTGGTTTCCACGCAGTCGTCAAAACTTATCCCCGTCTTCCTCCTGATTCTCTTCCAGAAGAATCAAGCTTCGACCAACCGGAAATCGTTCCTTCAGCAAGGCCCAGGCACCGGTCGCGGTGCTCCCGTGGTAAGTACGCTGAGCAGGTACGCTGAAGCGAGCTGAACAGTGCCGTTTTATCCCGACACTCTCGCGGGTTTTCTCAACTCTCTCCGCTTTGTCGCGCTTAATACTAACTATACGCGTGTGTTACGTGTGTTTATATACGTGTACAATATGTGTAAGACCGATGAACGAATAAATAGATAAACCTATCGTATCATGTATTTATCCATTTATCCCATCGGAGGAGTGTGGACTCAGGTGTACGGATGTGTTGTGTACGTGTATGTGGGTATATGTGTGTTCTTGCACGGTTCGTTCCACGCGTCGAGGCGACGAGCGTCCACCGACACATCGGCCCTTCTTCTACTTCCTCCCCTTTTTCTTAATATCCCCGTCGGTCGATTTACTTGTGGTTAAAGGTGAATGGCGATGGGCCCGTGACCGCGCTTCGATGGAAATGCACGTTCTGCCATTTGTTGTCCCTCTTGTGCCACACACGGCTCTCCTCGCTCTGGTGAGTGTGCGCTACCCCTTGTCTGCGAAACATGAAACCGTGTTATTTTGTTTTCCGTTTCCTGTTTTACTGTAGGATTTCGTCGCTTCCGGGAATAAGACGAAGGTATAGAGGAGAATAAAACGAGACTCACTTGTCCATGTACTGCGTCAACCTGACGTACGCGATGCACGCGGCGTCCTCGCCCAGCAGGTGCACGTGGGGATTAAGGATCGTCGTGTTCACGGCTTTGCAGTTCTTCCCCAGGACTGCTTATAGGTTTGAAAAGCAAAACGCACGTTATTCGAGGACCCGCGCGTTCATTCGTGCACCATCGATGCTCTCACCGTTAATGACGAGAAAATATATACGAAACGAAAACCCAAGCAAGCTAATGTTCTAACAGATTTCATCAACGTCTACCATTCTAGCGTTAAATCTACCATCGTTCTGGGTCGAGTGCTACGGGATACGAACACTCGGGAGTGGAAAATCGTGCAGAGATACTGATAAAAATAGTGGAGGGTGCAATAAGAAGCTGTATCGACTCGTTGAAATCGACGAGGGATGCACCGATCGGTCGGAGATTTCAATGCCTGGACGAGGAACGTGTCGGCGCCAGGTTTATGCGCTGCGTCCGTACAGAGTTTAAGGGGAGTATCCCGAATTTTCGTGGACGGTACGCGACATGCGGCGATGGAATGGAACGAATCGAACACAGGTACAACGGTGCGGCGACTGGTCAGCGCGATACAATTAACAGTGATGCAAACGAGTCATAATTACCATTATCAAAGTAAAATTTGTGGAAATCCATTCCCTCGACTAAATTACCTAGAGCCTCTGGCTCGAACGCAGTCAGATGTGGATCACAGATTTTCCTGGAAGCGTAACAGGCGTTAGAACGATCTGAACATGGATATCGTCGTCATTTTTTAAATTTACTTCTACGCTTGGCAGAAAATTGTACTTCATAGTGAAAACTGCAGGCCAATTTTAGTTTAGCAAATTCTCATTGAAATTTATGCAGCCTGGTGTGTCACACTTACGTGTACGCCTCGAAATCGCCAGTGTTGATGCTGTCGATCAGCTGCTCGGTCATCTTGATGATCTCCTGACGGCGTGCTGGAATCGTCAACAGATTATCGATCAGTGGAATGGGCGCGATCGGCACGCCCGATCGATTAACAAAAACGAAACGATCAGAGCTCATACCGACACATCGTACGGCACAACAGTCACATGCACGAATCTTTATCAACTTCTACGTCCTACGCCAAAGACTCTCTTATCAAATAGTTACGCATATATAAAGAAACGTATTATATAACATCGATGTGCCAACCCATTGGAGTCGTTTCAAAAATCAAAACGTCACATTACCTTCGCGCGAACACATCCAATAATCTCTTTCATCTAGCCAAAAATTCTACACGATTCTATCGGACTCCAATGACGCGATCCTCGAACGGTCCCTGTAAATTTCCTCGTCGTTCATTCGATTGATCTTAAATTGATCAGAACATATTCGATTATAAGTGAAAGAGTTGGAAGATGGACCGTTCGAGAATCGAATATCAGTATCTTTTTTCCTTTTTTACATAAAGCTCCTTTTCCCACTTGACAAGCACCAATTTCTAGGGGGATTCAGTCCTCCACCGTGACGAGAGGACGAATCCTCGTAGGTTGAAAAAAAAAGCGACATCGGTGCAATCTAGTCAAATGGAAGCGATCGAGCGTGTCTCGTCGTTGCACGCGTCGCACGACTCGCCCTCGTACTCCATTTCGGTCCCGGTTCGACCGATTCGACGCGACAACGACGAGAATATATTTCAACGCTCGGCGACAGTTCCTCGCCGCTCTGACGGCGAGGAAAAAAAACTGAAGTTCGACGAGTTCGTCGAGGGACAAGAAAAATGTGTATATCGTTGCTCGCCGGTTGTTCACGACCGCTAGAAGCTTCGTTGGTTCCTCGAAGAGTAATTCCTCCGCGATCGTTCCTTTCCTCGTTGATTTAACAACTCTCCAGCTTCGTTGGACCTTACTGTTACACGTCGCATCCCTCGCATTCCCTTTTAGCCAGCCCACGTAACGTAATTTCGCGCAGTCACCAATTTCAGTTGTGCAAAATGTCAGGCTATTCGATCGTATTCTCTGACGGTGTTAGAAAAAATACATAAATAAATCTGCAGAATTTATCGTCGACTGAATGATGAGGGAGCAAACGGATTTTTTGATACTCTAAGCCCGGCGACCACCACCGTCTGCTTAATCGTAGCGCAGTTAACTACCCCAGCTGCGCACCGCAGCGAGCGAATTCACCGCAAAATCGGCGCAGTTAGCTCTTATTTCTCTTTCGTTTCTCAACTAATCGTTGATATATCGCTCGATAGAAAGAAAGAGATAGATAGACAGACAGATAAAGATAGAAAGATTTTGAGTGAGAGTGAGATATAGGTTCTTCCGTTACCTGAACACTGGGAGTTCGTCGAGAGCTGGCTGCAGGTCTTGATAGGACACACGATTCTTATTTCTACAAGCAATATATATATAATATATACATACACATATTTATATATAAATACCCTCTTTTGTATCTTTTTTTTTTTTTGTTAAACTTGTGTGCTTTTAATTAAAATGTTACGGATCGTTTATCGCAGCGGGTGGATTTTTTCTGCGTGTTTGAAGCGTGATCTCGCGACAGACTAAGGTCCGCGGGGACTATTTCCGGTGATGTTGATGACGTTACTTAAGTTAATGGCTGAGGGCGCCCCTTCGAGACTTTAGTTAATTTTCGTGGTTTCTCTTTGGTCGTTCGACCGTTTTACGATTTCTCTGATGCGGCAAGTGGAAAGAACGACTCTGTTTTTCCTCGTCGCGGAGCTTAATCCCCGCGGCCAGAGGATTAACCGTCTCCTCAGGTCCCATCTCGTCCTTGGGAAGCTTTTCCTCCTCTTCCTGCGTCTTCCGCAACGCGCCTTCTACTCTTCGTCCCCGTTGTTATCTCGCGATCGATTTCGAAATGTTTCTTTCCGGTTCTGCTAACCATCCGTCTGGGCACTGTGTTTCACGGACACGATGTAGCGTTCCATTTCTTCTTCGAGAACGAAATAAACGTATTCAAGGCAATGCATTGACTCGATCGAGAGAAAACCAGTATCTTTCGATTTAAGGAGAAATAAGATGGAAATAAATCAAAAGAAACCAGTCTACGATCTGACTTATGGTCGACTCGTACTACTTAACCTTCGAGTTTCACGGGATTTTTCGTTATTCCGTCAATGAATCACCCTGCACACAGAATCGTAACGCAGATGTGCGCGCTATCGAGTTTCCATCGCCACGAAAATGAAAGAAAATGAACGACACAGCGAATGTAGATGCACGCAACGTGATATACAGCCTTTGCAACACCGTCGAATCCACGGGGCGATTGTCTCAAAGATGCATACCACTTTACGAGAAGCGTTCAACGATAAAGCCTCGAGCTGTTTGTAATTCGCGTCTCCTACGCGCGGATCTTTCCTTCTTCCTTTTCTCGACTAACTCCGCGGAATGTGCTTATCGTACGCTGACGAACAAAACTGCTGCCCACAAGAATAAAAACGAAAAGAAAGAAAAAAAAATTAAAACAAACGAAAACGCCGCTCTTCTACCAGTAGACTAGCTTAAGGTAATGTAATTAACTACGAAGCCTGTCCGATGATTCGTATCGTTCTCATACAACACAACGTGTATCGGGTTTCACAAAGTTTATTGGTACGTTCACAGTTTACGCCTACACATGGATTACACGCGGATTTGTAGCGTGGACGACAGCCTAATCGATGTTTCCACGCCTGTGAAACATCGTTTCGAGCTCGATTTCGCGAAGGATTTCTCGTGCGAACTCCTTCTTTCCGGTAATGAAACCAGCGTTGCTTCCAAAGTTCAGCAACGCATTTCTTTTCTTTTTTTTTTTTTTTATCAAGAAACGATATTTTACGAGCGTCCGTTTGCGCATTAAACTCTACCATATATAATGCGGGACGAACAATGGGTACATACGCGGAGACAATTTCGATTCGCCGGAATTCCGTTCGATTCCCATATTCACGCCTCGCACAATGACTGTGCGAGGGTGTGTACGTTCGAGAACGGGAAGGGTTGGAGAAAATACGTTCGAGAATCGAAAAGACGTGAATTTTTCGTGAGAATTCTAGCCGCGTGACGATTAATCGGTGCGGGACGTCCGTTGGCGTGGCTGCGTCCTGTCGATGGGCTCCTTGTCTGACCAAAATCGATACTTACTACTTGCGGGTCGCCGTCCGACAAAAACCCGTGACTAGTCGCAATCGAAGGTCCGCAACGCGAGGGTCGAGACTGGGAACACCCAGAAAGGAAATAGGCTCGAAAAGACAAACCAAGAGGGATGCAAGAACCTCTTCGTGACACTGTACGAGCCTTAAAATCTAACGCTGTCGTGAGAACGTCCAACTTCCGATCCGCTACGTTTACAAATTAAATTCGATTCGAGACAGCAGACGATTCAGGGTAAAAGAGTAGAAATTCGAGAGTACTAGTCTTCGAGTCTCGAAGCTCGAGGTACGTTTTACCCAGCACGGTAGAAAGAGATTTCTTTGAATCGAAAGGAGGAGACCCCCTCCGAGTGAAAGAAAAGAAGTTTGCGGAAAGGCTTCCGATTACGAAAGCCGGGGACGTCGTCCAGAGTCACGAGGCTTTAAAACTTCACGACAACAAGCAACACCGCCTAAGCTTCGAGCAGGCGTCCTCGTCCGTCGTTTTTTTCGACCTCCCTGCAGCGTTGGTGCTCCTCTTACCGTCTTCCAAGTCGCAGTACTCGGTCTGGGCGAGGGGAATGTATCCGGAGTCGCCCATGCGTCGGATCTCCGTTTCCGATTCTTTTTTCGGTTCGTTTCAGTTTTGTATTTTTTTTTTTTGTTCGTTCATTTTTTTGTTTCAGTTTTTGGTTATCGATTCGTTTTTTCGAGGAGGTTGCACATGCGAGCGAATTCGACGCGGCATGCCAGCCATGCGTGCAACCGGAACATGCAGAGAAACACACGGGGAGAAGATGGGTCATCGAACAACATCTCGCAAAATTAAAGAGCGACCTTTAAAGGCCGCTTTCCCCTCTGGCCAGAAGCGGAATTGGAATGAGATTTTTGTGCGAGGATGGCGGTTCGGCTGGTTTCCGTTAAGTGCGCTGGGCGGGAAGAAGAGGGGAGCTTAACGCATCGTTTTCTTAGAGCAACAGGAACCTCGGACACGAGTGTCGTTTCAGATCAATCGAATCAATTCCCAGCTAACTTCGAGGCTATTTTCCGACAGATTTTAACGCTCGTGGAACAGGCTCAGATATGTAAAACTGGCAGAACACGGGGAAAATCGTGACTCGAAATCTGATCTATGGGCATCGTCGCAATAAATGCACTTTTTTTCGCTATTATGAGAATCAATGAACCCGCACAATGCGGGATTCACTTCGCTCGACGCGACACGTGGAAACTCGAACCGTTTAATTCTCGTTTGAAATTTCGCGGATTCATTGTCACCGAACGAAATCATCGAATCACGATTTTCAGCGAATTCCTCGCGTGATTACCAGCGGGACCAAGCGTTCCACGAGTGACGCGTATCTCCCGACATCGCCCCTAAAGTCGATTCAATTTCACCGAAAAACTATCACCTAACGGATACGCCTCCATAACGATCGCGCACCCCGTCAATTGCGAACAGACGATGCGTTAAACGTAGTCGTACAAAAAACAGGGACGATAAAACAAGTCCGAGAGAAGGAAAAATTCTAATAAACAGAACGAACCCCGACCGAGGAGCTCTGAAAGTCGAGTGAAAATAAAAGAGTAGGGGGTGGTAACCCTAGATCGCTGAAACAGAGGAATTAATGGCTCTCGCGTATAGAAAGCCCAGAGTTTTCAGGGTGGTAACCAGAGAAGAAAGCCACAGTTAGAGGTGTGAAAATGGAATACAGACCGTTGTTCGAGGAGTCGTAGCGTCGCGACGATGCCGTGGGCGTCGCCGCGTGGTTGTTGCCGATGTAGACGGCCGCTGGCGACGACGGCGATGCGCCGATCTGGCTGTTCTGGCTGTTGCTGCTGCTACCGCTGCTGCTACCGCTTCCTGCGCTGCCAGCTAGTCATGCAACCAACCAACCAAAAGACGAGCTACTGTCAGCCTCCGTACAGCTTCCACCCGGTCGCTTCTGGTCGCTTTTATTCGTACAGTCACGGTTCGATCGTTGCACTCTCGTGTTGGCTCGCGACTCGAATGTCTCGCTTCGAAAGAAGCCGGGATGGGACGGCGCGTGGTACTTTTGTAAAACGAGAGTAGATGGGGAGTGATAGTTTGGTGGATAAATGGTGAGACAGGAGGTGGAGATACGACGGAGATACGGTGGTAGAGAAAGGTAACGGAAGTTACTCTTGGCTAGAGGAGAGGTATGGAAACGGTACTTTTTGGTGGAGAAATGATACGAGAATTACACTTGAAAAGGATATGTTTCATTGTTTTCTGCAAAACGTTTGAACAGCGAATGAAATTTGGCGAAGTCAGAATCGTGGCGGGGAAGCCCAATTATTCCTTCCTAAAAAAAAATAAAAGCTAGAAATCCCCAATTAAGGTTCCACGAGAGTGCCGCGAATCGTTGCGAGAGAATACCAAAAATGGGAAAACAAGAGAGAAAACTGGGTGGAGAGAAGTAAAAAAAAAGAGAAAAAAAAGGAGAGAGGGAATAACAAGAAAGAATCGTATCGAAAGCGAATTTGGCAGAATGCAGGCGTTACGACGAGGTGCTCGTAGAACGAGCTTCGAACGGATCGAACGATGCGCTCCAAAGTTCGATCGATCGATCCAAATCGGACAGCACTGGGGTGCAGCGTGGCGAGATCCGGATGAGGTAAGCGAAGCAACAATCTCTCGCGGTTTTTGTTGGATCTCGTGAGGGAACACGTGAATGGAACCTGAGGAAGAAGGGGTGGTCGTGCGTGTCAACGGCTATGTCGACTCGAGTAATGCTGTGTGGTGAACGTTCATAAATCGTGAACAATGGGGGGGTCTAAAAATTAAGACACAAGAAAAGGTGGGGGGGTGGAGCAGAAAAGCGTGTCGAGAGACGTGAGAAAATCTAAGGGCGCGAAGCGTGTGATTTTGTCCGTTGTTGACTCCGACCAATGCGTGGCCCGAAGGAGGTAAAAAATTGTAATGAGAGTAAAAAGAAAATCCAAGTCATGCTTCGACTCTAAGAGGGACTCACCGGTTTCCGCCTACCGAGTCGTTCTTCTGTCTTGTTTCTGCTTGGAAACTGTGTGTTCGAGGCGCGGACGATTCACGAACTTACGAGCACGATGAAACTTTCTGTGTGTTTTCCTCTTTCGACTAGTCGTGGTTTATATTTAAAGGACGCCAATCGAAATTATCCAATGACGTCAACGAAGATTTCTCTCTTTGGTAGCAAGGACAAATTTACGAAAAATTATTTCTCCTCTGAAAAGCTTGGTCCTTTAAATATCATGGAACGACCACCAACGACTTCAACTTTCGCATAGACGAAGCAGCTCACTCGATTTCCCGAAGTACTCTGATCGTGGAGCACTTCTGGAAGTTGTTCGATTCAGGCGGAACGTCAGGTCGACCGCGAGAGAAAATCTTACCGATTCGTCGAGGAGAGCTCGTCGCCTGAATCTCAGTATCCTTGCCTCAGTGTCCTGCGCCACGAAGAGGCGCATTCCCGATAATAGCCGCGAAGGGAGTCTGGAATTTCGCAGGTCCCTGCTGCGATACAATCGCGTAAACAAAGTTTTACTCGCCGGTTAGGAAAAGAAATCGTTCCTCGCGATGTCACGACGAGGCTTCGATCGCTCTCGCTTTTTTCCACGTCCTTTTCAGCGTACGATGTTTATAATACAATAATAGGAACAAAGGAGAAAAACGAAAGAGGGTAGAAGGACGAGTTTTCGTCGTCCCGTCGTTCTTCGTCCATCTTTCACTCGTTTCACATTCCCTGGACTAGGTGTGTGGGTTAAATTCCCTCGTTCCTTCGTACATTTTCGTGATTTTTCTTTCTCCTTGGAGAGGACAGGCTTCGTAGAGGTTAATTCGCAATTATCAATCTTCGGATGCTAAATGTCGTGTGGTTTCGTATCGAAATTTTATGCAGCCGATAGTCTGACCTTTCTTTGTAGAAAATGCAACGTTTGCGAGTATATAAAAGCACTGCAAATAAATTGATCGAGTCTCTTCTCGTCCGTGTTTCGTATCCTTGCCGAACGACGAAGTTCAAGCGTCGACGCTGGCGTAGGCGGAAGTGACAAAAACTTTCCTCCGCCGAGAGGCGAAAGTACGGTAGAAAAGCGAGGGCTGGTATCGCCCGCCGTTTTGTACGGTCTATTAACCCGGAGGCACCATAAACGGCACGGGCAATTATTCCTACGACTACGTCGCTCGTAAAATGTTAAACAGGACAGAGATATTACATCGCTCGAGGCATTAACCCCGTATTTTCCCCCGCTGCCAACGGGTTTTACGCACGATCGATTCTCACCCCACTGGTTGCGAACACGCAACTTGGACATTTGGAATCGGTGCGATTTCATTTTCTAACGACAGGAATAAATTTCAAAGAAAAAGGACCGCGAAACACAGAAGGTGCAATTTTTGCGAAGCTCGCAACTGTCAGAAGCGGATGACTAAAGATTCGCAAGGATAACCAAGAGCCCGTCCGAAGGTTCACTTTCGATTCTACCGTGCCTTCCTCTCGGCCAACTCTCACCACCCGAGTTACCTTGCGCTCCCTGGAGGAGTACCGCGGCTAATCCTAGAGGGTTTCCCTGAACCTGGTTCTGAGCTTGCTTGTTCGTCTGGCTCGCCGCCCCCACAACCCTGGAGAACGCGGACACGGCGGCGGGAGGTGTGTTCGGAGGTGTGCCCTGCGAGGCGGGGCCTTTGTCGAAGAGTTCGAATAATCACCCATTAGAATCGTCGTCTAATTAAGCGGGGTCCTCACACAGGGATCGGGTGGTAAAAACGCAACAGAGACGCCACAGAAACACCTGGGGGGTACATTCAGCGGCTAGACCGAGTCGCAATCGGGCCTATCGAGATTAAATTTGGGACGAACAAGTTAGAAGAAGACGGATCAGAGCAATTCCAATTAGTCGCGTTAGCACGTGTTCGCGTGGCTCGTTCAGAGGTATTTAGAAGAGGTGGAAGCGCGGAAGCTGGCTTGGAGGACGTTGATGGCTCGAGTGTAGCTGACATTTTTTAAGGGCCGTTCCATCGAAGAATCGTCTGATCCGAGTCGCAGGTCAGTTCAGCAGTGAACGACAACGGAAGATTTGCAGACGGTTTTATAAACAACAACTCGAGTAGCAAACATTTCTGTTAGTAGAGGAAAGTAGCGACTATCGATGCCTAAGTAAGAATCACAGAAACAACTGCGTTCAGCCAGTCTCCCTTTCTTCCTACTCCTCGCAGCTGATCTCTCAACATAACACACACCATACTTCACTTCTCAACAGACAAAAATCGATCGCAATCCCTTCCACGATACCTCTCTACATCATTCATCAGAAGCACTGACTCAACGCACTTCCTCCCACGCGATCGCACAAAATTCAACTAGCAAAACCAAAAAGGACCTCTGTCTCGAAAAAAAATGCGCGACTTTATGCGTATATATATAGTGTACTCGGGTACGATAAGATTATGAAAAAAGACCAACAGCAGCTACGCTTGGACGAGGTGTATTCCGTCGCCTTTCGTTTCAGCCTCATCTGCGATGGCGTTCGAGGAGCGTCAACGAAACGCGCGCGCGCTCCAAGAGGAAAACGTACTCTGGCGGCAGTGGCGGCGGCGTGGCGCGGCGACCTTTGCTAACGAGTGGAACGAGAATAGTCACGGCACAGTCACGATAGATTCCCGTCCGACATAGACACGGTTCCGACCGAAAATAGAACCGAAAACGCTGCCCCGGCGATCGTGACCCGCGACTCGCGTCCGATTCGATTCGAATCGAGCCGGAAGTTCGTTTCGCGTGGGGAGCCGCTGTTAATCACGCAACCGGGCCGCTGGATTGCCCGCGGGTGGCCCGCCACGCAGAAAACGAACCATCGATCTCCGCGGCCGGCGAATCGAGGTTCCCTGCCCGCCGGAAGTTATCGTTGCGTCAGTGCCAGAGATACGGCCGGCTACGCTTCTGTTTCGAGTGGAATTCCGGGGCTGTCAGAAGTTTTTGGCGCGTCGACGACGCGTTGCGAAATTCCGAGGAGAATTTAGACGCGCGGGAGGCTGGATTCCGCGAAACCGTTCGACAGAGCGATGGGAAATTGGAGACAGGTAGGGTGGGCTTCGATAGCCTAGCCGAAGCACGGATTCTTCCTTAGCGATCTCTACGATGGAAGTATGAGCGACTGGTAAAAATACAAGAACACAGCGTAGTTTCCGTTCGAGAAAACGATGATCGAAGAGTTGAGAAGTTACACTCGCGATCGTTCGTTCGCGAAACATTGACGCGATCTTCCATACCACGGAGGAACACCATCAACGATCCTCCTCGCGCAATTACTATCCCATGAAACGTGTCCACGGCTCACCGTAATTATCAGGCTGCTTCGAGGAGCCGGGCAAGCCGGCGTTGCCCGACATGTCGAAGATTTTCACTCGCGATTACACAAGAGACGCATCTATCACTATCACTTTTCCTCGACGCGCGTACGTTTCCCTTGCTCTGCTTTCCACCGCTGCGAGGAAACGGCACGTGCGCGACGAACGTCCCTCTCGGAGGCAGTTTTCACAGCGCGAGAGAAAGGCGAACCGAAGGTCGACACGGTTTTATTGCGCTCCGCACGGCCGGCTTCGAGGATGGCCGAACGAACGACGCGGACTGCTGCCAATCTATTTTCAAGCGGTGCCAAGCGGCCAGGTATTCCTGTTGACAGCGCGCCACGCGAGTTCGAGCGAGTTCTCGCGTATCCTCGACCGATATCGCCGCCATCCCGCGGAGCTTTCGGTGGTCCACTCTGTTGCTCGCTGTTCTGGCTGCAGTTGAACTTCAACATTTCGATTGCTACTGGTCAACGAGTGCCTACGAGTCGAGGCAATCAGAATGTTCGAGTTCGACTGTAGCGAAGATCGGCGACTTTCGAGCAGTGGACTTAAAGATTGGTCGATGTCGATGATGGAACTTGTTCGATGTCTAAAATGGTAACTAAAGATGATCTTGATAATCTGGCAAGTGTTCTGTGGCGGATCGAAGTCTCTGGACCTGACAGCATTGACTCTAACGATCATTCGAAAGCTAGTGGATGGTGAGAAAGATTCGCTTACAGAATGTTGCTCTAACAGTCGAGCCAGCCACAGCAAAATGCTTCGATACTACGATGAGCCTTTCTACGTTCGTAACGAAACAGCTAAGCAACTCGTGAACTCAAGCTACCAATCCGGTCAAGACAAACAGGCGACTAAAGACTTGCTAAAGCTTACGAATACTGGATTACTTATCGTTCGACGTAGCCGACCAAGCTCCCGGATGTATCTTCCAACAGGCTCTCCCGTCTCTGACCATTTTCAGCTGTGATCGATGGACAACTTTCTAACTGATTACGTTACTTTCGAATGGATTAAAAAAAAAAAGAAAGAAATAATGAAAGAAAAAAAAAAAAGAAAAATAGCCAGCTGCTCGATGTATTAACAGTGTACATACAATGTATATATATTATATTGTTCACTTTCCTAGACAGCAAAACGTTCGCAACAGCGCAAGAACAACAATCCTACGAACAACGTCTAACACGCTAAACAATATACACAACGACGCGATAGAGAGAACGATCGTGGTCGCGTGCCGCTGCATTCTACGGAGTGTTCTACTCGCCTCGAGCAGTAGTTCCGCTAGGTGTCTGATCGGACCGTCCTCGAACGCTAATTTCTCGTCGCTACATCGGTCGGCGCTCGCTTCTTCCGGTGTCGACGCTACTCCTAAATCGAGCGCGAACCACGCGCACGGGGTGCAGCGAAAGCCAGAAAACCGGGGAAACGGGACGAAGAGGTCCACGAGAGGCGTCTTGGCCTCTCGCTTCCGTTTCTGTTAGCAGGGCCACGTGACGCTGTTATCGGAACAGTTCGATGAAACGTGGGGGACGATGGTCAGACGGGAGGATGATCGATTCGCTCTCAATGGTGTACGAAACATTTCACAGCGAAGAGTTTCATACGCCATTGATAATACCTCGACGAACATCGTTCCGCTACCCTTCGAGCAACCCTAAAATTTCATCGACCATCGAACAACATCCGAAACGAGACCCTAGGCACGAAAAGAAAAGAGGGGACACACACGCGCGCACGTTGACGGACATCGTCGTGCGGAACGAAGGGATGGGGAAGAATCATCCCCCCCGCGATACAGGGTGTTAACAATTAATTAGCAGACCGACGGTCAGAGGTGGAGCGACGCACGCAACGTCCTTATTGGTTCGTGGAACGAGAGGAGGCTGGAGAGACGGTAAATCCGAAGTACGAGTTAGCGGAAGCTGGAACAGAGAGGGTGCAAAAGCTCGGCTCGAAGCTCGTCACTGAGCTCCTCGTGGCGTTTGGCCCCTCCGGTTCGTCCGGCCCCTCTTCCGGTCCCCTCGCGCTACAGAGCAAAGAAAAGCTCGGGGGTGACGAGGCTAGGCGGGCTTCTTGCTGTCATTTACAATGGCAATCGGTGGACTCCTTTTCGAGGACTTTACAAGCTGAATTCAACTTCTCGTTATTAGTGCGAGTATATCAGATTATTTGTGCCGGTGCGAGTATTATTACTATCTTACATTGTGCCAGAGAGAAAATTCGTTAGATCGTTGAGTCGAGAGGGGACCGTGGAAGCTCTGGATTTTTTCAATTCATTAAAATTCTCTATTGTTTCTTGGAAGAGTTTTTTTGGAATTCAGTTCTGACATTTTGACTGAAACACATTGCGCGAAGAACGAGGCAAGAAAAATGGCGACAAGGGTCAGGAGTCCGGAAGCCACAGAAGCAACTGTGGATCACGCGGCTCCAGCTACGCGAACAAGAGAAGCCAGTCTGAACCAGAGGACGTTTACACGTGACACACGTAGAATATATACGTATATATATATGTATATACATATATGTAAATCTAGGACGGAGGTTCATAATATATATATATGTATACACATGAACACGAGACGTTGAAACGCGCGTGTGACGCGCGTTTCTCCGTCTCCGATGTGCAAGGTTTACCTTCGGGTTCTTTGGCAATGACCGTGCTGCTCCGGTCGACGCCGCCCTTCTTATCCTCTGTACAACAATACACACATACATCACGGATATGCGACAGTTTCTTTCTTACGTAAAAAAAAAAGAGAAAAAAAAACGTTTACTTTAGTCTTATTTATTCTTTCGACACTCGTATACGAAAACTAGAGACCAGCCAAACGCGTTAATCTCGAGCTAAGCGGATTTCTCACCGTTTCGTATTAAATTGACCGTACATCGTGTCCAAGATGAACCAAAGAGCAAATTTCGTACTCTGTCTTCGAGCAAGGCGACTTCCAGTTTCGTTTTATACCCAGTGTCAACGTTGCGTCGATATTACTCGGAAATTCCACGCGAACTTAGTCGATGGACAATTAACAAAGCTTCCTTACAGCTTGGCGAACACTCTGTTCGCGGTTACAATTACGCGAGTAACTCTCGAAGATCAGAACGCAACGACTTCACCTTCGGTCTCGTTCTGAAAGCGATAATTAGTCTCGCGATACGAAAACAAGTTTTGTCCCAACGAATACCCCGTTAACGAATAGCCAGCCAAGAACAGAGGCTGAAGAAAGTTCATCGTTGAACGCTATGGTCCTTTTGTCGCGCGGAAGGAATTATTTCGTTTAGGACAACGGCTACGCGCGAAGGTGATTCGTTAAACGAACAAAGTTTCGCAACGCCGACACTCCGCTTCCAATTTCACGCGTTGCCCTCCAACTTTTTCCCTTCAGCCGAACAGGGACCAGACGTTTGCTCTCTGGATCGCTCTGAGACACGATCTAAGATTACTTTCGACGCGGCTTTTAATGCGAACTAGCTGAACTCGGTGGCTGTCGTTAAAGAAATAAAAAAAGAAAAATATTCAATCGCATCTTGCATCGAAGTCGCATAGAATAATGGTAGAAAGTCGTTGAAAGCTCGACGTATCGTCGAACGTGATTATTCCAATTCCTCTTCGAAAGACCAAGGGATGATCGAGCGATCTTCGACTGCTTTTAAATTCTCGTTGAATAGCCTCACGTTCGACGTTCGCGTCGATAAATAAACGAAGCCGGCATTCGAAGCGGTAAACAATCAGCGTTTAACACAGAAGCACTGTTCTCTTGTTATTAATTCAGCGGAACGATTATCCTTTTATTTCGAAATTCGCTCGAAACGCCACGGAGTTCCAGCTAATCCGCGGTAATCGATGCTGGCTGCGTACAAAGGGGGGAAAAAAATAAAACAAAATAAAATATTACCGAAATACTCTCTAGCTTATTAATCTCTAAATATAAATACTAACGGAAGATATGAATAGTGAGAGACACAAAGAGATAGAGAGACATAGAGTGAAATAGAAGTAGAGAGTTGTAGCAGCACCGAGCGTACTTGCTCGCTTCGTTCGTACGCAGTACTCGGTCTCTCGATCGAGTATCGTTTATATAAAATATATATATATATAGATCAGTCCAAGTGTCGTATCGACTCGGGTTCTCTTTAAAAACGGGATAGAAAAAGGACGTGCGGTGGCAATCACACGATCGAGGGGGAAAGAAAAACGGGGGAGGAGAATCATTCCTGTCGAAGTGTTTGAAACGTTCAAAGATAGTAAAGTGTCTCTTGGGAATAGATCTTTGTCTGTCGCCATTAAACGATTGGTATCGTTACCATCGACGCTCCAAATCGAACTCGTACACCAATTACGCTCTACGATAGAAGCATGAGACATTTTCATTCAACGTCGATCGTCAATCGTTCGGTAGCTGCAGTCCAAAGTCTACGCTCCTCTCGCATTCGAAAGTAGCAAGAAAAAAGGACGAAAAAAAAAAAAGAACACAGTCGGGACCATCGGGCGACACAAACCACGGGGACTTGTGCTGTGGAGTGCAGTTCAACGACGAACGTGCAAAAATCGTCGTAGACACGCCGTGGATCGGTTCGTTTCCTCGGCTAGAATCGATCGTTAAAACGAGACGCTTTGACGAGCAAGAGAGGGCCTTAACGACGAAACGCTCGGCCGGATTGACAGTGGCTCGTCAAAGGATCGCGCGCTCGAACGAGCATAGGGGTGGGGAAGAGCGTGGCAATTATTTCGATTGTTTAATATTTATCGGAAAGACACAGAGAGAGAGAGAGACAGAAACGGGCGGAACGGAGGGATGCCAAGGGGACAAAAGACGAATAGAGAGAAATATGAAACGGAAACAGTTTCACGGTTCTCAAAGACAAACGAGCTCGGATCCCAGCTCGGAACCATTTTATCCTCCCAGAATGTATCGTCGTCGAAGGGAAGCCACGACTACGGGTGGCTTCTTCGTTCTCTTCTCGGTTCTATTCGCTCGATGCATCCATCGCGAGGGTTTCCGTGTCACCCTCGAGAACGTGTGGGTCTCTCGATAAAGGTAGGACGCTCTCGAGGAGGTTCCGCGCGTCGAGAAGCGCCAGTTCGGGTATTTCGACGTCGAACACTCGACTCGGCATCCGAGAAAGGCTTTGGGTGTCGATGCACGAGCATGCAGAAGCGGGCTGGGTGCGACAGGCACGTCTAACGAGCAGGCGGATCGGTTTCGTGCTGGCAGAGAGCTTCGAAGCTGGGCGCGAAGTTGTTCTTTGCCGTTGGGATTATCTTCTAAGGGGATAGAGAGAGAGTAGAAGTTCGCTGATGGAACAGCAGTTTTCTGAACCTCGACAAAGGGGTGGATAAACTGTAGCTGAACGAGAGTAATTGATCGGAACAACTTCTCGCTTCGTTTAAAGAGCACCATGAAGAATGCGGATGCAAGCCATGCGAAAGGTGGCGTGGATGGGCGAGGGGTGTCGTGGCTAAAGAAAAAACGGGCGAAACCGAGAACAGGCAGGTCAGCGGTGGTGTTCAGAAATCCATAACACCGGGGGGTGACGGTGGATAGTGTTCTGGTGATGACGGCGTGTGGCAGTGAGAGAGATACGGTGTGTGTGAGAGCCTAAGGTTGCCAATACAGAGAGAATTCCCGTTCGTGTGACCAGATGGAGTCGATGCAGAGACGGTACAGATTAAAACGGAAAAAATATGTAAACGGACACAGATAGAAAAAGACAAATAGAGAGAGAGAGAGAGAGGAGATCGAATAAAGAAAAAAAGAAGAGAAAATGGTCGAACAATTTCATATATGGTGCACAGTGAGGAATCACAGTCGTGAATCAAGTGTACGTGTAGATGAAAGAAAGTAAATCGTAAGAAGAAGAAAGAAGAGTAAAAAAAAGAAACGAGAATTAAACGAAATAGTTCTTGGAAGTATGATTGTCTTTTATCTCTTTTTTTCTGTTTGTCTCGACTTACGTTTACATCGTGGCTGACGTGTGCGAGATCGCTGCATTCTCTACGACGACGACGATCTCTTGTGTGCTTGTCGATGTCTAAATTGGACGATGCTTCGCTAACGTGGCCAAACTAATCTAACTTTCTAACTGGCTAATCGCTACTAACTCGCTCGCTGGTTGGGAACAACACCGCGATGCTAGCGGAAACGTGGTGAAAAGAGGCGCGCCGGAAAGATATGGTTTAACAAGAGACTGTTGATGGTTGGTCGACCGCGATCGAGCTGGAAACGCTTCAACCTTTTCTTCTTACAATTTCACGCGTTTCGATTACTTTCCACCATCGACGATCGTTTCGCGTGTCTTTTTAGCAAGCTGTCTCGTTTCCAATTCGATCGTAAGCAGTGAAGAGAAGCCTCTACTAGACGTACTGCCAATGACAAGTTCTCCCTCAACCAAAAATCCAGGAAACGGAAGAATGAAATAAAGATGAGAAGTAGCTCGATGGACATTCGAAGAACAGAAAGAAAGCGTAAGCTCTAGCACCGAATAATCGATCAAATTTCGACCCCGTAACCACCCCAAATTTTCATCCACGACCATTCAAATCACTGAACTCTATCATCGAAGAGCCGCGTCAATCCTGAAAAGGCTTCGCAGCGAAGTCCAAAGACTCGATCGAACTTCCATGAACGCTCGTCCCGAATTTCGATCACTCTTTTCAGGGTTAACGGTTCTCGGCTAACTCTCGCAGTAATTTCGCCACTCCATTAGCCCGACTTTCTCATTGTGCGTCGCTAATTGCACGAGAACGAGAACGAGACACGGTAGTGGTCGCCGTCGAGGCTTTTAACGCTACGACTACCAAATAATCCAGTTCGAAACGTCCCGTAAAAAACTCTGCATCGAATCGGTCGTGAGGAATGCCGATCGTAGACGGTGGTGGCTGCGCGGTTGCACCGGACAATTTCGACGGATCTTCCACGGGCGATTTTTTATGAAATTCTCACTTCAAATTTGGCGATCACTTTTTTCCATCCGCACGTTTACTGTCCAATGTAAAAATGTCCAACAATCCGTCAGATTTTTCCATGTATCTAAGCAATAGCTTTGATTCGAACCTGTACAAAATCTTAAAAAATGCTAACATTTTTGTATAAATTAAAAAACGACGAAATTCTTGGTAAGTTAGTACTGGCGTGAAAATCAGAGGACAGTAAACGCGTGAAACTTCGATTCTACTCGGTGATTCTCCGAAAACGGTGATGTTTCTGTCTAACGCAGCAGCGTCTGGTTCTACTTGAGCTACGGTCTGACCAATCGAACTCCGTTCTACTGAACGCTACGGCCAATCGCTGGTTATACTACTCGACACTCGTAAATATCTGCCGCTCGGACGGTCGTACGGGATGCTGAAATCGAAAACGGTTACAGCCACGTTTCGAGACGGAAGATCGCGGGTCTCCGTGAAATCCGTTCGACGGGAAGTCCTCGAGAGACAGACGAACCGCGAAATTACGACTTCGTCCCGATTCCTTGATGTTACGTGTAAGTTTCTGGGGGGTACCAGAGATCATCTGACATGTATGCAGTGTCACGGATATGATTCTAGACACGTGTTATGGATTTGTGAGCATCGAGTTTGAGGGGGAGAGAGCGTTCTTTTAATGGTCCTCGCATAGCTGATCTACGAATTGCTTGTTGAGAAGGGATGCGTGGACGTGTGTAATCGTGGGTGCTATTCTAAGTGTAGATCGTTTCATAAGCGATCGAGTTAATCGCGACTGATACATCGATGCCAAACGAAGGCTTGCGTAATGATAGTTGAAGCTTCCACCGCATCGAATTGCTTCTGAAAGCTTCAAAGAATGTCAGACGTGTGAATGAACGTGTGCGTCTATGTGTGACATATCGAAAGCGAATATGTTTGCTGTATAAGATTGGACTAAGTAATGAACAGTAATCGCTATTGTTCGATCTTCTAATCTACGTACGCTACTGAACAATTTAGTCTGGTCGATTTTACTATCGACGAAAATAAAAGAAAAAAGATTCCTCGCGACTTGGCAATATCATTTCCGAAGGTAGATAGAAGGAGAGAAAGATAGAGAGTTTCGTCTTCCACGGGGGTTGATTTGCATCGAAGGAACCGCGAACGAGAGGTCGCCAGACGATTCGAGCCTGCTTCTGAATCCAATTGTTTTAGTGCCTCTGTAGTATTGCCGTTTTGTGCTCGAGTGTACTCGTGTCTGGCTCGAGAATCAATCCACTCCGTGATAAAGTGTCTGGATCTTGAAAGCGAACGAAACCCACTGTCTGCCGGTGTTTTCGGTGTACACGGGACAGGGGGTGGTTGGTTGCATGCATGCCGTGGATCGCCAGGACTGCGCTCTCTCGTTCTTATTCGTCGAGACGACGATTCCTTTAGCGATTAACTAATTCTCTGACGTTTCTTTACCTCGACAAATTTGCCAATCAATTCTCCAACGAAATTCCAGAGAAACCGCAGTCCTGTCTCGGAGAAGTCTTTGATGATTCTGTTCTGGCGATGTATGCGAAACGAGGGCTACCAATCGTTCAAATATACCGCAAAGGAAAGAGCAGTTCAAAGCTGACCGAGGATTAACAATCTCCGGAAAGGCGTCGAAGTATTCGTCGCGACGATAAAAAAAAAAAAAATTGCTGGGCAATTTCGACGATGTTTACGATCGTGTTTCGATCGTGATCGAAAGAACAGTCGACGAGTGTTGATCGATGGTGGTTAAGCGAGGGGTGGTCGAGACGGATCCGATGGTGTACGATAAGGAGGGTGGGCCGCATCTAGAATTCAGGTCGATGGGGATACGAACTGTACACGAACTGGTTTCGAGTGGTACCTGGGCAGGCGAGTAATATACGCCTCTACTGGGTGTGGTAAGTAGATAGAGCCGCCGACAGGCGGCTAAAAGTAGTTATTATACACACCTCTGGCGGAAAGATGATGCTGTACACGTCGAAGAGAGCGGTGAACATCGCGAAAGTAGTGGTACAGAGTAATACAGAGTGTTTTGAGAACGTCTACATAGAGACAGACGGAGGAGAGACAGATTCACGGGAGAGATATGGTGTTGTAGCTCCGCTGCGAATTCGATGGGCAACGATGAGCAAAGCTGTCTACGTTCTAAAAGTGAACACGGTTCTCGTGACTGTCTTACAGAGGTTCGTTCGATCATCGTGGCGAGAAACAAATTTCGCTAAAGAATATCAGGCAACTGTCACTCTCATAATTAATCGAAATTGTAACAGGTCTGAACGTATCTGTTGACACGCGTCAATATTAGCAGAAGGAACTAAATATTCATCAATGGTCGTCTATGGGCTATAGTCCCTCTTAGAATAAACGAACCTCTGCGACAGGTGTACCAACATATACACGTATATATATATCGATAATCGGGGCACAGGTGTACGTAAATATAACGTGGATCGTGGCTGGAGAGAGCGATAGGTTGAAAGGGGGGTGTAAAGCAACGAGAGTGATACTTAACTACTCGAGCTATTGTCCAACGATCGATTTGCACGTGAGCAGGAGTACTATCTCTCTAATAATAGGCCGATATGCGCGCGCAAGTCCCTGCTCGTGATTTCGTTATATTCCAAGGGGACCACGAGCAGATTTCCAAACGACATCACAAAAGCTTCTTGTTGCCTTCTTGTTTTCGTCCGCGAGCTACGTTCGATCCCCCTTTAGATTAATCAGGGGAACAAAAATTCCGTGGATACGAGACGATCGACGAGAACTGGTACACGGCTGTGCAGACTGATAGAATCATTTTTCGATACCTTCTACCGATCTGCACGCGTGTCACCAATTCCAAGACCGACTGTACACCAATATCCAGAGAGAACGCGTCGATCACTCGAATCGTAATTCATTCCCAAGTACCCCGGGAAGTAAAAGGGGTATCGCAGTTGGTACAGAGAATATTTCAGCTCAGTTCTACCTCTGTCGAGGTGTACGCACTCTATGCACGCGCAGGTTCCATGAAATTTCACGAAACGAATCCCGAGTCAGCGTAAAAGTCGTATCACCCGCCGCCACCCCCGGCTGGTTCCGTCGATCGAGAAGGCGAAATGTAAATTCAGATCCGCGCAATTACTTCGTCCCGGTTTCCCGCCCCCTGATCCAGCGGGGTTGGGCGGCCATTCCGGCGCGGAACCAAGCGGCATGGCAGCGGGTACCGAAATCCAGTTATAGCCGCGCTTCAAGCGCGGCCAGAAACGGTGAATTCAGATTCGATCCATTTAGCAGAATTTCACCGGATGAATTAACTGTCCCGGGTCTCTGGGTGGCTCGAGCGATTAACGAGCGCGAAGGTGCTCGCTCTCGAGTACTCGCCGCGTGTGCGCCGCGGAATCGCCTCGCTGAAGGGCCAATTCCCACTTGCGGTTTACTCACCGACGAAACTGTCGGTCGCACGGCTACGAAACTGGCTGCCTTCCTATAAACGCGGTGGCTTTCGCGTCGTGTCCTCCTTCTAACAGCTAATCGCGTTCCCACTCGCGAATGGAAAAGAATGGCCATTGTTCCTACGTCAGGTATTAACGAACCGCGCGTGATCGACGGTTGAATAGGAAAATCCACCTTAAGGTCGGATACTGGATTGTAATTACCAGTTGCGTAACAGTTTTATTCCAGTTAGCACACGTGCAAACCACCCTCGGTGGTCGCTCGAACTGTTGCGCAACCGATAATTGCGAATCACCGTTAAAACCTGAAATAGAAACAATCTCGATGCGCGCAGCTGCGCGAGACAGCCACGTGCGATTATGGAGGACCGTGATACCACCGTAAATGATCGCAAGTGGGAATAAATGCGAGTTTAAAGAAGCGATAGGAGCGATCGTCGATTCGAAAGTCTTTCAGTTTGAGAAAATCAGCCAGATTCCAAGCGCACGCACGGAGAGCACGGCTAGGTGATCGAAGAGATCGAAGAGATCTGTAGAAGGAGAGAGCGAGACCGTGAGGGCACCTTCTCGGTGCAGCAGGCCCCGAATTTCAAAGAATTTTCGCGAGTACCGCGGATGGCGCGTAAAGGCGGACGTCAACGGGTGCACGTTTGGGCACCCATAGATCGTTCTGGGCAAGGTACGTGAATCGAGGGTAAATAACTCACGAAAAGTGGTGGACGTGGGGAGGTATCGAGGCTAGAAGAGAAGATTTTCTAGAGGCGAGTGAGGGATTCTGGGTGGTCCTACCTTTCACGTCATCGTCCTCGATCGTTGTGCTGCTGTCGGTCGATTCCTTCACCTGAGAGCCATCGCCCTTCTTCGTGATGATGCTCCGACCTGGAGCACGCAGAGCGTTTCAGTAAAATCGGCATTTCATCGGCGCGGTTTGTGAGCGGAAGTATAGTGATTTTACAGAGAGATAGAGAGAGAGAGAGAGAGAGAGAGAGAGTAGACAGTGAGGGAAAGAGAGACAGAAATTAAGAGTAGCAGTAGTATAGGATGCTGCTGGATGTTAGTGGTTAATTCGTTTCTTTTTTTTTCTCATTAGGATTGATCACAGCGAGTAGATGGAATGTTAAGGATGTTCGATTGGAGAATAGTTCAAGATTGAAGAAATCTGATATTTTGTACATAGATATCAGAGAAAGTTTCAAAGAGTGGATTAGTCCTAGCGATCGAGATGGACACGGGTGGTTAAACGAAGGATGGAGAGTTCCCATTGATCCAGTGGATCCTTCGATCGTTCGAGCGAGTCGCTATTAACCCTGTCGCGGACACTTGGAAATTTGTCTCGTTTGGTCCGCAAAGGGGTCGAAGCGACAGCGAGAACGAGCTCTCTGGAATCGCATGGCTTCCGGAGAGACCTGAAACGGTGAAGCTAAGGCGACCTAAGGTGAAGCTAACATCGCAGGTGGTGCATCGTCTTCCTATCGTTTTCTGGCGGAAGTTGAGAGGCGAGAATGGTGGAAAGCAGTCGGAAGAAAAAGTTTGATCGAGAGGAAAGCAACGTTGCCGAGCGAACGGATCTTGTTCCGGGTGGTTCTTTTCGAGCGAGACGTGAATTATTCTAACTATCAGAAGCAGTTCCCGTGGAATACGTGCTCAAAGGAACGGTAAACGTCGCGGTGAGATTGGAACCAAGTTGGCGAACAATGGCGCGGAGCGAACGGGAACCACCTATCCTCCATCCCCTTCTTTCCACCCGTTACAAAGGATGCTCGTTGATTATGGAACGTCGCCGGGGAATTAAATGTTCCCTGCTGCCATGCAACGCGAGCGTATTCGCGAAGAATGCCCTGGGAGGGGTCGTGGAAATTTTCGACGAAAAATTTCGCGCGAGTGGTTATCTCGATCGCTGGATTAAATTGTAGAGAGCGTGAATTTTAGACAGAATCGAAGAAGAAGAAGAAGAAGAAGAAGATGATGAAGAAGGGACTCCTGCGAGATCGAAGAGGTACTTCGACGTCGTTGAGTTCCCTGGAAGGTCGAATCGAACTGATCGATTCGACTTTCGATCGAGATCGACGCACCGAGGTGTCCCGAGATGTTTGACGAAGGTTCAGATAGGACCAAACGCGGATCTTCCTCTTAGTAATTGTCTGACAAGTTCAATTAAATTCGGATCCATCGTCACGTCGATCCGATCAGCTACAACAAGAAGATTCGCTACCCAATCATCCATGCTAACTAATCACAGTTCTATTTTTCGAAAGGTTCCGTCACAGACGAGGGATGAAGTACAGAGAGAGAGAGATAGAGATAGAGAGAGAGAGAGAGAAGCGATAGTTCCAGACCTTTGCCAGATCTGTACGAAGCGACCGAGTGATCGATTAATCTAACTTTCCAGACAGAAGAAGCCAGAAGCTAGACAGACGAGGAATGCAAACCGCAGTGAAGAGACGAAGAAGACAGATATATATATATACAAGAAGATGAAGAAAGAAGGAAATAAGGAGAGAGATGAAGAGAAAGAGAGAGTGAGTGAAAGCAAGAGGTAGGCAAGGGAGGATCGGACGGGATCGTAAGGTGTCGAACACTGTGAGAGTGCACGTGTTCTGCATGCGAGGCAATCCGTGATCAATCATAATCCGAGCAACTCTGCCGATGCTCTCAAGACGACGTATCGGTGCCAGGAGTAAAAAAAATAGGGAGAAAAAACAATAGTCCTCTCGTCTTTACCTTCTGACGATCCCTCTCGAGAGCTCGGCTTCGTTCCGTGCCAGCGAAGCGACGCACACGTTTCACAAAAATATAGAGAAGAAGATAGGAGAAAGATAGGGGCTGAGAAGTAGGAGAAGAGAAAGATAACGAATAGGTACCATAACTGCATGCTGAGCGGCGTGCGATTGCGTTTCGATTTTCTTTTTTTTTTTTTTTGCAGGGGGTGACGAACATTGTTGCGATGCTGTTGCGGCAAATTAGGATCGAAATGCCAGGCCATTTTCTTTCTCGCGCGTAATACGTGCTCCTCGTGGTCTGCGTTCTTTCTCTAGTCTTTTTTATTCCGATTTAATTCGAACCGTTGGATGCTCCAAGTATTAATCGAGGCGATGTTTCATAAGTTACCATAAATTCCGTCGTTAATTATTCACGGTCTTAGAAAATGTAAATTACTTAACGTATCCGTCCACTAAGATCGGTACCTTCATCTAAATTACATCGCCCTCGGCAACCTGCAGCTAAATAATTCATAAAGGCTCGTTTTATGGTAACTCGCTACCCCTACAGTGGCTTCCAAAAGCTTCCAACAGGCATCCACCGTACCTTAACGCACATAAAAATGTACTACTCAATCACACTTTCATCTCCCGCCATCCAGACCCTTATCCAACCCCCCTCTTTCATCCAAAATTCATTGGCCAGCCATAACTGAAACGACCGCTACCCGGAAGCTTTCAGACCTCCACTGTACTCCTGCCGGAAACAAAAAAGAAAGAGAGAGGAAGAAACGACTGGTCCATAAATGGGAGCAGGGAGGGAACGACAGGCAGAACGTATGACTCTCGGTCCTCGTGAGGGTAAGAAGCAATTGAATCACACGCGGGGAACGTAATTATCGTGGATACGGCGGCCCGGATGGGCGGAATTGTTACCGCGCGTCGGTTAAATAATTCAGCGAGGGAGAAACGGGGATGAAAGGCATTCGGTTCCGGCATTAGTATAAATACGCCAGCGAAACTCCTCCCCGGGGTGTAATATCCGTGTATTTTCGGGGCTGAGCTCGGTGGTACCGGAAACGCGGCGACTCCCATGCGGTCCGCGTACTCTTATCTTCGTCAGCGATCAGGCCACGTTTCCGTCGAGGCAACGCCGTCCCATGGTACGTTCGATTCTTCTTTTTCTTCTCGTGACATCGAGATACGAAAAACTGGGAAGACTGGCTTGTCGAGAACGCGTCTCGATAAACATGGACATCTAACTCAGCGAAGGGAGATTTGGATGATCGTCGGAAATCGAGCGGAAACGCGTTGCCTCGCAGCGGAGGAGCCTCGAGAACGGGTTAATTCGATGTGAAAACGGCCCTTTTCTGCCGCGCTATGGGGCAGTGTTGATAAGAAATGCGAGCAACTGAGGCTAGACAGCGGAGAGCTAAGCGTGAAACGAAATAAAAGAAAAAAAAAAACAGCGAGGCGGAAAGCGCAGCCATGCCAAATGCAACGCGAGAACGATCGTTCGTGCGGAACATTCCACCCTCGAGCCTCGTTCTGAGACAGTTCGTTTAAAAACCATCCGTCAAAGGATGTTAGAAGCTCAATTGCTGCCATCCTCCCCCATCGTCTCCGCGTGCAAGCGAGATTCTAACCGATACTAGCCTGTACCGTCTGCCAGAAGCGACAATAAGGTGATCAAGACCGAATCTGTTGACTCTTCGAGCTCGAAGCTCTAGCTGGTCTCGAGAAATCCAAGGAGAGCCACCGTTAGGGGATGAAACGGAGAAGCATTGGGGGAGCGAACAGCCTTGAACAGCGGAAGGTTGGCCTAATTGCCTCTAGCAGCGTGACAGAACGATCGACTCGATTATCGGAAGTTTCGATCGAACGGTATCGTTCTCTGTTCGATTTTTCAGCGTGTAACTCGACTCCTACGGAGCGCGTGTGTATGTCGCCTGTGTGTACGTGATGTTGGGTGTAGAAGCATGGCTTATCGCCATCGGTTAGATACAGATCTCCTCTCGGTTAAGAGCTTGGAAAGATATATTTTTTTTTTGTTTTCTTGTCAGTTCAGAGATGAAAGGTGTTTCGCCTTGCACCTCCGACCCACTTCGCGACACTTTGTCAAAAAAATCAGTCGTAGAGTTAGGAAGATAGATAGATAAAGAAAGAGAGAAAGAGATAGAGAGAGAGAGAGAGAGAGAGAGAGAGAGAGAGAGAGAGAGAAGGAGGAAGAGCTGGATAGGTAGAAAGAAAGAGTGTAAGGAAGGTATGTAAAGATAGAGTATAAGAGAGAACGATCGATCGTTGGCTCGCGTTCTCTCGATTGAAGAAACCGAATTCACATACGAGATTCATGGATTCGCCCCGCGACGAGAAATTCATGAATTCCTTTTTTGCCTCCTCGGAAATTTATGGACCCGCCGCTGGTTTATATTTATCCGTACACACGTGTACACGTACACGCGTACAGGTTGCGCGTTAAATATAAATCTATCTTCGCATAAATTCCGCGCGGCGTTTAGAGGCTCGTCGACGCCATGTTGATTTATCGGCTCGATGAATTTTCAAAAGATCAAACGAGAACTCTGGAAAACGGAACCGCGACGGACGCGGATATCTAAGAATTAAATCAGAGATAAGAGATACGACAATCCTTAATAGTAAACTATTACTCGATTCTTTAGAGACGCTTTACTTCTTCTTGTACCGGAAGTTGGCTCGATTTCGCGACTTCGTTCCTTGTTAAAAATGCCTCCTCAACATTTAAGGCGATTATCCAATAAACGCGTTCACTAATTTCAATCGTTCACCAGCGTAATATTGTATATCTAGTAAAATAAATGATTTTCAACGCTTTACTCCATCGATCTACGGATCTTCGATGATTAAAAGAGAGACGTAGAACGCGATTAGAGAGAACGCGAGCTACGATCTACACCCGCGTGTAGATCACTGAAGAGTCGTGAGTGAACTGACGAGATTCTCAATGTCGATCGATCGATGGTTTTCGGTGGGATCGTCGTTATTGGGGAACGAGTGGTACGCATATTTCTTCTCGTTCCGCTTCGATCTTGAAAAGAGAAGCAATGAAGAAAGAGGTTTTGTCATGAGTCTGGCGATCTTTTTCTTTTTTACCACTGTTTCGGATTTCTTTCAAGCTTTCAGGAATAAAAAGCGGTTCGTTCCGTTTCGCTGTTGGTCACGCGGAAGCGTCGGCCGTCACTTCGCACGCTGGCCATTCCCGAAACGGGAGGTTTCATTCTCCACGGTCGAGATAGCGAGGATGAAACATCGTGACATCGATTCCATGGCCGAACGAACGAACGAACGAACGAACGAACGGAGGAACGATCTGATGGCTGATTGGGCTGATAAGAGAGATCGTGGTGAGAAGCCTGGGGGGACGAATTACGATGGCGAAGTAACGTTTCAACGATGTTCATCATTTTGCTCTTTTTTCTGTAATCCATTCCTCCTTGATATTCGTTTGGTTATTGTTGCGTGTGCTCGATTGTGTCGTGTGATCCGTCGATTGTCAATTCGGGGAAGGTAACGTTCCCACGATGGAACATCGGGGGTGTGGAACAGTAAGAGAGAAAATAATAGCTGCGATAATAATAAAAATAATAAAAAAAAAGGTAGAAAGAAATGCGGAAGATCGAAGAGATACGCGAATTACGAATTGGGTAAATTTAATTAAACTTCCGGGAACTAAAGTCGGACAAACGGCCGACAGGCTCGATGTTAATTGTACGCCGGTTGCCTCGAGGTAGCTCCACCGGAGGGAGAAAGTCGGAGAGGAGAAGAATAGAGCGTGGAAAAAAGATCACGGTGGCGAAAAAACGGAAACGAACGATCACTGGGTTTCTTCGAGCTGGTAATTGAAACAAATTGCCGACGACGCGGTGCGACCTGTGCAGAAAGAGAGAGAAAGAGAGAAAAAGAGAGAGAGCCCGGCGCTCGCATTTCTACATCGACTTCCGGACGGGAATTGTTACACGGTAATGAAAGTATTTGATCGTTCGCGCGATAAACGCGCGGCTCTCACGCGAGCCACGGAAAAAAAACGTTGTTACCAATTTTCCGCGTTCAACCGCGAGCCTCCCCTTTAAACGAACTCGTATCTACGTGTATTATCATAAATCATCGGGACGAAGAAGATGGTCGCTTCAAAGAGTTACCAATCTGTCTCCTACCCCGCTTCCTCGTGCGCTCTTTTCAACTGTCTACGCGTTGGAACGCTACCTTCCGCTCAGAGTCCACCCCCGCGAGAATCCTCCTCGTATACCCGAGAAAATCCTATCAAAACGTCTTGTACGTTTGCCGGGGAAATATTCCTCCGCCCACGGGTCGTTTCTCACAATTACGTGTAACCAACGCGTAGATTCGCTGTATTTCCCCTGTGGAAACCCGTATTTGTACCCCTGTCGTGTACCCCTACCTGATTCTACTTCGAGCGTGAAGTGTCTCCGACGATGTGTCTTTCGCAATGGTACACAAAGAGACGCAACAATAAAAATAGTACAGAGACAAAGAGATTTTAAAAAAAAAAAGTAAAGAGAAAAGAACGTAAAAAAAAAGATGAAAAAAAAGTTGGGTAAACGAGACAAAAAGAATAGTGAGTAGAACTTTATACACACAGGCTCTAGAATCAGACAATGTGGTCGGTCGGTTCTTTTGGGGGAGCAAAAAGTGGCGCTCGTATCGCGTTCCGGATTTTCACTCTACGGATGCAAGATGCTCATCTACTCGTTCGGCTAAGTTATTTGTAAGAGAAAAACGTCTATTCTAGGGGAGATATCTGGCAGTGTACACTGATGTGGTCAGACGTTCCTGTGGGGTGCAAGTATAGTCGGTGGAAGAAACCTCGGGAGTTCCTCGTTTCGACTGCGACATTCATCTGCTATATACGTGTGCATGCATCTATGCTCTACCGTAGACGGTAATGTGCAAAGGAAAATTCAAGTCGAGCTCAAGTAGGATCTCCCTAGATTCCTTTCCCTATAAATACATAGGAGGTGTAGGTCCCACACATACGCGTGTTTTACGCCCAAATGCAAGGAACGTAGTATCGTTTGTACGTCTATCGAGCATCTAGGTTCAAGACGGCTATATTAATAGGGTAGAATCGGTGTGTATACAAACGTACACAAATATACAGACATGGTTTTGCGTAGTAAGTATTCATACTTCGTATTTTGGAACGTTACCTCGAACGTGATGTTCTTGCTTTGATAAATGTCGAGATGAAAATCGATAGCAGTATTCGCGCGATGGAAAATATTTGGTGAGCTGTCTTTTTTTCAGATTTCCTCGTTTAAACGACGGATTCTGATAAGTCGTTCCAAAATGTGCGGCATGAATGGCGGAGATAAATAGAAAAAAAAAGGAAAAAAAAACAAAAAGGTGGGGCACGAATGGTGTGTTTCGCATTTCGCTGATGTCTCGTCGATGGAATAGAGGCGCTACAGAGTGGCCAGCAATAACTAAACGCACAATGATCATTCGTAGGCACTAGTCGCCAGTGGACCTAAACAGTTGTGCTCGATACTGTGTCGCACGCGGTATCTTGTAGCCTCCTCCTCCTCGAAAGTGTTCGATTATTACGTGCATCGAAATTCTTGCATCGATTGGCAAACGGGATGAGCAAAATGTATATATATATAAAAAAAAACTAAAACTTAATGAAATGATTCAGTGATACGTGACGATCGATGATTCTTCGCCACTGCACGAAGCCTTACAGGTTTCGATAGTCAAGGCTAATCCTTGTCAACCGAACTTTCGTTCTCAGCAATGTGTTCTCGAAGCATGACTTTGATGATCTCCGTTCGTACGTGATGAGGAGAAAACTGCTTGAGTCCACAGTGACGATAATTTGCATTACCCAGAATTCCAAAACTATTTCTCCTCTAAAGACAGCGATACGAACGAATATAGAAAAAAATATACGGAGGACAGAAAAATTCTATCTAGTTCTAAGTTCCATTGCTAATTTCTAATTAATTATCGATAGGATCTATTTCTGGGTAACACAGCGCAGCCCTTGCAGGATATGAGGTGCGAGCCAAGTGCATCGACTATGAGGTAGACGAGGTGGTGGATAAGTATAATATATATATATATCGCGATGGTTCGCTGGTGTGCAGAGCGAGCGAGGATGAAATTTGGGGGATTGAAAAGACAATCGAAGAGCCGATGAGACTGATCGCGCGACCATCCGTGATCGTGAGAGGGGTGAAACTCGGTGGTGTTGCCAATGAGGGTGAGTGTTCTCGGCCCTGTTGAGATTTGGCTAAATTTCACCTCGCTGCTCCGATCGCCCGTTTCTACAGCCGGGGATCAACGCAAGAGGTCTCTAATTCGTTCGGTGCACGAGCAGGAATGACTTTTAGCGCTTCAGTTCGTGGTCCTGCGAACTTTTCTTAAATTCCAACCGCTGCGCGTTAATTTCGATCAGCTTTGCGGGAGAAAATCGATTGCTTTTGCGATTTTCTACTCTGTCGTCAAAGAGGAGAACTTAGCAAACCGTAAACTTTCATCGAAATTATCGCGTAACGTCTCGTAACGTCTTTGTAACGGAAAGAAAAGTGAGGGGTGGCAAGCGCGCGGCTCCTCTCCGTCGTGACGTCTTAATAAGGGAGAGAAAAGTGCGTGCGGGACCACGTCGTGAGGCGCCTCTTGAAAAGAACGAAAGGGACTGTATGAACAGAACCTCTATACAGGTACATATATATATATATATATATATATATATGTGTATGTACATATGTATATATAAATGTACATAAACAAAGGTAGGCGGTGGAGAGAGTTTGTGCAAGAACGGGGACGAAGAAAGAACGAGGGTGGATTTATGGGTTATGAATTCCGGAACGTAAAACACAGAGACGAAATTACAGAGAGAAATAGGGAGTACGAGTGATGTACAGAGGGAAAGAGGTTGGACAGGTGGTGGGGTAGAAAGAGTGACGGATAGATAGAACACAGAGTGAGAGAATAAGAGAAAAACTGTAGACAGAGAGAGAGTGAAAGAGATAGAGAGACAGAGAGATAGAGACAGAGATGGGGCTGGGGCGTAAAATTTAATAGGAGATATAAAAGTACTGTCTGTCATGGTCCATGAAGCGCTGAAGAGGGCCGGAGGTACTTACCCTGTGCATCATACTTACTGGAAAAGTTCCTCGTCGCCAACATGGTCGTCAGAATAGCGCCCTGCGGACAAAAAAGCGGCGGCGATTATTCTCTTGCGTTAATCGAGGGTGCCGAGGGCTGAAGAAACGACGCTTTAACTCGGGGGTAGGAAGTCGTTTGAACAGCTGGACGAGAGTTAATCGCGCGAGATAAGCTCGTTCAGGGATTTTTCAAGTTTTATCGCGGCTGGATTTTCGGTGCGCCCCGAGCGCGGTTAATTAATTAGGAACATTTTTTTTTCCTGCCCGCTTACGCGTTTTCCTCTGACGCTGAAGTCGCACGCTTCCCCGATAAAGCGAAAATCGCCAAAAAATATATGGAATTCAAGTCGAAAGAAGCATAAACAGGGCCACGCAACTGAATAGCCGTCAGCCAACTACAAACCCCATTTTTTTTAATTAATCCAACTTTCGTTCGATCATTGAACGATCCTCGACTAACGTCGCACTCGACACTATCGAATAACAGCTACGTTTCTAAAAACGTATTCGGTATAAAACCCAGTGGAATATTCTCGGAGCGTCCCGCTTCTCGAGCGCTCAATTACTCGGTAAACAGAACACAATGGCGGATAATTCGACGTCAAAGAAAATTCTGAAAGGACACGCGCGAGACATACAGAGAAATATGTAACTACGTTTGAACCAGAGCAATTTCACGAGCGAACCGCGCGTCGCCGTGCGCGGCTTCTTTGTGCACTGCTGATGGCACTTCCGGTCGCCAGTGTATCGCACACACGCGTCGCTGCAACGGGTAAGCTTCGAGACTTGGCGACGACACTCGACTCTTTCTCGTCGATAATTTCTTCTACCCCCAGCAATTTCGCCGTTATCGTTAATCCCGTGGGCACGATCCACGTCGAGGTTGGACAACCCCTGTGCGCTGGATCGATGGATTAATAGTGGCGGCATTAGCTCGCGTCCCGAGTGTCTTTCATCAAAATTAAACACCCTCATCGACGCGCGACCTGTTACTCTGCTCGTACGCGATATTATTGCGGCTGGATCGTGTCCTTCGCCCGCTATAAAAGACGAAAGGAACGGTATCTTTTATTCATCGACCTCGCGCTGATGGGAAACGCGAGCGAGTCGCCTTTTTTAATGCGCCTCGTCCTTGCGTCCGAGTCGAGCTTGTTAGATCGTGTACGGAATACGTTTCCATAATCTGCTTGGTTTTAAGGGTGGGTAGAATTATTGGAAAACGTCCGATACGCATCGTGCCGTGTGTTCTTTTTAACGACTGCTCGCGAGTTTAATCAGCGAGCGTACACACGAACGTCTGTGGATCCGTTTATCTTTACGGCACGATACTCCACCGTTTCCGACCAATTATCTCTCCGCCTGGAAACGTTTAACCTCGATTATTCGACGCATCGATTAACCGGCGAAAGCTGTTGCGATTTCGTTGGAAAATGTTTCTGTCCCGCACGAAAACAAAAGATACGATCCAAGGTTCTACACCACTTAAGCATGCATAATTAATTCCGTTGCTTATCCACGAGAAAAGTAGTTACCGTAATTTGTAAACATCGATAATTGCCATAAAAGAAGGTGGCTTGATCGCGCGATACAGTACGTACGTGGTGTGTCGATATCGAAATCACGTAACGTCAATTAGCGTCGACTCTGGTTCGTCGCTGCCACAAAAATCTGGTACAGCGATCCGATTCGATGAGATTACAAAGGTGGACAGATCCATCCCGCAGAGGGGTTCGAGCAAGGGTGGACCCCTCGAAAAACGGAAGCGACACCGCGAGGGTGGCGGATGGCGGTGGTGGGCGTCGCGACAAATACGCGCGAACGTTGGCAAACAAAGCTAATAAGAGCGGCGTCGATACAACGTTTGACGTGTCGGTCGAGCATCCAGAAAATATTTACGACAAATATTTGCCGACAGAAACAATCGATTTCGATTAGAGAGGCCGGCCCGTCTATTTTCGTCCCGAAAACCGGCGCGTTGTAACACGCGCCGTGTATTTAAATATCGAATATTAATCAGCGAGCAGCCAGTCGACGCGGCAATAAATAGAGAACGTTGGCGTCACCCATACCGCCACCCCTCCGCTCCTCCTATCTCTCCTATTAAATATTCATATGACGTACGCAACAATACGATCCTCTGTTTCCTTCTAGCTCGTAAGGCTGGCCGAATGGCGCGCGCGTGAGCGTTGTTTCAATAAACGAGAATCAATTCCTTCGTTTGATTGGAGCAATTTCGCGGATTAACTCGATCGAGCTTTTACGACACGTGGTACCGCGCGGATAATTGATTCTGATTTTCGCCGTGATTTTTGCCCAAGGGAGCGGCGTTGTTTTTATTCGTTCAAATTAATTGGACGCTCCGGGAGGCAAAGGGAGGCGGCATCCGTGTCCGTAAAATATTCGCGTACACACGCGCCTGGAATTTACTCGTTTCGAACGGTTCCAAGTGATCAATCGTTTGGGAAGAGAGAAGGGAAACGTTGCGCGGCGATTTTCGCAAAGAATCTCCTCCGAGTCGGTCTCGTCCAAAAACCATTAAAAACTCCAACCGAGAGAGGGAATAGAGGGGTAGGAAAAAATCCGCCAGTTCGCTCTTTAATCACGGTACGACTCGCTCCGCATCATAATGCGAGTAACAGCTTCGCCCACTTCTCATCGCGAGCGCAGGATTAAAATCGATCTCTCGACGGCTGGTAATTACCGTGAAAAACATCAAAGAGCAGCTTTTTCGGTCGTTAAAGAGAAACGAGCGAGACAGAGGGAACGAGAAATGAAAAAAACGAGGGAGACAAAGCGAAGAAGAGGGTAACTAAAGGAAAAATAAAGGGGAGGGGGTTGGAAAAAATAGAGGGAACGTCTGATCGAAGGTTACAGGGTTACCCGGAGCGCGTTCGAGTGTTTCTTTCGAGCCCCGGAAAAAATGGAATGGGGAAACAAAGCAGAAACGGTCAGAATGGAATTACTCTGTCCGAGTTTCGAGTTTCACGCCGGTCCCCCGGCTCGACGATTGAACAAACTCGAAAAACGAGGAGAGCCTCGTTTAATAACCCGTGGACGAGCTCGAAACTTGGTCGCGACCGACTCGTCCTTTCAATCTTTTCCCTTCTCTCTCTCTGCTCGATTCCAACCGTCGCATCGTGTACCCTTCCCGATGAAAATAGTGTAAATACCTCTGGAACGGAAGTATCCTGTTGTCTGCAGAGTTTGAACTTGTTCCTCAAGGCCCTCATCTTCTATGGTGTTTCACGTTTCACTTTCCTGCTGACGAGTCAGAGCTAATTTGACGCACGACTCTTTGTTTAAGCGATGGCTACTTTCTGCGATTAACACGCTTTCTCGCAAATGTTTCCAAACGGAGTTGGTTAGTCGCGTTCGCAAAAAGGCGAATGCGCGCGAACGTCCGTGGACCTAACGATTATCAGTAAGCCTGATTACTCTCTATACGATTCTATCACCGTTCCATCGCCATTGCCATCTCACGAGCATCTCGTTACAGTGGAATCGAACGGGAAACGTTATTGACGGCATCTAACGCGGACTCGGGCAGAAACAGGTCCCCTAATCGAGCCACCGTCACGAATCACACGAAGAGGAACGCGCGAACGCGTATTTCCCCGTCCCAACCCTAAACCAGCCACCGTTCGCCGTGAAACTGGGCATTAAGTTCGAGCGCTAATTACGTTCAGTATAATGGAACGATCGCGTGATTAAGGGCTCACCCTTACGGCTGCCCTCGGATAACATCGAGAATGGTGGGAGGAAAAAGAGTGCGGTGTTCACTCGCCGGGATTATCTACGCGAATAATATCGAGATGGGCCGGTAATTGGTTACTTAATCACTGTCACGTAGCTACGCAACGTGACGCACGCTCGCTCGAATAACTACGTGCAATTTCCCTAAACACTCTGTCGAGCACGAGTTGATAACCTTCGAAAGTTCGTTCGGATGAGGAGAGAGATGATACTACGCTAGATTAGTATTCCCACGCAGTTAGAACAATTAACAATGGTGGCGTACCTTCTCACTTTCCGCAAGCACAGCAGCGTTACGAGCCAACACTCTCCGCCGAGGGGTTGCGAATTCGAATGGGACGCGAAAATTAGATCGCCACGGAGCGTTCGAGAGCGATGGGAATCGGCGATGAAAAGGAAAAAAAAAAGGTGAAAAGCCAAAGTGACCTTCTTTTGTAATCCAATCTACTAACCCTACGTCGATCGTTATTACGATAATGCAATTATTACGCCCCCGCTCGGCTATCGCGGTCAAGCGCAAAGCGTACGAGAGGACAGTTTCGACGATAGAAAACAGACGCGCGATACGCGACGTGCAATTTCCCAGCTGTTATGGAACCTATTTAAAACAAGAATTACTGCCACTGTCGACGAGCCACGCATCGTCGAACGAGACACTTTCGCCACGCACTTTCGATCACTGTTCGCTAACAAGAATCGCGCGACACCGATCTGTTCGCCAAATTTCACCGTGCTCGATTAATATTCGAGGCTCGTCGATCGTTTAACGGATAACTGTATCGTTTTTCCCAATTCGACACGATCGACACCGTGACAAGAAGCGACCAGCCAGCCGCGATGTCCACTGATGGACACGGGCCACTCGAACACGACTGCACCCGATTCCGCCGGCAATTCGAGCGACACTGGCCGCAACAGTTGGGATCGTAACGTGCCGTCCAAGAACGATGACTAGGTAGGGGCGACGGAAATCCACGAATTTCCAAACAAAGAAGGCCTACGTGTACTTCGCCACCTTCGATTGTCGCGTTCGAGCATCGTCGAGGTCGTCGACTGTTATGATAAGGATTTGCACGATCCTTTCCTTTCCTTTGCCCTAGCGATAGATTCACGATCGACAGTGTTGGTATTTTAGCAAGCAATTTTTCTACTTCCATGTCGATTAAGAAAAATGTTCCATGCGAATGATTCGATTGGTAAACATTCGCGAAATTTTGCAACTCTCCCAACGGAAGACGTGTCCAGCCCACGCGAAATAACCACGTTACGAACTAGGACACCTGTCGATCGAACGGCTCGCCGAGGAAAAGAGGTTCGGCACCAGGGACAAAGCGAACTCAATTTCGAGGCAGTTCGCCGCGAGTTGTTGCCGAGGACAGAACGGAGGCCAATGATTAAACGTTAAACACCGGTTTATCCTGACAGAGGGTGCGCGGCTATAGATCGTTTAACGGGCTGGCGCACCTTAACACTCGGCATCTCGAATCGAAACTTGCGTGCAACTAGTTAGTCGTAGTTCCGCTCTGCGACACGTCGCCGGCGAATTTCCGTTGTTAATCGAGAAACTCGCGACCTCGCGTCCCAGCCACTAATTACTGGCCTTTCGTTGGAGCCATTTTACGCTCTCGCCACCTACGCGATCAGCTCTTCGACGAACAGGTTTTTCGCGCGGAACCTTGTTCGATTCGCGAGGGGGATGACGAACGACAGGCCTTTAATGTGACGAACTTACCTTTAATTTGCGCCTTGCGTTGAACTTCTTCAAACAATCCACAGTTTCTTGTCTGTGGACGACGGACGCGACACGTTCGCGTTGCTGTAACATGAGAGAAAAAGAATGGTAAATTAGAGCGCGTCGTTCTCGACTAAATAACGGAACGAAGGGGGTGGGTTTACTTACGCAGATCCATGCGTGCTTCAATGCATCGCTGGCGGTGATCCTTCTGCTTGGATTCACCGTCAGCATCTGATTGATTAGGTTCTTGGCTTCCATCGTGACGGTGTCCCATTCCGGGCTCGGGTACTGTGTCAACAAACGAGACGAACCATCATTACCACCGTCTTAGCCGCTTTTATTGTTCGTTACTCTGTTCTCCGAAATTGAACTCGAAATTATTGAAACGCGAACGTTCCGAGCTAGCGGAAATTCGAGCGACTCGGTTAATCCGAGCCGCGTTTCTCGTCTCGACGCGGAGAACAATTTACCCGTTGGGATAAAAAATTCAGAAAGCAATCAAGAAGAGCCGGTGGTCCCAAGCGCGATCGATCGACCATGGCGAAGAAACCCTTTTGGATCCGTACGTGGAGGACGACGCGATCTGTTTTCGCGAAGGTTTCGCGCGAACGAGAGAGTCGATCGATCGAACCTGGCAAGATTCTGGCGATGAATCGAGCTGAAAGTAGCACAAACGACTGGGTTCTTACGTCGTACGTCCCGGCCTTGATCTGCGCGTACAGCCGATGTTGATCCTCGTCCCAGAACGGCGGATAACCGACCAGGAGGATGTAAAGAATGACACCGCACGCCCAGATGTCGACTGGCTTGCCGTACGGCTCTTTCTTGAGGACTTCCGGGCTGAGGTAACCGGGCGTCCCGGCGAAACCTTTTCACGGATCGTTTCGAGTCACTCTCGAGGTAGATAGGTTCAGTCGCGACACAGAACGGAGCATACGGCATCGTTTCGCGCTTTCAAACCTCCAACCCCCACTACCTGAACAGTTTTTAATAATCGAGAGGGAACAGAACCGAAAACGTCCACGATCGCAACAATTCTCCGCGAATCCAGAAGAATGCCGGATGCTCCTATCTCACCGCGAAGCAAACAGATAGAATACGAGACGAGGAAGCATTGTCGTGGAAACGAATCGGTGGTAATTTCGCGAAGATCGAAGCTAGTTTTGCCTTCGTCTATAGTCAAACTCGAGCACAGATCGATCGTTGCCCAGGACATTGGTATCGTCGAGTGTAACAAAACGAGCAGAATTCGTTCGAGGACATTAAACGGTCATATTCCACGTTTAAGCAAAGGGATAGTGTTTAAGATCGGAAAACTTCCTCCATAGAGAGTCAAATCGGTGGTAATTTCGCGAGGACTCGAGAAGATCGATGCTAATCTCGATATTTTCCTCTCGTGAAGGCTATCGGATTTTGGAGAACGGAAGTGGTGAACGCTGTTACAAAGATTTCTCTACTGGCACTGCTTCCATGCAAGCCAGCACCCTTGTCTTATCATAGTATTATACATCGTGAAGATCATTAGAATAATCAAGTAGAACGAGTCAAGTATAATACAGACAAATCGAGTATTCCAATGAAACTCAATCGCGAGCAATACTTAACTTTAAACTATATGACATCCACGTTTGACGGTATATTTTCGAGCAGCCAACAAGCGTGCGAATTTCGTGCAGCTTTTGGAAAATTTCGGAGCGGCGCGAAAACAATTTTCACGGCACAATAACGCGGAGGACCCAATCTGTTTTGGGAGTCCAGCAGGAGGAGAAAAAACAACATTCAATCTCCGGGACGATGCAGGGGGAATCTGAGGGGGCGCTCGCGCGAGACCGGAATGGTTCTTTGACCGCAAACACAATACGAAAAATCTCCGAAGCGGCCGGGAATCCATTTTGCCTGCGAATACGCGGAAACTTTTCCAATAGCACGCCGGGAACTTCCGTGGACTGGGAGGGACGTTCCTCCGCGCGTGAAAACGAACGGGAACAGCCGGTCGGGACCGTTTCGACGTGACACGCCGTATATAAACGCAGCCCCTGCCATCGTGTGTTGCGCGACGCGCGTTTAACGAGAAAAGGGGTGAATAAGGCGAGGCAAGGGTGGAGAACGAGAACGAAAATGTCCGCTACGAGTCAGTTTCTCTTTGCTATGGAGGAAGGAAAGGTTACGATCGACGGGGGTTGTTTCGTTTCGATGACGAATGGAATATTTCGATTCGTCGATTCGATCCGTGCACGAGCTACGAGGACTTGAGTCGGGGTAGGATGTTTTTGGTTTTGAACGAATGAAAAATAGGTACACCTACCGAACCATGCCTGCGAATCGCCCTGCACCTCGATCGCCAATCCGAAGTCCGCTAATTTCACAACCGCGCCCTTCTCCTTACTCGCGAGGAGTAAATTTTCGGGCTGCAACAGGAAGCAGACTCGTCGACATTCCTGTTCACCCGTTCGCGCAAACCGTAGCCGTTGTCCTGCATTTTTACGCGGCCATGCTGTAGGTTGATCCACCAACAGGAGATATATACGTGCATGCTTGACACAGATTCTGCGGGTCTACCTTCTACGCTGCGCAGCTTTTCACGCATTTCCTTTCTCTCCTACCCTACCACCCCCAAAACCACGATCCCTTTCGCCGTCTTTCGGCTCCCATCGAGTGCCACACTCGCATTTCTTAGTTTTTTCCCCCCACACATTTTTGAATCCCCTTGTCGAATCAATCTCCTCTATTGTTCGCGTTTCTCTGCTCGCGAGATTCGTCGACAAACGCGCGTACTAGACAAATTTTATATAGGAATATCTATAGTTTTTACCTACGCGTTTCTCTTTTTCTTATTTTACCAAGAAACGTCCATCGGCTATCGTGCCCTAAACGTTAGATCTGAAACTGATCGGTTAAAAGAAACAGAACGGTCTCCAGTTCACGGTGGTACCGGACCCTCTGAAGCATGGCGCTAGGTTCTCGTCCCTCTACGTACCTTCAGGTCCCTGTGCACAACTCCATTTTGATGGCAGTGCTGAACGCTTTCCAGGATTTGTTGGATACAGTGGGACGCGTCCGCTTCGCTGTAGAACTCGCGCGCAACGATGTCCTCGAACAGTTCGCCGCCGGTCACTCTGGAGATCAGAGAAAGCTCCAAGTTACGCGCGAACCTTGGCTCTCGAACGAGCGATCTTCCGGCTGGTTAATCAGGTTTAGAAAACGAGAACGTTCGAAATAAGAAATCCGGAAAGTTGTCGCGAATTATTGTCGCAGAGCTGTTAATATTCACCGAACGTGCAATTAAGAAAGTTCCGGCGAATTCCAATTGGACCCGACATCGACCTAGGGCGAGGCAATTAGATGACGTGTCGCGATACTCCTCGCCGCGGAACATCGATACCTCGCGTCCACGCGAGCTCATTAATACGCAAATCAGAGCCGTTCGTATAGTCAGCCGGTGACTGGTACAAATGAACAATTACCGTGAAAAGTCACGAGGACGGTGGAGTAAGAGTAGGAACGACGAAGGGGTTGAACGAGTTCTCGTCTTCTGAACGTGAGATTACGTATTCTCTGATAAAAGACATCGAACCGTTAATTAACAGTTAAAGATTCGTCGATCTAAGTTCTCGGTCTACTCACAAGTCGAAAACGAGGTAATGGTAGTTCTCCTCTTGTATGCTGTCGTGCAATCTCACTGTAACAGACGGAAAAATCCCAGCAACGATTAGTCTGTGGCATAAGAAACTTATGAAAAATTATGAAAAAGCTTCGTCTAGCAAAAAGTGTCCGAAACGAGACTCTGGACGAGGGTGAAACGCGGAAATAGGTTGTGCAAACGGTGGGATATCAGGGCTGCGAGCGAGATCGATATACGCGCGTGCACGCGCGAGTATCATTTGCATCCGCGGCTGTTTGCTCGATCACGACGTTCATTAGGGTCAACGAAGAGACATTCCTCGCGATACGAATCAATGGTCCACGTCGAATCGGGCTTAATTAATGTCAAGTGAGTACCCGGGTATCTAATCCGTACTGAAAACCGACGCGTCTAATCGTGGCGTCGAGGCTATCATCCGAGACCCTCGATCGTCGATTCAAAGTGATCGGTCGTTCGCTCGGGAAATTTACAAATTTACAAATTTATTACATCCAACTTTTCACCCCCTCCCTCTCTCTCTCTCTCTCATCTCGTTCGCTTATCGAATTTCTAATCCGAGAATAACGTAATCGATAGGAAAGTGTCCCAGCTGGAGACGTCTGCGGAGAATCAGCGGCATAAAAATCGTCCTCGGTCGAATGATGGAGCGCCCTCGCGAAGACGCGTAGGGGTGGGGCCGTCGACCCGACACCGTGCACAAGTCGGTGGCGGAATTTAATGAAAATGGAAGAGATATCCACCGGAACGAGACACCCGTACAGACGGCCAGATATCCGTCGGCCTTCATCCCTTTCGAATGATCCTCGAGCCGATCGACGAGGATGGAAGCGAGGAGAGGGTGAGAAGAAGCCTATCTTCCTCCGCTCTTTGATACCCTTGACCGATCCAATAAGGATCGAGAGGGAGCCGAAGATCAGAGGCTAGAACAGCCATTATTATGGGAATTTTTATCGACGAGACCGGAGGGTCTACCAGGAGGCACGTTTCGGATCCGGGTAATTTTTCTTACCCGGCTGTGAACCATCGCACGTCGTTCGACGCGATCAACGTTTCCGAAGTCTGAGCGAGGGGGCACAGAGAGGGATGATTTCGGGGAATTGGCAGCGACGGAATTTTTCCCGGTGAAATTGTTAATTAATGTTTATCGCGTGGAGATAAGACAGGGGGTGGACGCTTGAATGGGAGTAATTTAGAGTTTATCGCGGAAGCGAAGGAGTAATGGAATTCATCGAGAATTTCTAAAGGGGAAATTTCAGAAATTTGCGCCGGTATTATTATTTAACACTTTCCTGGGGGAATAAGAGAGCTTAATAGGAATGTGTAAAGGTTTAATCTAGAAATGGAAGTTATTTCGCTTGGAATTCATTGAAGATTTCTTTTTTACGGACGATATAAGGTAAGAAATTGCCGACGGTGGTGTTATTTGATCCTTTCACGGTGCAATAAAAGCGGGAAAGAGGGTGGATTGATGGGGCTAATTTGGAGTTTAATATGTGAATGGAAGTAACAAAATTCCCCGCTCAAGTTCCCGCTGGCAAGGAACAGAAAAATACGAGAACGGCGAGAAAAGGTCCTCCTTCGCCGACCACTTTATTAACAATCACCAGAACGAGTTACCACTTAACCTGCTAACAGTTTAAATAACCGCGCTCCAGCGCAACACTCTGCCGGGATTAAACGAAAGTCCCGCTGAAATTTCTTAAACGCGGCGTTAAGTAAACCCGTTTGCCGTCGAATAGAATCGAGATCTATGGATCCTGTGATACAGTACCGAAAACACGTGTAAAGCAATAAGTAACAATGCCGGTTAACGTCCATTCACCGATGGAACTTCAGCGATGGTAGTTAAACAGGAAAGTCGCTCGACAGCGTATTCGGATAACTTCGGGAACGGAAAGGAGCGTTAATCTTGGGGAACGGAAAGGAGAGACTAGAAACGAGAGAGAGAGAGAGAGAGAGAGAGAAAGAGAGTAACCAGCGTAAGTATCGATCCCAGAAGCCACACCTCGACGCAGCGCGTCGCGAGGCTACGCGTTCTCGCGATTTCGTCCCGCGGCTGAACTTTCCGCCGACCCAGGCGTCGCCTTTGGCATTAAACTGCCGCCGAAATGTCACGCGTACCCTCGCGTACTCCCTGATTTATCGCTTCCCCTGGAATCGTCCGCTGCCTACTACATTTTCTACGTTACGAGATTTCCAATCGCAAGTTGGATCAAACGGAATACTCCATGAGCGCGAGTTACCAGTTTCGATACGTCTCGAGAATGGAAGAGGCGAGGGGGTTGAAAAAAATATCAAGACATCCGGCAGCGTCTGGTTAGCGTTGCGTGGAAGAAAAATCGGTGGAATCGTGTTCGTCACGGTGGAAGGAAATGAAAGGGAAGGGAAGGGAAGGGAAGCGGGACGTGAATCGAGGTGACAGCGAGGGCAACGGGAACGACAAGGGGGTGGGTTGCCCGGAGAGAAATGGGGCGACGACGGAGACGGCCGGGCAGGGATCGATAGGTATCACTTGTTGACTGGAACGGACGTAAGCTGGTGCACGCCATGATGGAAACGGGAAGGAGAGGACGGTGGTAATTCATCGGTCACGTCCGAGCCCCGATGGATAGAGCCGTACGATGAATAAAAGAAACCGGCGGCGCTCCTTATGAATTATGGAGTCGACCCGGCCGATTTAACAAACCCCGCGGCTTTTGTCGGCGACGCGGTTTATATCGCCTCCTAATTCGTCCACGGCGACCCTTACAGCTGTTCCCATTGAACGGGGAGGGGGGCCCCGTCCGTCGCCCCGTCGACGATCAATCGGGCCAGCTTTCAGCGAGATTTTGTAGCGAATTTGTAACGGCGAACATCGGATACAGCAGCAGTTTCCGGCAACCGTAGCTGGAATTTTATGAATCACCTCGAATCAGAGGAGACGTCGAATCAAATACTACATAATTCAAACGTAAACCACCGATCGCAGGGCTTCCCACCGGCAGAGATCCACGGCGGCGGAATAAAAATCGAAACCAGCGGAGCAAGAAATCCGAATCCTAAAGTAAGACGAAGACTCTTTCGCGTGGTGTTCGAGGATTCGAGGAATCGGTCGTTCTATATTTTTGGAAGCCCTCCAAGCTCTGCGGATCGTTTCTACGAAGCGAGCTCGATCAGGCGAACTTCTCCGGATCCAGGAACGATCGTCGTTCGTGGCTGATTCTCGACTTGACGGAGGGCCTCGATCCGTCAAGGTGAGAAGGAAAATTGCCAGCGAGCAGAGATACGAAGGAGGCACGCGGACGTCGAGTATTGATCTACGCTACTTCCGGCCCGCTATCGGTCCTCTCGAGAGACTCGCGTTCACCAACGGCAGACGGGACGACGGCGATCGTGGGAACGCGAGAAAACTGCTGGAAAAGAGGAGAAGCTTTACTTTACCTTCCTTTCTTCCATCGTGCCTCGAGTTCGTCGCATTCGGTAGAGTTGTCGCAGTCTCGTTACGAAACTTTCAAAGGGAATATCTCGTGTGTTCGCGACTGGATTCGATGGAATTTTAGGGAATTGTTCGAAGCGATCGAAGCATCGGTGTAAGGGATGCATTTAGGTAATTGAATCGTTAGCTTTAGAGTGGTATTTACGAGTTCGGTAATGATATTGCAGGGATCCGTTTAAGTGTGTATCGATTAACCGCAATGCGACAATTCCGCGATAAATATTCAGCAGAAGCTGATCTAATGAATACTAATTACAATAAATGCGACGAGGGGATTGTGTGTCGCGCGAGTGTCGTTACTTTGCGTTTCACGCGCGACGTAAGTAGATTACACTTGTGTTTCCATTCGAATAAAGAGCTCTTTAATAAAAGGTTCGATACTCTTAAAAAATTATGCTCAACATCCATACTGTGAATCGTTTTTACACTGTTCAAACTTTACTCTCCACTGTGCTTCAACCGGTTCCCTATTCTCGATTAATTCCGCTACCGATTCTCCGGCAGGCAAAAGTGAAAAATTATAATCGAGGGATTATTTTCGAAAATGAAACGAAATGCTCAATTTCTCCATCGGTCCGGACAGAACGGCATTTCCCGCGAACAATGCCGCGTTAAAGCAAATGATCATCCCCTGAATAGGGGAGCCCTTTTCCGGCAACGCGACGCGAATAGTTTCGATCGTGGTTGTACGCGCGTGTATACACATACGAACACGCGTATGTCGACGACGGATTCCTAACGGGGACGATCAATGAAATTCGTTTACAAACGAATAAAAGACCGGCGTGATACCCGTTTGACCGTGTCACCGTGTACGTCGGGTCCCGTCCCCTTGGATATCGCTCCACCCTGCTCTGTCGTTCCTTCCGTCCGATCAATTAATAAAAACATTAATTGCTTCGACGTATCCCCCCGACGGACACCAGAGAAATGCCTACTATTCGTTTCAATTCCCTCCCGTTTTGGTACTACACGGTTCTCGCTCGTTTTTGCCCGCATTGTTTCCGATACGATTCCTCCGCGACCACCCTCTTCCATTCGCGCGCTCATTCTTGATCACCACCCCAATAAGGAGCCAGTAGATTCTTCTCAAACGAAGAAGGTAAGCTTTACTAATAAGCACGTTTAACGCGACATTTTCTAGGTCGATGATATCCGAGCGGTGCTTCGTTCCTTGTTTCTCTTCGCTCGATCCTCGTGTAGAGCAAACCTCGAGGTTGTATCGTCGAAACGACTCGGGTAATACCGTGGACGTCGATCCCAGAAAAATGCCGTCGCGCATCGAGCCTTACTTGGCACGTCGTGCTAAAAATTTTCCCCGCGGCGACGATAGCGATTGGCCTGGGTCCAGCAGTTGGGCGCGTATTCGTCGTAATACCTAGAGGAACCGGGCCGGTTCAAGGTTGGCATTGTGCTAATCGAGCCGCGCGCGTGCGCTTCCGCCAAATTCCGTTGCTAGACGGAACACCGTCGTCGAGAGGCTGAAACACGGTTCACCGTGCGGACGAAGATGACGAGTAACGATATCGATGAAACATTTGGGTCAATTCCGCGCGGTAATGTAAAATTCAGCGCGAGTATCGCAAAGATATTGGGGCGATAGAAAATAATGTCGCGTCGGTTTCCCATGTGCCTCCTTTCGTTCGGTAACCATCGTAAAATCGGATCGTTTAACGAACACTGGCTCGCGTACGACTAATTTCCCCGTAATATCGGGGTGTACGTGCGGCACGCGACCGGCAATGGTCAACAACGTAAACCAGAAGACTCGCATCGACTGCACCCAAGGGAGGGATCACGCTTCCCAGACAGCCAACTACCCTGAATTAATTGAAATCGTGGCTTAATGCTCCGCGTTACATAATAGTGACCTCCTAAACACGAGCGCAAACCCCATGGAATCTACCATCCACCCTAGTTCCTCCCTCATTTTCCTACCCCAGCGCAACTATAAAAGGAAGCGACAAAAAAATCTTCTCCAATGGATTCTCGTGAACTTGACCACCGAGAGCTCGAATCCGGTACCAGGCAGGCCTCGAGGATCAGCTCGTTCTCGCGTGAATAATTCCGCAGCGGGTGCAATTCGGTCGGATGATCATCGAAACGGCGGACGAGCGGGTTAACCGGGTGCAGTGCAAAGAGAAGGCTGCCGAAACGGTCGAAGCAACCTCGCACACGTCCTGCTCCCTCGTACAGACGAAAGCGTTTGCGAAGCCTGTACAGGTGGTTCCAAACGTTCCACCCGGAGTAATTATCCCCGTAATGGACGAGTCGCACAGCTAATTAGCCGGAGGACCAACGACCACTGAATGACATCCGAGCGATTCGGGACGTCGACGCTCGTCGTTTTTCTCGCCGTTCCTCCACTTCCGCTAGGGGGATGATTCTCTCTTTTTCATGCATCGAGCAATCGATCCGTTCGTAGGAAGAAATCAGTGACGGTTTTCTTCTATCGTGCATTCCTTGCGATCAAAGGGTTAACCACCCCATCATTTTTTGCCAGATTCTTTCGAATTTCTGTCTGGTCCCTTGGCAACGTGAAACATTATTTCTCCTCGTTTATAACCATTGTACCAGTTCCTCTTTCTCTCTGAGTCGCGGCCCTAATTGGATTCCGCGAAGGAGCGCCTCGAATCGGTTTGTGTCATCCTCGTTACCCGATTCCTCCGAGCCACGATCTTTCCCCACTCGAGATTTAAACCGTCCCTTTTCTCTCTGTCTCTTTCTCTCTCGAGGCTCGTGTCCCCGAGGTTTTTACATCCGCGGGAGTCGAGGAGGATCTCGAGTACGGTGCCCGTACGGCTCCCGCGCGCACTCATTATATCCAGGCTTCCTTGACAAATTAACGCCAAGCCGGGGAACCGTTCGAGAGACGGTGGCTGTTGAAGTTCCACGAGGGCGCCGATTTTTGCGCCTCGCTAGACAATCCTCTTCGTCCTCTCTCCAACGTTGAAGATTTCACGCTGGCGAAAGAGCGATCGCGACTTTCGGACGTTCGATTGGGAAACGTTCATCAATCGCGTGATTATTTGACTAGTATCAGAGAAGTGTGGAGAAGCGGACAAGTGGAGAGACTCGAGAGGCATCGACTTTGAAAATTGCTGAGAAAATCGATCGTACAATTTCAGAGACGGAATAAAAAGCTACGCGAGCGACGTCTGAACTTAGGCCTTACTGCCTCGGTCCTTCGAATCATTCTCTGCAGGCGTTACCGATTAACCTTTTACGGACATGAAGCTTCGAATCAATACACCCCATTATCCTAACCTTTTACAACCCTCGTTAAACCGGAGTCGTTGAGACCGCTCTTCCGATGGTCTACCCAACCACCACCTGACGCTCTCACAGTCTCCATTGTCTAATTTCGTAATAAGCCGAAGCAATTTCGGGTAGCAGGAACGAAGAGCGAAAGAATCGCTGCCTCGAAAGTCTCCGAGGCAGTGTGCATTAATTGCGTCGATTGTTCCCTGTTATAGAAGTGCTCGTCGCTGGTACGTATGCAAAAATGTAGCTCAGCCAGCACGAAAGCAGGCGTGCACATGTCAGATTTATGGCAGCCATAAACGAACCTGGCCTGACGGAACTTTCGTACTTGTATTTCCACGACCAAGTTCCGCGGTTGGCACGCGTGTACGTGGCGGACCGGTATAGTTAACCAGGGGCGCGAAGGCGTAAACCGAGAATATACGATCGCAGCCCGCGACGCCGATGTTCCGACGTATGCTAATTCTCTCCGCGAGAATTAAACTGCCATCGAGCGAGCGTTAAACGACGATCCTTTAAAGACTCGGCCACTGGTCAAGCTGAAACGAGGCGACGATCTACGAGCTGCTGTAAAATGCTGGACGTTCCTCTTCTTTCCTTGGATCCTCGTTCAACGCGCGACGTTATCGATGAAGCACGCGAATCACCTTTGAGTTTGGGATACGAAGTATCCACTCTTGACGAGAGTAGAATTGTACATTTGGGAGAGAAGTTAATTCTCGTTGGGATTTACTTTGCCGTTTATCGAACGGGTTCTTGGGTGACGGTAGAATATACAACGCGGCAGAACAACTTGGTCAATTGCCTTGAACCACCGTTCGTTTTTTGTCCCTTATTTTTTGCTTCTGACCTTGTTTTATTCGTATTTAAAAGCCACCTATTTCCAGCTTCGTCGTTCTTTTTTTTTTTAAACCACCCTTCGCGTTCTAATTTTATTGTTCCTGAAATCCTTTTTATTTTTTTGTAAAACGATCTTAATTCTTTCGAGCTTTTATGTCTCTCCCTTTTGGACATCATTTGTAGCTCGCCTTTCGAGGCTTCCGCTTCCCCGCTCTTCGTTTCATTCTTCCGGTTTTCACAATTTCGAACTGTGAAATTTCAAAGCGGCGAAATCGTCGCCACTGTACCGTTAAGGTTCGTCGAAAGTAGTGGACCGAGGGGGTAGTTAACGAGCTGATGCAGTTTAATGGACGAGGTTAGATCGAGATCCCATAATCCCAAACGTAATCCCGGCGTTCGCGTGCACCAAAGAGATGCTAACCTTTCAGGGCCTAAATGTCTCGACGACTACACCGCGTGTTCATCGACGCGACAAATTCCACCCTCGAATGCCGCAGTCAACTCTTGATCCTTCAGAAAGAAAAAAAAAAAAAAAATACAAAACTATCGTTATCCTCCTGCAATACTTGCCCCTTCTCTTCGACGAACGCTACCAAGCTGCACCCAATTTCTATCCACTCTCGCGAGACAGTCTACACAGGTAGCGAACGCGAATTTTCCACGCTTGGAAAATCGATTCTACCCGGAGCAGATCGAACAGGCTCGCCTGGCGGAAAATTGAATTCATCCTGGTAAACATCGAGTCCGTCGAGGGCACAATAGAAGCGCGAGGGGGATGGAGGATGGAAAAAAAGAGTTAGTCGAGCGAGAGAGGGAGTAAAAAAAAAAAAGAAGGAGAAGACGCGAGAAAGAGGCGGGTAGGGAAGCTTGGCAAGTGTAGAGGGTAAGAAAATCGCCGTGGTTTCGATCCGCGTTGCACAAGAAAGAGAGGAGAGGGACGTCCACCGCGTTTATTCACTTTTCCCGCTTCATTGGATTCCAATATTGGCCGTTGCTTATTTCCCATTTATAATTTCCATCGTTAGGTCGCGGCGACGCGATGACAGCGGTCGATGAAGAGCTTCCACGTGCCCTTCGCGCCGCTCCATCGAATATATTCCCCTCAACTGTATAAGACTTCGCTTTTACCGATCATTCGTTTAAGTTAGGTTGGGTTTCGTGCGACGTCATTTCGACGAGGATGCGTCTTAACGCGAACAGCAAAAATAACAAAATAAAAAGAACGACGCAATGGTAACAGGGAAATATTGAGTGGCGAAGATCGGTACGTCTGACCAGCCACGACTTAATCTGCTTTACATTCTCGTCGTAGCCGGCTTTGAACCTAACTCGATATCGCAAGGGATGCGGAGTATTTCTTCTAAAATAATGTATACGATAGACGATAGGGTAATGAATAATGTAGGAGGAATTCGGAGCGGAAAAAAGGACGGGTTATTTGAAAATAAATAGCCAAGCTGCTTACCGATATTTGGATGCTGCAACTTCCTGCATATCCGTGCCTCGCGTTCGAGCTTTTGAAAGTCTGAAACAAGAAGAATACGTGATCCATGAGCGGGTGTCCTCCGTTTCTGGCAACAATTTACGTAACGAGGCATCGCGAACTTAACGACTCGAGAATCGAAGGGTAACAGTTTCCCCGGGCGAAATGGTAAAGTTTATAGAATTTATGGGATTCGAAGGCCCGTAACCGCCGCGTTAAATCACTCGGTCCGGCCATCAAACAACGTCTGACGAGTTCCGCGTGACGTTCGAGCGTTCAGGAACGGATCCGGCCGCGCTTTATCGCGAAAGTTTCGCCGGTAACGACAACCGATCCCGGGTATAGTCATTACCGCGAAATCGAATTTCCCAACGAGCTCCCTTGACGAGTTTCCTCGTGGGTAATTCACCAAGGACCGCGATAAAATTGGATTTGTCGGCGGGCAAGTCATTTCGAGCACGATTTCCTGTTTCCTTTCTCTGTTGCGCGCGCGCCAAACGAACGCCTGTCTCCATCGAGGATCGGCCGGCGATCGCGCCGATCCACCGTCGAACTCTTCCGGTTCCAGAGTCTTCGCTTCGCTCCTCGATCCAATTACTTTTTACCGAACGGTGAAATGAAATTTACCAATCGAATTAATAACGACTGATACGTATTAAGAGTACGCTGTCGTCCGGAATAATTAGCCGACGATCGAGCCAGCTGTCTTTTCAGGCGGGGACGGAATTCTCAGGATCACCGTTCCGGTTTAATGGCTTAATACGCTTAAGAAAGTGTTTCGAAGCACCGTGGGGCAGCTGGATCCATTAATCCAGCGCGTGTGAGACAAACGCCCGGAACGTAATGGTATTCCACCGGCTTCGAAAGATCAGCCACCGTTTCTCTTCCCACCCCCCTTACGTTCACCCTCTATCTTTCTTTCTTTCTCCCTCTCTCGCTTTCCTGTTTGTTTTCTCACCTTATAATTAAATCTCCAGCAGCGCCGAGACTTGACGGTCTTCCTTCGTATCCGCGTTAAACAACCAGAATTAACGAGCACCCAGCGAGGTGCAAAAAGGGCCCGCGAAGAACACTGGAGCCGCACGAGGAGGAGTAAATTGGAGGAGACGGACCACTCGACGAAGAAAAGATGGGGAAAAAAGGGAAAACTGGGTTATTCGACAACATCGTTTCCCTTGTTCGCGTCGCGGAACTACGCGGCGATATTTCAACCCCTTACATGCCCAGTAACATCCATTAGAACACCCTCCACAGGAAGGGCCGCGAAAAAATATCGAATCCTATAGGAATTGCAAAAATCTGGCTGATCAGCGAAAGCTGCACGAGGAAAACAATTCGCGTCGAGGTTTGACCAGGATTAAGGCGAGACAGAGCTTAACGGTTAACGAGCCACCCTTGTTTGCGTTGAACTCGTTACCGGTTGCAACGTGGACCGCGTGCACGCGATTCGAACAGCGGCTCGGTTGAACGGAGCCATGTGCGGAGAAAAGATTCCACCCTTATCTCAGTTGCGAACAAGATTTATCCAAGCTTCGTGTCTTCCAGTGCTCGCGAGTCAGAGTTCCAGTTCGACTAGAAAACGCGTGAGATATGTCCTGGAAGATACGGAAGGGCATTTTCCTGACGGTGTCGTATATTCGCAGAAAAATTCGAAACGGTCCCAGGGGATATGAATAAAAGTGTCCGCGGGAAAACCTCGAGGAAATCCAGTTCCAGCGAGTCGACTTATCAACCCGACGGCCACACCCCGAGAACCACCCAGGAGCCAGTGAATTCCGAGGAAACAACTTTTCCCCGTAAATTCTCCGCGCAGCTGAAAGCCAAGATAGCGGATCCTGGGACAAGTTCAAAGTCCCAACGGTGCCCGTTCTTCGCGGTCTAAAACAGAGGAACACCATAGCCGGATAGATAAATCGGATTCCCCCAGTCGAGCGTCGTGAATCAAATTCCATGGGCTCGCCTTTCGTCGTTTCATTTCTTCTCGCCTCTTTTCTCCTCGCCGAAGAATTCGATATTCCGCGTAGCATCCGTTAGAAGTATGAAAATATAAATTGCGCGAAAGCTACTCGTCATCGAAGAGGGATCGCGAGAGCAGAGGTTCCTCCGCGTCCGAGAAGAACTAATTCCAAGAGGCTGAACAAAGAGTCGTACAGGTTCTGACTCGACGGATCTATTTATATGAAAAAGGGAAACCTACGTCCACGATGTCGTTCGGATAAAAATAGCTGAAAACGGAGGATCTTTCTTGTTTGCGTGCGTTCCTCGTGGAACCGCGGATGACCGCTTCGACGCGCGGACACTTGCGAGAGATCGCACGCGTTACTTTGCGTTCGACGAAGCGCGAATGTCACGAAAGTCTGCAAAAACTCTTTCACCGTCCCGGGAGCGTGATCGAGGGAGCCCTGAAGGGATGATTCTGGGCCGGGGACGGGGAGAGGCTCGCGGACGCACCAGCCCTTGATCTCTCGGGCGTGAGAACGTGTAACGCCGATGAGCAGAGCTCATTTTGCGTCCCGATACTATCTTCGACACACAGGGGAGGACGCGCACAGGTGGTGTGTCTCCCTGGTTTTCCGCGGCGGTGAAACAAGAGCGTGAACTTGACGACGGGAGATTCTTTGAGGCTTGCGAGCGATCGTTCGATAGAACGACCAGGATGATGAGAATACATGGAAGGGATGCGCACGAATGGCGGTGCTGTCTCCATTTATTTAACATCGCGAACGGTTAAACGAAAGCTCGTTCAATGGAACCTCCAAACGTTGTCGAGTCTTTGAAACTTTTCTCTTTTGTTTAATGAAACTCGAGAGTCTTTGATACTCTTCGATCCTCCGCCAATCTTTGCACGGTGTACTGTAGTAATACATTTTCGCTACACCACGTACATACTATCCCTTGTCTGCTGCCGTTAAAAGAGAATCGACGTTACTTCAGCACCTTTTGACTGTAAAACACGCTGCTCACTGGGTTGGTAAAGGAAAAGTGGGAAAACTTCTGTTAACGGCACCCGCTCTAAACTAATAATTAGAACCGTGGAAACTTAGACGCATTCATCTAGAAGAACGAAGATAGAACTGAAAGAGAATAGGATGTAACTGGGTCAAGCACTCCGAGTGGACAAGAGGCACCCTATTTACCATTCGTCGCAGTCGAAATAGAAACAAGCGAGCTGGTAGAGGGAGAGGCGGACGAAAAAGCAGTCGGGACTCGATTTATGAATGGAATTTCACGATCATCGTGTGGGTCGTTGCACGCTGTGCAAACGACTCGTGCAACGAAACGTCGAGATAGATGGGAAGAAAGAAAGGGGATCACTTGGAACAATGACTCCGCGTCGATAAACAGAGAACGGAAAAGGGAACTGATAGATGGGGGTGAGAAAGGGGTGGAGAACGTGCGAGCGTTCCCAGGTTCCCCGCGGAGGCGCACGGTTCGAATTCTCGGTGCCGCGAATTAGAATTTCAAATGACGCTGACGAAACTCCGGACAGAGAGTGCTCGATTAATTATTCGGTGAACTGGAAGCGTCTAGAAACGAGTAGAAGCGAGTGGAAGACCATCGCTCCGTTCTTAAGAGCCAACTGTACTGACCATACGAGTGCTCGGTTGCAAAGCGATTTAATTCTCCGATAACTTTGTCCATCGTCGCAGAATCGAATGATTCTGCTTTCTGTGAATCGAAAATGTTGCTCAGTCGACTTTGTCGGGCCAACGTGGGCGAAGTACGTTAGTTTGTTTCTCAATGGGAACAGAGAAGAGCGCTGTTGTTTCGTTTTATCGCGGGATGAAAATATTTTTAATTGGACGTTTGCGCATGGGAGACAGATGATGTAGATAAGTAAAAAAGATATTCGTAGGCGGAATAATTTCGCTGGCCGTTTGAAAGGCAAATCGTTCTTGTTTCCGTAAATTTGTATCCGCTGGCAGTGCACTGTGTACGCGAAAATCGTGGGCTCGTAAATACGAACATATAAGGAATATGCGCGCGATACACGAAACTGGGCGTAACTTGGTAGGCGTTTCTGTGAAACGAGCTTCGATATGCACTACAGTCTCTACTATTCATCCGCAATACCATGAATCGCTAATCTTTTTCATGCGACAACGAATATTAACTGCAAATTAACGAGTGTCATTTATCAATAGTTTGTGCTCTCAAAGAAAGTATCGCGATCAATAATCGAGCGATTGTTCAATCGAAATACAAAATGTTCCCTAATAGCTAAGAGTCTGAGAGCAACCCTGGCATTGCGGCTGCGTTAAATATCCTCGATGGAAAAGGGAAAAAAATGAAACTATTAAACTACGGGAAATAACGGGAAATAGCAGGGAAGAATTCGATTCGCCAGAGACGGTTTTTTTCCGCGTGCCGATCCGGCTGTGCCCGATTCAAGGTGAACACGACGAATCGGTCGCGCTTTATTCGTTTGAGAAACATGCGGTTGAACGACGGCCGTGGCGGTAGGTCAAGAGGTTACTGGAGCAAGGTCGTGGAAGAGAGGGTGCAGCCGTGCCATCCCTCTTGGCCTGGCAACGAGAGTAACAGGGAGAGAGAGAGGGAGAGGGTAGAGGATGAAAGAGGAGTAGGAGACAGGCGCTCATCTTCCCTCTGACTACTGCAACCTTTTTTTTCTCATCCTCGTTACCCTCCGCCTCTGCGGAGGAACTGGAACTGCTGGCCAAAGATAGAAGCAGCCAGTTTTCACGGTGGACCGCCCACCCCCGACGCAGCGAATTAATTCCCACGGACTTGCTATCCCTTAGGCACCGTGAGGGTCGAAAAAACGAACCGTACGACCGGAGGATCTCGCGTGAAATTCGTGCAACGAATGATGGAGAAATGCCTGAGCCACTTTTTCTTTTTAAAAGATCGTAACGGCCAAGAGCAGCAGGAGTTTCGCGAGTTACTCTCGTCGCAAAGAACCAGTAGAATCGTCGATCGCTGGTCGGACATCTCGAGTATCCCGGTACGAATCCCGCTTGTTTCTCGTTGAAATACTTTTCCGTTGGAAGGTTTTATTAACAGCCAGAAGCCTGAACTCGGATCGCAGCACGGTTTCCTTTCGGTTGGAATCGCGTAGATTGTAAAATAGGCACGGAGAAGGCGGCAAGAGAAACAAACGGGAGCGCGCGTTTCCATACCCGGCTACTCTTAAGGTATCCTCTTCGTTTGTGTACGCTGGTTAAGCTTGGCCAGTCGTAACGCGTTCGGTTGCGCGGAGAACTAGAGGAGGCTGGCCCACCAGCCGCAGGCATTCGCCGTGCCAATAGAAACACCGGCGAAATTTATCTTTTCCTACTTTCTCCGAAACGTAACCGACGGAACTTCTCCGTTCCGTAAACGCGTGCCCCGATTATATCCCAGCGAGTGGCAAAATGACGAATATTCTCGGCTTTTATGCTGATTAAATTCTCCTCCGAATTTAGAGCGCACCTCTCGCCTGCCATTTGCGTATAATTGATCGACAAGCGTTTCGTTAGTAAAGGAAACACGCGAGACCCGGCAGCGAATTTGTCTGAAACCATAGAGGCCGAAATGACGTCAAACGAGGCGCGATTCCGTCGAGCACGAAAGAATTTGTCGCTTTGCTTGCCAGTGAGGCTCCACTGAAAGAAGCTCGGTGATCCGAAAGCCTGGAGAACCCTGTGACGTCAATCTCCTTACCTCGGTGACGTTCGTCGACGCTGAGAACGCGTCGCGACAAACTTCGATCGGTCAAAGAATCCATCTGAAAAGGCACTTTTACCACTCTTACTCCGCGATTCTCGTTTACCCTGATTACACCGTGTCCGTTTCTCGGAAACGTTCCCAAAGATTTCTATTCTTCGCAAACCCGTGGATCCACAGTGAATCACGACGTTGAACGAGCAAAGGCCGTCGCGAACGGACAGCTTCTTGCTCCTCTTTGGTCTCTCCCCCAGCGACCCTATGGACTCTTGAACCAGCATTCTGCAGGTGACCCTCGAAAATTCCGCTCGTCGTACGAATTCTAAAGCACGATTACCAGGCGGCGATCGTGCGCGGCTTCGTCCGTCGTCGAGCAAGGCGAACGAGGACAAACGAACCCTGCTTTAACCCTTGATTAGCCGCGTTACTTAGTCGTGCGCGCATCGTACAGTTCCCACGTTCGAACCCTGCCATCAATCTTCGAATACCATAAGAAGGTCTATTTTTATTCTCGCTACTTTTCCAACGGACATCGATGCTTAAGGGATGGCGACATATTGTATCGTAGAACATTCGCTGGTCAAGTGAATCAGGCTCCTTTTTCGTACGCTTCGCGCGATATTAAGCGTACACGAGACGCGAGATGAGTCACGCGAACGCACATTAGGCCGGTTGCCAACGAATCGATTGATAGCGACAATAAAGCTTATGATACATCCAGCTTGGGTGGCGATACGTTTGATACTAAATTTACCAGCCGGTGGCTGCTGAACGAAACCACACGGGGATGGCGGAAGTGGGGAATATCGGCCGGAAACCTGAATACATGGACGATCTTCCAATTATTCGTTCCAAGATCATTCGCTTCCGGAGGTATCTTTGCGCGATAAATTCTATGCAGCAAAATTCCAAACGATCGCGTCTGATATTTATTAAAAATACTTTCGAAGATGACAAAACGTCGAAATATTGAGGGAGAATCTAGAACATGCTAAGCAGGCGTCCGCTCGAACCTTCTAGACTTCTATTTTTCCCGGGAGATACGCTCGCGTAAAACGAAAATTTCCCCGAAATTCCACCGGGTCCACGTCGTCGATGGACAACCCCGTCGACGATAAATCTAAGTATAGCCCGTGGTGGTGTCTCCAAAATCAGCGACGGAGGCTCGCGCGTATGCTCGCCTCCTCGCGTCTTATCCCGTTAATCGAATTGACTGCCCGCGCGGCGTTTATCGGATCGCTTTTGTTCCGATATTTTGATTGATTCGATTAGGAGGCGGTTGTCCGGCTTCCGGGGACACCGAGCGTTCTATTTATTTGTTTATCTCGTTCTGGACGCGCGGCACGCGAACGGAATTTCATAGGAAAGCGAAGACGAGGGCGAGGGCGTGGGTTGGGGGTGTGGAAGATGGAGGACGGGGGTGAGCACGGCCCTCTGGATTGGAAATCGTACGGCACTGGCAACTGTTGGTCGCGATGGAATGTTGGCAGCTTGACAACGGCGTCGCTCGTTGTTTTTAGACGCTAAAGTCTCCTCGCGTGTAGAGGGAGGGAAAGAAAGAGGGAGGGCGGTGGAGGTGGGCTCTTTTCCGTGATTCCGCGTCTAATCGTCGAGAAATGGCCGAACAATGCCTCTGAACGGGGAAATAATTCGAACGCGGATGCATCGAGGACGAACGCTGACGTTGGTCGTAAAGATAGTTGAGGGCTTCGATTCGTAAGTTCGAAGACGATGAGGAGGATGGATGCGCGGTGTTTCGCACCGCTGACGCGAGTGGAAAGTGTGACCAGAGATGGATTTGCGAAGAGATTAAGCGAAATTTTTAATTTGAACTAGTGGAAGGGAGTAATAGCGGCACAACCTTCATTTTTTGTCTTCTTATCATTTTTATACGCGACCCCAGCAACTAAGTTCTACTTTATGCTCCCTCTTTTGAACAGCATTTCTTTATTCCTCTTATCTTCGTTACGCTTCAACCTTTTTATACCTTGTTACGCAAACCTACTTATCTTCCCTGCTATTTAGCCAACCTTTGAAACCCTTGTCGTTTAACTATCTGAACTTGAATTTCCACTTGTTCTACTTTCTTAAAAAAACCGTGGAAAATTATTAGAGATTTTTTTAAAAGTCTGCAAGAACCCCCTGTACGCAGTATACAACATAATGTCGCGCGTTAATGAACTATTCAAAAGAACGCAAAACCACGCCGTGGAAGTTTGAAAACTATGATTTTTTCGTGAAACTTTTAACAGCCATCTTCAGCGCAGTCGTTTCGCCTAATACCCCTAATCATTTTCAACGTTAATGTCGTTGCGTCAAAGTTCTCCACCGAAACTTTCAACGGTACCTTAACAAAATGTGTCTATTTATTTATCGTCGGTTGAAAAAACATATTTTATGGAAGACACAGGTACAAGATCGTACGCGTGTCGTGTCAACCCGTGACGGTCACGGACTGATCACGCGAGGGGTTGAAACTAAACTTTCGACTTACCTCTGGCCGTGAGCTTTTTCGTGTTTATGATTTTCGCCGCGAATTCGTGACCGGTGCTCTTCTGAACGCATCGTCGAACCACCGAGAAGGCACCCCTGAAACAGTTCAAACGGTTCTCTGTTAATTCCGGGGACAGGTCAGAGGGGTTGGATAAAATTAACGAAAAGCAGCAGCGGTTAATCCGCTAACGAGCTTCGAACTTCTGGAAACGTATATATTTGTACTCTTGAGCGATAGCTGGATCGTAGACGGTCGTACTTTCCAAGTTAACTTGGTCTTATCGCTTGTGGAAACCATGGACGACCGTGTACAATTCGAGTCCCTCGAATCGTCGACTTGGGTTGAGTTTTAGTTCGTAAAGATTTCAATTTTTAACGCAATTATATGAAACGTACCTGAAAAGTTGATTTTTCGAGGCAACCATTCCTCTTAACAACCCTTCGATTCCACGATGACTAAGTATACCTTCGTTTCGATCGAAATAGGGATAAAGTATGTGGGTTTAGAAATGCTCGGTGAACGTAAAGATCGGCTGGAGAAAGTGAGAAAGAGGAATTGGAACTTGAAACCCGATTGTTTAGTTTCCAGACGGTGTCCTTTGTCTTCGGATAATCGGACGACGGAAGGAAAGAAGGTAGCGTAGGCGAAAGATGACCCAGATCCGATGCAATTAGCGAGGGAAAGGAATTCAACTTCCGGGCTCGTTATTATTCCAGAAGTATTATTTACCCGCGTCGATTTGCCGCCAACGATCGAGCTGACGAGTGAAACGATCGCCGAAGGGATTTATAGGCGAAGAAATGCGAGAAAGAAGGGATCCGTGGGAAGAAACGTAAGGGTTGGACGTGTGTCAACCGAAGGTTGATCGAGAAATCGGCGACAGTAATTAGCTGGGAATCTTATCTATTTCAGAACATGATGACTCCACTATCATCCAATTATAAATACTGTATCTTTTCTTATTAATGAAAATAAAAAGACAAGTCAATGCCAGACACAAGTTGTCGATCTATCATCGAAGGCAGTGATGAAATTGTTTACGTTATAGTATCTATAGCGTATAGTATCTATTCACTATATTATCACGATACACGAATCGATGAAGTAAATCTCGAGAAGATCAAAAGATCGCTTATCGCTAATCTAAAGGAATAGAATAAAAAACGCGGATCGATGCTGATAAACGACACTCGATTCCAACATCCGTACCCATATCTCGCATGAATCGACCGTCGAAGAGAGGACAGAGGTACAAGAGTCCAGAAATCTACGGAGCAATTTTCGAAATACATCCACGCGGCCCATCGTCCATCATCCTCGAAGCGCGCGTTAAGAGATTGAAAAAAGTAAGCGTAGAAAAGGCTGCGAGCGACGAGAGGACGCAAAGTCGAGCGGCCCTCCGCGTATCCTTCCTTGAAGTAGTTCAAGGCAGGCCGCATCGGCGCAAACGCGACTTCAACGTAACATCCTGCAGGCGTCGGCGTCGTTGCAGCGCCGCGGCGCTCACTCGCCAGCCACGCCACGCCACGCCACGCCAGTCGGTCTGCGAGGAAAAAGGGCGAGGCGAGGCAAGGCGAGGCGAAACGAAGCAACCCCCGTTTACCCTCTGTATCTATGGTGACTGATCATTACCGGAGATTGTCGTCGGCGACCTGCACGATCCGCCAGGATCACGTGCTTCCCGCTGGATTCTCGCGTACCACGTACGGAATTCTTTTGCCTCGACGCGTACACCCTCGATAGCTATTGTTGCCTCGACTTTCCAAGTCGAACTCTTTCGCGATACTGCTAGTTGGTTCCAGTTGAAAACTTGGTTCACTCTGCTCTTGGTACGAGTTCTACGAGAGCGTACACGTCGAATACCATGATTTACGCGTACGTTCCTACTGTTGTTTTATCGTAAATACAATCAGCAGTTGCAAAACTTTCCACGATACTTGGAACTACAACGCGATCTTTGTTACGACATCCCGTCGATCTTCGTCGGATCGTTTACAATAGTATCCGTCTGATCGATTCGATAGCGGTTCTGCCTCGAAGAAATCCGTGGACCAGACGACGAGTACACTTGGCTACACGCGTTTACGTTCGCGTTTAATCGTGCTTGGCGAACGATCGAGCGGAGTCGCACTTGGCGGGGAATCGGCTCGGTTCAATTTACTAAAACGAGCTACTACGACACCGGCTCGCCGTGCCAATTAACAAAAACGCCGGCTAAACGTCGTTGCTTTCTCTAAGACTACAGCCACGATAGATACCATAAGAGAGGTGATCAGCATCGACGAGGGGGATCCCAGCATCCCCTCGAAACAGCTCGAAACGAAGTCGTACGAATGGATCGACCACGGGAGTTGCGAGGGGGTTGCAGATGGTTGCGGATCGGGTTCGCGTGATTCCGAGTAACAGACTCCCAGCGCGGAGATATTCTCCCGTCTAGAAACATTCTATTATGCCGGCGCTGGATTAGATTCGTGGGGGAACGGGGCGTTAGTTTCCAAGAAAATTGAAACGCGACGAAGGCGCGAAGGAAATTCCCCGATCTAAAGATAGAGACCGTAGTACGCGGATTTATTCCGGCGCGTTTTATCGCGATACAACGTTCAATCGCGACCCTCCTTCACCATAGCCCCTTCAACCCCTCCGCGGGCGGTCTCCTCTTCTTCTTTAACGAATATCCGTCGCGCGGAGAGGCGAACAAGTTTTATCGTCGGGACGCTCGGAAATAGAAATGAATAAGGCGAGAGAAAAGAAAAGGAGAAAAGAGGAAGAGAAGGCCGTGGAAGAATGAGTGGAGAGAGACGGTGGCTGGCTGGCTGACTGGCTGGCAGGCTGACTGGCTCGCTGGCTGGCTGGCTGGCTGGCTGGCTGGCACTCTTTTTTAATCGCTCCGCCATTCTTGCGGCTAACGTCATCGTTATTCGCTCGCCTGCCGGCCTGCACAAAGACTGCACGCTGCAGCGGGCAAAGGACACGCTGCTCAACCTATTTCTCCTAAGACCCGTCAGCCTGCCACCCCGTTTTCGTTTCTGTCCACATCGCGTGCGCGGGGCTGATTTCGTGGCTCTACCGCCACGTGCGATCCAGAGGAAACGCGATCGAGGAAGAATAGGAAGAGAGACGTACAAGATAATCGCCGAGTTAATCCTCCCGCGGTAATGAAATAATAAAGGAAGGCAGAGATAAAACGTGTACATCTCTTTTTACCATCCAAGTTATCCCACCCTTAACCGTTTACGCGTAATAAATTTCCCAAGGATATCTCCGCAGCGCACAGGCATCCCGAGCCTCAAACTAGACCGTGATAAAACCTCGGAGCGTAATTAAAAGAAAACGCAAGCCTCCGTCTTGCACGGCGAATTTAACCCCAAAGGAACCGGAGAGCCCTAGCCGTCAGCCACTGTACAATAATTATCATCTCGAAATCTCTCGGAACTCGTGAACGATAACCTACTCTCCTAACAAGATAGACTGAAAAGAAAAAAAGGGAGGGGGTGGGGAAACGAGGAAAGAAGAGTAGGGGACCATCGAGGGAGAAGCCAGTGACGCAGAAACGGTGGTCGGGCGACAGCGTCGGCCTTGAATCGAGCCGGGGTGCAACTAGGGCGTGCAACAGCGACGATCGGTCTTCAAAGCGAGGGGCTCCTTCGGCGTTTGCAGCACGCGTCGATACCTTTAAATACACGCGGCGGCCAGGCCATCCCCTGTGCGCAACACCCTACCCGCGGCGATGGTGGCACGCGGTGAAGTAGACGACAGGAGTAAACGGGAGGCAGAGTGGCCAGGCTATAAACGTGTGTCCCCGGCCCAACGTTTTATTCGCCGATCGATTCGCTCCTCGTGGCTCCACGGAGCGAACACGGTGATCGCCATCGTAACGTGTTCGACGTCGATACGCGTGCATATGTGCGACCCGGCCCTGGTGTATTTCTGTTTTATGCACCCGGGGATCCTTCGATTCGTGAAACCGAGCGAACCACCGCGACGGAACCCGGGACTGGCTACCCCCGTAAAGGATACGCCGGACGGCTTCTAAAGCGAAAGCTACGATCCCTGTGTCTTCGGGGAATTTGCTACCACCGGCTCTGCCTATTTGCTTGTGTAAAGACACGCCGGTGGGGAGAGCCACGGGAAATTGACGTGTTGGTTATTTACGAGGCTGGCCTTGAACGGTTTGCAACGCGCCTATCTATAGACCTCGACAGGGTTCCTTAAGGGGATGGTTGTTCGCAAACTTGACCTTGTTGCGCTTGATTTCAACCATAGCTTTCTAAACTTCTCGATGCCCTTCTGCTCGAGAGTGGGCACGTCCGACGCGACCATCTATATCCGGCTGGTAGCTCGACCGATTTCACCGATTCCTCTGGTTCTTAGTTACGGGAAACTTTTAATAAGAGATTTCGAGCATTTCGGCTAACCCCAAGCTGATCCTTCGCGAGACCCCGGAGGAACCCCCGTTTAGTCTCTACCCTCTATCCACCGGGGAGCTTACGCCTAGACGAATATCTAGCTCGACTAACGAAACTTTTAATAAGGAGGCGAGCCCGTTTCGCCCTCGGGTTATCCAGAGCCACCCTTCGCGGGGCTCGAGTGGGATCGTGCTTATTTACAAAGTAGGGCCCACACAGTACTATTCAGAGCGCCGCGTTATCCCCGAGCCATCGAGTAACTATCTAGGAATACGCTCGCTACTCTTATCCGACATCGTTCGAGGAGGATTCTTATCGAGTGCCGAGATCGAGGAGCCAGGCGGTGGTGCTGGCTCAGGAGAACTTTTAATAACTCTACCCCGAGAACCATCGACGTGGTCCCCTGAGTTGGCAACCGACTCGATGGTCCCGTTCGAACCTCGAGGGCTAACTAGCCGGCTCTCAACAATAGACAACGACGGTTGCGCGCGCAAGTCCTGCAGAATCCTGACCCGCGGGCTTCTGCCGTAGGATCACCACCGTGTCACGTCGCGATACGTACATCGTAAAACGTGTACCCGTGGCACTTTGCATACCTAGCTGGCCCGATATACTCGTCCCGGTTCACCGTACGGGTCGGCTGATCAAGAACCGTCGCGTGCGTGCGTGCATGCCATCGGATTGCACGGGATACTCGGCGAAGGGATGAAGACGGGGGACTCGAGTAAGCGCCGGACCCAGATATCCGCATGCTCCACTGTTTCGGTGAATTCCAAGGGAAATGCGACGCCTAACCGAATGGAGTGGAATGGAACAATCGTGATACCATCGAGCTTAAGTTAGATCGTTGTCGATTTCGTTCCACAATTTTATTATTTAAACGGAGAACACCAGGAATACCAAGGACGATACTACTCGAGATCGTTTATACGTACGCTGTACCAAGGTTCTTCGTAGATGGGAATTCAAATGGTCCCTAATGGTAGGTTAGACGTGGCTCGGCCTAAAAGGATGATTGATACATTAAAGAACCGTGGACGAAGCTAACGATCGTGGAGCACTTCATCTTCCCAGCCGGGAGAACGAAAAGAAGAATTACCCCGACGCCGCGCAGGGGGTAAGAAGCCTGGTTGCGGGTAACCGACGACCTCGCCGACGCTCGCAAGATGATTTCCCCCGGGACGTCCCGTTCCCGTGTTCCCCGACAAGCCGTTACGCTATTACGATCGGGTATGTTTAGACGAAAAAGCCAGAAATTCGGTTAATGCCGCTTCCCGTGTAACCGTACCACCCACCGCACCCTTTTAGGCTTCCAGCGTCGTCTCTCTACGCGGCCCCTGCCAAGTATTCTCTAAATACGACCTGGAAAGTAGCTTACTACCCATGACTCGGGGACCGAAGTACGTGCTCCAAGTAATTTTAATGGTAAGTGGAATTTCTGGTTCCTTCTCGAGGGTGGAATGTTTTCGCACGAGCGTCGTAGGGACATTAAATTAATACTTAAGCGGAGTTTCGACTCTGAACAAACCACCCTCGTAAGTTCCAACTCCAGCATCGGGGATCAGCGTGGATCGTCATAAATCCCTTTTCACGCTGACCTCAAAGCATTTCCAGCCGAGCGTGCTCAACAAAGCTGGCCCGTCCCTCTCTCCCGCTTCGTTCTTCCAGCTCTCTCTTTTTCTCCAACGTCTCTCCTGCACCCCTCGCCCTTCGTCGTCGCTTGAAAGCTTTTTTTTCGCCCTTTCTGTTGACAACGCACGCGTGTGTATCGTTGTGTCGCGCTGTTTCCGTGTCAACTGTCTGCCGAGCAGCGTGAGGAACAATGGAGCGGCGAGCCGAGACTGGCTGCAATAGTTCTGCCGACGTTTCGCATTCATCCGCGGTCGCGATGCAAAGCGAAGAGCCGCGGAAAATAGAGAGAGGGAGAGAGAAAGAGAGCGCGAGAGAGTCGAAGAGGAGGCGGAGGGTGGAAAAAATGGATAGGAAGGAAAGAATGAATCGTTCCCACGCTTTGACGGCTGAGACAACACCGCCGCACCGCCGATACATCGCCGATTCCATTGGCCGATGTCGTCGACCTACATCTTGCACGCACCGAACGACCAGAAATCAATTCCGAAGCGACTGTTTCTGTAGCCGACGAACAGTTTTTCTGGGACGATCGAGCCCTCCGGCAAATTGTGCACGGACAATTAGGTGTTTCAGGGTGAAGGATTAGGCGGAAGATTTGAGGTCATCGAGGAGGACCTTTCGCATAATCTACGCGCGCGGTAATGTGCCTTTCGGACATTTGGCAATGGAAATCGAACGATCTGCAGATATGCGTCGCTTTCGAAACTCAAAGACACAGAATTCAGTTGCGATTTCTGACTAGCGCCACTGAAATTCGCCAAACTTAAGCTATATCCCCCTAAATCAGTCACCGTAAGAAACGGTCCCATAATCCGCACGTGTCCCCTTGGTGCACCCTACTTTTCCACGCGAGGGATTCGTGCACGGCATCGGTTCAAGTCCAGTCGCTGTGCGCTCTGTTCTATCGCCTGTAAAGCAGCATGGTCGCGCAACGAAAAGGACGACGAGGAAGAAGAGGAAGAAGAGGGCGACGAGGGCTGCACACGAGGGGGATGATGATGGAGATGGAGAATACGGGAAGGCGAGTAGGCCGTGGTGGGAGGGTGTCTGGAGTGAGGGTTGGCCGCTTTAGCCGGGCGGGGATGGCTTTAACCGGTCGATACTTCGTTCCACGGCTGGCTCTCTCTCCGCATTCCTCTCGTCCGGAGGGAGGCACGGGGTAACCGTGGCACAGCCCTGCTCCTGCTGCTGGCCGGACATCGACGTTCGCCAGCCGGACGTGTAATCGCGGAAGAACGCTAAGACGGATGCCAAGAAGATCTTCGAGAACGTTCAACCCTTGGACGCGCCATTTAGACCAATGGACTCGAGGAACGACGAGTCGTTCCTGTTCTCCTTTGCCTAACGTTTCCCGTATAATCTAGTAAAGCAGTTACGCGATCCGACGATATTTTTTAGAGCATTGCGATACCGTAAATGACACGCGAACCTGTTCGAGGAAATCGTGAGACAAAATTGAAGAAACGTTTCGACGAGCCACTCGAGGGGTAATTGCGACGAGAGGTCCTCGTGGTACGATTCCGTCATTCGACGCCAAGCGTTCGGTATCGATCGAAACGTCCTCTTCCGGTAGCCACCCGTTCCTCTCCGCGGAAAAATAGGAAACGCGATGCCGAACACGCTGTTCATCGCTCACCGCGTTGCGTCGCGTTTTATAACAGCTCGCGAACGGATCCTCGCGTTCGTTCGCAATTAGAAACACTGCTCCTGACAACCGGGTTCGTTCCTTGGCGGACTTGGAGCCACACAACGTGGAAAAATTGCCGGACAGTAACACCGGTATCGACTATCGACGTGGCTTAATTAAACGTCACGACGCGCGTCCCCTGTTTCGAAGGGTCAAAGTTCACGCTTCGGATCGATAAAAAGTCCACCGGATTCGGATGCGCCTATGGCTGGTCTCTCCACGCGCGAAAATAGTATTGTCCGATCGGAAATAAAGGACCAATCCGCTGGACAATGCTCGGGTGTACAGCTCCACCGTGACGCCGATCGTAAAGAAGAGAAACGATATAGTAACGTTAACGAAAGCTCCCAACAATATGAACAAGCGTGCGTCGAGGTTTTTATTAACAGCTATATAAGAAGCAATCCATATCTGTCTTTGACGAAGGGTATAGCTCCGCGTCGCCCGCGAAACGATAAAAGTCGTGCGCCACCCTCGGTCGGACGGGGTGACCGAAACACCTGCCAATAGCTGATATATCCGGCTACCCTTTCGATTCGACGATTCGAGCGCAAAACGAGATAGCCGCGTGAAATTTCAAAGACAATGAAAACCACCGTGAAACGAGCTACAACCCGGCGGCAGCCGATACGCATCGGTGCACTTTATGAGTTAATCTCCTGTGGAGGCGAATCGAGCGCCGAACGATTTTTCCTTCCCAATGGAGCACGCGTCCTCCCTCCTCTCGAACGTCCAGGTAACTGGGTTGCCGGCCAAATCGACGCTACAAATGATGCGTGCCGATACGGGACGCTCGAACGCTGCTTTAATCGACCGGATTATTCGAAATTGTCGAGGGGTAGATGAATCGGGGAGGAGGAAAAACCAGCCAGCCAGCAGAAACCGATACACCTGTCGATGCTGCTACGCCGCGTATCGGACCGATCGATCGACCGTTCGTTGATCGGTGATTCCCCGTCGATTTGTTCAATCTGTCCGGTTTGCCTTCAGGGAGACGTCCAAATTATTGGTGGGGAACGTCACTCCGGCGATTAGGCTCCGGGAGAAACGATTTCGAGCCAGGACACGCCAATTATTAAACGGCGGGATCGCCAACCTCCGAATCTACAGATTTCTCAATTCTTAAATGCGATTTCAAATATTCGAATAATCCTGCTTTCGAACGTCGAGAAGATTTAGTATCGTTGGGAACGATGGCGTTTAACGAGAGACGTCACCCGTAAGTCGCAACGCGGAGGAGCGAGGCACCCCGGGCAGGTTCAACGTTTGCGTTCGGAGCGTGTCGGAGGCGTTTCCGAGACGCAAACAAGCAAATAATCGTCGCGAACGAACGGGAACGGGATAAAAATAGTTGGTTCGCAAAGCGATCGCATGTTGAACGCGGATGTAAGCAACCCGCTCCGATTCGTCTCCTTCCGATCGATTCGCTCGGCTTCAGAGGCCGGCCCGCGATGGATATATAGCTAGGATTTCCCAATAATAGGAGGTAACCGGGTAATGGTGGCCAAACCTGCCGCGGTATTACTGTATACAGCGTCTAAATTATGCCTTAGCCAGGCTATTTAAGCACGAAACGGTAGAAGTAGTATCTGGCTGTCCGACCGACGGACGACAGGCCATTCAAGCGAGTAATTTATACCTCCTTTCGTGAACGGATTAACTCAGGAATCGTGTCTCCCCGTATTTAATCGGCGGAATGAATCATTGAAAAATCGAGAACAATTACCTGTCCTGGTTACCAGTTTAATTGCCCTAACCGACGCTTTAAACGTCTGACAAACGCGAAACGACTACCAACTAACAGAATCGTCTGCATTACGGTTAATCGCAGGTAATCAACGCTGTTTATGACCACCGGCACATATGTAATCGCTGGATCTTGCATCTCTACGATGAACATTTTGGTCCTGCTCTATAGTTAATCAAAAATTGCTTTAATGACCCAACGTAACGGTGATGAATTAGGGGAGAGAAGTTGTGCGGAATCCGCTAAATTCGTTTGAGTCCTCGGGCACTATCGAGATGAAAAGCGCAGGAAAAAATGAAGCGATCTTTGAACAAAAAAATCGACGAACCGGCAGACTAAATTAATCGGGGAAACTAGCGTCAATTACTGCTATGTTCTAATACAACCCAACGCGCTACAAACACATTTTCCGAAACTCATAATTGACCCGAGAACCTCGGCAAACTTTGATACCCAAAGCCGCCCAATCCCCGGATTAGAAACTTCTTAAATATCAATCTGGATCGGGGCTTGATCGCGTTCGCAGACCAGGCCACCCCTGGTTCCCATCCAATCTCTCACGAAAAGCGTAGGAGGCGCCGGATCATCAACCCCCTTGTGCCCCTTCTAATTAGGTTATTACTAAATAATCGAGTTAAACCGATCGAAATTGAACACGGTGCATCCGACGATCCGCGTAACAATGACGTACTCGAGGAACGCTGACACGTTTCATTCGATTTTTCAATGCGTGCAAGTACAAAGTTTTACGCGAACGATACAGAAGAGGCGAAAGGGTAGCCCGTGGAATTGCTCGATTCATCTCGTTGCGTAGAGTACGTCACGTTTCACGCCTCTCAGCCGGCCTGGTCTCCTCTCCATTTCGTACGTAAGATACGTCCAACGAACGTAACTTAATACCAGGGACTAATTAGTCACATGTAACAGGCTAGCTGCTCGCGATACACGGCCCGTGGCCGAGGTCGTACCGTCGAGCTGCGCAGAGGAAATGCGAACCTTGAAAACGAACGAACAGCCACTTAACGCGTGACACAGTTTAATACCGCTCCTTGGCACACGCGGCCAACCACGGCCGGCATTTCTCTTTCACGGGCGAACGACGCACCAACGACGATTTATAATCGAAGACAATGCGCGACAAATTGCATCACCGTACGCGTCTCGTTGCGTTCCTCCCGCATGCAGCTCTCTTTCGATCGCCGCCATTGTGCTCGCGCACTTCCACCCCTCTTGTCGATACATTTTCTTAAAATTCTACGCTAGGCGTATCTTTACATTATCGTTGAAATCTTGTCACAAAATTCTCATAGTGATTCCCAAAAACCAGCCCAATTTGTCCATCCGAGCCATCCATAAGTTTCATCGTATTCCAATCCCTAAGAATCAGTAAAATCCAACGAGAATGTGGAATAAAAAATGTCAGTTTGTAACGCAAGCCTTCGCTCCAGTTTCCACACCGATTCGGGATACAGTTTCACGCTGACAGAGCGCGATCTCGTACCAGGCTACACCATCATTGACACAAGCCAGCAACTGTCCGTCAAATCGATAAGCTCGATACGGTATCGAGTTCGTGGCTGGCGTTCGTCCGGTTGATCGTCGTCCGCGCGAGATTCAACAGGAATCCACCGAGCGTCTGTCAATGTCTCAGCCGAAAAAAGGAGACGAGAGTCAGACCCTCGATTCAATTTAGGCTTTATTGCCCATCCTCGTGTTTTATGAGCCAACGTTCGGTATTATATACCTTAGAAATTCTCTTTAACAAGCAATTACTAGTTGTCACGGAGAAACGTCTTCCTCTGCGATGAATCCAGAGACGAAGCCCCTCATGTGCAATTCGAGGATCACGAGTTGTTTGCGCGTCGTGGATCACACGTGAGGGACTCCAAGTTGAACCCTCTACGGTCGCAGCCGCGTTTCACGCTTTCTCCCAACTGATGCATTGATCAAAAGTTGCTATCATACGCAGTTAATAATCAAACTTTTTCCTCCTCTTAGTCAGACGACGCATCCACCACCCACAGTGTTTGCGTCTGGCTGTGAAATACTGGATTTCCCTCGGAAAAGGTAGCATCCCTAATTTGCTCGAGCGAAGTACCCGAAGATAAGCATCTGAGGGGTGGTTTCGAGCGAAGTTACCTCGTTGTCCAGGGCATCTCGATAAAAACGGACGCTTCCTCGCGGCGATCGATTTCTCTCGAGCTGGTTCCACAGCCGGGGAGACGCCACTCGAGCCGGAAGATGGATAGGTATTGACGTTGCACGGACGTGAAAAAATTCCGCGCGCCTTGGGAAACGTTCCCCACGGAGTCACGTATTTATCGACCAGACGTGGGCACGTGGCATATGGAAACGACGGACCGGGCGATAAAACGGCGTCGACTGGCGACGAAAATCGAAGGAATTTTTTATGCACCAGTCTCTGAGCACGTTTGCCATGGAAAATATGTGGAACGTTTCGTTGAATGTAACTTCTCTTTCCTTCTCGTTTCTTTTTCTTTTTTATGCTTGTTTCCACGGTTAGAACGCATAATTCATTCTGACGTAATTGTAATTTTAATTCCCCGTGTATCTCCTCTGGTCGCGGTATGAATTACCATAGATTTGTTTCATTCATTAGATGTAATAAGCCGCCCTCATCAGTCAACCCCTGTGGTTACGTTCCCTTTGAATTAATCATGAGCTGATACAACGTTTAATTAACCTCTTGGTAGTCTTGGTTAATGCTCTCGTTCCAGAGATGCCTAATTGAATGGAAAGATTCTCGAAATACCGAAAATATTAATGTTCGAAAATCACGCGGTCGAGACGAGTCCCTTCGATCAGGTACACAGCTGTCGACGGACTTTCATAATTGATGGGTGGCAACGAATGATCGAAGAACTTGCTGCCGCGGTCAGAATCGCTATAAGATAATCAACCTTCCCGCAAGTACGCGACGTTACCCCAAGAACGGAAACGCGGCGGAGGAACGCGTGAAACCTCCATCGTTCGTTGTATATGGCCCGTTGCTCTCTTGCGCAATGAGTCACGTTTTGTTATCGTTGAGTAATCGTTAACGTCATTGCGGACCGCGGAAGATAAGAGGAGTCTTACGTTCTCTGTGTTTTCTCCGAGGAATTCACGTTTCTTGCCTCGAAGCAGCGTCTGCGATTCGTCGAAAGCACTGACGAGCGATCCGACGAATCTTTAGAGAAAACAAATGTTTTCCATTCGGATTTGAATTTCGTATGCCAATTTATGATGATAAGTTATGATAATATACGATAATATATTTAATTAAGAGCAAAGAATAATATTCCGCAAGATCCGTTAGGGAAAACGAACGAAGAGGAAAGGATATCAATGCAGAAACCACTTTTGTCGGTCTGCAAGATTACCAAACCGACAAAAGCAACGGTTACATTCCGTTTTCCTGTAGCAACGACAAGAATCCACGAGAAGATGGGGACACCCTGTTAAATCAGCGAAAAATTTGGTCGACTTTGTCGTTGTCCCACTGTTTTTCCACGCACGACAATGCGGGGGTTGTTGGTTAGTCTACGGACAAGGAATAAAGTTCATCGTCCCAATTTCCTAGAATATCATCCGGTGACAATGGCCTTTCGAACGAAGAGACGCGTCGAATGAAATGTTAGCCTGGCGGACCCTCCGAAATTCACCCCTTTGTTTAGGCTCCCTTAATCATTTGGACAAAGGGGCGGACTTGTCCCGCTGGTCGTTACGGAGAATGAATTTTTACATCCTCCTCAACCCCCAAAAAAACGGATGGTCAGTTTAACCCTTTCATCATGTAACAACATATATCAGGGAAGAATGTATTCAGGAAATGAAAGCGATATATTTAATATCTATGCTATCTATACTATCGATGCGACAGCGTTAGATTGCGGAAGGGTTGAAGGCTACCCCTCGCGATGCCCATAAAACCGAAACTGACGTAGCCACCGTGAACGCTCGCAATAAAACGCTGACATTTCCCACTTCCGAGTAAACAGGAATGAACGGGACACGGTACGAGACGAAGAAGCGCGAGAACAAACAACGTTCCCCTCTGTCTCTGCGAAATGGAGAAAGCAGGAACGTCGAGAGAGCTCGAATAAAATTTCCGTGTCGTCCACTCGACTTCCGCTCGATTCCACTCGAGTTTCCCCGCAGTATCAAAACTTGATATTTAATAAAACGTCGCGAACACCCACCACCCGTGTTCCCATCCCCTGTCGTTTCGTTAGCCAACTGTAACAACGAGCGAGAGAAAGCGTGGCCTTTCGAACGGAGAACAGTTCATCCCCCTCCGACGATCGGTTATATCTGTACGACCTGGAAGACACGATCCAGACAACGCGTATCGATTAACGATTAACCGTTCCGGTCGGTCATTATTTTGGCACCGTGCGGTTATTTCTCACTGGGGGCGAGGGAACACGACGCCGTGGAAAATGGGGATGGAGCTGGAGGAAATCTGAGAAATACCGCTTGATAACGTTTATCGCGCCTCGAGTAATGGACCCTGCCACCTGAGACGATGTATGGGGTGAAATTACCGTCTTGAACCGTGATCTGCCAGAATTATGGAAGAGGGCACCGCTCCGAATAATTATTTTACAACGATAAGACGGTAAGACTGATAGCCGAAGGGGATTTTTCTCTTCAGAGGAGGGCAATTAGAGGGATATGGCTTTTTTTTTAAATTAATTCGATACCTTCCACACCAGCCTCGATTCGCGATATAACTCGTGCATCTCGATTCTCGAAGACAATTTTTACGCCCGCGCTGAAACTAGTTTAATCCGTGCCTCGGTTTAATCCAAACGGTCGGTTCCTTTAATTATTCCGGAGTAACGAGATTCCGTTGCACTTCGCGAACAGAAACTTAACTGCAACTCGGGAGGAAAGTGTGTTCGCGCACGTAAACGCTCATTCTATCCCCATTCGAGATCGATCCCGAAGAAGTTCACCCAGCGTTTGCGAAACACCCATTGCACCCTACTAAGCTCGTTAAAACCTTGTTTGCCGAACCACTCGAATTCCAACTTTCTGATTGTTTTTCACCTCCCTTGCCGTGCTTACGAACTTCCACTACCGATTCACGGTAGAACTCCATTTATCCGAACTTGCCTCGGGTATCCTAATCCTAATAACCCTTGTTACCTAGTTAAGGGCTATTAGACGAGCCACTCGCAGAAACCGAGACGATCGAGAATTCCTCGATTCGAGCGTCAATTTTTCTACAACCTCCAATCATTTTACAGTTTGCAAGATCGAGTTCGCAGTTGCAAAACGGTATTACCATAACTCGATCCAACCTCGGTTATCCGTATTCTACGATACCTGAATATTCCATCCGACGCAGAACGTGTTCGAAGCAAAACAAAAAAAAGGGGAAGGAAAAAAAAAGAGAGAAACAGGCAAAATTTTCCACCCCATTCGACGAAATCGCTAGAGGCCTCGGCTAGCAGCGATCGAATCGAATTATCGAGGAGGCTGAAACGCGAGCGTGGCGGTGTGCCATTTTTCATCTCTCCTTTCAAATATTCCCACTCTCTAACCCCGGGAAGTGTGTACGTGCCCGTGCGATTCACCCCGCAGCGCACGCGCCCCATAAACAAATTCCACCGTGCGATAAAATACAGCTTGGCGGTGTGGTGAAAAAGAAGAAAAAAAAAAAAAAAAAGAAAATCGATTTCCGTCGTTCGCCGTCCGCGAGTGGAGGCCGCGTCTACGAGCGTTCGAATTCCCAGGCGGGCTAATAATTTTCGCGACCCTACCGCCGCCGGAAGAACGATCGCCCGAGCACCGCGATAATGGCGAACCCGACCGATATACGAGCCCAATATCCCAAAGGCGGTGCTGGCCGCACGCGGTTATGACTGTGACATTTCTCCCGGTCTGTAGCGAAATTCTGGCGCCGTCAATTATTTATAGCCGTTCTAAACATACGCGCCGGCCCGCTATTGAATTAGAACCTATCCCTACACACGCTTGGACCGCGTCGGAAGGAGAGAAACGAGAGTGGACCGAGAACATGGAACTTGTACAATCCTCTGGTTCTCTCCGTTCGACTACCGTGGATTATTCTCACGCGAGCCTTCTCTCTTTCTGCCTGCACCCTCGAGGTCCCCGTTCCGACTGATCTGTCGGCGATCGAATTAGTCAAACGAGACTCGCGCCCGTTGGATGGACGTGCTCGTGATTCGCCTGTGTAAGCAAATAAGGTTCTTTGATATTCGGGTGATAAAAAGGGTGGTAAAGGGGAGACGAGATGATGGACGCGGTATTTCACGGCAGTTTAGTGTATATTCGAGTAACGGGAAACGATCGTTGCAGATTCCGGTGTTTACTCATGCAATTTCTCTGCTCGTGTGTTTTGAATACTGCGAATTATGAGGATCGACGCATCAGAGATGAAACTCGTTACGGTTTAGATGCACTTCGGTTTGTAGTTTTATATCATTTATGCCGAATATCATCGATGGCCCTAATGTAGGCGGGTGGCGAAAGAACGAGCTCCAGTAGAGTCGCGAACAGGTCGATCGAAAGATTAAAAGAAACGAGTTCGATATAAACGCGCGTACGCGGCTCATCGTGACTAAAAATAAGTCTGCCTTCGATTCGCACGCCCAAAAATACTATCCCCAGGGTGAGATCCGCTGGAAACCACTGGAAACGGAAAAAGGCTTCGAATCGCTTCGTTTCGACTTTCCTCCCTGTCGGATCGGGATTCTAATGAAGCTAAAAGCGTTTCTTAGAAACTCCCTCGGTAAAATACCAAGGTTCCGTAAACATTTAAACCCGGACACTCAGGAATTGAAGACCCGAATCGTTCGTCGGCAACAACGCGATACTGATTCCAATCGAAGACTCCTTAACCCCACTGGGTATGCCTCTCCAAGTACAAGCTTCCCATATCTCCCGTTTATCCGTGAAAACAGAGAATTCCTGTCAGAAACCATCGAGCCTTGATATAAAATCCAGAGCAACTCTCTATCCTCGCTAATCCCCAAGAAATCCATGAAACCGACTGGAACGGTTCCAAGAGAAGTCATTTCCTCTGCGGCGAGGACGCGTGGTATTCTATGCGGTTCCATGATGAGAGACGCGCGATTACACACGTTCAATTTGTACAATATGAAAAGCACACCGCGCACCAGTCTACGATAAAACTGTAGAAGAGCAATATCGACGGCTGGCGTAATGTATGGCAGTACTCCGAATTAGATCGTGGTCGCTGGTCTTGTTCAATTATTCACGCGATCCCATCCCGCGGGAGGGTGCCAGGGACGCGGGATGCGCGTGCAATTTTGATTTCGCGCAGGGAAATTCCGTGCTATCGATTAAAGCCTTGAGCCCCCGCGAGCAGCTGGGACTCGCTCGGATTAGAAGACTCCCAGATAACGTTCTTCGCAGGGTGGAAAGTGCCGCGGAACTTCTAAGGCCTCGGGATTTGTCGCTAGAATCGGTCTCCATGCCGACCTTCTGCACAGTCGGAGGATTTTCAAACGGGTTACGATCCAAGTTCGAATCTTAGATTCGAAATTATCGATAAGGTTCGTCTTCTCGCTAGAAGATTTTAATGACGATTATAGGTGGCAATGATAAGAACAATTTAAGAGTAGTCTCGAAGAAAGGAGTTGGGGTAAAGAGAGTTGATTCGCAGAGAAGTACGAAGTCGGGTGCTTCCATGACCGATAAGAAAAACTTCAGATTTCTTTCAAAGTGTTTCAATTATCACCCCGAGGAACATCAAACGAAACCAATTCCCCATCCAACGAATACAAATTAAGAACACGTGGCGCCCGAAAGAGCGGCCAGAGCAGTGACACCGAATCCCCCGTTCCCCGATCATCGTTCTTCCAGCCAGCCGCGTTACAAATGATCATCGAAACTATAACTCAACCAGCCGTATCGTCGTTCTTTTTCCGCGATACTTATTTATAGCGGTCCTAAAGGAGAATACCCACCGGAGGAAAGCCGGCGACGGCGGTGGCCGATGTTCCGGCGTCTCTCTCATTAGGACGAGGGAAACGGCCGTGCGAGGTCAGCAGACGATGAAATTCCTGAACCGCGTGTTGCATAGTTCTGCAGGCCTATTTCCGTCCTGTACCGCTTGCTATTATTAGTTAGCTGCCCACGAGAAGGGCGGAAGAGGGAAGGAACCGAAGCGCGGAACGACGGGAAGAGAGGACGGGTATTAGGGAGCAGCAGCCCCCGCGGGTCTCGATCGCGCGCGTGTCCCACCCCCGTTTCGAAACGCGTGTGCGCCCCGAATTTGTCCACCGATCGGCGATGGAAACGATTCGACGAGCTCGCGCCTCCAGATCGAATATCACACACGGTCTAGCCGTATATTTCGAGGTCCTCGCGCGCGGCCCGAGTGCCGACACACCGCGATGGATCCCCCTAAAAATAGTATGGGGGCGCGTTGAATTATTTCCGGACCGGCACGAGACTGAGGCTGAGCTATTGTGATACGGGGAAAGTGTGGCGGGGCGCCGAGAGGACTTTCACTGTTGCACGTATTCTCTTCCCAACTGGTGGAAAGAGGTGCGATCAGGTGGGACATTCGAAGAAATCGTGTATCGAGTGGTCGAGGAGTTAAAGTAGTCGTCGATTTTGGGGTATCGATTCGCCGAGAGGAGGACAAGATAAGCCGCAATGCGTCAATTATGTAATGAACATTAAGCACTCCGGTTGGGTTGATTTAGTAATCCCGGCGAATATGGAACGTCGCGAATTGCTGATGTATTGTTATGGTTGTTGCCGACGGTTTGGTTTGTTGTAATTCGGTAAACGAGCGATGACTTTGGTTTACGGCTTGTGTGTTTTGGGTAAAAGGGAAAACAGCTCGAGGGTTACGCTGTTATACCTTGAGGAAGCTTCGTCGATGAGGTATCGCAATGCGGGAAGTAAATTCAAAACAAGCGATGTGTTTCAATTAAAAAAATATGAGAAACTTTGGGGAATTGAAAGTCGAAAGAAGAGGAGAGAAAAATTTAGAGGAAAAATGACGGCTTCAAACTTCGATTCGCTAGCGTGAGTCGTGCAAAAATGAAAGAGAGAACGAGGGAAGTGAAATTAGCACAAGAGGAGGGCCGATAACGGCCACCTACATTATCATAATAAAAAATGTGCCGCTCTGAACGTGTGGCGTACGTGTGTAATGCCAATCAATGCCTCCTTATCTTACGCAAGCATGTTTTAATAATATGTATCCGGCGTAAAAACACGCGACAATTCCACGGTGCCGGGTCGCATGTATAAGTAAGCGTATCCACGGGCACGGAACAAGCGGCACCGGTTATCGATCGGCCGGTCGCTTCGTGGATGTCTCCAGGGAGGAACCCGCAGGACACGTGAGTTAGCCTCTTAAGCCGGCTGCAAACGTTCAGACCGCTTGCGCGGACAACCGTACCGAAATAGAGGGTTGCGCTATCACCGTGCTGCTGCCTTTCAAGCTTGTTCGAACGAGATACGAAACGACTAATTCTCAAAAATCACAGAACAACTTTAAGAAACGATGAACTAGGTGTCTCGACGTAGGAAACCTACGTCGTCTCGACTCATTTCGAAAAGCTAGCGGAGCCGAACCTGTTGGCAGCACTCCATCCGAGGATCGATCCACGGAATGGTAACAAGCCCAGAAGAGGGGCAGAGGAAAGGAAGAGGCGCTCGCGAAAATGCAAGCGCACGAATGGCAAATATTTACCGAAAGTTCGACTCGGTATTCAGGAAGCATTTTTTTTCCATTCGGGGAGAACTCGAACCCGCGGCTGATTTTCAAGAGGCAACGAGGGTGGCGGAGGCTGAACGTGTATCAGGAATGTACAATGGGGAATGCATCGTAGAGCGAGCATCCAGCGATCCAACGGCAGCGATCCGATCGACTAAAGCGGCGGAGGTAGTAAGTACGCGCCACGGCGCATAATAATTAGGAGGTATTAACGGGCGCGTTAATTAATCGTGCGTAGCAAGGGGCGCGCGCACGGTCAACGGCCGGCCCGCGAAATCTCATTAAATTGCAGGACCGCTCGAATCGAGCACCCGCGCCTTTCGCAACTCGTTCCATCGGATTCTATCGCGAACGGATATTACCCGGCCAACGAATTCAACTTGGTAGCCGTGGGATCAATTTTCCACCCGTGCCCTGAAACATCCTAATATTCGACCACTCGAGCCTGGCCCGAGCAGCCCGATCGATTCCTCTCTCTATCGCGCCCTACGCTTATCGGCTCGACCGACCGATAAGATTTCCATTCGCGACGAGATTTCACGAGGTTTTCAGGTGTCCCTCCGGTTGATCGATTTCGCCCGATTACCCAGCGCGGATATTTTATAACGCGCGATATTCCCTCGCGGAGATCCACTCCCTCGGCGATTGGCATTCTATCTATCAATCGGGAGAGCTAGAAACGTGGAGGCTATTCGAGGAAACGCAAATAAAAATAAACGCTCGAACGATGGCTGAATGTCACGAGAACGCAACAAGCGAGGAAACTATGCGAGTAACGTCGGAAGGGTATAACAATTTCCAAGGAAATGGGGAAATCCATCGTCGTCGATAATCGCACTTTGTCTCGCAATTTCCTCGCCGAGCTCGCTTCCGTCGCATCAAACATTCCTTCGACGCTAACTATAGTCGCCTTTCATAGGAATTGATTGAAACGACACGATGAAAGGGAATAAGCGTGCGAATTTCTGCGAAGCCCGGGTCGCGTTGCCTTTACCCGGTGGCTATAAGTAACGACGGGAGGAGATTCTCCTCCGTCCAGGAATTCTTCCCTCGAATCGAGGCGTTCCAACGTGGCGTCGGCTAGTACGAAAGGGTTTAAAGGTCACCCGGAAAAGGCGACCGAGGTATCGACGTTTTCGTCTGCTTTTAACTCTTAATCGTAGCCACGGGTACCAGGCATTGACATGCGCATCGCGTAGGACGCTGCGAAACCGGACGATTGCTCCACTTCCGCTTTCTCACTCGACGGCTACTTCCCCCTTCGTTCTTTTAATAAATCGAATATAATCTCAACGAACAGTGTCGATACTATCCTTTTTATCCAGGATGTGCTCGGTAGTTTTTAACGATTGAAAATATTCACACGCTGAACTATTTCCACGGAACTTTCGTCTATTTAGAGATCTCGGTAATGTTTAAACTTTCGACCAAATTAATATTACCGAATAAATCCACGCTCGATCTCCTTCTCGTTCACCACCTCCTCCCTCGCCCTTTATCGCTGCACGCGCCATTGCAGAGCACGGCCGGATAAATCGATATCGGGAAGAAGTTATCGCAATGCGGGGTTTTACGTTGTTTTTATTACCGTCGACGTATCCCGAACTTCCGAGATAAAACGCGGAGGGAAGCGAGTCCGTCCGGGCGGCGATCGATCGTCCCTTTTTCAAACCGGAAACGTCCGTGCATCCACCGTTTACGAGGCCCGCGAAAATCCTACCGCCTCGATTTACGACCGCCCGTTAACCCCTTCGCAATATACAACGCGCGCGCCCGTCTATCCCCAATTTTTTTTTCCAACTCGCGAGACGCCTCTATCCACGCTCGCGGCTCTAACACGGTTTTGATATCCACGAATTATTTCGGGATTATCAGGGGGGCCAGATCTGACCGGGATCTAACCCTCCGGTGCTAGGTGAACGATCGTGGAACGTTCAAACGCGAACCGTCCGTCTAGACTGTTAACGCGAACCTGTTGAACGGGAAATACCTGGATTTCGGTGGATTATCGTCACGGTTGGTTCGTAAACCACCCTCGAAACGGATGTCCTCGATTTCAGGCCTGTTCTTTGGGGTTTTAACACGGAGGAAGGGGGGAGGAGAGGTAATTTGTAGCTCTGAGCACGGGTCAGGGGGTGTCGAGGTGAGAAACGAAAACGAGGGGTGAAAAATTACCGCTCGATGGGTTTGGGGGACGAAAAATTGTTGAGGGACTGTCTCTAATCGCGATTTAAAACCCGCCAAGTTTCATTCACACGGCGATTCGTTGATCCTTCTCGCAATTTCGAAAGAATCCCTACGACTCGCGCGGAAATACGTTTGAATCGGTAGGTTCCAGGCGAGATTATCCGGCCTCGGGGCCTTCATCCCCTCGGTAGGATCGCAATCGCGGGAATTACGAGGCTTTCCTCGGTTTTTACGATCCTTAAAGACGACATTTTTGCCAGCCGTTGCTCGGTCCGCGCTTTTTTCCACTTTACGAGGCAATTCCGCCGCTCGTCGAGCTTGCACGCGCTAGCGAACGGGACGAACGACCTTATGGTAATGCGGGGCATAAAGAAAAACGAAAATTCATAACGCCCGACGTCTCCACCCGCGACGACGCAATCCAACGAATCTCGCCATTTCTCCTTGGGAAACGGAGAGGATAGAGTTGAAACTCTGATCGGAGAAATTCACTCGACGCTTTGATCATCTACGCTCGCGCGTTACATCTTACGTTTAGAGCTGAAACGAACGCGTGGCTCTTCCCAGAAATTGCAATTTTTGCTTCGCCTCGTGTTCTAAAGTATCGTTCGTAAATACTTCTTTTCATTTCACGGAAAGCTATAAAACTTTTATTCGCAAAGTGGAACGGACGGAATTACACGCGTATGTATATTTTTCAAAGAGGAAACGAATATCGGCCATCAAAGCAGACACCTCGAGGTATTTCGTTCGGTAATTAACGACGATCAGGAACGTTGACATCATCGGTTTCACGCTTTGGAATTTCCAGTTGCGCAATTCGACCGACCGCCGACGCGTGATACGCTTCCGATACTTTTTCATTCCATACGTGAAGTAGCAATTAATTGTTCCACCATGCGGAAACGATCGACTATTCCCGAGAAGTGGGATCCAAGAAGAAAGAGACGATTGTTCCGTTGCGAACAGAGGAATCTCGAGGCGGAAATCAGATCTGAAAAACGTCCATCGATCGGCAGCAGGGACGAAACGCGCTACTTCATACCGGGGAATTGGCATTTCCCCCGGTGGTTTTCGATAGAGCCAATATTTACCATAGGTCTTAATGTCAGCGTAGGCCGTTGCCAAAACTAACATACGAATCGGTTTGCCCGTGAGCACCAATACCGACGGACAGATTCGACGATCGAGCCGAACGAACATACGGATATAGATCCGAGTGATCGCTGATCTCTTCGAGGATAATCGAGTGCCGATAAACGCCACCCGACCACCGAAAAGTGGATCTTCAACTACCGTTCGAAGGCACGACTATAAATACAAACATAAATTTCGTTACCGCACGGTAATAAACACGATGTCTCGGAAACTATCCATCCGTTAGAAACGAAAACAATTTTCTTCCGGAAGAGCACTTCCTCACCGTTTATTCCCAGTGGACGCGTCGCGACGATCTCTGTTTTCTCCCCGTTTACTCGTTAAACGAGGACCAATAACGCGTCGAGACGAGAAAGCATCGCGTGCACAGAGGAGGAGAGGGAGCGTCTGGTGATTGATGAACTCTCGAAACGAGTGATCCCGAGGTGAAAAAGAACGGAAAGGCTCGCGATCCCCGCTAGCAACCCCCACCGTAATTATAATCAACCCCGTCGATGATACCAGAGCTGAGTGTATCCGCCGCGAAAAATGGGACCCCTGTTTGCCGGTGGTCGATGGATAACCGTAATCCTGGGGCTGCGAACTGACGATGTGCATGATCCATGTAAACGCGGCTGTATAAACAGATGTACTGACGCCATGCGATCGAGAGCCGGAAAACGGGGGGTAGTAACTTTTAGTTCGGGTGAGAATTTTGTATCCACGATCGTTAAAAATTTAGAAACTCGATCGATATTTCACGAAGAAGGGGAACGTTCATACAATTGCACGAAAATCGGAAGAAACAATTGGAATTGGAAATGCATCCCGTAATGATTCAATATCGTTATCCAGGCGGAAGTTCATTAAGTCCACTTTTACATAGCGTTCTAATTAATCGTTCAACTACGAGCCAATCGGAACTGGATTTCTAGCCGATTTAATCGGGATGTAAAAGTGTTGTAACTTCGTTACAATCAATCACGGGTTAACTCGAAGGGTTAATGAGTTTTCATTGAGGTGAAACGCGTTTTGTAATACGGTTACGGTCGATCGTGCAACGAAAAACGTAGCTCCGCCGGATTCAAGATGAAATTGGACGGGCGATGTAATTAAATTTCAACGAAACAGCGGAACTCCATCGAAAATTCAGGGACCAACAACGGAATGGAAAATGAGGAACAACGGATGAACGACGAGGAACGCGGGGACGTTGGAATAAAATAAATCGATCGCGGGAGTGTTTATTACGTTGAATTATTACTAAACCGGCGAAACAAGTCTGAACAAAAGTCTCAATGACCGTGACCAAGTCGTCTTTTTACCTATTCTTCCATGTTTCTACCCGTCTTAATAAATTCTTAACACACAACAGTATATCACGCGTCGAAGCCACATATATTCCGAATCGTAGCGTGACGCACGTAGAAACGCTCTTACACGCTACACCCTCGACGATAAATCACTGAAAAGAACAAGGAGGGCCTCCGTTGCTAACCCTCGAGTTTTGCGCTGCTGTTAAACGTTGAAAAAAGCAAAATAAACCTAACGCTTTCGAGGATCCAGGGTGGAAAAGTGGAGGAGAAGCGACTACGGAAATGGTCAAGACGAGCAACCCTTAAAATCGCTAGCTGGGAAGGTTTAATTAGGGATCGTTAATCGAATCTGGCTGGAGACCAGGCGCGCGTCGATCGACATCGCGAAACGGCGAGCTAAAAGGGGTTGATTCGATGCACCCTCTTCTTGGTCGTCGTCGTCGGTGTGTCTCTTCGACGTGATTCGATGCAAAATCGATGACCGGTAAAAGGCGATCGTTTCGATCGGCGGGAGACGCGAACCGTGGCCTGAAACGTTGAATTATTCAACGCGGAGGCGAGGGAAATGTTTTGATTATGCCGGGCCACGGAGAGGAGCTTACGTGTGCGTCCGTGTATACGCGGACGGATTCTCCGCGCGCTGGCCCCGGCCGAAATTAGTTGGATATCCGAATAATTAACGAAAATAGCAGGGGCCAGAGAAACGGGTTCGCGCGCCTCGATTATGGAACCGAGTACGTGGAGCTCGCTGAGTTTGGGGAACGCCGGAATCTCGAGGGTAGATTCGTCGAATTTTTATTGAGATATCGTTGAATCGCTCTCGAGCGGAGCAAGTACACAGGAAGGTGTAACGTGTCGAATGGCTGTTTCTAAATTAACGCTCGAATATTAAATGGGCGAAGGGGTTGCAGAAAATGGAAGCCAATTTTTGACCGGGGAGTAATGGTCTTTAATTACAGAGCTCTCGTACTAGATTCCAAATGAAAGGCGAAAAATAAATGCGACGAATGAGCGAGTTTCGCGCAGAAAATACGGGTGCTGGTATAGTGAATCGAGATAATATCTAAAGTGCGGTGTACGGGGCAAGCAACGGAGATGCGCGGGTAACTGGATTGTTCAACTTTTTTTTAAGTAACGTGGATACCGTTCGGTGAGACCCAAAAGTTTCGAGATGCTGGAACCGTAAAGAGTCTAGAAATAAATTGCCGCCGGTGTTTCTGACAGACTGAAGCTTAAAAGGTAGCTTAAAGTAAAGGAAGAGAATAATTTAGCTAGTAACAAATTAATATTAACTTTATCTTTTCTGAAAAAAAGAAAACATCGAATTTCTATCAACGCCTATATCCACGCCAAGTTGTTTGTTAACTCTGATTTTTTTTTAACCTCAATTTATTGTCTCGTAGAGTCCACTCTTTAGCCAAACTAATATGCTCCGTAGTTATCGCAGATATTTTAAATAATCAGAAGAAAATCACGATTTACTTGCTCTCATGTTTGTTACGCTTAAACCACTCTGAAAACAAGCTTTTCGATCATCACTTGCTATTTTCCAATCTATAATAACATCCTCATACATTTAACACATAATCTTGTATACTTATATTATCTACATTTTACAGATTTTATTTCACTTTCTTATCACAGTGATGTTATATTTTACTGATTACTGATAACAATCATTAGTTCTTAACCTTCGGATCGGTATAAAAATTTGAAATCGATATATTTAATTAATCTCTTCTATTTTAAACTAGCAGAATACTTTTTATACGCAACAACAAATACACTTTCTCTAATTTAATTCCGTATATGCAAAGAGAAAATTATTCGAAACTCGGGAGGAGGTCTCGGTGTGTCTTCGCGCGCTCGAAAACAAACGGGGATCGACTAGGCGTGTTTACACGTGAAAACAATATTCTAAATCAACCGACCCTAATTGCGAATCCATCGCGGTATGATTTGTACAGATAACGCGAGGAAATTGAAATGTTACAAACTTCTGAAATTGTAACGTTACTGGGAGGCGATTTAAATCGAGAAGCTGAGAGAGAACGAAGCGTCTTAGCCGGTACGAGCAGGTGACATTGTAACGCGTGCTCTACGCGTGCTCTACTCCCCCGTGTTTATCGACCGTCGCACAAACTCTACCCAAAAAGACACGGGGTGTGGTCAGAAATTTTCCTTCTTTCACCGTGTGCACCGTACACGGGCGAAGAAAATTCCTCGGCTACGAGTCCGAGGTCACTCGGGGTCACGGGTGACACGAGATACCCATGCCCTCCTCCCAAGACCCCCTACGGAACGTCGAAACTCTCCTAACCTAGAAGAAACCTCGTGACGTTACCGGTCATTATCCGGTCGTCAGCCTTCTCATTAAAACAGTTCAAGCATCGCCTGGCGATGATAATGCATGGTACGACAGTTCAACGAATGTCGAGGAAAATAATTTCAGTCATATAAACGAATGATAATACCGCTACAATGTACTTATATTACGATAAAAAGTATAACATTAATGGAACGATAAACCTTATCAAAAATGAACCGTGAGAAACGATCGAGTGAATGGAAAACAAAGTGCTGGCGAGGCCTAGTGACTTTTTAGGGATAAACGTCGTGCAAGACTGCAACCACCTGCCGTCACCGGGACGATCACGAGAGTAGGCGATAGAACGATAAAAAGAAAGCAACCGATCGTGGGGACATACCGGCGAAAGAGAAGAGTAGAGCAGAGAGATGACGGGACGTGAAGCAGAGATTGTGCGAACGAGACGTGGAGAGAAACGGAACGGAAGTGTGCGAGAAAGAGGTCGAGAAGGAGGGGGATGAAGGTAAAAAGCGGCGCGACGACATCGTATTGATTTGGTGACAGATCCGCGTACGATGCGGATGCCTCGTTTTTGACGGTGAGACCACCACGGCGGCACGAAGGTACGATAGCAAGCGCCCTGACGCTTTATATATAGAGTCTGAGCCACGAGCAGACAGGCCGTGCTGCTTAAATATAGACGAAATGCAACGGGGTGTCTCTCGCGTGCGAGTAAAGGACACAGACGTGTACAGAAGAAGGAGGCGACCGGGAAGATTGGTGGTCGAGAGAAAATCCGAGGTAAATGAGAACAGACGACAAACGAACGACGAACGACGGTAGTGGGGAAAATCGAGAGAAGAAAGAGGCCTCGCATACGCAGAGAATAATCATGGCCGACGATACGGCGTCGTCTGCTAGGAGAGTTGCACTACGAACCGATCGTCACTCGCGTGACCGTCTACACGCGACGAATGTTACCGAAAACCAGTTAATGCGTAGTGACAACGAGACACGACGAACGTAAAACACGCACGTATAAACACGAGCTACTCGTGTAATAAAAACACCAATGACAATGAACACAAAAGACAGAAACGCACGAGCGAAACAGAGAGAGGGAGAGAGATAGAAAGAACAAGAGAAACAAAGAGGTGAGAAGTGTGTGTATACACAAAAGATAGCCAAACGAAACACGTCGTGACACGCGGTAACACGTTAAACAGATCTCTTTCTCTCTTCGATTCACCCGCCGAGTTAGTTACTCGGAATCCAAGAAATGTTCGTATTTTTTACTTACTTGCCAAGTTCCTCCCTGAGGTCGTAGTTGTCACTAAACCGCGTGCAAGCGGACGGAGTAGCCATGCCGAGGTATCGCGATTATTTACCGCACTAACCGAGGAACGTAAGCGCGAGAGCCACTGCCGGCCGCCACTACCGCACACGCTAGGGGAAACTTCGCAGGTCAAATTCGATCAATAGAGGGGAACCGCCGCGGCGCTGGTAGAACACCGGGTAACCGTCGGGTAGGGAGGGTCGCGTCGGGCCGGGCAGAGGGGAGGCGGTTCTGTCCGCGGGAGCCGTGCGTTACCGTGGCACCGACGGTGGGGCAAATCGCGGTCGTGCCAGCAAATATTTGCGGGCAACGCGACAACTGAATCGTTCCACGACGCGTCCGCACTGCTCGCCGGCAGACCGTCGACTGACTCGCGTAGTGGTGGTGACTCGCGATGGCGCAACGCGGTGTTCACAGTGTCGCTACCGCCGGCAATGGCGACCACGGTCGCGTATATATGTATGATACCTGGTAACGACGGTCAACACCGATACCACCGCCGGCAGGGTTGACGATAGAGCTTCGCTGGCGAGCCGTTCGAGCGCAGCCAACCTAGGCAAAATAACCCAAGGGGATCGAGGCAACACATTTAAATTTAGCACCTGGAATTATGCTCGACCACGCGGCTAACTTTTCAGGATCACGCTTCACGGTACAATTTCGTTTCTTTACTTCTCTCTCCCTCTCTCTATCTTTCTCTTACGTCGCGCGATCGCGTACAATAGGCGTATTTTCGGTCCCTTCGTCGAGTTTATCGTCGTCCCGTAGAAACGGCGGTTATATATATATTTTCTCGCGCGATCGGGCACGATCCGTGGAAGAATTATTCGCGTTGATAAAACTGATCGTTTGGTAATGTCGCAAAAACAAAATCGCCACCGGTTTCTTCTACGTTCTCGCGATTCGTACGACCGAAACGAGTTGCGTACCGTCGCTGGTTAGACGGGATACCGCGCACTGACTCGATTCCGCATGTCCGACATAAACACGAGATTTACTACTGGCGCATACGCCGTCCGTACGGAGCTTCGGTATCACTTCGATCGGCTTTTTGGCGCACGTCCAATTAGAACGATACACTGAGCATAGATCTCGAAAAATTAAAAGACCTCCTAACGCAATACATAAATTCCTAGTTATATGTTACCGCGGAATATTGAAATTATTGTGTATGTATTATGATATTTTCACATTTCTCTTTAACAATTTATTTGATATATTTACATACCGATTATAGTCGTTATATTTTTACTTCTCTTTCTGTGGATAATTATTTATGCATTTCAAATGTTCATTTCTTGTTGACCATATATTATATAGTAACGTTACACGAATAATATATGTTTCTATTTTCTAAGCGTTTATTTATCGCCAGATATATCACGAAGGATATTACACGCGATATTATAGCAAAATTATAAACGGTCGAGTTTATGTTTCCAACACCTCAAATATACCGTATAAAACTTGCATTTATTCTTGTATTACGTTGACTTCGACACACGGTAAGCCGGAAACCTGTTTTCACAGTTCAGAATATGAGGATGCGAGGATATTCTATTATATGAATCTTGAAAATTGTGTCTCGCGGATGTAATCCACCTTATACAACATTTTAAACGTGAACGTGAATATATCGCGTTCGTAACAAAATTCACACGTACATAACTCGTTGATATAACTCTCATAGTAAAATTTAAGGAGAAGTATCAAATTTCTTATTTGCTTCTACATCCAATATATCCAAATTGCTTTTTTGTCCTGATTAAGATTTATAAAATACATACATTCATTTCCACACACATACGAACACTTTATAGAAGATTCACATGTCAACCTGGTAGAGCAAAAGTTCATGATCTAACAACAATTTTTTTTCTACCGCAGTCTTATTCAACTTGGTTAAAGAGAGTAGAATCATTATTAGTTTCTAATTCGATAAATGATACGTCCATTTTCGTTTCTTATCAGTATCAAGATATGAATATAAACAATTTTTAAATGCATTGGAATCATTTGTTGAGAACTTACTCGATGTAATCCCATGTAATAAGGAACGGCTTCGTTGATGTTGAACAAAGTACTCGTCTTTTTCTATCGTAAGACTAAATTCAAAGACTAACGATGGTCCAAGTAGTTAACTCTAATTATTCTCTAATCGTTCCTAATTATGCTCGTACTCTAATACGAACCTACTGATCAGTAAGTACTTAGAAACGTATTAAATATAGTTGATAACAATTTTCACAGAAATATCACTGCATATGTCGATAATTATTCTTTGCTGCGTTCTTACCCTTCATGGTGAATATACGTTGTTGCGACAAAGGGGTTTTCGATCAATTATTAACAACCGAAGCATTGTATGCTGGGTTCGAAACAAATCCCTGGTCATTGCAGAACTACGTTCTACTCGACCGTAACTGATTTCGCCAGATTCCTCGGACAATCGACGTTACATCCGCGGAGGACCGCGATATGGAAAGATAGAAGTTGCATTGGAATGACTGTAAGAATTCCTTGAAGACAGTCCACGGTCTTAGGCACTTCGAGAACTTTATCGGCAAACATCATTGTCTCCTCGTCTCCTTCTTCGCAGATAACGATAGGTTTCCCGTCTCGCGCTGTAACCTGTTGCAGCGCGTTCATGCATTTCTACGAAGAATTATTAAATTTCAGTAGAACAACGCTTCAGATAAACTAACCAAAGAGGAGACAGATTTATTAAAAATTCCATTTACCACGTAAACCGGATCCCTCATGACGATCATTATAACGGGCATTGAATCATCGACAAGCGCCAGAGGCCCATGTTTCAGTTCCCCTGCCATGATACCCTCGCTGTGCATATACGTTAACTCTTTCACTTTCTACGAGCAAAAGCATGGAAAGTCGAGATAAAATATTGTAAGACAATAAAACTTCGTCGATAAAATCTTGTAATGCTATTTCAATCAACGCACCAGAGCTCCTTCCATACACGTGGCGAAGTTATATCCTCTACCCATAATCAACAAAGATTTGTGCTGAAATAGAGACTTGGCCAATTCCTTCACTTTATTGTCAAGTAGTAAAACTTGACGAATAAGACTGTCCAGATTCTTCAATCCTTCAATAATCTATTAGATAAGAAGATTATACATTGAAATATCTCTACACCTCCAAGATGTCAAAGAAGATGATCGAAAAACCGCTAATACCTGTAGTCGCCTACTACCAAGAGAGATTCTGTCCTCGCTCATAACCAGAGCAAACATCACAAGAGAGATAAACTGAGACGTGTAAGCTTTCGTACTGGCTACACCAATTTCAGGACCGGCGTTTATGTGAACACCACAGTGTGACTCGCGACAGATACTGCTGCCCACGGTATTAGTGATACCAACGATCAGCGCTCCACGTCCTTTGCAGTAACGCAAAGCCATCAACGTATCAGCTGTCTCGCCTACGAAAAAAGCAGAAGCAATAAGTGAACAAAATATCGTTTAATCTCGAGCGAAAGCTTACCTGACTGTGAGATGAAGAAACAAACATCATCTCTAAATACCGGCGTGTTTCTGTCCAAGAAATCAGAAGCCAATTCAACCATAACTGGTAGCTCGGTCAACTCTTCCAAAAGTTGTCTGGTAGCAATAGCGGAATGGTAGCTCGTTCCACAACCAATGAGCATCAAACGTCTGCACCTCTTGATCTCCGGAATGTAATCCTAACGACAAACTTGGTGCTATAGATCAACTCTCTCACGAAAGGACAAGTTATTACAAAGTTAAATTGTTCCAGTTCCTGAACTTACCTTAATACCACCTAACGTGACAGAATTGTCCCGGAAGTTTAAACGCCCCCTCATAGTGTTCACCACGGACTCGGGTTGCTCGAAAATCTCCTTCTGCATAAAGTACTCGTAATTACCCTTCATGATCTGTTGGATCTCCATCTTCAGGGTGGTGATCTCTCTCGCATGAGGGTCGTCCATGCATCGGCGAAGGCGATGAATGTTAAGAGCACCCTCCTTCACGGCCGCTACGTCATCATCCTAATTACGAGACAAGTTGGCGTAATTGGAACTGTGAAACCATTAACAAGAAGTCTGCGTCGCTTATGAAATAGGATAAAATAGACACCTCTAAAAATATGACCCGGTTCGTGTGCTCGATCACAGCACTTGCGTCAGAGGCGAAGAAATATTCGACTTCTTTGTTCTCCAAGGGTTGAAACTCGGAGGTGCTCTCGCTGCGTGGTATCACCGGAAGTTCAGCGGTGCGGCCGTGTGGGCGATGATCTATTCGACAACGCATAGCAACTTCGCATTTTAATATATGTATGCGTATAATACATCAGAAGTATATGTTACAATTCATAAGTCCATTATGATCCAATTGTTAACAATCGACCGGTATCATACAGGACATTGAACTTAAATGTAAGACGCCAAATATATGTACAAAACTTAAGACTCCCCCTCAGATAGAAGGCGTGACTGGCACACCGATAAATGACAGGACGCAATTGGAATGATTAAGAACACTGAGAAATACTCATGCCCATTTTACGCCGTGTCATTTACAACGATCTTACAAGCCCCACACCAAATTAGCCGGGGACGTGATAAGTAATACGTATAAATCAGTTCGCGTTAACAGCAACGCCATTAATTATCCAATACCTCTCTAATTATAACGGACGACACTAAGTAAACAGACGTTCGTGGAACGACGATAACAAGGGCGGTGTAACTCATTCCGCGGCCGTTTGCAATTATAGTAACGAAGCAATTGGGAAAGTACGATAACTGTTAACGTGTACAAGATGCAGACTTATTAAAGAACGACGGCTGGCGTTAAACAACCCCCGATTCGACTTGGTAGCTCGGTTGGACAAGAGAGCTAAGGGCTCTCTTCTCCTGGGAAAAGAACAAAGTACCTGTTTAAAACATAGTTAAAGAGAAAAGTAAAGAGGTCCGTTTATCGTGTTAGATATATTCCAACCCCTCTGCGATCTTTGTGTGTTTTTATACTGAAAGAAAAACGCATTCTGTATACGTACTGAAAAGCGAGGCAAGACACGTGTCGTTTCCTTAAATCCCCAAGACGTGTCGCGATCCAATTCGAAGCGATTCGTGCTCACGAAACTAGTACAGAGCGTTTCTTTCAAAGCGTGGCTAGAGATGAGTCGTCGGCAAGCAGAAGAAAAGCGAGACATTATGAACGTAAAGTATTACCTTTAGTGGGCGCTTCACCTTCTGCTCAAAGTTGGATGCGGAGGGGGAGACGAAAAAGAAAACAAAATAATTAGCAAACAAATAACGCAGTAACAATAGCAATAAAAAATATATTGACGGACATGAATGACAAAACAAAAAAGGAGGAAACGTGATGCACGAGCTGTACAATCTAATGGTATACGAGATTTAATCTGTACGAGAAATTTGGGAAAAGATATTTGGTCCATACATTGCTTTGAAAATGAAAATACATGTTGAGTAAAATGCATCGAATCTTTTCACAAATCTCTGTGTACAATCGAACATGTACAATCACAAAGCTACAAATGCACAAGCTTACGTCGAAAAAAAAATTATGTAGCGATTCGTAGTACGACTGACATAATATAGATTCTTACAGTGTTTTCCTGTAATTGGATAAAAATTTGTATAAATCAAATTGCGCGAACAGGAGAAAGCCAATTTTACATTTGCTAGAAAGAAGAAACGAAGACAGTAATTTAGAAACGACGGACAATCGGATACAAATGATTTCAATGAAACGTGAATAGTTATAAGAGTTGTAGCGTGTTGAACAATGTCGCGAGATACACGTAAGAGATAAAAAGCGTGTTAGATTGCGTGCATTTCTCGAACAGTGGGCCTTTTCGTGAAAAATGATAAATACAATTTTGGAATAGAAAATATTTTTCAATGGAAACGAATCGAAAGGTCCAACCGTTGAGAGGGTAGTAAGATAAGTGTATAGAGTAGTGTAGAGTACTGTATATACCTTTGTTTACGCGTGGAAGTTCATCTGTCGAGACGAAAAGTTGAAGAACATAACCATTGGAGTTCATGCAAAAGAAACATCATATAGTACCTATATAAAATTTCGTCACCGAAGAAGTGTACACATGCAGCGACTGTCTCGTCGGCGCCCAAGAGAACAAATAACAAATAAAACTTAAATAAACAAATAAAAACAACACTATTTTACAAAACACCATGCTACCTCATACTAACAATGTGTTAAAGTATAACAGAATATAATACAATAGAACATCGACTATCTGAAGGATAAATTGTAAATGTATTCGTTCGTGTAGTAATAGTTTGACGTTCAAAAAAATCGAACATCCATTAAATGTAAGGTACCTAGGTACTAGCCTTCGAATAATCGACGTTCCACAGTAGCTAGTAATTAAAAGTAAACCATTGGTTGCTTGATTGAAGCATCAACAAAACAGAGTCTAAAAAATAAGGTAAAAACGAAATCACGATACGGTTGCGTTAGTATCGTTTGTTTGTTAATCACTGCGATTAAAAAGTTTTTATTCAGTGCAACTCTACGTCGTTATTTAGAAACATTGGAGAGAAACATAAAAAGGAAAGATGTGATGCAACGATGCGACTTTTAATATATTGCTCTGAGGATACAAATTAATCACTCTAATGAATAGACAAGCTATAGATCCATGTTATAATACAGGCACGTGCTATTAATATACCTCACGATAAATACTTTAGTGACACGTACAGAGGCTGACACGATTCTCAGAAATATTACCAATGCGACTTTACTATGAATATACCAACCTCCTTGCAAGAAGAGAAAAAGGTAATTAATCAAAAAGAGGATGTCTGAACACTACTTCTCCTCTCCCCTGAGAATCAAAGTTTTAGAAGCAAACATCTCCAATGCTCGCGTTGATATTGTCGGCAGCATTTTAAGTATCCTTATTAACTATTGGAGGAATCAAGAGTAACCCTGTGATATACTCTAAGATTTAAGTACCTCACTCCCTAACGCACTGATAGATCTACTAAGACGCGGATAAATCGTCGTGTCCGACAACAGTTTACCGGCTTACCTTTTCCATAGAGGATGGGTACATGATCGGTGGCCAATCTCGTTTTCGTTTTAATACCCACGAGAAGCGGCGATCCTCTTCTCGTAGCCACGCATTCACCCGGGAAGTATTTACTCTTGAAGCACAATGCGAACGCACCCTCCTGGAATTTTCATTTCTTACAAATCAGATTGTTCGTTAAAATTCGCACGACGGTCCCACGTGTCGTGGCGGTTGCGAAAGACAAACGCTCACCAGCTGTTGAACAACTTGCTCGACCAACTCCCGGAACGAGTAACCCGGATGCTGTATCCACAGATGGTGGATGAGCTTCGCGATTACTTCCGTGTCGGTGTCGCTCTCGAAGCTGTAGCCACGTTGTTGAAGCAACGTCTTCACTTCCTTATAGTTTGTCACGATACCTTGATAAGGAACACCAGACTTCATAGAATACGAGACAACAATTGCGGGTAAAACTATATACTCATTGGAAAACAGACGATACTCTTACCATTGTGAACCACCAGGAAGGCATGGTCGATGTCCGACCTCTGAGGGTGCGAATTCACCTCCGATGGGATACCGTGAGTCGCCCAGCGGGTATGGGCGATACCCACGTGGCTGTAAGTCTTCGACTCGAAGTCGATATTGGTATCTGAAAAACAGAGATAATAAGTTTAAGTTGATATCATCGCGGTGCAAAAGTGACACAACGTAAGTAGAACAGGAAAAGTAGTATCGTGTAGTTACGATAAAAGATTTCATCCTCGAGAGCCTGGACCTTTCCCTGCTTCCTAATAATCGAGATATCCTTGCCATCGGCGGTGTCAAGGGCGACGCCTGGAACGATATAAATGTTTCATGGTACACTCTGTCTTTCGTCGAATTTTTATTCGCTTTCTATTCCGAGAAACGCGAAGGTCAGTATTAAAACCGTGACTTTCACATTTTCGAAAAAAAAATTTTCATCAATACGATCGATGATTCATCCTTACCAGCAGAATCATAGCCGCGATACTCTAATCGCTTCAGTCCGCCGACCAGTAGCTCAAGGATTTCCTTTCTGCTCTTTGGCGTCAGATAATTCAGGTACGCGAAAATTCCTGAAGAGAAAAAGAAACAGATGGACTTTTATTGCATAAATATTGCTCAGTTACAACCTCGCTGTACAATCTTGCTAATTTGTATAATACGCTAACTATCTGCTTCGAGATCAGCCGGTCGAAATGATTAACTCAGTAGCTATGTAACATTTTAAACCGACAATTAATCACGCTTTCCGTTGCTCTCCCTCCCCCGAGTCCAGCCTTTCTCCTTGGGGAAAGAAAACTACAGACCTTTGATATATTAAATGATCGCAGCTGTTTTTCGCTCGAAGGTCGCCGCGACGATAAAACACGGAAACTATTCGATTTATCGACCAGTCGTTCTTTTCACCCCCCAGTCGTGCATATTCGTCGAAACTTTCCATACGCTTCGAGTGCAAATCTAAGACGACAAGATGTTCGCAAAGTTTCTCGAACCCTTTACGATTCCTGTTAAATGCAAGCGTTGCCGGCCATTCCGATGCATACCTTCGAGGCGATTTATAAACCCGAAACAACCGTGGAACGGAACATTCTACGCTCGTTCCACCTTCGATCGAGCGCTTTATCCGTCGAAACGAGAAACTTTCGAATCGGCTCAAAATTCCAACCGCCCCGCCTCGAAGTAGCGCCCGTTGCGATGCAAGGGCCCCAAGTGTTCGAGGTCCCCCGTGAGCCGTTGCAAAAATGCAAAAAGTCGTCGCCCGTGAACGGGGAGCCTGCACACGTAGAAAAGGCATGCGCGCGATACACGCGCACCGGTGAAAGGGAAAGCTCTCGTGCGGACACGAAACGCTTGTATAGGCGAATTTGCCGACGGAATCGCTTTGTTCGTACAGCCTCGGTTGATTCAACTGAATTAAAAGAACAAAGTCAACACTTCAACTTTTCGAGACCTCGCGGTACTCGTACAGTTGCCCAACGACGAAACAACTGCTTTTGCCTCGGATAGAAAAGATGATTTCACCTCGATTGTACGTGTTCCATAAATTGGATCGTTTTTCACCAATAACTGTGACAACATTGTGTAACGTTACGTCGAGAGACATATAATCCGCGATCCGATCGGTCGATACGCAATTCAATCGGGCGCGCGTTGTCTTTGCGCGGGAATTTAAGAGTATCGAGTTTTGAAATTACACGCTGCGTCATCCGCAACGTAGAAAAGTATGCTCGACCTGGTGATAACGATATTAACAAGAATATTGTAATTACCGTAGCCTGACATATTAGAAAAGCATCGAAAACTTTCTTGGAACAATTATTGCTAACATAAATAGTTCAAAGATCGCTGGCCTCCTCGATCGATTAATTCGATTGATGATTTTCAAAGGAATCGTAATCATTCTTTACAATTCGATAGTATCGATTGTTGTATTATTTACAGTCAAATAACTAGATTTATCGATCGTTGTTATCGAGCGACTTCGACGGATACTGCAAATTCTCTTTATCTAGATTGATACAAGCTTTACGATCGGAGAGCGATAATTATTGCGTTGCTGAAACTCGGTGGAAATCGTTTCTGTGGCAAAGTTTACGGCGGCTAGTAAATGTCCTATTCGATAACCCGTCTTTATTGCATCGCCATAATACAGAGAGTTACAGACGTAATAAAGTATGAAAACCAAACGAATGTAACGCACGTTAAATAATGCAATAGAATGTAACAGAGATCGCACGATCGTTCTACACTCGAGGGTACAATTAATCAATCGAAAATGGATGAAAAACCGATGACATCGACAACGCAAAAGTTTCGCGATTGAAAGATCACCGAACGAAAGCTTGCAATTTAGGATAACTTGATCGCCGCACCTACCGCCCATCACCAGTCACGTGAATAAAAGCGTAAAAGCGTGAAAAATATAAATCACCGCTCGATGAACTGTCACCGTGGATGAACATACGAAAAGCGGTAATGTAGTCGCGAGCTTCTAGCGCAGCGTCGCGTAAGTGTAATTCGATTTCCAACCGAGCCGACAATAGACGAGCGAGTGATCGCGTAACGATTATATTGCTCTCGGCGATTGTCGATAAACGAATTTTTTACAAGCAGATTATAGGACACGTAATCGTCAGGGGTTGAAGGAAAAAGAGAGAAAAATCCTCGCTAAAAGTGTACCGTAGAAACGGAAAAAGATTATTTTCTATCGAGATAAGGTTAATCGCATTTATCTTACATGACTCGAAGGTAGGCCTCGTTCGCCAGGAGAACATCAGCAGAAAACTAACGCCAGGATAGTTGACGGGAAGTAAAAATTCAAGTTTTTAGGTGGGGTTAAAGAAAAATTTAAAATCACTATCTCATCTTGATTTCTTTGAGTTTCATTGGATTCGCGTACAAGTTTGCTAAAGCCACCGTGATAAGAAAGCTTTATATGCGATAATCTCTCCTTCTTTCTCTCTTTTTCTATTGGATCTTCCTACAACTGTTATTTGTCAGGTATTAACACTTTACGCTATCGCGATAAGCCAAACAATTGAATGACCCACGAACGGAAGTTGTTTTCTTTTTCCTGTCCTCCCTCACACTCCATCTGTCGATAATCGATCGATAATGAAGTGGAATGATAAATTTAGATCAATCACATAATTACATTTAACAAGAAATTTATTTTCCGAGAAGTATCGTGTTCCTACTTTGTCATTCTTAATGGAGAATGGCGACGGTCTCCTCCACGAAACTTTCTCGATCTTTGATAGTCACGCGAAACGATTTTCGACTCTTCGAGATCGAGAACTAATTGTAATGCGTGTGGTGTTCACAAAGGAGAGGGAATTGGACGACTTAAACGTGGTCGAATAATACCGATACGCGGTCTCCTTCGACCTACTGACATGAAACGACTCGATTAACCCAGGAAATCGACGAGAAATCGGCCGGTGGTCTCTAACGGTACGCAGGAGCAACTTTAACGCGATCCTCTTATTTTCCATAGGCCTTGAGCCGTTTGTAATCCCTCGACACACGATACACTCGACTTTTTTCATAGGTTTCCTGCTCCAATTCAACCACAATTAGAATAAACCTGTTTTACCCTTGTCTTTCTCTATTCTCTGGTAGAGAGGGGATCAAGATAGTTCGCGAGCATATCGAAGGAAAAAGTCGACGACGCGTGAAAGGGAAACCAACGGTTCAAATTAGAAAACTGGAACCGGGTAAACGAATTTCTATGCGAGCCGAACGAGTTATTTTCGTCGTAAGCGGGAACAAATTCTGCTGTTGGGATTCTCTGAACGTAAACAAAAATCAGGTTCTGGTTGGTGGCGAGGCCGCCAGTTTGGATATCGTGAGGAAGGTAAAGGTGAACTGGTGTCGCCTGGAGAAAGGTTTCGCGAAGTCCTGCGTACCCGAAGATAAAAGGAGACGAGCCTGTTTACACACCCACGTATTGTTCAAACATTATAAAAGATCCGCCAGGAGATAACACTCTACGAACGTGAAACCTTAATGATGAAAACTACGAAGATAATTCCTGTTCATGTTGGTTTAGATAAAGTAAAAACTCTGTTGTACTAGGTTGTTGAAGATAATCCTGAAATACGACTCCAGACCTTTATATTACGGACATCGCAGATTAAACTAATGGTTCCAATACACGGAATAGTTATCGCAACTTTTACTACAGCCTCATTGATAAAATACAAAAAGAAAAATGTAACAAACTTGTTCAGAGATATTGGTACCAAGGTAAAGGTGGTATTACGTACGTATAGAGTTGCTCCCATGGCAAGGCGCTAGATTCTATTAGCTTTCTGTTGTATTTACACAGACGAAGATAAAAGTCTATCAAGATTGTCGTCGATCGTAAACCGCGAGAGAGAAATCGAATTATTCTTATTTGAACATGGTCGTCATCTCTTGAACAGCGGCGTATCGTGTCTGTGTGTTGTGCACACGGATCCATGTCTAAATGTCACATGTAACTGTCCCGTGAAACGCCTGCACCCTCTCACGCCGTCGTCAGGTTCGCCAGAAGAGAACTTTCACTTGCCGTTGGTCGCGGCCGCACATCGACACTAGGTATCAGTGTTTACTGTAGCCAGGCACGATTAGACGCCTATTGTAAGACCACGGGTGTCGACAAAGCTTCGAAAGGGTACGATACTACAACAAACGTGGACCATTTTGTTCCGATAAACTTTCGATGAACTTTGGAGAACCCAGGAGCGCGTTGCGGACAGAAACGCTCGTCGAGTCACGTTCCCTCGCGTTGCAACACCTCACGACAGTCCTATTACCTGCTAGAACGCAACACACCGTCTGTATGCTTCCGTAATTTGGTGGAATGCAGTTTTGAAACGCGCATTTTGTAACTATTGCGCCTCGATGGATAATGATGATTAATTCAGGCTATGTAAAGGGAATTCTTTTTGGGAACATTTGAATACTTCATTCTTGTGTATCATACGTATATATATATATATATATTCATACGTATCTCCCCTTTGGTCCTTGACAAACGCAATCTCGAGACGACGATTTCAAAGAAAGCCAACTCATCATCATCATCATCGTCCTCGTTCTCTCTCCGTGAAACCTACAATTAATTATGAAACTAACCTTTTGTAGTTTCACCAGAGTAAAAAAGACATTCAGAAGCAAGGATACGCAGATTTCCCTGATGTTTCGCGAGGCATTAACTGCTAGGACGTAAACAGCAGGGTCGTCGACCAGTACGATCGCACCTCCTCTATCGTTCGAGAGAGAAATAAGAATGGCCGCAGCCGTGCACGGAAAACGTGTTTGTGCCTGGAGAACAATATTAACTAGCCGCGGCTGCAAAATATACGACCTTGTTCAAACTAGACAAAGGCATCGGTCCAGAAACTGTACTTGTTGATGCTCGTGGTTGTAAAACACTGACGCTCCGACTTTACAGAATTTTATTGTACATGGTACGTTAACTGAAGAATACTCGAAGAACCAAGTATAGTCGGAAGAAATCTCGGGTTATTAGCTATTTTCAAAAATTTTACCTAATCTATTAGCATACTCAGTGGAAATCGCCATATCCTTCTACGGCATCCTTAGCGTGCTTTCACTTTGGCAATGGAGATAATCCTCGTGCCAACCCAAAGGAATTACTTCCTGGAGTCTACCTTGATGACATCCTTGACCGTGTCATAAATCTTCCAAGGAAAACCTAACAGTACTCGCGTAAAAACTATGCGCAATCATAATTAAGAATCATCCTCGCGTTGAAAAATGGCACGATAATGGCACACTTGATGAAACATCGAGGCGCTCCGCGTTTCTCCCTTATTAATATGAATTAGAATAACTACATGCTTTTATTTAATTACATCTTTCGATGCTTAATAAGTAAAGAGCGTTACGAGCATTACTATCGGATATGAATCGGATACTACCCAAGAGGCTAACTTTCGCCGCGTTGAGAAGCGATAAAAAAGAAAAAAAAACAACGTGTTATACGGTGTGTCAGTGACGCAAAAAACTTTCGTAATTTCGTCTCACGATTATTCGTCTCTACGATGTGGAGCCTGTGGTCGATCTTCGATAAAGCACCTTTCATAGTTAGGAGGAAGTGAATTCCAATGTCGTAATCGTTGTCCATAAGTAAGAGTACGTGCCATTTGTACTGGCGCGATTAACATATGAAAACAAATGAAACAAAATATTAGTGCCGAGCAGTAAATATAAAGTCAAGCTTCTTATCTGTACTTTTTCAAGGCACAGCGCTATTTTTCTCTACTTGTATTGCTTCCACATGAATGCACACACTTCCATGGTGCAAATCTGACGAAGGAAGTGTATAAATACTGATATTACCAAGGCTTGCCACGAATAAAACAGTGAACCGTTAATTCATTTCGCCGAGATGAATACCAATGCAACGTGTAACTCGAAATGCTTATCTGGAACCACCGAAACCATCAAAGTTCATCTGTTTTGTTTGTTGGTACAAATTCGACTGTATTTTAGAATATGATATTCCATATTCCATTCTATTCTAAGCCATCTCAAATTTTGTCCTTATCAAGCATGATAACGGTTATTCTCTACTAATATGTCATATACCGCCATTGTTTTAATAGATTCTGTCATCATTCATATTATTTCAACATATGCGTTTAATTGTCCTATGTTCAACAGAAGATGTTAGTACTCTTGATGATCTTTATCATGGAAAAATTTCGAAGTAACCTTGCGATTGGTAACATTGGTAACTAATGCGAACACATGGTAAAACAGATGTTAACAATCGATGAAAATACTGTAATATGTTATGCAAATGCTACATCTGATAGATCGTATAAAGGTTCTTCATTAAAGACGACAGTTCGCGTCAAAGTCAATATATACACACTTGACATAATGATTTATTAAACATTGCGATATTGATTATAACATGCCTCGCTAGGTTCGGCGAATTCCTGGAAAAATTTGTTTCCAACTAACGGAGTAACAATTGCACTCCATTTGTCACCTTCTTCCGTTCCGGAAATAGAAACTCTAAGACGCGGGAAATATTCCATATTAACGCAAACGCGTCTTCAACAAACATGCTTGTTGGCATCAGGATGCTAACAAGCTCCAATTCGCGGGCGCGTAAACAGTTAGGCGTCTAAATACTCATCTGTCGTCTTTGAATAACGTTTAGATTAGCAAACGCAAAAATTAAACGTGCCAGATGTTCAATCAACTAGCGTGGCGAACGGATCTCGCCGGTAGCGCGTTTTAGTGGCTTTTAGTTATAGTGGCCTGTCAGCCGAAATTTTTCGGGTATTATACAAACGTGTACTTTCCCCGTAGGAACTTTCCGGTTGACGAATCAGCCGATAGCGGCGATCCCGTGGAGGAAACGGGATAACCAGATTAGTCAGGTGGAAAGCACCGTTTTACTCACCGCACATGTTGTTCGAGCGATCGGCCACGTATGTTGATGAGATTGGACGCGAGGTGGAAAGGAGTCAGAATGTCACTGGTTTTGCTCCGTAGTGCTCTGAGGTACTGTGAAGCACGGTCTGAGCCACACGATAGCGAGCTCGTGCCTCTTATGATATGAGATTTCGTATGGGTGTGGGTACGATCACATCTACGCCTGGTTCATTCGTGTGCGTAATAGTGACGGGCCGAGCCATTGACAGTGAGCGCATCGTCTACACGTTGACGTTCGTGCCACGATCAAGGATCCCGGCGCGTTGACAATGCGACCGAGAACCGTGCTTTTTCTGGACGTTCTGCACAAAAAACATTCGCGGATGATAACGATGCTAAGATATCGTGTAATGTGAATTAACAACAAGGTACGATATAGGTGAAAAAACGTCGGCGTATCGTCACACACGCACTTTGAATGTCACTCACGGATCCACGAACGAGCGAGCTGTCAAGATTGTCTTTACTTTTTGATCTCTTCTCCTTATTTTAAACGCGTGACAATCTGAAGATCGAACACGCACGACATGTACTAATTGTGAATGAAACACTGAAATGTTTGGAATCGACCCTTGTTGACTTAATTCTTATCCACACTGTCTGGCATGGGAGCTAGAGTACGCCACTTGTCGATAGGCCTGTCTATCGATAATTTAGACGGAAAACGTCAAATGCCTTTGACATTTTTATATTTATTATTAAATATATCCTCGACACCGATGTACTCTAATGAGATATAAAAATGAATTAACTATAAAGGGATTTTTGCGATAGCAAATATTGTTTATAGTTACACGAGGCATACTCGAGGATTGGACGTTGATTGGACAGTGCTGTTCGCGCCTTGCAGTTTAACTGGGATAACTGAATACGTAATAATGGACTATTGTGCCAAATTATGCTGACGGTAATAAATTGTTAATAGAAAACATGTTTATATATTCGTACTGTTCTGTACAGTTTTGTTACAAATAGAATTTAGTGTATATAGATGTAACAATTCGAAAGTGTAACAATTTGCTGCTAACTTAAATTTCTGCCTTATACACTCCACGACAGTCTGTTTTCTACTATTTTAAACATTTTTCAGGTAATTTTCTCGCAAATCGAGTAACGCTAAACAAAAATATAAAATTGTAGTTACATAACACACAACACTACGGTTTGTGTTTTACATGGTGAGAGTAATATTTTGGAAAGTTACTCGAATTTTCGTATTTATTTTTAACCCGACTAAACAAACGATAATAGCAACTTGATTAACATTGCACTAAGTACATCGATAAGTAATATAAACAATTGAAAATTGGTGACATCCGTCACTCTATCACAATTGGCGGTCAGGACAATGTATGGAAAGTTATGATGAGGTCGTAAACATGTTTGCATTAGACACAACAATGGTATTGGTAGAAATATTGTGTGAATATAACATATCGCATGCTATTTAAACAAGGATAAATGTAAAACGATCCCTTGCCTCGACTCTGAAGTGCATTAATTGTTTTATAGTGTAAAAGGTGGGCTAACTAGGGATCGTTACGATTTCGAGATAGCTGTCAAACATGATTTTAATATGAAAGTAAAACAACGAACAAAGGAAGTTGCTATCAATATCGGAGAAAGTGAGAATGAAAATAACATAGATTTTCAATACATTCAAAAGTATCATATACCGCACAAGCCCATAAAATATTTCATACAAATATTTTACAGTTCTACCTTATAACCTTTTGACACATTATGGCAAATCCGGGCGACTTGATTACATGCGAAGGTTTTACGTTTTATAATAATTTTGATTCAGCTAATTTGGCGAAAGTTGAACTAGTGAAGGTGCCAGAAACATCTGAAAAAGGTAAACAGCAGTTTTCTATTCTTGTCGTGACCTATATTTCTTTCACTATATACATTAACAGATGATTGTACGTTCTTATCCAATTGCTTTAAGATGGGTACGAAACCGAGAATAAGTCATGTAGAAGTTCAAATTCTGAGGATGTGCCAGATTGTGAATTCAACTTATGGACAAAACACGATTGTCATGGGACACAATTTCAGAACAATAATAGAACATGGTTTTATTTTGGTGTAAAAGCCAGCACTCCGAGTGCTTGTGTTAAATTTAACATAGTCAATCTAAATAAACAAGTAAAGATGTTTAGTCAAGGAATGTGTCCAGTTTTCAAAATTGTACCTGGTCATCTACATTGGGAGCGGATTCGTGATAAACCTACGTACACTGTAAACTTTTTGCTTTCTAAAAAATAACAATGCTATTTTACAGTCAAAAGAGTTTACATAAATTTACATTATTTCAGTTGGATCAGAAAGGAAGCGATTTTACACTATCGTTCATTTATAGTGCTCCTGAAAATCCTAAAGCCATAACATATTTTGCATTCACTTATCCTTTCTCTTACACTGATCTACAAAATTATTTAAGAAAAATCGAGATAAGAATGGCAAAAAGAGATATAACATCCGTGGATGATGTTTATTATCAAAGAGAATGTGCAATAAAATCCTTGGAAGGACGGAGATTAGATCTAATAACAATAAGTTCTTTTCATAACATATCAACGGAGAGAGAAGATAGACTGAATAATATGTTTCCCGAAAGAAACGAGGAAAGACCGTTTAAATTTTGGAACAAAAAGGTATGTAGATTTCAATCTTTAAATAGAAATGATTAAACTTATTCGTATATGTATAAAAGAGGTACTTTTATTCGAAATTTTTAGGTGATTTTTATTAGTGCGAGAGTCCATCCAGGAGAAACACCATCTAGTTTCGTTTTTAATGGTTTTCTTAATTTCCTTTTAAATCGCGAGGATCAAATTGCAATTAATCTCCGTCGCTTATACGTGTTCAAATTGGTACCAATGCTCAATCCTGATGGCGTTGCCAGAGGCCATTATAGAATGGATACCAGAGGTGTAAATCTAAACAGGGTTTATCTTAATCCTTCTTTAAAGGATCATCCAACAATATATGCTGCAAGGAACTTAATAAGGTGTTGCAAATGCCTTCCTAATACTGTACGGTGTGGTTGAACAAAAATTCATAAAAAAATTATTGTTAAGGTATTATCATCACATATACCAATTGCCAAAAGAGGAGGAAATTTCAAATATATGCTTGGGGAATGGTGAAAACACACTCACCGTTATTGATTCTTCTTGCGCAATTGCAAATATAGTTCGTGATACAACAACAAGATTACTTCAACAAGTAATGACAGAAATATAATTTTTAAAGTTTTACTTCCATTCTATATTCATACATCGATACTTTCACATGTTGACACTAATGGATACTAACCCTTATTTAAATAATACAAATTACTAACCAAACGTTTTAACAATAGGTAACGCTTATGACCTTAGATGAAAAATGTAAAGACCAACAGGAAATGTTTCAGGAATGTACATTACCAAAAGCAAATTTGGATGACATGCCTCAGGGTATGATATTTAGAATTGAATTATACAACGTGGTCAGGGCAAAATTCTTATATTTATTTATTCACGTTATGTGAAGGTGATGGAGAAGACCTGTGTAATAAAGCAGAAGAAAGTAATAATTCTGTAGAACTTAAATCTGATAAAAAATCTTATACCGCTGTTGGTATAGGACAGTTACCTAAAGATGACTCTGGATTATATCTATATATCGATCTTCATGGTCATGCATCAAAAAAAGGAGTTTTTATGTATGGTAATTACTTCGATAACGTAGAAGATACGATAACCTGTATGCTTCTACCGAAGTTAATGTCGATTAACAATCCAAATTTTCACTTCACTTCGTGCAATTTTACAGAAAGAAATATGTACATTATGTACGTATTGTTGTTGTTATTATGTTCAAAGTCACTTTAGTGCTTATATGCTTCATATAGAAAATCATATTTTCGTAGAGATAAGAGAGACGGTATGTCAAGGGAAGGATCAGGTCGAGTGGCTGTATATAAGCTTACTGGACTTATACGTAGTTATACACTTGAATGTAACTACAATTCTGGACGTTTAGTGAATACAATACCTGCAAGGGTTCGTGATGGTGTGAACAAATCCATGACTCATATATTCGTTCCACCAAAGTATACACCAGGAGTTTTCGAAGCGGTGAAATATTTCATTCTTTTGGATGCAAAGATTTTTTTATTTTATTTAAATAAACATGAAACAGTTACGATTTGGTTATATTTTTTAGGTTGGAGCAGCATTAGGTCCTTCGATTCTTGACCTTACAAATAATAATCCTAACAGTCGACTGCCAAATAGCCAATATCGCTCTTTAAGAGGCGTAAAGTCTTATTTAAAATTAGCGTACGTGAACAGTCTTTCTTCGCCAAACGGCAAATCTCTGCATAAGGTAAATTTTGATGTAAATAACGAGAGTGAATTTTCGGCTGTTAATATACGACAATGTGTACTCTCTTAATTCGTAATACCATTAATTTGGTATGCTTATATATACATATATATATTAATACCAAGACACATTAGTGCCTGAAATAAGCTGCACATTCTATTTCTGGTTAAAAATGTGGGAGAGAGATTTTGTATTACATATAAGTGATACATTATTTTAATTTAATGACACGCAGGAAGTATCTATTCTCATTTTATAATATTACAATATTATGAATGATAAATTTTTATGATGATATTGTATTAAGTATTTAATACTTTTTTAATTATTCAATTAATATCTTGTAAAAAATTTTATTATGTTGAACTAATGGGTCTTCCAGTCTAATACATGTGTATGCATGACAATAATATTTAATATACTTTTATATAAACGTTTACGAAATAACTGTTTGTCTACTCTTTTTTATAGATTAATTTCGTTATTTAATCATAATTACAAAGTGTGTACAAAATCGAGTTTTTTATAATGCAAAAATTGCATTTATTATATTAACAATACATACTACTTACGTACAATGTATTTTGTTGATTAATGGTGTTTTTATAATGCAATGTTTGGTACATGAATTTTTAAGACTGTACAATTTTTTACTGTTTTTTAATTAGAACCAATTAATTGAGTATAAAATATTCAATGATAATGCTTATATTTTTAACAAAATACAAATACATTTTTTTATTTTCTTTAGATAATTTTTGACGCGTTATGCTTCTGGTGAAAATAAATAAGTGCACTTAAAGTAATACCATATGCACATAAGTATTATTTCATGGTTGTGAGTGATCCTAGGAAATACACACATATGTAATTAATGATGTCTATTTCTTTAGCAAAAAAAGCAGAACATAGCTGTTTAGATGATTGAACCATAAATCTCCAGCTGATGCAGTCTTTTTACCAAAGATGTGCAATTGAATATTAAAGTTAATAAAAAAGAAATTTATTTTATCTGGTAGTTAGACAAGTGAATGACAATAATTAAGACTTTTTTGAAAATCATTCATTTCTTGTTGATGACAAAAGAAATATATGGTGTTTATAGAAAAAATTAAGTATGAATGTGTGTTGTACTATTATAGAAACTACCATTAAAAAGAGATATAAATACAGCTTCACTTCAGAAGCATAGGAGAATTTATATGATACTGACTTGGCTTTTCATTACATGAATGTAAATGTTGTTACTGGTTGAAAGGGAATGTTATGTATAAATTCATGTATACAAGTTTTACAATGTATCCTATTCTACAAACATGTGTACACACACATGAATACACGTATACATGTCCCATTGTTTTAATAAATCTACAGTATTTTTAGCGATAATTTATTTATCTTATTTTTATTCTACTCCTGCTAATCCTTGGTCCCAAAACCATATCAGGTTGTAATACAATTTCTGTGTCTAATATATTAAAAATTTGTTGAAGAAGTGTATGTGGGATAAGGTTTATAAGTATATGTGAAACGAAAGTGTTGAATGAATTATAACTGTTTTGGTAAAAATACTAAATACTTGTTTGTGCTCTAAATCCATTGGTGTACAAAAAATACTACTTCCATATCTTCCTTTACTCTGATGTAACCACAAATGTTGGGATAAAAGAATGTAGGAAAGTAAGAAGAAATCAATCTCTCTCTCTCACAAATTGCTTACTATAATATATAACATTTACCACGTTGTATATATTTATTTTCTTATCTGCATTTTATTCACAGGGTGATAATAGTATTATACCCGTGGATGCGAATAATCTAAATGAAATTGAATCTCAAATAAGTAATTCTTCTATTGGGTTGAAAAACCCAATGAAGAGTGAAACGAATCTCGTTAGAAAGCCATGTATCGTTCGGCGTACCACGTCTCTTTACACTGCGGTGAAAAGAATAAAGAACAATAAGAAAACTCGACAAAGCATGATTCGTAGACCGTTGAAAAATCAATATGTTAATAATATTGAGAATAATACGAAAATTCCTGCGATTGGACCAAAGAGTGTTGTAAAGACATTCTTAAAAACCTCAGGGAATCAATTGAAAGCTCCCTGTTTTGGATGTATTAACGATTCCTCGGAACTACAACTAAGAGATATTCAATTTGCAAATAAAAAGTTAACGGCGACAAATAAATTGGGAAAAATGGCGTTGTCTCCCGAGGAAACAGCAATCGTAAAACACGGAGCGAAGAGATTGAAAATTCTTTCAACGAGGGTGATTAAAGGACGTCCGGAAGTTGGAGAGTCGTCTAACAACGCACCAGAAGTAATAAAGTCGCCCTCAAATGCGATGCTCTTCTTCAATAAGCAAAACGCGAGAGGAACTTCGAGTGTGGTTAAAAAACATTGCCATAAAGTAGAACAAAACAAACCGAAGTCTTCCAAAATGAAAAATCAGTAGAGTATAGTACAGTAATCGAAGGCTTTTCGAGTAACGAAAGTGCAAAAAACAATTCTAAATTAGCAGGTAATGCATACTATTGTAGAATGCATTAGCGATCAGTTGCAGCTTCTAAATGATTTTAGATGACCACTTTAAATAAAAGTGATCTATTCTAAGCATGATATTAATTAACGCACATAAAGAAGTATTACGTGGGTATTGATTAAAAAAAAAAAGCAAAATAGATTGGATTTCTCTTTTTCTAAATCAGGAAATGATTACTTATTATTATTATTGAGTTACATGAAATGATGTAAGATAAGAATATTGATTTTGATAAAAAATATAATCTAATGATATTTATATATTTCATGTGGATTATATTAAAATTAATTTCAAATTAGACAGTATAGTTCTCCTACTTATGAATACGTATATGTATATGTAAAAATTTTAGACTGTTATATTCTCTGTGTAAAAAATAACGAAAATAAATACTAATATATAAAACTGAATTGTTCTCAGTAAAATCTTTAACATTTTTTAAATTATTGATCGTAAGGGTATAAAAGGTGATTCCCTACTCGTGTGAAAAATTTTTAAAAAGTTTAAACTTATCTCAGGAGGCAAAATTTGTAAATTACTGCTAATTAAATAAAGAAATTCCTGAATTTTCATTGAATAGAAAGAGGCTGATAAATTATATCTCCCGCTTTAGAGGCAAGAGAGAGAAAGATATATATGAAAGCTATAGGAACGAGTGAGACAGATGGTACCGACCCTCTTCACGAACCCCTGGCGCCATCTCTGTGAAAAGTGCTCAAACTGGTCGCACAGCGGTACCGACAGCGAAGTGAACTACTAAAAACTAGTAGCGCCATCTCTTGACAAAGTACTGGAACTAATTCTCGAGTAGTTTCAGCACTTTTCACAGAGATGGCGCCAGTATAGCAGTAGTTCACTTCGCTGTCGGTACCGCTGTGCGACCAGTTTGAGCACTTTTCACAGAGATGGCGCCAGGGGTTCTTTAATAGCGTAGGTATCATCTGTCTCACTCTTTCCTATAGCTTTCATATATATCTTTCTCTCTCTCACCTCTAAAGCAAGTAATATGTATATCGATCATAGATCTCATTAAACCACTTCGGTTACTTTCGGTTCTCGTCGGAGCCGTTCGACTATGGCCCGTGGTATGGGTAGTCTCCTTCATTCTTACCTTCGCAATGCCAGTAACTCTCGCGTCGCCATGCCGTTTGTTTTGATGGGTTCGAAGACGAATCGATGTTATAATTGCTCGTAGTTGTAGTTATTTGATAGTAATAGGATCTGAGAGACGTAACGTTTCACAAAAGTGTCTCGTGTGTGAATTGTGACAAAGAAGTCTTCGAAATGGGCACCGTATGCGGCATCACAAGCTATGCATTTTTCGCGGCATTCTTGCTTTTCGTCGAAAGTGGTAAGGTTAACACACGTAAACTCTAGCTGATGTGAATATCGTGGCGTTCTTTTGGGCGGGGCATTCATAATTTTTCGTATCCCGTTCCACTCGAAAGCGCCACAAAACTCTAATACAATATTCAGTAATATGTAACTTCAGTTTAGGCGGATCGATTGAACAGATCGATCTAATGAGTACACCCAAGCTTTAAACGACAACTTGAAGTTAGTAATTTGTTCGAGTGTGAAAGAAATAAATGATCACATCGTATATATAATTAATTTTTCGAACCAAAATAGAATTAAGAGGCATATATTTATATATATATATATCATGTGAGTTATAGAAACATTGTAAAAAATCTTTATTATCGACTCGGAAAGCTTCCATAACACGATAAGAAAAGCTGTCTGGGCGTTATTTTTCATAGTTTCAATTTAAAATGTTATCGTGCTTGTTTCGACATCTAGTTGCGAGTAATAGATTGTAACATATCATCGTATAGAAAGCATCGTTGAATAGGAAAAGAGACGAGAATGAAAGTATAAATCGAAATTCCCTCTCTTTCTTTTCGTTCAGTCCACAGTTTACGGTGCTATAAATGCAACAGCACAGACAACTCACACCCCTTCCAATGCAACGAGTTTCTCTCAAGCGACATCGATATCGAACCAGAGTCTTGCGATGATGTTTTCGATGCGCAGTACTGCGTGAAGCATACAGGCAGATTTGAGGGTAAAAAAATATTGTCAGTTCAGGTTACACTTCACGTAAAGGGCAATCGGTTATGAAACTTAACACTTTCGACTAAAAACTGACTTCAGACTATACAAACTTAACATCTTATCGCAGCATGTTGTATCAATCGGAACACGATGAATAATCATCTGGTGTTAAATTAGCTTTAAGTGACTAATCGCATTTGCAGATAGGGGTGGTTTACTTTATATTTAATATTCAACGTGTAACGACAAACGATATTAACATTTTGTTGTTAAATTTATTTCAATGTACAGTATCCTGTGTATAAAAGTTTGTCGTTAAATGTTGAAAGAACTACTAGATGTGTCAATGTATTTCGTAAGTAATCTGATGTTAAGTAAATCCATGAACTGCACACATGCAACAACAAACACTATAATCAATGCTTTTTCAATCAAATTAAGCGACTAGTCTGGATTGCTACCAATGTACATCGGAGGAAGAATTGAGCTGTGGGGACAGTAATTTGGTTCTAAGTACTTTGCAACCGGCGAACTGCAGTCATGTATACGATGCACGATATTGCATCAAATCGATCGGACGATTCGGAGGTTCATATACTGCATTTTGGGTGTCGAGTGTTGCACCAGTAGATTTTCCCTGCTATCTTGTTACACGAAGATTTTGCCTCCTTGAAATTCGATCGGAATATTCAAAACTGTAGTACACCGTCCATCGCTACCTTCAGACGCACTGCTTCTTTAACATCTCTCATCTTTCATACGAACGCATGCTACTGATCCTTTATACGTGGGCCAATATTCATAAATTGCGTTAGCTAAAACAAAAATAAAATGAACAATATTCTTGTGTATGTTGAAATAGGTGGAATAGGTACAAAACGATTCTGTTCGGCGTTGGACATGGGCAATTATTGCGATTATGTGAAACAACAAGGTGACAAGCTAACTTATCGAACCTGCATCTTCACTTGCACCGGTGACGGATGCAATCCAGCAGCCATTTTGAAACCAAGCACTGCGTGGTTGGTACCGATTGGATTATTAATTACTTACAAATTATTTTTCGAAAGGTAGATATTGATAATGCAAAGTTAGTTTTACAGTATCCAATCCGTCCTTCACATATTAACACGAAGTGCTGTGTTTATGTACTTTGAGCGAACAATTTGCATTCGATTAGTTTTAGATAATAACACCAATGTGCCTTCCTTTTTCGTGAAGTACGAAACGAAGGTACAAATTAATGGTTACCAAAACAGTTAAGTGTTCACTCATTTTATAGTTCGTATATAAATTTTGTAACTCAATTTAGAAATTATATTTAGATTTAATTTGTGTCATAACGAATTTAATATTTTTCTCGAACCTTACGATTGCAAATACGCATACATTCTATTAAAATAATAATATTTCGCGTATGACAAAAAATGTACTCTAATTAGAATTTCTCACTAGATTGCGATTCATTGATACGTTTATGACATAAATTATAAATAAGGTAGCCATTCCTTAAACCGAATTTTAATAGCACTAAGTCTGTGTCCCTATAAAATTATTTTTTTATCTTTTTTTTATTAATTTAATAGATAGACACTTAGATATTACTCGCGTTTGTATATTTTTGTACAAAATGACAATCATTTTATACTATACAGTCTGAACAATACAGATAGAAAAACTTACCGCATTTTTTCTTAACTTTTGTTTTTAAGTACACATATTATCGATTATATAAATTAAAAGCTAAGGAATGCTCTGTATGGATTATAAGACAATACAAACACGATCGAATGCGTTTGTTCTTTATTTTTATCGAACGAGATCCCCCGTTTGTCTTACATACGCGTAAATACTTACTCGTTTCTCTGCGTATAAATATAGTGTGATATAGTCGATCAACTGCTGATAACAAATTGTTTCACGACGAATCCGTAATAAGGTACTTGCACGTTCTTTGGTATTCTCCGTGTTTATACAACGAGCGTTACATAGGATAGGACTCTTCGATACAATGATACACGTTCGTTAATGCTTGCCAAGCAAAATGCTATAGAGTAAAATACAACGATATATAATGGAAATTCTTTTGCGAAAGAGTGCAAATCTTCCCGCAAGCCTCATCGTACAGAAGCGTTTGTTTCAATGAATTGTAAAACGGAACAGAACGCACATACAGGCTAATATCGAGCATAATATCGACAACATCACGGTACCTGGCTTCTAACGCAATACATAATTATCTACTTAGTATGTTCGACAACACAATTCTTAATGATTTCTATCTGTACGTATGGCTGTGTTTAAATATTAAAGGAAACACAGAGTGAAGCATTTTAGAACGATACTTTTACCATTATGCTACAGACGATAGTGATCAACTTTGTGACTCAGATCCAACATCCATCGTTGCTTGTAAAGATCATAGATTGGCAATGTTGTTTCTTCCCTTTCTATTTTTCTTTTTTACTATAATTGATGCGCAATGAACACAAGCGTATTGTAAGTATCAGCTATTGTTAGGATGTCGCTCAAGTCTTTCTCTTTTTTCTTTCTTTTTTTTTTTCTACACTTTTGTCGCTCTAAAGTACAACTACAAATCGTATGAAAAATACATATGTTTATGTGTATAAACAGTGTATATAAATCATTGCTAAATTTGATCGCTATCAAGCAATAATAGAATTTCTTGTAGCTAATGATTTCTTCCCCGATTTGTTGGTCCTAAAAATGTATAATTTGACACACACATATATATAATATATATATATATATATAAATATCAGCATTATACTTCATTATTATAATAATATAAATAGAAGTGAATAAAAAGTCGCTATAAGTATTTCCTTTCGAAACTACGATCGATGTACGAATAATATACTTTTAACCAATAATCATCGATCGGATTTGTTTGTTTCTTTGTTCTTTACTTTGTTCGATTGAAACTCCACTACGCGTTTTACGTGTACTTAAACGTAATAACAAAAATACGAGCCCTAACATTTGAAATTAATTAGTGTATAATAAATATAATCACTGCCATGCGTTTGTTAGAAAAAAATTATATTGCTATTGGTGCCATGGCAGTGAATATGTGGCAGTGACCAATACACTTAACGATACAAAGTAATTTGAATGTTAGTAGAGTAAATACACCGTCGTTATATCTTACGTATGAACCAAACAAAGGAGAAAAGAAAAGCGAGACCTATATGAAACAGAGCACAATAGGAGGTTTAAGTTAAACGATAAATTAATGTACAGCCATTGTATAACGGAATTCATAAAGATTACCGACTATTAACGTAGAGAAATAAACGTTCATCAACTCGTATACAACTAAATCAAACAATAAATACAATCATAAATATCGTTGCAGTATTAATAAATTGATTTCAAGAAAATCAACGAAAGAGATATTACAAGATAGTTCATCGAACAATTCATTCCGTTTCTCATTGTCGGGAAATCTTAATTTTAGTTATTAGTTATTAGTCGTTATTAGACCTTGCATCTTGTGCTATCTTCGAGAGTCCGAATGATGTTCTTTTTTATTGCGTCCATAATATCATTTTCACAACCCCTAAATATCTCTGCATTTATCTATCACTATATGTACGACAATTCTACATTAGAACGAGTCGCATACGATAAACGTGCACGCGCACAAGACAGGTACGATTCTTCATGTACTGAACATTTAATACTTCGTCCAAGTTTTACATCTTTATATCAAGCTGATCATTCCCCTCTCCGTCATTATTATGTATTGTTTAAATCAAGCAACGAATACCTCGAGATAAAGAATAACACCGAATAATTGTATGCGTACATCGACACGAAACTTGTGTGCGAGTAAAAGAAACGTGTTCAACTGCAAAGAGCGAGCTAAAAAATAATTTTTACTGGAAACGTGCAACAGAATACATACTAATGCATTATTGCATCTTGGAGAAGTATCAACATCGTATATAGACAAAAACTCGTCTGTATAGTGAAGGCAATAGTGTAAATCACAATTATTTGTTCATTTCTTTTTGTTCAGATTCTCTACGGTAGAACAAGTTTCCGGACTGGTAAGGTCCTAAAGGAATTGACTAAATTATTGTTGCTTCATTGCTGCGTTTCTCTTTTAACAACGGTACAAGATCGTCACGCAAGATATATTGCAAAGAGAGAAGATAACGTATAGTAGAGGCGAGAAATGCCATAAAAATGCATATTGTATATCGTTCACGAGATACACTAGAACGAATTGTAAAACTGCGTTAATATATTATCGGTATACAACCAGCATAAGTCTATAAGATTTCACGTTTACCCTATTTTTTCTTAGATATTCTTCTGCACGATATATCTCTTTTTGTTTTTCATCGAAAAATTCGAAAGTCGAAAGCTTCAGACGTTTACATCGTCATGAACAATACACGCACGTGTTAAGTACCATGTCTTTCATACAACTAGCAACAAAGCTACAAGGAATTTTGTTCGAAGCGTATATTAAGGATACCGTAGAAAGTTTACTGGCGCTGAAGCTTGCGAATTTGCTCCTCAAGCTCTTTCACGCGTAATTGACTGTTCGCCAGCTGCCTCCGTACCAATCTCAACTCGTCCGTTTGACGAGCGAACGCTAATCTCAGTTCAGCCTCGTTATTAGGAATGTCCACGGTCTCCAAAACTTTGTTATCGTTCAACGGCGCGGTGATGATATTTTTCTACAACATACATTAGTTAGTCTGGTCTGTAACAGTAGTAAAAACCTTAAAAATAAACCGTAGAAGACTTGTGCAATTATCGCTGGAACTATTAGAGAAACATTAGTTCTACCTGTACTACAGCAGTGCCGAATTTTTGCTGCAATTGCTGGAACTTGGTGCTCTGATTGCTAGACGTTTTCTGACTCTTCTCCGACATGTCGTGAAACTCAATGGGCCTGTAGTCTGGCACGGTCTCGGTGGATAGGAATGCAAACTTCTTTTTATTATTCAAGTCAGTCGTCGCTGGCAGCTGCGGTGGTTTGTAAACTCGTGGCTTGTGCGTAGTTATGCTACCACCTGTTAACATTTAAGCAGCGAAATTAAGTAACAGGTGCGTAGAGAAAAAAATGTAAGATCGTATGAAAAGTTCAATGGTTGTACCGGTTTTTAGAGAGATTAAAATTGGCGGACTGTTCATGCCGCTAATCCAGTCCCTGGCTGATAAAGCCGGACAAGTGCCCACTGTGTCCGGGTACAGGTCCTCTTGAAACTGATCGCTCTGAAAAGTGAAAGTCCCCGATAATTGCACATTCCATTCGTTTCATTAAATTTTTTTGCCATTCGCTAATGTTAACCTTTCGAGGAACTATCATGGATATTGGCTCGCACATTCCTCTGGTCGCGTGCAATTTATAAAATCTAAAAACTTCGCAAATGGCGGTGTTAACGCCCCTCTTTGGCATTACACCTAATCCCCTTTGGGGATTGCCAGAGATGAATTGGCTCAAGTAATGCATCCAAGGAGCCTCGTTCACCACCTCGTAGTATCGAATATTACCATCACCCTAGTACAGAAATCCAGTTGAGATTATGCAAATGTCCCTCTCCGATCAGTTAAAATATTAAAAAATACTTACCTTCCCAGCCAGATAGACCATGTTGGTATCATGATCGTAGTAAGGGAAAACTACGCCACTGGAGGAGTCGATAGTTTCACACGTTAATGGTACATTCAAGTCATGCTGGCTCCAAATGGCATACTGCCTATCAGAGTGTCGACTGAAGCCCGTTGTCAGAAGACGTCCAGAGCCACCAAGGAAAACCACTTTGCTAGCTTTTGTTCCGGCATGACAAACTCCTTCCTGTTCAACGAATGTACAGCAAATTGAGAAGAAACGTTAGTTCTACGGATAAACTTGAGAAGAAAGAATTTTGAGATAAGTAAAGGTAATCGACATGGATACGTACAGACACCACTATACCAGATCTGGGCTCGAAAACCCTGAGCTTTTTATCCTTGCACGTTGTCGCCAGCAAGCTGCCATCACGATTCAACGATATGCTGTAGATCACATCGGGGTGCCTATCGATCACGCTGACGGCCTCCCCTCTATTTATATCCCAGACGATAACGAGATGATCGAAGCCGGCGCTGAATAGCACGTTGTCGGCAACAGGGTGCCATTCTATGTACGCGACGCGACGCTTGTGTCCTTGCAGCTCCACCAACCACTCCGTCAAATTTCGCGACAATCCGCCATCAGGAATATGCCACAATTTTATCTAGGATCAAGAGTTACAGTATTAGAAAAGGGGCTCTCTTTGGGTTGCTACGCCAAAATAAACAAAATTATGTGAGAACGTAGCAGCTTGAATCAAATATTTAGGTCTGAAGTATCAAACGGATCCGAGGAGGTATTTCAAGTCATGCAAATAACGGGTTCGCATTGATAAAACTGTTAAAATTGCAACAAGACCTCGCAGATAAGCATCAAAACAAACCGGAAAATAGATACGGCACGGTTACTTATGCTACCTATTTCCCACGGTAAAGTTGCCTTTTTCTTTGACCGTGAATTCCCATTTAATTTTCAATGTCCAATATTACCAGCATCTATGCCCCCGATGAATAAATTCATTACAGCCGTTTCAGTGAACGACCTCCTACTACTTTAAGCAAACAGTATGTAAAGACTAAGAACAGGATCGTACAGTGCAGTCATCGGAACAGGAAGCGATGATGTTATCGTTGAACGGATTCCACTTGATATCCAGAACCGGTCCAGTGTGTCCGGTCACTCTGCTCGCATTAAAATCCAATCTGCCAGTCTGGAGAAAAAAGAAGGTATCGAACCACGATAAATCATGAATCGAATAATCTAATAAACGAGTAAAACTCATTCTTATCTGTTTATGTTTCAACATCTGTGACTACCCAGTTGAAGAATGAGTTTTTTGTTTCTGTTTCCAATAACATTAGATATCCGCGCTATTTGTGTTGACGTTTAAATAAACCATCCCGGCTGATACATTATCAGGTAACGTTGGCACGTACGCGTGGTAAAAAACATCGAATCGATAATTCGATACGCTGGATAACTCACACGATCGAGCGGCAACACAAGGAACGCCCCGCCGCCGGCCACTTCCGTCACAATGGCGAGGAACTTGGGATTCACCGCGCAAAACTGCGAGTCGTGGGCGTTCTTCGTGATCTTGATGTTGTCGTAGCATTTCTCTCGCTTCGCTGGCACCCCGTATACGTGACGAAACTTGCTGCTCCGAACACCACGGAACCACGACTGAAAGATCGTCATACCATTACCGTCATCGTAATAAAAAAGAAAAAGAAGGCTAACAGCGGTTAAAAGTTGATCGACGGATGTAGAATTTAAAGGAATGTTGTCGTAGATTTATACGCACAGGACTTGGAATCCAAATGGAAGCAAGAAAATATCAGAAAGGACAGTAAAAACGTTCTTCGAGAGGACATGTTTAATTGCTCTTGAAGTTCACGCCACCATAACACCAGCTCTCAAGTAGAAGCTGATGATACAACGTGTACCGTCACTTCGCCTACGGTGTTGATGGGTCGACGAACTTGAGACGAGAATAACTATCCTTTGAAGCAGATCTTGGGGCCTAGCCTCGAGGTGTCTGGACACCTCCTCCTGAAGAGCAGTTCTCTCTTACCTTGCGCATGAATAAAAGTAGGTACCTTTATCGAAGATCGTGCTCTCTGAAAGTATAGGTAACCATATGATTCACTGATTACAAGGTTCGTTATTTCGTCGAGTTACTTTTGAGCAGAACGTGGACACCGTTAAATCACGATCGACGTGACTTGCACCGATCGTTCAAATTCGTCATTACCGTGGACGAGCGATTACTCACAGCAAGGTCAATAGCACCACAAGCGGAACGTATTTATGCGTTCCTGGGACTCTCTCCGGTTCAGAAACCGTGAAGAAGAAAGTTTCTTGCAAAAAGGAGGGCCAAACGTGCGTTATACCAACCAAAACATCAAGAGTATCCGTTATAGTTATTGGATTGATCCACTCTCAGATGAACTTTTTGAGAACAATTCTTGGTCCCCACGCTGATTTTCAAGCTTCAACTTTCCTGGTATCGGCCTTCCGATTAAATAGTTTCCATTACTTCTACCATTACACACGTTGTTGCAATTCCCTGATAGCATGCCACTCTAATCTCTACCCTAATCTTCTGTTATTACCCCTTTTAGTAGATAAGTACGCGCGACGAAGTTGCAGGAAGAACGAAGAGAATCTGATTTGGGCCCGCATGAAAACATATCGCCACGATGTGAAATCTTTGGAATTAGTCGCGCGTAGCGAGCAACGTAGCGCGGCGAGACAGAGCAAATTATGCGACTTTTTCTTGCAATAACGAACAATGTACACGTTGAACGGGCCCACGTTCCGGTCCCTGCGAAAACCATACCGTAAGCCTCGATCGCAGACATGGTCACGATTAACGGTACGCACTTGCGTCAGTTTTCGTCATCTTTATACAGGTCACCATCGATCATGCTGCGTATATATCGTACCCCTTACGCAGAACCTACGAATGTGCAATTCTATGAACGATAGGGGCTTGCACGTTGAATGCAAAGTACAGTCGAATGACCTTGGTGATGAAAAAATTGCTGGCTAAAACGATTTGACTACGAAACATCGTTTTATTGTTGCAACACTATGCGAGGAAGAAAGAAGAAGGCGTTCGTCGTACGTCCTCGATCTAAAAGTGAATTTGCATATTCATAGATCTGGTATGAGAGAAACGATATGGAGAATTTTGAGAGGTGGAGAAACATCTCACAGGAGAAGACGTTCGACATGCCTTTGATGTATCACCTGACTGTCACATGTTAGGTTCATCATCGTTTATGCCGTATGATTCATGGATTACTCTATCCTCAATTTTCAAAGATATACTGCATCACATTCACGGAATATGAGATTTGAAACGACTCGTGAAGTACAATAATGATTAGCAAAATCTTTAGATAGACATCTAGTACGAGGCTGTTGCATTAAATTTATGAGTTTATTGACTGAAGAAGAAGGAAAGAAGAAACGATCGAACATGTCATAGAATCATCACTATAATTAGAAAATATTCTTCGCCCAGTTCTATTATATCCCTGTCTTCGAGTGATCAGATAGTTGAACCAAATCGATCGTGTTTCGCGAGTAATAATCGTGCGGCACGCTAACAGCAATTAGGGTCGCACAACTACCCGCGTGTGATATATTAATCGCTTCGATACGAGTTAGAAGTCAAACTATTACGATTGCATCCTGAAATATAAGAAGATATAATTAATTCGTGAAACGAACGTGTATCTGCTGAATGAAACAAGACATGCATAAATATTGTGATAGAAAATTGCAATCCTTCGTTCAATCGTGCGAATAATCAAGATTAAATACTTGTGCGCACAACGAAACAACTTGAGATAAGATTGAATGAAGAAAATGCGATTGTATAGAGTGTAGTGCAGCGTGCGGAAAGAGTACGAAAATATCTTGATTCGTTGTGCCATTTCTTCTACAACCTTTCTCTCGCGACTGTCCCGAGAGACTACGGTACAAAATAGAGGCGATCTCCGCTGTCCGTTTACAATATACATACTTAGTCAGCAGACATAGAGTTGTAAAAAAGTATCGCGTTGATACGACGAGCGTTCTTGGAAGTTGGTACTCTGATAAGTCTAAACCAACCTTGACTAAATAGTAAGTCAAGTAGTGGGACTGTAAGATAACAGCGTGGAACAGGTGATATCATTTTCCCGTAGAATGAACGAATCTAGAACTAAGCAGAAACAATCAAAGTTCTATTGTTCTAATTAAAATGGAACAAGCTCTTGGATCAGAAGGCTTGAAATTAAATTTTTCAAATTCGTATAAACAAGAATGTTTTAATTAGAATTTAAAATATGCCTAAACTTTCTCACTTTGCTGTTCTTCGCCGCTCGTTAGTAATGAAAGAAGAATGACGGCATTGGTAAACATCAGATCAGGTGGAACAGTAATACGAGACTCGTACTCGTTTTTCATTGATCATTACAGCTGCGAAGGCAGCAGCTTGGTATACTAAGTTTGCAGAACTTTGTTTGTTCTTTTGCGTTCTAAATTCATCCCTCTTGTGGCATATCGATCTGCGAATAAGGGTCTACGACGAAGGCTCTGTAGTCCAGAGTTATGCAAAATTAACACATGACGTACCCCAGACGCTATATGCTTCGCGTAGTAATCGCAGGACCCGCTATAAAAGGAAACGATCTATTAGCAAAATTACAAATACGTATTTACTTTCTAGCCTTTCACTTTCACTGATAATTTCCGCAACTTTTTCGCTTCAATCTGGAATGAAAAACAAAAATTACCAAAACGAAAGTGAAGCACTAACGGTAACGAAGACAATGCAGTTACGCTACCAAGAACGCTCGTGTTCGACCGTACAGGCATAAAATAATGAAAAGAATTGATCGTGGAACACCGAAAGCACTCACCTGTTTATCGTTGGTCATGTCTGATATTAATCGAGCTCAGGCAGCCGGTACACGTGCACGGTGAGACGGTGGTCGTCGACAGTGCACAACGGGAACGTAGTAATTGAGCAAGCCAGGACCCATGCATGCGAAGAAGGAGAAGAGGATATTTCGACTACGCTTCGAGACTCGCGTTCGTAGACGAGCCGCTGCGCAAGCGGCTGCAAGCTTTTCCCGCTTTACTGGAAGAAACAACAAAAGAAAGAAAGGGAACAACCCATTCGAGCCCCGTCTGGTTCTCTATCTGAGCATTTAAATCAAATCCGTGGTGGAAAATTGCGAAAACTCGACTCGACAGATGACTCGGATTACTTAATTCCTGTTGCGAGTCATGGAAAATGAGAAGAACAGGATGCACGTAATGGAGTTCCTTTTTTTTTAAGTCATTATTATGCGATTATTCCGTTTTTTCTCTTCTCGTAATGTAACGATCATTTTGTATTCTTGAAGGCTGCAACGCGTAAAATTGGTTCTTCTCTAGAGACGGAATGCAGGAAGAGTTTTCAAGAATAGCGGCTGATGTTTGATGTTTATCACGCACAAGATGAATATTCGATCGACGCGTCAGGAACTGATTTCGTCGCGGGGAACATTTTTTACATTGCTCCTCAGCTTACGTCACGCATCGAAATCAATGCCGTTTCTGCGATCTTTGGAACGGGAAGAATGAGTTAAGATACCTACATACGTCGTGCAAGGACGATTTCTTGACCTCCTCGAGGGATCTTCTACCAGGCTGTTGCGAAAATAACGATCCTCTCAAAAAATCTTCATCAAAACATTGCAATTAGACGGAGGAACTTCTAAAAAAAAAACCGTGCCCCAATTACTAGGATCATCCTATATATCTCTGCGCATTACATAAAGGCTCTACGTACAGAAGTATACAAGATGAAGCGATGGCACGAAAGAAACGAGTAAGAAGAATTTTATTCTCAACGAATTTCTGAAATTTGTGGTTGAATTACAATTTTTCACGATTACGAAACAAAGAGGAACGTTATTTTCGTACCAACCCAATAGTTCGGCGGTCGTGGCAACAGCCTATTCTTTCCCGCGTGCTTCAGCCCCGGGCAAGGAAGAAGTAGCAACTACCCGAAGGAGAAGAAAAAGCGATGGGAAAAGAAGCGCGGGTTCGTAACGTTACTTGGTCGCGGTTATTGCGCACTTCTGACGATCGCGACTTTCGAACAGGCTCGATAAGCGGTAACTCGTCGATCGATGATAATCAACCTTGCTCGAAGAATAGCCTGCCTTTTTTCTTCTTCTCTCATCCTCGTTATATCGTTGCGACCCCGCGCCACTAATTTCCTTTGACCGCCTCGCTGGGATAAGAGAGCAGGAGAAGAGAAAAGGAAAAAGAGACCGGCGACTCCCGTGGCGTAATTTCTACTGCCCGCATGTGTTTAATCGTCTCTGCACGAGAACGCGCGTCCAACGTGGACGAAGAACAGAGAGGACGCCTCAGAAATCTACTATGCGACTTCCACGAAGGCTCGAATCTTCGAATTTTCATTCACCTATCAAGATGCTTATCGGCGCAACGAAGAAAGCAATATGTATCGAAGAGAACAAAACTATTATACTCGTTAACGTATAGATACATCATTTTGTCCTCATAATGATCCACTTTGGGCGCTTCAAAGAACGAGAACTCCTTAAATCCACAGGAAATTATCTCCAATATCCGCTACTACCAATTGAAATTAGCGGGATAAGAAATGTAATGAACGATACGCGTAAATAACGCGCGATCCCGTAAGTATCGTGCGAAGAAGACCGTCTGGCAATCCGTGTGCGAAGTCACGCAACGTAAATTCATTGAGACGGGCCACGACGCGAGAGAAGCGGCACGTGTGTATATATACGTACGATCGTGTTGAAGTTCCAGGCGCGCGCGTTAGATCGCGAAAGTCGCCGAGCTGGTACTGACTTCTGGCCGGCGTTTTATAGCGGCTGCCAGCCGAAGTGTATCACGTGGCACACGGTTCGCTTGGTGCGTATCTGAATGCAACGCCGCGTCGTCACGTTTTATACGAACGCGTATGTCGCGCGCGTTGCCGTTGGCTCGTCGTTGTCTTTTAGGCCCGTTCAAACTCTAAAAGTTCTCTTCGTGTCACTTGCGAGAGACAGAGAGGCGAAGGGATAGAGCCGCGTACAGTATCTCGCGATCTTTTTCAATCTCTACTACAACGGCTACGGATCTGTGCGTAGAACATGCAATTAGCGTGCCTGGTGCATCAGCGACAGAGAAAGAGTCACGTACTTGTTGGCTGTTTGATGCACGGTGTTAATGGGATGCAATGAAGTCGTGGAAAGGATGAAAGTATAAATTAATGGAGCTCAGTGAGATTGCATGGGATACGGAGCGATGGATTCAGAATTTCGACCGTTTAGGATGTTTACGCGCATAATCCATTGGGAAGCTATGTTGCAAATTTAATTATCAACTTAATTCCGTCTATTTACATTACTGAATTGAGTTCAATGCCGAAAATTTCAGTAGAATATTGGGTAAATACACGCAATACGTTGAATTTGTATGCATTCGTCTAAAAAAAAAAGTAGAATATTCGATTACGGGATACGTATTTAATATCTGAAAGTTCAAATTCGATTGAAAGTTGAATATGATCGATGAGAAATTCGAATTTAAAAAATCTCGATAGCAAACGGTCGATAAGTCGAAAGGTTGAATCGATCGAGTAATCGAATATCGACTGGACACCGGTTCCGAGTATTCGCGCCATGTTTGTTTTTTGTTCACGAAGTAAATGTCCAAACCGTAAAGATTAGGTTACGTTTTAGTTCATTTATGAATAACCCACATAATTTAGAGACTTTTTATATTTCAATTTGCTCGGCGAGTTGAATTTATTACTTATTGAGTAGCAGTTAATGAATTGCTTCCTTGAAAAGTAGGACTGGCTCTTACCTCCCCATCGTGAACGCCAATCAATAGCAATTTCCTTAAATCAAGTCGAACGGTAAAGTAGAACGCTTTAATTGCCTTCTTGATTTACAAACAAAGGTTAACGACACACTTTAATGGATTATACAGCCGATACACAATGCCCGTTAGTATATGTAAATCGAATCGGATACAGATCGATACGATAGCTGGACTCGATTGCTAATTTCTACCATCTAAAAACTTATTGGATATACGTTATGTTCCTTGATATTAATACTGAAAAAACGATTGAAATATTTTGAGCAAGCTCGAACAAAAGTGATAATAATCGCACACTACACAAAACACAACCATGGACATGCATCGATTTAAACTCACAGAGAAAAAAAAAAGAAGAATATCTGACACAAGGCATCTTACTTTTCCGCTAGGTTTGTAGCATGCTCTGACGTCTACCATATTGTTCAACAAAGTGTGAGTGTCATCCACGCCGTCCAGACCCAATTTCTCGGCCAATTCCTCCCTCGTGCGTATCATTTCCCGATTCGCGATATTATATCCCATAGAAGCTCCAGAGTCGTTTCGGATCGTCCACCTCCGACTCGCACTCCCAGTGATGATTCGTACAACGCGTCTTTACTTAACAAAGTATTTACCGGCTTACTAGTCGAAGTTTTCCTAAGTCTGTCGTTGCTGGACCCTTTCGCGTACCTAAACGTCAAAGAAGAGGAGAACGTTCACGCAACCCGATTACGGACAATTACGAGAGCCACGTGCGAGCCCTTCCTCTGGTGACCAACGATTTCGTAATCCACTCGCTGAACCTGGTCGCACATGTACACGACGTATCGATTTGACGTGCGCGCAACATGTAAACACGAGAGCACGTCACTCGACCGCTCCGCCACCGCTACATGCCACGAATCGAACGAACGCTCTCGCTTATTTCCATTCAGACGCGTTCGTTTTATGAAATCGACGAGTCGCGCATTATTCGCGCGTATACAAACGTACAAAAACGCATAAACTGCCCGTCGGCTTATCCATTTGCTCGCGAGCTAGAAAGCGCAACCTTTTTATCCCACGGGCTGCGCGCCTCGTCGTTTATCCTTCCTCGCCGTCCCGGTTCCAGGAGAAGGGGAACGACGGGCACGCTCTACAGGCTATCCGAAAAAGTCGAGCACCAGCATTAATATTTATTCCTAAGCCGACGGGAACGAATGAAAATGAGTCAGTGAAAAGATCGAATAAACTCTCGGTTGTATTACTTTCGATTCGAGACACGTATACGTTTGTAACGAAATCTTCCGAACCGTTGCGCGGATATTAGAAAACTTTACTTTTACACGTACGTGTATTACCAGGTGTCGACTGGTCGTGTAACGATTGCACGGCACGATTGAACGTTCGCAGAATTGTTTTGCGCGGAAAATAAATTACTTTTCCAGTAAAAACAGAGAGAGAAAGAAAGAGCACGTCATGGAAGGGCTTTAAAGTTCGCGGCCAGTATGCACACAATCGTGTACAAACGCACAAGCGGTTTTAATCTGATATCACACTGTTAGGCGTCACTCACCACTTCATCCGACGTGTAACACCGATTTACATATCGATTTCGGAGCCTGCCATGAGCACGCCGTGATGGAAGGCGGTCCCCTCGAGAAACGGGCTACAAAAGATAGCCGAACATTTACTGGATATGATTAAACAGAAAATTATGAATGAAGATCACACGAACAAGGTCCTAAAATGTATATCAACTTGAATATTACGTGTCAGTTATGCGTCAGAACGAAAATTTCACAGATTAAAAGACAACAGACATTTATACACAATTTCTGATTGAATCTAGATAAATGCTCTTGTGGAGAATATAATACTGATTGAATTGTGTCTTTCTGGCCTTTGTAAAAAATGAAAGCCACTCGTGAAAAGAAGGGAAATGTTCGCAGACTACTCCGAAAGCTACCTACTGCTGCTTCATATTGACGTACCACTATTGTGTCGCTATTTTGCATCTGAAAATGGCAGTTTGGCGTCGCTACTGTCATCGGTGCAAGTGTTAGGTGTTCGAGGGGTTAGTGGTGGATGTGTGTTGTTTGCCTGAATAGGTTAGAAACTATACAAAATGTTCGATTAAAGTATTAATGCTTAACAGTTGCAGTTCAGAGAGTGATTTATTCTAATCATTGATAATATCGCAACGATGAGCTGCGATCACACTGACAGACGATGGAGTAATTTGCGAAAAGTATTGGAAAGATCGGGTCCGTTTTGTAGGCCGGATTTCGAACCGTCGCCAGAGATCTTGCAATTTTTACAAGATAATTGTAAAATTCTTGTCATCGGCGCCGGCGGTCTAGGATGCGAACTGCTCAAGGATTTAGCGCTAATGGGATTTAGACAAATTCATGTGATTGATATGGACACAATCGAATTGTCTAACCTTAATCGGTATGATACCAGATTTCAAAATACTTACAGAGATACACGAAGAGTTTAAACTAATGAAATTGCAGGCAGTTCCTGTTCCGTCACAAAGATATTGGTTTGTCGAAAGCCGAAGTGGCCGCAAAATTTGTTAGTAATAGAATTCCAGGTTGCAACGTTATATCACACTTCTGTAAAATACAAGACAAAGGTGAGGAATTTTATAGACAATTTCATATAGTGGTTTGCGGCCTGGATTCGGTAGTCGCTAGAAGATGGATCAATGGTATGTTACTGTCCTTGTTGGTTTATGAGAACGGAGAATTGGATCGCTCCAGTGTAATACCAATGATCGACGGAGGTACAGAAGGGTTTAAGGGGAATGTGAGAGTAATACTGCCTGGTCTAACTGCTTGTATCGAATGTACTTTAGATTTGTATCCTCCTCAGGTAAATGCTTTTAATGTTTTTTTTTTGGAATTGATACATATGAATTTCTTGGTTGAATTTACCAGTGCTTTGGTGTATAGATCACATATCCGCTATGTACAATAGCAACTACTCCACGTCTGCCAGAACATTGTATAGAGTATGTAAAAGTTATTCAGTGGCCAAAAGAAAATCCATTTGATTGTACAATTGATGGAGATGATCCCCAACATATAAATTGGATCTATGAAAAGTCTAATGAAAGAGCGGCACAATTTGGGATACAGGGTATAACGTACAGATTAGTACAAGGAGTAGTTAAAAATATAATACCTGCTGTCGCATCTACGAATGCTGTAATTGCTGCACAGTGTGCTACAGAGGCATTTAAACTTGCTAGCAGTTGCAGTGCCTCGCTAAACAATTATATGGTATTTGTTACTTCAACTCGAAGTAAAACAAGATTAGAGTCCAAAACGATAGTATAGTAAGTAAATTCTTTTATTTTTAAAGGTACTCAATAATATAGATGGAATTTATACTTACACATATGAAGCAGAAAGGAAAGAAGACTGTGTAGCGTGTAGCCAAATTCCAAAAGAAATTGAGATTAATAATCCTAAATGTAAATTAAGAGACTTGATAGAGCTCCTGTGTGAAAGGTCTGATTTACAAATGAAAAATCCAGGTCTCACAGCATGCATCAATGGCAAAAACAGAACATTGTATATGCAAACCGTAGCAAGTATCGAAGAGAGGACACGTGAGAATCTAACAAAAACGCTAGTCGAACTTGGGCTCAGAAATGGCAGCGAGATAAATGTCGCTGACGTTACTACTCCTAATGCGATTGTATTAAAATTAAAATTTGTACATTGTAATTCAGATATGTGATAATCACAAAAATCCTTCATTTTTTGTTCATAAATTTATGACTACAAATCACTATATATATTTACAGTACTTATATTGCTTTTTTGTTGGTTTAAAAAACAATGTCGAGATAAAAAGTTCATCAACATTATCTTTGCCGAAATGAGAACGAAAATATTTTCGATGTAGTATCGTCTTTCGTTTATCGAATCTATAAATAGGTGTATCACACGGTGACATTACTTTGAACATTATTTTTAATATATCGATCCATTCTAATTTTATGTAATAAATTGGTATTGCTATTTTTTTTTTTTTTTTTATAGTACTAGTTCTTTTTTACTATCCTTATGTATAACAGAAGCAAGTATTAAAACTATATTAGTTTATACGACATACCTGTTATATTAACAATAAAGACACGGCTGCAAATGTGATTCTATATTTCTGACATTTCGTTTCTCATTTATAATTAGAGATCATTTGTCATAGAAAAGTTTATATTATTCGTTAAAATCCTATCTTTCTCGAACGTCAACCCTTAGTCAACGAACTTCATATTTCCTTTTAGTAATAGACAGTATGTTACAGATTAATGCGTTAATGTTACTATTTTTAAAGAGAAAAAAGAGAGCAATATGATTCATGAATTTTGCACATGTCAAACTCTATACTTGTCAGCTTGTCAATTTCATTTTTAATAACAGTTTCATATCACCATATTAAATTTACGTTAAGTATGATTTTTGTGCACAGTCCTTTTTGCGTTATACAGACATTCTACTGATGACCTCTGTGCAGCAATGGTAATTTTTATTTGTATTTTCATCTCCATTGATTCATACAGCGTTTTGTTTAAAAACTCTATCAAAGTAGGTACCATGGACGTAATCTTTCCACGTTTAGCAAATACTATTGTTGTAAATAATGATGCTCTAAATCCAGTGAAAAAAGGATACTCCAATTAGAGCAAACGAAGGACAGTGCACGGTGATCTAAGACATCTTTTGTTTTACAAGCACACTCGTCGGTAACATTCGAAATATGCACAACTTGAGTAGAAAAAATATCTAGAACAGATACATTATCTATCCTCCTTATACAAAACTATTATTACATTGTATTAATATTTCGTAATTTTCGCCTCATTACTTCGTTAAAACGATTTAATCCCTAAGAATCTTTTGATCCTAGAAAGATTCTTTCTTTTTTTTTCACTCAAATGTGAAGAACGCAAAATGCACTTGTGATCAGTTTGAGTTAACGTTCACTCTAAACACGCAGTAAAATTTGCGCAGATTCAAACTGAGTAAGAATAAAATATTTTCTTAACGGTCGGGGAATTCTTGCAACGAAACACTTTCAGGTTCATTGGCATTTCATTGTTTATACGGAATCCCAATATGGACATTCGTTCCAATTGTACAATTTCAAATCAGATATTTCTTTATAGTATCAATTACTCGTTCACTAGACACGAGATGCAAAAAATCAGCCAGTGCAAAAAGTGCATCGGTGTCGAGTGAATCATGTCACGTTCGGCAGTGCATTCAGAACGTATAAACAGTGATTCTAATAATGTAGCGAGTGCGACTGAAAGTAGATTATTCAACGCAACATAACTTTTTCTTGTTTTCTGATAATCCAGGGTATACAAAATAAAAATTAAGTTTTTTATTTGGTTTCTTTCAGGAAAGAAACACACGATGATGAATGCACGTGCGATTCATTTTTTGACTCGGTCAAATTAATTTGCACAACAGTAATCATTAGTCCGACCATTACTTGCGAAACAAGTTTCACATGTTCAAAATGTTAATTATATGAGCTGCAAAACGTCTTACGAACAATCGTCCAATTTATAATAATACCATGGTCCATTAAAAAGATATTCCAGTATAAAAACGTAAGTGTCAATAAGTGGTGGCACACATAATAAGTGTCGTGAAGTCCGATTCATTCAGGGCAGAATTCGACACTTTTTTTTCTAAATTAATGCGGATAGAGACACTTCCTGAATTGGTGTAAATACAGTCACATATATTAGACAGATAGCAATGTAGACGTGATAAAGGCGTAAACATATGGAAAATTACAAATTTATCAATGACATCCCATTAAAGGGATAAGAGTTCAAGGTACGGTGAGACTAAAAAGTGTCTAATTTCTGCTCTGAAGCTGCTGAATAAAGAATAACGCAAAGTGCACGATGTTAATACGTCATGATGAACGCTAAAACGGTTGTGTTAGGCCTTGGCGTCAACTTCCATCGCCACTTCACCCGCAGCCTTTTCAGCCTTCTTTCTCATCCTCTTTGCAGTTCTCGGGTTTACCGAGGTGTACAAAAGACTCTATAAAAACAAGAAAATTATTTGAAAAAGAAATATATACATATATATAGAAAGAAAGGATATTGGGAATAAGAATCAATACTCGGTTCGCACCTTCAATTCAGGATCTTTAACAGCATATTCAGATTGGTAAGTATCGAGGTCTAAGGGGATTCCTGTAATTTTGTGTTGTCGATTGTGCATTAATAATACCGTGAATTTGAATTGTGCAGCAAACTCGTTTGGTTTTTCATATAATACCTATATAAAATGACAGAAAAATCACAATTTATGTCTATAAAACACTCTGATTGCAGATAAAAGTTAACTAGATCATAAACACTCACTTGGAATGGTTCAATCAACCTATGATTTACACATTCCACCACTGCCATTTTTGCTTTCTTTTCATCCTCGAAAGTGCGTAAGTTAAATGGCATAAGACCGTGTTTATGAGTGACTTCAGAGTAAAACATGCGTGACGCCTTTAATTTCAGCTGATATGTTTCCTCTGTTTTTTTAAATATAGTAACCCGAGTGTCCTGCTCTCTGCCTACTCCTTCCCCAGTACTGACTAACACATCCATAGCATACACCTGAACAAAAAGTTTACAAATATTTAGCAAACTATTTTCCACTCCAACAAATTGTATACAATGTTGTGCTAAATTAATTTTACCTCATAAGCTTCAAGAGTATATTTCTCGTGTTCTTTCTTCTGTGCATCATTCGGATTTTGAATGATAGTTTTCTCTCCATCTATTTTAAACTGTTTCAACTGGTGACTTAACATTCCTTCAATTGGTTTACATTTGTATACATCACAAACTTTTTCTACTGTCTCCGTTATTGTGTATGTCTGTAAACAGAAAAAATTATGCTTAACAAAAATGTTACATAATTTGAAAGTATAGATATACGAATACATAATACATAGCTTACCTCAGTACCTGGCTGTAAAAGCCTCAGCGCAGCCTGAGATGCATAATGTGCAGCTAATACTACATCTGCTTTTCTACCAGTAACTTTTTTTGTTGGCGAAGAACCTATAACAATAGTATGTGCGACAACTGCTATGAAGCCATCAACGTGTGCCCCAAGATCTCTAGAAATAGAAATTGATAATCAAGAAAATGGAATTGCTTAAGTTAAATATAATATTTAACATATTATATTCACAAAACATAAACTTACACTTTTACCATATCCTCATCTTTAAGTATGAGATCTGGTTCACTTGCGATTGGTGAAAAGTGACAAATGCAATTATTAACCGATATGCATGTTGGAAAAGCAATTCCCTTCTTTAGTTCCTTCTCCTTTTTAAAAACTCTACTAGTTTCATCTAGTATCAGTTTATCTCCAAATTCGCAAATTTCTCGTACAGATGCTCCGGCAACACATTTTTCTAAAACTTGCTTTAATACCCCTAAAATAATAGAAAAAGAAAGTTTGAAACTATTTTAATGAAATTTCAATGCGATTTTTTGTTTTTTCGTAAGTATTAAATATATGGATAAAAAATTATTAAGAAATATCGATTGTTATAAGAAAAATTCGTAAAAAAATTTTTTTCGTGCGATATCTCATTTAATTCGATCAAAAGTTACAAAGTTTTTCATGAACAGCGTATTTTGTAAAAAATTTCTGTTTAACCCCTTCCCTTTTTCTATTTCGAGAGACTAGGAGAAAAACTAACACTTAGAATCGATGACCCACTTATGAACCTCCTTATATGTAAAATTTGAAACAAATCTATCTGAAATAATTTCACGTTTTTTAACGTGGTATTCTTTTTATTCAACATGTAAGTGACAACTAAGCGTACCGCTTAATTGTTACTAAAAACTAACGCCTCGCAAAGTTAGTTGGAGAATGCTAACAGTTTTCATTGAATATCCGACGAATGGTCTTTTCACGGAAATGGAAACACTGATACGAAGAATGCGAGTAAATTATGGTTCCTGATAAGAATGTTACGTTCTGGCAATCAAACAAAACGGACGATCTTTGGGGCCATATAGTAGAATATTAATCGTTCCTTTTTATAATCGATTCGTTAAGGATGTATAAAATATTCAAGGTATCGATAAATTATTGGAATGTAATAGTCGATGCTAGCTATCCCACATGGTAAGGGAGCCCGGCATTAGCGCGCCACATTCCATATGGCCAGGTGGAAAATAAAACATTAAGAGGCCCGTGCATGTACGAGACAATTTCAGTTTTATTCGCTGGACTTTCATTAGAGAACGTTAAGTCGTTTTCTTACGATTTACGATGTCACCGGCCATTTTATACTTGGTGACAACGATGTCTTCGGCGATGGTCCTCTCAGTCTCCTCTTTGTCCGCCATGTCTTCAGCACACTATGTTACGATCACGTGACTTAGAACTCCTTTGCAATTGCTTCCTGTAACAGTTAGCGCTACTCTCTAACTTAGTCCAACTGTGCGTTCCAAAAGTTTCTATTGCTGGTCTCCATTGGTTTCTCCGAATCAAAACGAACCGATTCTTTTCGTATTAAAATGTAACAAGTTTCAAGAGATACAATACTATTTTGTATCGTTATTTATTCGTAGGTAAATTTTCTATTTCAGCGGCAACAATATCAGCGGCAACAACCAAGGACTTCGCAGATTTTTCAAAATAATTATGTAATACTAAGAATGAATAAATATTTTTAATCATCAATGGGTGAATTAGCTCGAAATTGTGCGCATAATTTGTTTGCGTAAATTCTTAGCACGATAAATGTATGCATTCTTTGTGATGTTGTAGCACGCACAATGTTGGCCGACTTGCATCTTTCTAAAACATGTTTCATGCCTTATGGATCCTGAGGTTGGTCGTGTGGTCCATTGGAACGCGGATTTGATTTGCATTACTTTAGATTCGAACTGTAACCATGTCCTCAGGTAAACTTTTCCACGGAATAAAATTAAACAATCAACACTCCATTTGTACAATGATATTTTTAACCTTGCAAATATCGATACCGTTACGTTTTTACTATTCTTTCCGTGACATAACCAAACTTTTCACGAAACGTAGCATGCTTTCAATATTGCAACCAGCATATATTTAAGTGTCTTTTTTTTAATCGACGATTCTCGTCTATATCTTTTTCTACCAGGCAAGAAAGGAAAGAAGAAGAGCAAATGCAAAACTGTCGATTTAATGTCATTCCTGGCTGATGGGGGTACAACACCCACTGTGCCAGTAAAACCATTATCCAGCTGGTACGATGAAACTGAAGAAGAACATGGTAAATTAAATTTAAACATTTTTCTATTGTCTGTTATATTTTATTCTGAAATTCTTCCACGACCATTCATATATACACATGTATACATTTATATGTTCCAAGAAGATACATATAGATGCCTAATGATACGTTTAAAATTGGGCATTGTTTATGAATGCGTGCAATAATCATACTGAAAACGTATTTCAAATTTATGTTATCAAGTAACCTGAAAGTGATTAATTATTATTATTACGTGACAGAAGGATTTTCATCGAGAAGCAGCAAAGAACCAGTGGTTCTACCGACTGCTCCAAGGGCTGCGAGAGGCCCCCGTGTTGCGGATGAAGATATTCCTACTAATCCACCTTATGTAGCATATCTGTCTAATCTTCCATATGAAGTGGATGAATCGTATTTAACAGAATTTTTTGCAGATATGAAGGTTAGGGTTTTTTAAGATGCATACACATTAACATACTCTATTATATTTAAATACTATACTAACTTTGATTTATTGCACACCTTTAGATTTCTAACATACGTTTACCAAAAGATTCTAACAAACTGAAGGGATTTGGTTATGTTGAATTTGAGGATCGTCAAAGTTTAATCGATGCTCTATGTTTATCCAATACGGTAAGTTTATTTCTATATCAGACTTGTACAATTTGTGTTTGTTCCGTCAAGGTATTTTTACTCGAATTAGAAAAATTTTCTACCATGTAAGTTTCTAGTTGCTCAGGATTGATCTCCCTCATAATTTGGATTTATTTTGTATCTATAGCCTATGAAGACAAGAAGAGTACGAATTGACGTTTCAAATAGTACTAATGATGATCGTCGTGGTGGTCGAATGGGCAGAGACAATCGTAGAGATACATATGATGATCCTGAGCGTACTTTTGGCGATTGGAGGAGCGGTCCGCGAGATGAAAATCTATCATCAGAAGGTGACTCATATCGGAATCGATATGATAACAGGGATCGAAGAGACGATCGCGAGAGTATGTTTATATAATGTTAATATGCAGAGTCGTATATGATGAACATATTCACTGTCATTTAATGTTTGTATCGATTAGGTTCTGATTATGATAATAAACCTGGTGCGTGGCGTGAGAGTAGCGACAGAGGAAGACCAACATTTAGAGACAGAGGTGGGTTCAGAGATGAAGAAAAAGACAGAGAATGGTCTCGTTACGACAGAGGTAGTAGGGATAGAGAAGGAGGAGATAGAGGCAGTAGTTTTGGTCCACGACGTAATTATGGAGATTCTGATTGGGATCGTGATGGTCCCCGCAGACAAGGAAAGCCTCCACCTACGGAGAATAAACGTAGGTCATATTTGTTGTGTGTGTAGCAGTTAAAACATCTGAAAAGGTGCTAAAAAGCATTAAAACATTACAGCCGAACCAAGAACCAGGCCGAAATTACAGCTACAACCTCGTACAAAACCTATTGAGCCTGCTGCAAAGGAAGAACAACAACAGCAACAGCCTGCGGCTCCATCTGCGCCTGCACCCGCACCCGCTTCAGCTACAAATATATTTGGTGCTGCAAAACCTGTAGATACCACTGCCAGGGAAAGGGAAATAGAGGAACGTCTTGCGAAGTCTTATGCAGAGTCAAAATCCAAAGAGGACGGGTACAGAAAATGAAGAATTTGCGTAAAAGTTCGAGTCTGATTTATGTAAAGTATGTAACAATCATTTTCCTTTTAGAGATTCAGAGAAACGCGCCACTAAGGAAGGAACTTGGGGCAGGCGTAATGGAGTAAGTCGACGATGTAAAAATTGTATAATATATTATTCAATAACATAAACTAATCTAACCTGTACTTGGTATATCTAATAGGAGGGCCGCGAAGAAAAAGAAAGGGGACGGCCAACGTGGCGATCGGACGATGACAAAAGTCGACGAAACGAAAGATCGGCAGCACAAAGTCAATCTGCTCATTCTGGTAAATTTAAATCTACATAATTACAACTAAGTTTATATAAAAAATGATACAACACAATGTTTTTTCTTTTTTCTTTTTATAATTCAGATCAATACGGAGAATCTAAAGCACAACCCTCCTATCGTGGAGGACGACCATCCTCAAGGGGTCCTGCACGATCAAACGATACTCGCGGTGGAGAGAGGTAACAGTTTTAATAATTTTTCATGTTCTATATAGAAAACAATTGCGTTGTGTTTCCAGAGACGCGCGAGATCGAAGAGATCGAGAGAAAGATGATGTTAGTAGGATGCCAAAGGCAAAAGATGAACAAACTCCAGTAAGTAGCAATAACAAGATAAATCTCGAGCGAAACGATTATGAACGATCGTACTTTGTTTTAGAATTTCGTAGCTTCCAACAAGTATTCCATGCTACCCGATGATGTGGACCCTGACAATATCGATGATTAGTCCTAATCATTATACATCACCAATTAAATTGTGCCACATGCATCATAATTGGTCTATATATGCATATTATTAATTTGTTTTACCTCTATTAAATACTTATCAAATTGATTCAGGAATCAAATACTATGCTTTTGGTATTACTTTACAGGAATTATTGTTGATTTGTATTTAATCTATTTTATTACTCTTAATATAATTATCTATCTACGTATGTATTTACTTTATATTTCGTATATGAACACTAAACATCAATTAAATCGAGATGAAAATTCGGATAACATAGAGTAAAGAATTATATTTGATGTTTTTTTTAATATATATAAATTCAATTCCGGAAACGCGCGATTACTTCTATAAGACTTAGGAATTGGGACTTTATACGTCAAACATTATTCACTGTACAGTTATTGTACGATATGTAACTCATTTACATGTAAAATAACAATGCCAATCTAGGAGGAAAACGATTAAAATAATAAGTGTAATGGGAATTTAAGCGGTGTATTATATTCTATTGCCTGCAATTCGATATTTCACGATATTCGTTTATAGTTTCGAATAAAAGATTAAGGTAATTGCAGTATAATTGACCGACGTATAAAAATCATGACACAGCGCGAATCTATTATTTTTAGCAATTATTGCATCAAGACAATATAGAGAAGGAAATACGACTGACCATTAAAAATTTTGTTACAGTAACTTTATTATGGTAACGATTAGTTTCCAAATAATTATGCTTCTAGCATATTTATATATTAAAAATTATGTATTTACAATCTTTTTTTTTTCTGAGGTATGTACATACTGACTTTGTTCTTCATTTACTGCTGAGCAGTTTGTGCTAATTGGCGCAATTGTTTTAATACAGTTTCTAAAAGTTTCTTCTTATCTCGCTCGCTTTTCTTTAATACAGAGAAGACCGTTTTCTTATCGGATTCTTTTAATCTGTAAGTATAGCGTATTAAAAATGTAGATATCGATAACAGTAGTACAATATAACGCAAAATAGGGAAAAGGTATGGTACATACTTTTCTAATAAAAGTACAGCCATGTTTGGAGTTACCAGATTATATTTACTGGATTCATGGCCGTAGTCATGAAAATATGTAGGCCAGTCCCAACTCATAAATAAGTCTAATAATTGTCTTAATTGTGCAAAATGTTGGAGTAAGGTACCTTCGGGTAAACCGACAACAGGTTCTGAGGCGGCGAATTCTAAACAATTGAGAAAAAGGTACCATCTTTTAATTTCGCGTTCCCATCGATTCAATTGTTACCATTAAATATTTTGTAACCATATACTGTATATCTTATCTAAGAATGAAAGAAAAGAAGACACGTACGTTCGCATTGTATCGTATCTAAATTGACTTGTTGAAGAGCACCCATGGATATTTGTTTTACATCCTCACTAATTAATATTCCCAATATGGATTTCGCTATGTGAGAACAGGCCGATTGACAAGCAACTTGTGCAACTTCCTCCTAAAGTATAAATACTTCCTTTGAATTTACGTGAAATATTTGGAGGGTCGAAGAAGAAGATGCGATAAGAGTCCAGTTTTTATTACTTTCAAAAGGATTAGTAAAATTTTGTAAATCTTGAACACTACAAAAATACATCATTAGCGAATTATAAGAAAAATGGACTCGTATCGTTTTTCCTTTCAACCCTTTATTCGTAATATTGATAAATGGAACGCGTACTGGTAAATTAGTAAAACACGTAAAAGTACTTTGCAGAAATGCTATGAGATCGGTTATAAAACCAGACGCGTGCCCCTGGGGTTCTGCCAAGTTCCAATCGTAGTTTTCTAATTCTAAAAATTCATCAAGCTTATTTTTCAATTTGTCGCAAATTTGTTTTTCGGCATCGTCCCTTGCAACTCTGAACATAGCTGACTCAACATCCATACAACTTAACTGTCCTTCGTGTGGCGTTCTGCAAAGTTGTTAGATGATATCTCATCATAAAAAAAATATATTCTTACGACTTATTAAAAACTTACCCTGTAATATTAGACACAAATTCTTCTAAATACTTTGTAGATTTCTCAAGATAACCGGTATTTATTATGATTTGAACCACCTGTAGAAGTGCCAATGATGGTTTCCGAAATAATGACGACAAACAACCGCTAAACGTTCTCGTTAATAACAAGTTGGTTGATTTGCAGATCATTTCATCAATTTCTGTTTGGGTAAAATTTAAGTCTTCGGAAAATTTCAAGCAAGCATAGATAAATTCTTTGACTTGCTGATAAACTTTCGGGACCATATCCGAGAAGGGAAACTTTTTTGGAAATTCTGCCTTTTGTAATTCCTCGTCATGGTATGGAAACAAGTCCAGAATATTATCATACTCTTCTTGCGTTGTAACCTAAAATATACCAAGGTATAAGGAAATCTATCATAGCTCTGGACAATGCAATAACATACCTGAATTGGCAAAAAACTATCTTCATCTAGAATATCTCTAAACACTTGTACCCAATGTTGCATAAGAACTTCATTGTAGTGCACTCGAATTTCTTGTAATAAATCCCAAAGTTGCTCTACAGAATAGCCATAATTCTGTTCCAAAAACAGGACAGTGAAAAATATAAATTACTTTAATAATAAATTTGTGACATGAGTGATACACTACTTACTCTCAATGTTGTATTAAATAACATTATAAGATTCTTTATCTTTAAGATAAGCATTGCATCAGTGCAGTAGGCCTAAAAATTGCAATTTTTATATGTTATCGTCACATACGATATTCGTAGATGAATTTATTGATACTTACTGAATGAGTGCGTAATGCATTTACGATTTTAGAGAGTGCCATTTGCCACAGTTCATCCAAATAAGCGCGTGTAGCTAGACCATTGCCGGTATTTAAAATATGATCTTCTACTACAAAGAATCCTACAATACCTTGTAAATATGTTTGGTAACCACTTATGCTTTCATGCTGTGGAAACAGTATGAAAATTGAATTGGAAATATAAAAAATTCATCTTAGTGAGAATTAATAATGTGTGTACCATATTAATAGGCGACTGTAAAACTAATCTAGCTTGCTGTTTTCTTTGCTGTCTATAATACGATTTAAATGTTTCTCCTTCGCGAAGTACTGTATAAATATGCATACAACGATAAACAGGACTAAAATCCATCAAGTCTTGAGCACTTAATTCTTCCTCGGATTCATTTGATAAAGAATTTGTTGTATGCGATCTCCTCTTTTTTCGACCGATAATCTCAGCTTCAATAGTCAGTTGTTCTTGTGTCTGACAGTATCCAAACAAACCAATATGTAGTTCAGATATGTGCATAAAATTTTTTATTTGTTTTAATTTCACTTACATGTCTCATAGCAACTTCGCCAATCTTTGGTGAATATTTTCTAATATTTTCCAGAAAGTCTCTTAAATCAGACATGGAAGCATCCTTTATATTTTCACGCAGTCTAAAATCATTGCAATCTGTCAGTCTTTATAATTGAATAAATTACTCTCTAGTTACATTCAGCTGTAAAAGTAAGTAGGAGGTATTCTTTTATCTTATTCACATACACACATTACTCACTGTGGAATTTGTTGTGTAATTTGTGAAGAAAATCTATAATTTGTTACTTTTGGTAAATCATGATGTTCTAGTTGCTCCAATGTCTTTAAGGCTGGATAGTAACGCTTGTCTTTCAATTGTTTTTGTAACTTTGCATACGCAGCTAAAACAGGAAGACACATAGTGAGACTGTCTACAGCAGCAGCCATGTTACTCTCTACTTTGCGTGCTTTCACAAGCTCCTCTCCCTTTTCTATTACTTTGGTAGCAGTGGCAGTGATACGTTTATCGAGTTCCAATATCTCAGCCTGTAAGAAGAATTATATTATTTATCGGGCAGCATTTAGTTTCCTCTTTGTAAAGCATTCTTAAGATGTAGACTGACGTTAAGCTGTTGCGCTTGGGAACGAACTTGCAGAAGTTCTCTGATCGAATCGATGAAACCTTGGTAATGATGATTGCACATTCTCTCGATGTCTTTGTCATGAGCTTTGATACGTTCGTCAAGCTTTTCCATAAATTTCTGATGCTCGTGGCCATCGTAAATTGCTCTAGAAAGAAACAAGCGAAAGTAATAACATCTGTATTAATTAAAAACTTTAGTTGTAAAGCTCTCTTCTTCCCAGTGAATGGGTGATAATGATAATACCTGAAAACAAGGCCTATACTATTGGTATCTGTAGATTCTATTTCATACAACAGGTATTCGTGTTTTGGAACCATAATTGACAACAGATTATCAACTTGGTTAGTTGATAATCTTGACATAATAGAACCCTAATCAAATTTTGTCTTATTTTACTACGGGGGTACCCACCCCCGTTTTCAACCCTTCTAGTGCGCATATGCACGGTGAACATCGCATCTGCGTGAAGGGTTGTCATTTCGAGAGCGCGTTCTTCAACGAAATACACCCGATAAAAGAACGAATATTTATGTAAAATTACGTACCGAAACGTTGGACCCAAATAATCATCTATGCCTTCTATTTCTTGTATAAGAATGTCGTATCGTTGCATTTTGATTAAACTCGATGACAACTCAAACCAGAGAAAGTGTCAAAAATTTCGGCAGATATCGATAAATTTGTACGGTTTTACATAGAATGAAATTAAGTAATTCCATAACATAACATTTCCGTCATTTAGGCTACTATCATCGAAATGGCATTGTCAATATCGTTTAAACTGCCATCTTCGTAATGCTACATCACATCTACCATATACGACGTATCGTACCTACATACGCCGCGTACGCGTGATTCATACAAAGGTTAGTCTACTATCTACAATTTAACAGTACGTAATGTTCATATTGTATCACGGAGTATAAGTTGTCGGGGAGCATATTTTTATTAAAATTCTCACGTATAACCATCGTTTAACTGTACGCACGGGTTTCGTTTAATAAAATTTAAAGTCGCACATATTTTCTGGACAATAATAATTTCTGATTATTTTTATCGATACCAAATGAAACAGTCAGTCAGAATCGACTAAAGCTGTTCGCATTGTTATAAAAATAAATCATTCATCTGGAAAGTAAATTTAGGAAAAAAATACGAAAAACTTGGTACAGTATAGTTATCTAGTCATCGCTTGGTCGACTGTATTTGTGTTGTCCTCGGTCAAATCTAACAAAAACATATCTACGGTTTGCTCGGGTAAATCGTTCCGCGTGAATATAATATGAGAAAAGGTTTTCTCGTTCTCGGAGTATTAAAGCGGTTTATTCGTAAATAGTTAGCGAACGATTTGTCGAGAGGAACGATCGGAGCCAGAGGAGCGTTCATTTTCTTGGTAATATACACGCGAAGCGGAATAATTCATTCGAGCAGACCGTACGTGCATTTGGCGTCTGGGTTGGAGACGCCAAGACATCGGATGCAGTTTCTGTGCACTGTGAACCCCGGTTGATTCTCGCCTATTGATTGTATCATAGTAACAGCGTACTGGATATCCTTTTTCTACTCAATTTTTCGTGAAATTCAGTCAAGAAACGAAAGTTACAAGGGAAATTGAGATAGAAGTGAGTATACCGTTGTGAAGTTAATAACAATCTTCGGAGTCGTTGGCGCGCAAGCACTCGATGTGCTTCGATCCGAGATTTGTTTCACCGAGTTTATAAAGAATCCATTGTGTGAAAGTTTATTATCTTGATATATCGACTATACTGTTACATTAACCGCGTTTATCGATAAAAATCAGATAAATAACACGTAATACGCGCGATCGTACATATTTGTTTAATATTATTATTATTTATATTAATAGAATTCCCGAAATGTACAAGAAGTTTTGTGTACCTCTGAATTTTTAGGTAGAAAAAAATGACACCAGAAGGGTATACGCGCGTTTATGTCGGCGGATTAAACGAGAGCATTAAAAAGGAAGATCTCCAGACAGAATTCGAAAAGTATGGCAAGCTAAACAAAGTCTGGGTGGCGTTTAACCCGCCAGGTTTTGCATTTATCGAATTTGTAAATATGAACGAAGCAGAGCTCGCTTGCAGCAGTATGAACGGCACAGAGATAATGGGTGCCAAGTTAAGGGTAGAAATTTCACGGGGTAGAGGACGCGGTGGAGGCAGGGGTGGTATGGGACAGTACAGAGGAAGCCGAGGCGGCGCTGCTAGGGGTTACGGGTCTGCTGCCTCCATCGCATTCAATTACAGAGGAAATAACATGTACGCAGATTATGGAGGTTATTATGCAGGCAAGGGTGGTGGAAGTAGGAGTAGAGACTACTACGGAGAAGATTATATGACCAATCGCGCTAGTGGGTATGTTACACGAGATGGATATACACAAGATGTCTATAATAGCGGAGATTCCAATGCTGACTATTATACTAACAAAGGCACTGGCACATCGAGGTATCGAAGTCGTTCCCCAGCTGGTCGTGGCAGGTACTAATAATACCTAGTCCTTGTAAAATGATTTTAAGTTATATCCCTCTTAAGTGAATCTTCAATGATGCTATTCTATTGATTTGTCTACTTATTAATAGAGACAGTCATTAACAATGACCTCTGGTCATTTGGTCATTTTTTTAAGCACAAAATAATTCTGGATTAATTGACAAATAATAGCACTTGGGCAGATAAGCACTATTATAGGTAGATAAAACTTTTCTATGGATAACAAACAGATTTAAGTTGAAACTTTAAGTTAATAATGAGTGTTGTGTACAGAAGATGCATATGTATATGTATATATATAAAAGTAAAAAATTTCATAATAATAGAATTAGCAATTGGCACTGAATAAATCTACTGCATGTACAGATATATTGTACCATTAGATATGTACTCTCGCTTGACGAGAGTTGTCCACAAAAGATGGGGGCAAAAGTTATTGTGACATTCTATTTTGCACTTCCATGTTCACAGTCATCGTCATCTTCGTGAATGCACATAAAAGATCTACGCTGCATTGCCAATCTGAACTGCGGGCCAATCAGCCGCCCACCCTGATGACTACATTTCTATCCAATCTACGCAGCGACCTGTATATAGACAAGAACTACCATTGCAGATCGAGTTGTGCAATACCATTTGTATAGTATACTTTAGTTCTACAGTTTGTAATCGTTTTCAGAAAACATTACTCATTACTCATAAACAAAAAGCGTTACTGCAAAAACTTTATATAACATCAAACGTGAATCGTGAACAAAATTTTGAATCAAGCTATATGGATCGTAGTCTAAAGTATTTACATACATAACTTCTGTCTTATTTAAAATCTGGGGTATTACATATATTTCATAGTTTTGAATAAGTTTTTTTTTTTTTTTTACTTATATGTATTATTTTTTTTGTGTACTTTTTTAAATTTCTTACTATAAAGGAACTGTGAAGAAAATATAGTTAAAGCAAAAGAACGTTCAACTTGCATTATAAAAAGATAAGATTTTCTATGACTAATATCTTTCTTTTTCTTTTTTTTTTTATTAACATTTAATACCAATTGTCTATAATATTGTTTATCATCCGTTATAGACATACATATTATTTAATGAATACTACTATTATTTAAAAAAAAAACAAAAAGACGAAAAAAGCAAGGAAATGCCAATTTTAGCCAAATGCACACTACTGCTCGTATATATTACACTGTGCAACTTTGCCTTATGAATTTTTATACGCCATGCAAAATCAAGGTTTAATAAGCTGCAAAATTGATTCATTCAAATATGATTTAAACCATGGCCTGGAAATATATGTGCAGAAATAGTATTGCATTTGGAAATTTTGGAGTATTATTACTGTGGATACTCAAATGAAAGATACGGAACTTATGGTAATAATGTTTGCCATTGCTGTAAATGATGTGGAATTGGATATCTATTAAATGATTTGCTCTCACTACTATCCACCACCCTGCCTGCCTGCCTGCTTGCCTACTTTCTTAGAATTTTCAGTATTTACTGGTTTCTTATGTAAATTGATACAGGACTGAAAATTTTTTTATAACAAATTAGAAAGTTGGAATACGTTTGTCATTATTTAAGATTTAAGTATATTAGTAGACGTTAATTCTAATGAACAGATAAAAGTAACAATTTTTATACACTTTTATGCTCTTAATTAATTTTTGGTAATATATAAGCGGAACGTAAGTATTACAGTATAAATTTAAACAGTTTAAAGTTTTAAGAGATACTTTATTAAACACACAGTACAGAGATACTTTAATATTAACAGTATAATCGAACAATATCAAGTTACAGAAAGGTACAGTCCTTTTTTACATCAACTACACTGTTAATATTAGTAGTAATTCATTATGCAAATGAATAAATGCAAAAGTGATTGGTTTATTTTTTATATACATATTATTAAACTTAGTATGTGTGTATTATTTTATAGAAGCTAACAAGTTGGATCTTCGTTCGGTATTTTGGAATAGTGCCCTAATTAATTGTTTAACTTGAGGCGCGGTAAATTCACGCGCGAGTGGCCCTTTACCGCCGTTCCATCTAACTTCAATCTCTCTCAGTGAAGCACCCAATACTTGGATCAATTCCAAAAATTTCTCCCATTTTTTAACGTGTCGATAGATCTCCTGTGGATCCTGAAAACACATTTTTTCTTTATCTATTTACCGAAAGCATTATCATTCCAGTTTAATTCTACAAAAATTTCGCTTTACGAAATTTCAAATGGAATAACATTTTAGTAAATTAATTTTAATGTAACTTTTTTATATAAATTGATCAATATAATAAAAGTTTTTAGAATATTAAGTTATATCTTTTTGATGCAAACTTACCGGGAATATTTGTGGCGCACGTTTAACGATCATATTAAATAATGTTACCAATTCGGTGGCAACATCGGCAGGAATGTCTTCAACGGATATAACTCTGATTATTAGGTCTTCGATCATAGAATTCATGATACATCCTAAAATGTTCAATTATCAATTCAATTAATATCGACAGATACAAAATCTGAATAAAAAAATATCAACTCTCACCTACAGCTCTACAGTATATATTTATAGGTAATACATCTAACCATACTGTTTTCAGTAACTCCAACTGTCTTATGCACTGTCTCATTGCACGTTCAGTGCTAGGATGCAATTCAGATGTTTGACCCAATGCTGATAAACCTTATTTTAAAATAAACAAAATTTATCATACATTGAGTAAAGCTATATAAATATCGTATAACGTTGCATTAATAAAATTTTTATATACGATTGCTAACCAGATTCTTTAAGAATATCGAAAATGATATTTCTCTGGTACTTCATATGCTCCAAGAAACAGGATGATCCGGCATCTCTCAATACTATTACTTGATCAGCAAAAGTTAAGTTGAGACTGTGCAAAGATTTCGGTAACTTATCTCTATATTCGTGACCCAATGTTAACAAATGATGTCCAAGATACATACAATTGTTGTGAAACACAGCTAAATAACAAAATATCCATGGCTAATATTAGGAGTGTACCATTTTCATGTAACTTTTTAAGCGCTAATACCTTACCAACTTGTTGTGGAATAGTTTCTAAAAATTTTCGATGATGTTCAGGTATCAATCCTGCATACATTTCGAAGACATTTCTACATGTATAAAATAATTGAATCGCGCAAGAATCCGAACTACAACATGCTTCGTCCAAAATGTTTCTCGCAAGATCTAACGTTTCCCTGGCACTCTTACTAAAACAGTTCACGATGTAATTTGTTTTTAATTTAATTGAGTTTTTCTTGGGACTATTTCATGGGTACCTTATCTGACACTTAGAAAGTTGAAACGTATTATCATTTAATTTTTTATGCATCTGTATCGTGTTGTAATCGTACGAATCTTCTGGAAATTCAAGCGCTTCCTAAAACATTTGTAAAACACCCAATTTATACGATGTATATTTTATCATGTGATGATATTTTACTTAATGTAAACTTACCTGTGGCTCATATGTAATGCAATCATGCAAGTCTTTCTTCATAATATTTCGAGCTTTCGCTAATAAATCTTGACAAATTTTTTTAATAAACACCTTATCAATATTTTTTGTATATTCCGATAGGAAAAGCTGATCGTCCGTAATAAAGCCTATAGTACCAAATATTCTTCGTTACGATCATATAGTTAACTACAAGAATAATCCAATACATATTTTCAAGTAAAATTTTTACCAATTACAACTAAGAAATGTTGAAAATCATTAATCGCTTGAACAATGGGCATAAAGTTTTTTAAATCGGCGCTCGACGTTGGTGTAATACGTGAGATGCAATCGTTAGTTAACAATGTTGACAATGGTTCCAACAAATAAGGCTGCATTCCTCTCAGGAATGTTTGGTCATCGTGTATCGTAAAATTAAAATGTTGATGGAGAAATTTGTACAACAATTCCAAGTTGTGAAGCACGCTTTTATAACCAAGCGACTTCTTTTTTTCCAATATTTCAATACTGAAAATCTTCTCGTCGATCACACGTATGGAGCAATTATCATTAATGATGGGACTAATTATGTAGTTCATAAGCATCTCAGAAAATTCATGAAGATAGCTTGCAAGTTTATCGATACGGTGTAAACTCTGAATTATGTTTTGTACATCGTCAAGTTCATTTTTTACGCTCAATGTGATGGTTTTTACATCTGTATCATCAATACCGGTCCAACAAATTCGTTTCTGTAACAGTGAGGATGTATCTGACAGGAAAGAATCATTGAGCTTCAAATATTCCTGCTTGATTGCAATGTAAATATCAAGATCATGCAAATCAGTTTGTGGATTATACAAAATAGAATGCATGCGACACAGCGTTTCAGCTGCATTCACATATTGTTTCTCTTCCTGGTAATTCTTTATGGATTTGATGCATTCATGCAGAGTTAAGAGTTGATTAGAGAGCTGCAACATCATATTTGATTCTTTCAGTGCCTGTGAAAGGGCTTCTAATTCTTTTGAAGAACTGGACAATTCTATTTTAACCTGGAATAAATACAATAATAAATCGTACATCGTACACATGTTCACAAAGTCTTCAAAAAACTAAATTTTTTAGGCATACCTGATCATCTATTCTGCTTTGCAATTCATTCATCTCCTTGAGTACCTTTTCTCCTTTTGATACAAGGTACTGATCTCTTGTGAGTTTCGATGTAAACTCGACATAATTGTCATCCATAAAATCTTTGACATCGTACTTTAATTTCGTTATCTCTTTCTGTATTTTTGCAATCTTCTCGTGCAAGTTACTTTTTTCTAATTTTCCTGATTGAAAGGAACAGAAATAAATTTGAAACAGTCAATATCAAGACACATATTTTTCATGTAAAAATAGCATTCTCAAAGCAAAATGTTTAAACACTTTTAGTACTTTGAACAGATATTAATTGCATGTGTACACGTTATTTCCATAAGTACCTGCTGTAATCAGCACATCAATAAAAAATGATGTCATTTTAAAGAAATATTTTTTCGTGCATTAACTACACTTTAAACTCAGACAATTGTTTCCTTCTTAATTTAATATTAAATAAAATCTCTTCATTTGTACATAGCAATGTTAAATGTACAAAGAAGTAGATTAACCTATACTACTCCGGTTTAAATTCTCTCATAGCTTGGAACGAAAATGCATAACAATGTTTCACGTTCAGAGTTGACATTAGATCTGAGAGACATCTGTTATCGTTGAGCAGCGCCACCAATGCAACCGTCATCAGTCACTGTATTTCAAAACCATTCAATTCAAAAAAATACAGACTCGCAAAAACTTTCCAGGCATGACTGAAACAGAACGTATTTAACTAGTTTTAGAGAATTTTAATCATTAGATTTATCGACATTAGTGCGAAGCATTTCGCAAGTTAACGGGAATGCTTAAAAATGCTTCCACTTTTCTAAAAAAAACTTCATCTTATTTCCAATGTACTCGTCAAATTGTAGACTAAAAAATTATCCAAATAAAATGTTAATAATTATTAACATTTAGTATTTCTTCCGATAAATGAAAGAAACAATCAAGAAAAACATTTATCTTTCCCTTGCGTTATATCGTGAAACTATGAAACGCTAGCAACAAAGACAGGTTCCTTCAGGTAGGACTCACCTGTTTCACAACCTGTGTGACGTATTACACCGCATCGTGTCACGTGACAAGCTTTACCTTTCAACGTAAGTGAGTGGTAGTAGCGACAATACCACAGTGCTTTACGGTTGACACGGTAGTGGGCTTGGGGGAAAACGTAAGGTAAGGCGGCGTCTACTGGATAGACAACAGGAATACGAGCCGAGACCAGTGAAACCGCGCCCAACGTGACGCCAGGTCGCCATCGTGCCGCAATCGAATCACGTCTTACCGTTTACATTCATCTGCCTGTTGTATATATTTCTATAGATCGCAGAGATCGCTCGATATCGTCGGACGACAGTTCCTTCGAGTTTCGATCGGTGATCGAGCTGATACGTTGGAGAGATTTTTAACAGGGAACAAATTCTCTGGTCGCGTCGCGGATGGACGCGTGAAAATGAACGGCGTCTTTCGGGGTCTGGTCTCCGGAGGATTTCGTGACCGGAGAGTAACGGCCAGCGGTGCAATCGAGTCGCCACAGTCGAGCTGCGATCTCTCGCGCGTGAAGGAGCACGCCGAGAGGAAAGGTTAACGCTCGAATTTAAAATACAGTGCATCGCCGTGTTCGCGTGGTCGTGGTTGCGGTATTATGATTCGCGAAGACCCCTCTGTCAGTGTTCCAGAGCAAGTTCCTTCTTCAAATTAATCGCATAAATTAGCTACAGCGAAATGTTCAATGAAATTTTTGTAACAGACTATTCCTGAACGATCCAGGATATATCGTGGTTCCTGCTTCGTTGGAAACTTACGCACGACTGGAATTAGAGCGCATTACGAGCAGAAAAATCACGCATCGACGATAATTGTCAACGCATCGATTCGTAACGAGATATGTTTAGTGAAAGTATAGATTCGTTTACGCATTATGGAAGGAATCATTGTCTGACGCATCCCGACATCGCGATAAAGAACGAGGATTCATGTAATGTAAACTGCGACAGGTTGAAAGACTCGATACTTTCGGTATACATTTTTTTATCTGAAGATACATATCGTTATCGTCTTAGGTGCCGACACATGTGGATCTGTCGAAATGTTGCAACAAGTGTCATCGACGTGTAACGAAGCTTCCAAACGGAATAACGAGATTTCGCGGATCTACATTGTCTCTGAAATCAGTGATCCATGACCTGCACGGAGTTGAATTTCGTTCAATAAAAACTGTGCCGACCGCTAAGAACTTGATAGTGTACATAACAATATGCGTGTTTTATGGTTACTACTGACTTTTCTGACTGTTCACGGACAGTCGGAGGAAGGATTCGACCAAACATCTATTTATTATACGGAGCCGACTTTCGTTAATGTTAGCAGCAGCAATTCCGATGGAGGCCTCACGGAATTGCACGGTGGCCGAATTATTCGAGGGCAACGATTATTGGAAAGGTCGAAGAGTCCTTATCTGGTGCGGGAAGATTTGTTCGTGGAACGCGAGGGCGAGCTCGTGATAGAGCCAGGAGTAGAGATCCGGTTTGGTCCCATGATAGGAATCACGGTTCGCGGTATCATCACCGCGAAGGTAATAGAAACGATGAAATTAATTGTAAACTTATTCCATGAGGTGTTGCGAGAATGTGTCTGACGACTGAAAAAATGGAAAAATGTTCATAGGTAACGTCATTTTATAAGCGATTAAAATAATTGGAGGGAAGTTACTTACTAAACTAAGAATTCGTTAATCATAGAAATTACAGGGTAACATTTGTTAATTAGAGATAAAAGTTCAAGGAAGTTTTTATGCATGAACATGCCAACGTTGAATGAACGTGACGCATCTAAACGTATACGCGATTGTGCACGTGTTACTACGGATATGCCAGAAGTGACGGACGATAATAATTTAAGTTCCCAGAATATTTTACGATCATGCTTCCAGTTAGACTTGGCTGTAACGAGCGAGAACGGTTGGCGTTACGATTCCCAAAGAATTTGTTTCCCACAATTGGGTGTTGGCAGTGCTCTACCATTTTTTTTTCGCAATTATTAGATTCTCCGAACTAAATCCGAATCAATCTATCTCGCCTTTCTAAAATCGATATCGTACTGATAAGCGATAAGAAACTACACCCCTGTTATTCGTACCATCATAGTGCACGGCACAGTATTATCATGGAGCTATATTTTAAATCAATTTACTTTTGCTATTCTTATATACAGTCTCTATCTAACACTTGAATCTTAATTGCGCGACAAATGTAATTCTATATTGTTGTAAGATAAGGAATTGATGATCTCGAACGATTTACTTGCACGAAATCGCGGCTCACAGAAATACATTCCCGCGGTAACCCTATATCCGCTTTTAAATTTGTCTTTCCGGTACAATTAGAATCAGTCTGGCTCTCTCGAACATCCATGGAGTACAGAGGCCCGTTTCGTCACACGCTGCGTGCTACTTAGCTCCGCTTCATTCGAACGTTCGTCTCTTTCGGTTCGCCTTCCGGAAGAGCCGGCAGGTTGCGGATGGAAGGTGTGTCACGATTTACAAATAACGAGGGATAATCAACGATCTTCCACGGAACAGACGCGAAAGTGAAGTTGAAAATTGCGAAACTAAAAGGTGATCGTGGAAGAGGACGTGGCGTCGAACGGCCGCGAAGGAAAAACACGAAAACAGAGATTTGAACGATAATGTCTCCCTGTTCCTCTTTTTTCTCTCCCTTTGTCAAAGCACGCTGAATGACCGGAAATTCCAGAAACACGCAAGCAGAGCTGATTGTTGCTTACTTTATTCGCATCACGTAGCGACAGACGTGTGATCGTACTCGCGGCTCGATGAGCGTGTACACGGGCTACTGCACACGATTGGTATTATTTAATATTCCAGTAGTCGAGGGGCAACTATTTTCCCAAATGAAAAATATTCATTTTCAATCCGGACATGATTCTTATCTTCCTTTTGATTTTTTTTTAGAGAGATTCAAGTTTAGATAGGATTGTTGACTGTTCGAATAGATGCTGAAATTTTAGCTCGAAAGTTTAGGTTTTCCTACCTGCAGTATACATAAACTAATCCATTATCTCATCGGTACGATATTATCTCAGATTACGTTAAAAATGCGCACCTTAAACAGGTTTTTACAACGATAAATATTATTTGAGGTTTAGTAAATTAGAAATAACATTTAGGATGGTCTTCTCGTAAGATGAGGATATGCGTTGAAAGTAGCAAAGTACCAAACGTTAATCTTCCATATTTGAAACGTTTTTACGCTCGCGTGACGAGCACCTAACAGGCGTTTTAAGGCTGAAAGGTGAAGTTGTAGATCGGCAACGTAGAAGGGGAGAATTTCAGTCGTGGTCAAGCGAAAACGAGTGGAAGTAATCCACTTAAATAGGGGATTTCTAATGGTACCGTTTCCGCGAGGGCAGTCGGCGAAAGCGGCTGAGAAGGAGGCAGCTAATAGATCCGATTAAAGAACGGAGATACGGAGAGCGTGTAAAAAAGTATGAACGAGTGAATCAGCTCTATGTTGCGCCGCCCTCTGCCACGCGGTTCTTGGCCTGAACTGTTAACCCTCGACCTCGCTAATCCTCTTACGCTCGAATTCAGACGAGATCTTCCCTTCACCTTCTACGCGTCCACGAATCATTATGGTCGCGTAACAGCCGTAGCTTCGTGATTAATACTTAAAAGAGACTAGTCCTTTATTTATAGCTACACGGAGGTTGTCGATATTACTTCATTCTGTTTAATTTGGATCTGAATCTATATTTTAACAGCGATCTTAATTTTTGTTTCAAGGGTGAACCACAATCGCCAATTTTATTAACAGCAGCAGAAGCAAACAATCAAATTCATCCTGTTGAATCGCCACTCTCGATACGGCTGGTCGATGGGCCAACTCCGCTGGAGGGCCGTTTGGAGCTTTTCCACCGTAACCAATGGAGAGCTGTCTGTACTAATTCAAGAAAGTAAGTATCCACATGTGAGAGGAACTTAATGAAATCTGAGCAAGTACATTCTCTAATACGCTAATCTGGTGTACAGTTGGACTCGAGCTGATTTAGAAACAGCCTGCAGACAGCTCGGTTTTCAAGGAGGGAGATGGTGGTCCTGGATAGACAGACAATGGCCCGCAAGACCACGGCTGCTTTACGAGCAACCAGGTTGCAGAGGCACGGAGTCCTCTCTGACAAGTTGTGAGAAGTGGGTCGAAAGACAGCTTGGCGGCGGCGTTTGTGGTAAATTTTTCGTTCACGTTGCAGACGCACTTATTTTCGAAGTCGTATGAACGTTATATGATTTCAGATTATCATCCTGATCTTGGAATATCGTGTTTACCTCGTCACGATGGCGCTACAAAAGCGATCAAACATTGGAGAGGCATACGTTTCGAGGAAGCATCGTACGATCGTCCCCTGATCCAAGAAAACACGCTTTATGTGCGGAAATCGAAATCGATTCTGCGGAACCTTGTGATAGAGTAAGGATTTCTTGACGTTAAGGCAAACGTTCGACTTCGGTGAACAGTTTTAGTTAACGTACTGTCTTTGTTTAAAAGGCATGCAGGAACTGGACGGGAATATAACGTTACCGCCGCGATTGATGTCGAGGGTGTTCCACCGCAGATGGAATCGATTTCAATTCTTCATGCTGCCTTTACAGGCATTAACGTCACCACGCCTAATGCTCCTGTCGTAATTAACAACTGTACCATTCAAAGCAACAGGGGTAATTTTATTTTAGTATCATTAACTTTTTTATGTGTATATGATTTTCTATTTCGTTACTAAATTTACAGGATATGGGATTTACGTAAACAGTTCAACTGGAATGGCGCACATTAACGAGTGCTCTATATTGGATAACGGAGCTGACGGAATAAAGTATGTTAACTTCGATGAACGGCCTGATGATAAATTGGATCGTACAGAGGTGTTCGATTTATGCACGTTTCCAACTAGCAGCCAGACCTTCCCAGTGATCATATCCATGGAACAGAGTAAATACGCGCCTAACATGAAACGTTGTCCACAAGTAATGGAGTTTATAAATAATATTCATCTCCCGAAATATTCATTTAGGTTGAACAAAAATTTAATGTCCGGATGGAAATGTATTTTAGCATATCTTCACAAGACGGGGTCACGTGTTAACTATGCACTTCTTGCAAATGAAGACTAATAGAAATAACAGCGCAATGATAGAAGTGTACGATGGTACAAGTGAAGCGGAAAAATTGCTAGCCAGAGTAAGAATAAAAAATGGCACGTTACCCCAGAGTGTTACTACAACTCGACATAATTTATACATAAAATTTATCGCTGAACCACGAACGAATGCAATCGCTTTCGTGCGACTGTCTTCAGGCTACGGTAAGCTTCCAAAGAATCGAGGAATTCAAACCATCTTTCACGGGAGAATAAGGTTTCGGCAAAGTAAAGCTTTCACATTATTTCAGAGAAAACCTACGATCTCAATGTGACTGGAAGCGTGATAGCGGGCAATAGCGGAAGAGGAATCGCAGTAGAGAGACTACGATCTGCCTTGCACATTCATGAGACTTCTGTATCTAGTAATAAGCACGTAGCTGGCGTGCACGTACTGGGCGGTGCTGCGGATGTGAATATTACGAGCAGTCGCATATCCTTTAACACAGGAGACGGGGTGAACATCACCCTCACAGGAGGAAATCGCAACGTGTCGCGTACAAGCATTTCCTCTAATCAGGGTTACGGTTTTGCTGTATGGTTGAACGATAGCTCGACCACCGAGTATGTTCATTTCAATCAGACCACCGTGGTGGAATATTCGCAAATATTTCGAAACAGGGATATTGGTATATTAGTGAGTATATGCAATATGATTGGATTAACCAATAAGTATAGTTCAATTAAAATATTAACGTTTGGTGTCGACTGCAGGTAAGCAATGCAACTGGCAATTCCTATGTAAACGTGACTGGTAATTCGTTCAACAGCAGCGCCGAAACTGCACTGCAAGTGGAATCTAGTTGGAGACAGAATGAAGGATTCTTGAGACTTCAAATTGGTCACAATTCATTTGTGCAAAATGCAAAGCTAGCGATTAAACTGAGCCCTGCTCTTAATTTAAAAGGAACAATAGAATACAATTTCTTTAGGGAACAATCTAGCGGTTGTATATTAATCAGGAATCCTCTCTACGAAGAATTCAATGTTCTCCCTGCTGATATCGTCGTTAAGCACAATGAATTTTATAATAATCGCGGTGCCTTCGTAATCAGCATTGGTTTGTCACCTTATAGTGATGTACAAAGATTATTATTCACCAGAAATTTCTTGCGCGACAATCGCGTTAGAGAACTGTTCGACAATGGGAACACCATGAGATCCAAATTAATTCCACGCTCCAGAGTTGCTGCTGTTGTTGTCGTCTCTTCAAGCAACGTGGAAGTTTTTCGTAATATTTTACATAACCATGAGTCACGATACGAAATTGGCTCCCACTTAGAGGATCAGAGTAAGATAATTAATTGCACTTACAATTGGCTTGGATTTTCTGAAGAGAATAAAATATTTGAAAGATTGTTTTACAGGTTTGTGCAAACTATCTAATTTCACGTTTCGTCTACAAAATTTATAATAATGAATTCGTTTTACAATATGTGATTCCATTTCAGAAAAGATAGATATAACCTCGCTAAAATAGAGTACTTACCATATTTACTACATAGTAGCAATCCTGGAGCCAATACAATTATCTCGAATCCCACATTCGTGCCACAATTTCTCACACCTGGAACGAATTTAGTTGGTGGTGAAGTTGACGGTCAAGAATTTCTAAAGCCTGGCGAATACATTGTCGAGCGCGATATTAATGTAAGACCGGGTGGAAGATTGATTTTACAACCTGGTGTCACGTTACGTTTCCCACCGGCTGTGGGCATGATGGTTGCTGGAAAATTAGATGCTCGTGGAAAAAGACCAAGTGATATTCTATTCACTTTGAAGGAAGAATTACTTATGGATTTGGATAATGAGACTCTTGCGGACGTAGGACTTAGCGAGATAAATGAAATGGAGTCTGTACCTGTAAGACTTCTTGGAGGAAAGACGAACCTAGAAGGAAGATTGCAGGTAAAACTTATTTGTTGTGGAATAAATTACTATAAATCTAAGAATGATTGTACTAAACTTCAGTGTTCATTAAATAGGTGAAAATGAACGAGAAATGGGGAACGGTTTGCAATTATGGTTGGACGATACGAGATGCTGCGCTTGTTTGCCATCAATTGGGTCTCACGTTAGATCCCGATAATTGGCTCATGGAACGTTCACAAATTCCAAACGCGGGTATTAACGAAGACATCGTCTTAAGTAACGTTAGGTGCACCGAGGACGATAACGATATATCGAAATGTAGAGCAGAAACAGAGCAAAACTTTGAACATTCTTGCACTCATGAAAATGATGTGGGCGTTAGATGTTCAGAAGCTGCATGGGCGGGTCTTCGATTAGGACCACTGGCCCTGAGAAGTGACCTCCAATATGTAACAATAGAAAAAGCTGGTTTGCTTGATTATAGTACAAACTCTTTTAAGCCAGCTCTTCAAATTGATTTTGCAAGACACTCTTTGGATAGCGTCAAAATAATTGACAATCTACAGGATGGCCTGGGAGTCTTATACTCGGATATATATTCCGTGGATGCTGCAAACATTGTTAGAAATAGTGAGTTCTTGCAGAATGGGGGCAGTGGGATTAGTTTCAAGCAATTGGGAATGAATATCGTTAATTCACGAATCGAGAACAATAAAATTGCCGGAATAAGGCACAATCCTGCTCTTTCTGCTGTTCAGCAAAGAGAATTCGCGGGGTGGTTCCTACGTATACCAGATGCAAGTGATTTATCGTACAATCCAGTAGTTATACCGGATTATACAGGGGACATTCAGTTGGCTAATGAAGAAACTAAGTATATGATAACAGTTAAAGTCATTGGTGATCCCATTCGACGACGTGTCTCCATTAAATGCAGACCGGGATACGTTATTGGCATTCAACTTTTAAATCCTATCGAAAATCGTAGTACAGAGCAGATCATCATCCATGATTCGCAGATGATTGATTCCAGTCGAGAACCGTGGCATTTAAAACGGGATTTGTCAGTATTTCCGGTTACATCGAGTTCCTTCGCTGTGATCCTAGAGTATGACAGTGGCACGAACGCGCTTGGCGGTACTGTTATCGTTATCACAGCTCTTCAAGCTCCGATACAGAATGTACGAAACAAGATTGTAAGAGGTCCCATTCCAACGTTACTAGTTTCCAAATCTAAAATCAAGAATAACAAGAAAGGTGTACTCGCGTCGTTCTATAATCGATACTTGGATGAAATTGGTGACCATTTTCTTCGGAAGGCAAACGAAAGCATAGAGCTGATCGCTTGCGAGATTTCTCATAATCAGGAGGAAGCCATTTACGTACATTCACCGTTTTGGAATATTTTCCAGACAAACCTGTCTGAAATTTCAATTCATATTAATGACAGTTTAATTACGGATAATGGGAAGGGGATATATCAGTTTAGTCGTGACGCGAGACACTCCAATAATCTCTTTCACTGGATAATGCAAGATAGCACTATTGAGAGAAACAAGAAAGGTGGTTTCCAAGTACTTTTGCCTGACGTATGGCAGTATAACGAGAATTTTACGCATACCTTATATTTCGGTAACAATACGTGGCGAAATAACGAGCAATTCAGCTTCGTAATTGACGGACATTACGGTAGCTTGAATATTTCTCATAATCGATTTGAAGGGAATCAGTGCAAAACTGGTTTAATCTCCATTCGAGGAATGGAGAAGAAGATGCGAATCAATAATAATTATATTGAAGGCAATACTGGGGTGTACATGGTAGAATTCAAGGCAGACAGCCAATCTGAGATTTTAGGAAATGTCCATGCCCGTTTTTACTATAATGAAGTTAAACGGAACAGTTATGACCTGGCCGGTATGGGACCACGTCGAACGGACGATAGTCCTACCTACGTGATTGGATTTCATGGTATACAGAAAGTACAGATAAACAGGAACTTATTTGGTGATAATTCCTTAGACTATGAATTATTAGCTGGTATTAGGACAGCTAAGATTAATAATGAAGTGGACGTGACAGAAAATTGGTGGGGAACCGCTAATGATACAACGATAAGGTAATGTACGGACTTTAAAGTATTATCCTTAGGCATATGTCCACGTACAAGATTGTTTGCAGAGAATATCTGTAGATTTTTAAGTTTACTTCATCGTTATAAATATTCTGTTTTGCAGGCAAAGTATCTTCGATTTTGATGACTGGAACGATCATGCGGTAGCCAATTATAGACCTTTCTTAACCAGTGACACGTTCGATTCTTCCATATCTGCATCCTGGCAGATTGGAAAAGAAATAGATTTAGATAATTTAGGTGGGCGTCTAGTAGAAAACTTGTTGATCCACGCTAGAGATAAACCCTATATTATAAGATCGGACATCACGATAATGCCAGAAGCCACTTTACATATTTATCCGGATGTTGTTATGGAATTCGCACCTAACGTTGGAATTCTCGTTCTTGGTACTCTGAAAGCCATAGGTGCTCCTGGTCATGAGATTATAATGAAACCAATGGAACGAGAAGCTGTTAATGTGTCTGCGAATGTAAAATTAAGAAGCGGAAACATTATCTCCTTGTCGGATGAAACTATTCGTTTTTGCAAAGATGGTCGATGTTCTTCCTTATATAACGAAGGTAAGACTTTCTAAATGTATACTGTATCGTATGTATATAACGAATTATCTTATTGATTCTTGCATTCTTACAGGTTTTTTAGAAGTCTTCAACAAAACCACTTTACAATGGATACCCTTGTGCGATACTAGATTTACTGAAAGAAATGCACAAGTGGCATGTCGGCAATTAGGTCACGACTCACTTAACACTTACGTATCCTACGATCGTAGGTACGAACTACATCCTGGATCCCTAATACGTGTTTGGTCGTGGCCTGAACCATTACAGGTAGAAACAAACATTTTTAAATGTATCGCCTCTTAAGCCATAACTGTTTCAGTAAGCGAATGAGTCGAATATCCACATTTTTATCTTTTATCATTCTTATAAAAATTTCTGTATGCGTTAGTGTACTGGAAAGGAAGAAAAACTGGAAGATTGTCAAATTAGATTAAACGGTCAGTTATATGGACATCGACACGAATGTCCATGGGACGGTCAGTTTGTTTTCATAAACTGCGGAAAACGGAATCTGGAGGACACTCACGATTACTGGGGTGGAATACGGATCGCCAACAGCGAATTCGAGCATCATTTGTACGAGCATCGTATACACGATGTTGTGACTCACGAATCAGTAAGACGCGTTGAGTCGGTCCTAAAATATATCAATATTACCGGTGCGGGTATTTTACATTTCGAGAAATCAGCTGCTTTGCAAACGATAATGAAATCTCCAACAATAACACACGTTAACATAACTCGCAGTGCTTACCACGGTATCAACGTAATATCACCGACCCACACGGTTCGTATGATTACAAATATATCTGTGTCTTTTTACAAATTAATTGGACCTTTCGTTTGTTAATCAATGATTTGTGTTGTCTATTTTACAGGTCGAACTATTATTTAATACCATCAACAATGTTCTTGGAAATGGTGTGAACGTACTCTCGATAACGGGAGAAGGCCGCGAGGCTGATGAAAGTTCATTTACTCCGATTAAAGACCTTAATATTCCTTATCACCTGTTCAGCATGATCGATATTTGTGATACAACGAAAGAAATAACGCTGGAGGAACGGGTTATCGTTTATTACAAATATGACAATCATCCTGTGAATTGCGTTAAAATTTTCCGTAGCGCTTATAGGGCGAAACCTTTTGGATTTAGGTTTGTATCTTTTCCCGATGACAAATGAATTCACCCTTTAACTTCAGTAGCTTAAATATTCAATGCTTAATTGATCATTTCTAGACTTTTGCAATTTAATCTCTTCAATTCTACTGGAAAGCCTGGTCGAGTTGATAGCATAATGTTATACGATGGAGACATCTACAATATTACTGCCAAAAATATAGGTCATCTGGAAGCTAATAGTATCGATGAGAAAAAATTCTTCAAAACTCAGGGACCAAGCCTTAGCATAAGACTGTTTGCAAATGGTGCAAGCAACACGCATGGATTTATTGCGGAGGTAGTAACGCTACCAATATCTGCCATTGGATTCAGTGAGTAATATTATCGTATAATTATATGATAAGAGATTGATGTCACGTTTTTTCTGTATATTCTATTTGATTCTTGTTAGATCGCGATGTTCAACATAATATCTCATATTCTGTGATATCTAATTGCCGTGAGGGAGCGATCAAGTATGCTAGCGCTGGCGAAGTGAATGCTATAATGACACTTGAGCGTAATCAATTTACAAATAATTGCGAGAAACTTTATGGTAATTTCACCACTTGTAAGTCGGCAGTATGGTTGGATATCCAAAATACGCAGTCATTATTCTTCAGAGTAAGCGTTCTCACAAGTGTTAAAATATTTTTTAATTGTCTAAACTAGTCTTTGCGCCAATTTTTTACTTATAATAATGATTGATATATCAGAACAACGCAGTTCGAAGAAATCAAGGTGGACTCTCGATTCGTGCCGATTCCAGAAGCTCACCAACCTCCTTAGAAGGGTGGATCCACAATAATCTTTTTGCGGAGAATTCAAATAAACCTGCTCTGTACGTAAGCTATTCTGTACTTTAATTTCTTAACTTTTAGGCAGACAAAAACCATTATGAATTTTGAATATATTTCAGATATGTGGAAGGTCGACAAAGCAGTCCATATCAAGAAGTTACCATCTTTAGAAACTATTTTACGAAGAACAATGCTCCTTATGATAATAATATTGTTTTAAAACAAGTAGTCAGCAATATGACTTTGAATTATTTGCACACCAATCTTGGCGCGCATCTCTTGGAAATATCCGGATTCGAAGGAGTTAGGTTGACTATTTATCAAAGCATATCTCACAATGGCTTTTACAAGTATATATATTTTTTCATTAGTACTAAATATAAAATTTTTCCTTCACATATTGCAACACATATATTTCTTACTTTAGAAACTATGCGGTGGATCGTGATGGTCGTAGTACTGTAGTTGCTGGAGCGCCTGGCCAGCAATATGTGGATAACGTTTTCTTTAATCCAGACAATGATTACGAAATGCTCACAACAAATAGATCGCAGTACGTATCATCGTATATATTTTAACGCGTGGATTTTGTGTAATTTTTTAAATATAATTTTTCGTAACATAGGCAACTCGAAACATGGAGGTCTCACATAGATGCTCGACACAATTGGTGGGGCTACAACGAAACCATAGCTGTTGCTGGAAGAATCAGAGATAGAGGAGACTCGCCAGAGTTGCTGGAAGTCGATTATCAACCTTTTCACATGAGTAATCAAACGGTCTTAAACGGAAAATGTCCACCAGCGTGGGATTTGGTGGGCGATACATGTTACATATACATTGGTGCTCCCATGGATTTCTTTAGCGCTCGAGAATTTTGCAGGGTGATTTATCAACCGTTCATTCCTTAGTATCGGGTTGATTACGTTTGATTTATAGTTTATAATCACGATTTCCACGCTTTTAGTCCGTGAATGCGTCCATGCCGTTCATTATGGGCGACTATCTGGAGCTTTGGCAATTTTTGCGGAAGCAACAAGTACGATTCGATTATTCTGATCGCGCTTGGGTGCAGCAATTAGATCGTGTAGATCAGTGTACTACTTTCACATATCAAACTATAGAAATTGACAACTGTGCTCAACCAAGTCCTTTCATCTGTGAAATTGGTATGTTTTAAGGTAGATGTTAGAAGGTAAAATGTAGAAACAGGAGTGAAAGATATATATCTTTATTGTAGATCCTAAAGTGAATATTGATCCGCTCTCCTGGAGGAAGGATATAGTTGCAGTAGCCGTGTTAGGAGCAGCAGGCGTGGCTCTAGCATTATTAACAGCTGCAATTGCGCTTTGGATATCTAAATCAAAGAAGAGAAACATTGAAAGACTAGAAAGACGAAACTCGATCAGACAATCTTTGCACTCTTTGCGATCAGTTGGTTCAACCTCTGGTTTTACTGAACTTGCATATCGACGTAAACCAATTGCGGTAAATATTCCTTCTTTCTTCATTTTTTCTATTCACATTGTGTTAATATAATTTTAATTTCAGACAAAACATTCTACGGATACTTTAAATTCAAAGTCATTAGATTATAAAAGAATGTTAAACGGAGGCAGTATAGATTCAATGGACAAATCTCAATTAAATTCATCCATGGAAGACAATCAAAGTTACGATGTGTACGAAACGCACAATCCGAGATATTCTCCGAGTACTAGCGACTTCAAAAACACCGCTCAAAGGTATCCTCCACAAAACGGTGACAACCCAGTATTCGATCTAACTTATCGTAACGAGGGCTTTAAAAATCACTCGACGTTCACCTCGAGGAGCACCAGCAATTGGCCTATAGAATCCACTGCGGAAACTACCACTGATGAAATTCAAGCCGTTGATGCTACCAACGAGAGTTCTTATCTCAATAACACATCTACTCTTCCACTGAATTCCAGTCTTGGTTTGACTGACTCGATCAGCGAGCTGAAACGCGACATCGAAGCATCAGCTTCTTATAGCCCAACGGACTACGATCCAAGACACAGCTACGATAATGCAACGCTCACACCGAGTCAGACATCGGAACCTGTCCCAGAATACGCCCCAGACTTTAATCCGCCGATACCACCGCATCCCTATCACTATCACGAAGACAGACCTAGAAGCGAGGCTCTGCTAGAAACTAATTTGGACACGGGAGAAGAGAAACCTTTGCGTTCGAAGAGTGAAGCACTACTAGAGACTAACTTAGACGTATTCCTAGCAAACGAGCCCACAGAGTTGACGCAACTCTCGGCTGGTGCACGGAGTAAAAGTCAACCCTTGGAAACGGCAATGTGAACTGTCGCTAAGAAATAAGATGTAATATTTGTAAATGAAGGAAGAAACTGCCAGAGAGGTATTTGCTGGTTACAACTTTTACTATACATTATGAAGAAATGATACTTCTACATCTCTACTATAATAGGCTTTAAATGTTATCCATAGCCCACCGAATATGCCGTTTTTGGAGAACACAGTAAAACATTGTGACATTTTCTCTCGAGGAAAATATGTTTTACGTTTGCCGTCTTTTTCTATAGTCGTTCGAAGTCAGGATCTCAGAATCAGTATTCGGTCGGCACTTAATTCAATGGACGTTGATGAAGTTTGAGCTAGAAGAACTGGGAGGAGCTTTTTTTACGTTTTATATGAGATATACTTGATCGCAATCACAAGCTGTACCTAATATAGCATATAGTAGATATACTAATATATCGAGTGAAGCAGAAAATATCTTTTATAGTGGCATCGTGTACAAAGAGCGTACGATACAACGAACGGTAGTTCGCAATTAGGATAACTCGGGGAGTCACTTACGAATATGTGAAGCGTACACCTAAAATAATTTGCATAATTCTTCTGCTTAGAGATTGCTGAGTCATTAAATCATTAATTCGAGTTAACAAATCGGAAAATGCTGTTACACTGCCGCACATGATTGAGAGTACGCGTTACTATACTAGCACGATGAGATGTACTCACGTGTCGATGTTGTGATATATAACTCATCGGAGTATAAGTGCATTTTAGTCTCGTTAATGTATTCGTGCTCTCCAATATATAATTACTCATTAAGATACACTATATGATCCATATACGCAGAGAATGTTTGATTCAGCATGCAAATTATTTAATAGATATAATTATCCTTTCGATAGGTGATGATCTCTCACACCATGGGCCTTCGCAAGAATTTTACTAAGCATATTATTACAACAGATTATCCGTCCGTATAGATAAGTTTAACATAGGAACAGTGCCTCATTGGGCATACAATGGACGTGTATTTATATGTATGTATAAATCACATATCAGAATGTGTCTGTTGATAATGAGTCGACTTAAGATGTTTGTTCGTATTTTTTTATATTCCTATTTTATACGAGAATCGATTAGATTTACGTGCGATCTATCAATGAATGGTAGCTCAACAAACAAAGGTGTTTCATGTAAATGTATTCTTCCAAAGAAAATCAAGAAATATTTTGAAAAAAGAAACAGTGCTGATACCGCTTGCCAATGCCATTCGTACATTAATTTTCTCAGCAGTAACGGAGAGTGACATTTTTCCATCTACATTATATATTTCAATACTTTTACTGTAATTTAAATTACTTACCGACTCGTGGCGCCATCTCTCCGGAAAGTAGTGAAACTAATGCACGACTAGTTTCAGCGCTCCTCCAAGAGATGGCGCTAGTAGTTCTTGAATAGTTTACTTCGTTTCACGATTTGATGAGTTGACTGTTGCATAAAATCTAATAAAATTACGAAGGATATAGCAAAATTAACTTAATAAACATGATTTTAGATGAACCTAAGAAGAAATATTGAACAAAAGTAATCAGTATCATTTACTATTAACAACACTTGCTTTTATTTATAAAAAGAGCAACTCACGTTCACAGTAAGAGGTTAAGACATTACTTTCTGTGCTATACATTTGTATATAAACGAAATAATAAATGCTATCATATATTAGGGTTGGAATAAAATCCGTTTTGTTTAGCGATAAATTAATTTTCTCATTTAGAAGAGCCTCATATACCACAATGGTGAGGTATTTGAACCAAATGGAAAGCATTAATATTGATAAAGATTTATTCGAGAAATATAAATTTAGCGTGGATCAATTGATGGAGCTTGCTGGACAAAGTTGTGCTATCGCTATCGCCCACACATATCCATTACTTAAAAACTCTACGCAAAAAATTTTAGTTTGCTGTGGTCCAGGGAATAACGGTGGCGATGGACTTGTCTGTGCTAGACATTTAAAACAGTTTGGATATTTCCCTGAAATTTATTATCCTAAAAGGACGAGTAATACTTTATATGAAAATTTGTTACATCAATGCATTGAAAATGATATTCTTTTATTAGAAAATGATGTGGAACGCATTGCTTCCAAGAAAATGCAACAGTTTGGTCTTATAGTAGATGCATTATTTGGATTTAGTTTCAAACCACCCGTAAGGGATACATTTGTCCCTATCATCAATCTACTGAAAAACACATCAATTCCAATTTGTAGCATAGATGTACCATCAGGTTGGAATATTGAAAGTGGACCACCTACTGAGGGTGGTATAAAACCAGAAATGCTTGTATCATTGACAGCACCAAAATTATGTGCGCAAACATTTGAAGGGAAATATCATTACTTAGGTGGCCGATTTGTACCAAGAAAATTGGAAAAAGAATATAATCTTAACCTTCCTGAATATACAGGAACTGATCTAGTCGTACTGCTGAATTAATTATTTATGTAAATTTAATTATTTACTTGTTCTGTTCGTATGAAGTAATATTTTTATACTTATAAAATAATTAAACTGGTTTATTGTTACATATGTATATAACTTTTTTTAGAAATACTATAAAACTATACAATTACGTAATTAAACAAATCTGAGTATAATATAAAACTTTATTTTTGTACTGTATCAATTAAATAGTTTAAGTTTACCGCCTATGTGAGGCCATATGTACATGACGTTCGGTATTATTTTTGTATACCTCTAGATGGCGGTTCAAACTTATCAAAGTGACAGCTGACATCCACTCATTCTAACATATCTCTAATGTTGTTATAAAACAGCTAGCAGTATCCAAGTGATGTTTTGTTAATATCGAACTCACAAATTATCGTCACGAACTTTACAATTAATATTTTATTTAGGTGAAATATAAAATACGTTCAAAAATGGTAGGTTTACGAGAAGTTGTCTGTTTCTGAAAAAATGACGTCATGTACGTTAGGTTAATATAATATCTTTCCTAAGGCACAAGAGGTTGAAGAAACTATGAAACGTATTCAGTCACATAAAGGGGTGGTTGGAACAATTGTAGTTAATGCTGAAGGTATATTGTATTTTGAGATATAGGTTATATGCCATTTCTAAAGCTGTACAAAACTTTAAGACATTCTACCTAGGTATCCCAATCAAATCTACATTGGATAACACTACGACAGTGCAATATGCAGGGTTAATAAGTCAACTGTCGGATAAAGCACGATCTGTAGTCAGAGATTTGGATCCAACAAATGATCTTACTTTCTTACGTATTCGCAGTAAGAAACATGAAATTATGGTTGCACCGGATAAAGAATTTATACTTATAGTAGTACAGAATCCAGTCGATTGATGATCCAAAAAAAGAACTAATATATAGGAATACTATATGCTTTGCTAATTTCTGATAAATTATTTTATACAGCACATTCCATACTAATGTTAATTATACAACACGATTGTTGCAAAAAAGGAAATAATCTTTGATTTCTATTTGCAGTTACTTGTAGGGAATGTGTTTTACAATTTCACCATCAAATATTGGAATTGCTAGCACTGCAAAGTAATTAAGCATAAATATAAAAAGAATCATTTACATAAGTAAATTTTATGATTAAAATTTTCCTTTACTATGATCAATATAATTAAAGTGTTTGTGTGTGTTTCATAATAAACACTTCATGCCATTGTTTTAAATAAATTTTAATTATAACAAAGTTTAATAAACTTTCATATTTATTTAATAAGTATAACAGGTATTCTCTGGAATCCTTATTTCCTTAAGTTTCTATTGATTTACTCGTTGACCAAATTAATATTTGTAAGTATTAATAAATAATGAATAATTAATTTTATTTATTACAAACATAAAATATTATATTTACATTATAATATAATGAATATTGCATTGGAGTACATTATTTAGGCAGATCATTCTTTTAGTCTTAAAATTTACACCAGGTAGACAATTAAAAAATATATATGTATATAACAACATAAGAGTATTAAAGCTAGTTTATATAAAATACATTAATATTATTATCAGTTATATAATTGCATAATTTTCATATAGTAAATATATAAGTTATGTATATACGCAATTTTGATTCTTTAAGGAAGGATGAAAGACGCTATAGTAAACAATCATAGCCGTTATACCTAATAAGAAAGGTATAATACATAAAACAATAAATATGTTATAGTACCATGAATTTTTTACTTCATTTGATGAAGCATATATCCAAAATACAGTTGCTGTTATATTTTCAAGAAAACAAATTATATAAAAGAATACATGTTTAAGAAATGTACTACCATCCACTACATTAAAGTATATGAATACCTGTACTACACCAATTACGACAGAAAATAACATAGAATAAATGCGTTCTTTTATTTTTGGAGGATAGTGTGGAGCATGATTAGGATCTCTACAAAACTCCAATACACCACGAGAATCGATAATTATCCAAGTAGTCATACTTATCCAATGAATGATACAACCAATGGCAGTGTATAATGGCCATATACTTGCAACAACACTCAGAGATAATATCCTCGAAACTGAAACATTATTTTGAATCTTACCTTTGTTATTATATTATCTTAAACCTTAGATTTTAGCAATGTAGCATACCTGTTGTACAAAAGTGCCATACAAATTGTAATACTGTTCCTGTAATATCAATATTTAGTTTATCTTGTTGAGCCAATCTAATGCTACGATGATAACTAGCCATTGCCCATCCCATACTTCCAAGTGAACTGAGAATGCTAGCTACTTGATGTATAACTACAAGCATAAAAATCAATTTTATTTTGTTAATAAATCTCACGAGTTGTGTTAGTAGCTCTATATAAAAATATGTTTACATTCAATATTAATATCATTGTGGTAATGCTTCAGTAATATAGTCAGTTGTAAAATTTGTTGAGGAGCAGCTTCAAGAAAACACTCAAATACTCTTAATAATGCAACATCCTGATCTTCCTTGACCATTTGAAGGTAATATTTCCTTTGGTTAGTACGATCACCACGCTTCTCAGACTTATAAGCATTAAGGGCATACTTTAATGTTTGGTAATAACGCAACACTGGAGCTAATTGAAATAGTACAACTATAAGGCAGTACGACTTTTTTGTTGACATTGCATGTATACATTTAGATTTGCAAAGACTTGATGTTGCATTTTCCTAAGCAAAATAGTATGAATTCTGCATTTAGTTATATTTGATGGTTTTATTTAGTGTAATTTGTATATTACCTTGTCATCCTGACATTGCATTTTTCTGCTAATTAAAACGTTCACAAATGAAGGTAGAAAAATGAAAATTGTTGTCCATGCAAAGTATGTTATTTTGTTAGACAGCAAATATCTTATGGCAAGATTTATATCGATTGCCATATCCACAATGTGCATAACGATCGAAGATATAAGAAAAAAGATATCTAAATATGTTACATGTGGATTTTTTAAAGGAACATCTACATCATCAACATTTAATTCTAATACAGGAAAAATACCAATTATTTGTCTTGTATGCAGATGTTTATTAGTCTGAACTTCCATATTTGATTTGATTAGAAATTATTCTAAAGTAATCATAATTCAAATACAAGTACTAAGTACAATTATCAGTTGTCATTTTTATTTCATTCATAATTCATATCTTTATGATAAGCATAACCATACCACAATATACTTTCTTTGTTTGTTCCTTTCACCTTTGCTACTGCGTTTAAGTATCATTTTTCATCTTCATTAACTATCTGCAACATAAAATTCATATTTATTTATTTTAATCAATTTACACGAGTACACAATTTTATTAAACTTAATTTATACATTACGATAACTCATACGTATGTATTATTGGTGTATCAAATATGACAGTATTGCTTAAAATAATTTTTTATAAAAAATTTAACAAAATTTTTTGAGTTTATTTCGTACGACCGAACGTCATGAGACTTCTGATATTTAATACTAGGGCATTTCTAGTTTTCCACAATGTACATGCGACTGTATAGATAAAAGTATCCATTGATAATGTAAGAATTATATTCTTTTTTTTTTTCACGAAAGATTATTTTTCACAACTTTAACTTTCTTAAGAATTGATAAACATAACCATACCTATGTATTTATCTGACATACACTTTGTGTTGTCATAGTAATGCATGGACATGACGCTATGGTCATACGTGAAATTTAAATCTAGCAAATTATTAGAAATTAGTGAATTATTTGTAATAAATGAGTACATTAAACGCTAAAAAATATTTAGTTACTATAACTGTACAATATTTAATTATAGTCTTCGATATTATTGTTAATTCTTTTGCTAGTTTCTCTCGGCAAAATCCAATTAATTTGTTGATTCTCTACGTGTACGTGATGTGTGCCATTTATTTTTAATATAACAAATAAAATTATATCTAAATTGTATACTTATATAGTATGTAATGTTTAACTGTCGTTTTTAAGGGCTCAAGATGTTTGTCTTATTGTGACCATGACCATTCTTCTAGTTAACTTCTTTTCCACTTACATTTTTCAGGTAATTCTTATTAAAAGTGTACTTTAATTCTCTGAAGAAAACTTTTAATTTTGTTTGTTGTAAAATGTATCTTGTTTATGCAGGTAGGATTAATACAATTGTTGTATACAAAATTTCGTGTAACATTAATATTGTGCATTGTATATATGATATTAAGTATCAGTTTGCATACATGGGATATCAAAATGCAATGGTCATCGCCTCTTAAACGTTGTTGGACTAGAGATTTTCATGCTCTTTATTCCTTACATAGAGGAGGTAAAATATTTATAACTTACGTGTATATAACGTATTTGTTTCTTTCATGTTCAATTGCAATGTTTAAAGTTGCAGCTTTATATTATTATTTTTACAAAAGGGCATCTCTCAGAATCGCAGATCCAAGATTTTATGAAAGTTCCACATGGATTCAAAGTCAATTCTCATAGTCAACGTTTACAACTAAGTATCATAGTAAAAAATGGAACGAACAACGTTCGTTTGTAACATGTAGAAGTACAAAGTAATTAAGATGGTTTGTATGATTGATGTAAATATTTTTACTTTGTTTCTGACAAAGATACAGTTATAATTAAAATAGAAAATTTAAATGGCTTACTTACATAATTTTCTTTTTACTCCGTACATTATATACAATAGCAATCATTTCTTAAAATTTTAATGTACAGTATAAAAAGTATTATTTTACAGTGTCTCTGTTTTTACAATTGTATTGATATTTTATAAAAATAAAATGTAAAATCTTGCATAATTTGTTATAATATGGATGTTGAGCTTTAATCTAATGTGAAGCACATGCACATATAACTCGTAATTGTACAATATTTTATTACATTTAAGAATTCAATTAGAAGTTATTAAACAAATAAACAGATGAAAAAATTTAATCAGTAAAACATACGTAAGTTAATATCACAAGTATATGCTTTTCAAGGTATACTGATAACAAAATAAAACTGAAAAGTGATCAAATTATTTATCCATTAAGTCAGTCGTTTTTTTTCCTAACATCATTAATAGGAAGGAATTGTTAAAAAATTTTCATAAATCAGTGTAAGATTCATAATGTTACTCAATTTATAACATTTTAATGTATAAAGATAAATTTGCTATAAATTATTTATTAATTACTTCTTTGTAAAAAGTACAAAGATTGTGTAAAAAAATTTAATTTCACATTTTTATGCAATATTTACAGCGTTAAAATTCGATTTTCGACATTTTGTAACATTTATGGATTTTTATAGATCTTAATACACCTCGTTAATGAAAAACTATTATCTCTTATTAATTTTTATAAATAACGATTCTTTTATTTTAGTTATTACTACCTTGTAGTTATTGTAAGTTTCTGTGCTGCATCTCTTTTGATATAACTAGAGTGTTCTTAAAATTAATAAAGTCCTGTTGCTCTATATTCAACTGAATGCTAAAACAAGACAGATTTTATTAGATAATAGTTCAGGGATAGTTTTAGACATTAAAAATACTTTTTCATTTTCTAATACACAAATTCAATGTACAAAGTTATATTAGAATCTGATGACAATAATCATATTTTTTTTCTATAAAACATTTAACAAATGTGTACATTTTGCAACTTTAGAATATTCAAGTTACTGTTAATGAAGTAAAAATAAAAACAGCAAATATTGACTCTATATACAAATCAATTAAGACTATGGAATATTGATATTTATGTTAAAACTTATTTTAAATCAACAATTCTCTCTCTCCCTCTGTTTTGGCTTATTTCATTCGTATTTGCCTTATGTATTAAATTTAAATTGTATAATAGTTAATAATGTGACCAGACATTATTTCACATATCAAAAAGTAGTACCTTTAAATAATTCAATGGAATATTTAATTCCTTCTTCATACGGTATGATTACCATGAAGGAAAAGTAATTTGTCTACCAAATGAGAAGGTAAAGCTGCTCGTCTTGTATCGTATAAAACTTGCACTTCCGCTGGGATTCTAGAGGGTGGCGCGCAACATGCAGGTACACAATTATATTTACAAGCCAGTTTGCCCAAATTTGGACATTTTGCAGAAATTTTAGCCCACCATTGAAGAGGGCAATAATCAAGTGGCGCAGTGGACTCGGAATGATACTGTACAAGTTCAAGATCGGCCTTTTCTTCGGCGGGCATTCCACTTTTCATTGAACACAAACCTCCAAGTAAGAGTTCCATACCTGTGTGTATGTAGAGACAGTTACGATATATATGTTCGATTAATAACTAAAGAAAAATAAAAATTGTTCTATAGTTTGCAATAGCTACCTGATACGCGATTTTTTTTATTTGGAGGTTCTTCCTCAACTTTGATACTTGTACTATCACCAGATTCCTCTTGTATCAGTTTTGTCAACATTTCTTTGATGTCAGTTGCTACAGAGTTTTTATCTTCTTCTGTAGCATATGGTAACTGTTTAAACCTGACATAGAACATATAATATTAATTATGTTTTCAATTATTTAATTAAGTAATTGGAGGGTGACAGAGAGTATGGAGAAATCCAAATTTAGACTACACTCTACAAATAGAATAAATCTCACCTTGGATCTAGAGTAGTCGCAATTTGAAGTAATAAAGTAACATTATAATCTGCATATTTATCGCAAAGCATATCGGATAAAGATTCTTTGAAAGCCTTTGCTTTTTCGCTATCAATTTCTTTTATTTTAAGATGAGATGATACAAGTTGCCAAAGTAATGGTTTCAATAAAGATATTAATGGCATTTTCTCCTCGCTAAGTGTCATAATAGTAACTTTAAATGGCTCAAGCACATTTACAAGATCCTCTACAACCTTCCACTGATCATGTGTTAAATCGACTACTTCTTGATCGACACCTTCCATGCTCTCCAAAATTGATGTTACAATATTACGACGTAGAACCATTTGTTCAAGCATGTTATACGTTGATGTCCATACAGGTGGATAGTCCATTAACATAGTGTTTTCTTCTAGCTGTATTCAAAAACAGTAATTTACTATAATTTCTTAATGAGTGATCTATAATAAAAATTTGTACACTTACTTCTAGCAATTGTTCCTGCATAGACAGTGCTGCAGATGCAGCTGGATGACTTATAATAGCCCCAATAGCTGCCCTACATTTTGCTAATATAACAGCAACTTCAGGAGTTTCAAAACATGCTTGAGCACATACTTGCAAGGTATGAAGTAAACAAGGAACTAATGTTAATCCTCGACTTGATAAAGCAGCTAATAACTCTGTCCTGGACGTAGCTACTACTACTGCGGTTATCCTTTCTATTTTCAGATCCCAATCAAGTAATAAACAATCTATCGCGTTACCCCATTGGCACTCCTCCCAATCTGAAGGTGCATGTATCGTACTTAAAACTTTACACTCTAACACTGGTTCACCAGAATTTTGGTAATACATAGATACAGTAACGAATCGTTCATCTGAGTTTGATCTCCACTCTTCAATAGTCAAACCGACATCACTGGTAATACAAGACAAAGTTGTAGCTACAGATTCACGAAAAGTATCATAAATCTTTGGTATTATTTCTTCCTCTAATTTATTTTTACTAGGAATTTCACATGGCGAACGTAAGGTTGCAACTAATCTTTGAAAGCCTCGTCCTTCCACTACCTCTGGTAGTTGCAAATCTATAATAATAAATTCAGCTATAGCATCTGACACAGTCTTTCCGTCAATGCACGACTGACTAATAGAATTATCCTCTGGCATCAGAAAAGCTACATTTTGGCTATTATTTCCAATGTTAGAACCACTTTTAATCATAACTCTCAGTGGTTGACCAATTGTAATATCATCCTCAATGTTGGACAAACTTATATTCGGATCCGTCACAAATTGAATATCCCCGTCTATTTGAACAGTACCATCTGCATTAGTGGTATAAATATGTTGGGCAGAAGTTAAACCTGTCTTTAATAATTTTTTCTGTGCTCTCCTTTCCTTCGTTTCCTGAGACAGTACCTGTCTACGTGGAGGATTAGTGGATTCTAATTCCGATAGCTCTTGAGCGTGTTTATTTTGTAAATGCATACGTAAATTACTGGTATTACGATTGTAGGCAATTTGAGTTTTGCACAATATGCAAACTATCTTTACTTTAGTGAGGATATCTCCGTCATCTGTAGCTGGAAATCCGAAAAATTTCCAATAAATACTCCTCATCGACATGGGTACTACTAACTTCTTATAAGTATAAGTATGTTTCTCTTCCATCATTTTTGCGAGTACCATTTGCATCTCGCTTTTCGAATCATCTGTCGCGGATGATTTTCCGCTGTTAGGCAATGTTATCGATTTACTATCCATAATTGTAAATCGAAATACATAAGTACCGGCACGTCTTATCTTTTAAATGCTAAAATGCAGATATACAATATTTCCTGTTGTTGAAATATCTCATGGCGTTTGTTTCTCATCAAAATGGTGGATTTTCGTTGCATAATTTAAAATAGAATTGTTTATAAAGGTGCACAATTCCTTTTACCCGTTCATCTCTTTCTATGGTTATAATGGGATAACAAATTTACCGCGAATACTCCGATATCTCAAAGCTACGTTTGACGAATTATTTTACAGATATCGAACTTCAATTTCTCGTTTCGAAAAGAACGATGCACGATCGGTTATCGACCACTTCTCGTAACGATGCTATCGACTTTAGTTCACTTGTTCAAAGAAATATCGCTACGTAGAGTTCTCAACTAATCGATTCAACAAAATGGTGCCGTTTCAACAAGCGCCATCTCTAACGATTATTCGATACTATCCCGTATTTTGTTCATTAAATTTCACGTATGTAAAATGTGCTAAATTTCAATATGTACAAGTAAAAAATAAATGTTACTTGTTATTATCGAAGCATAAAATTAATCACCGAGAAGTGTGAACGATACTTTTGCTAACAGTTAACATATGAGACTACTTCTTAATTGAGAATGAGAGGATAATTTCATCTTACTACGCTACATAAAATATTTGTACATATGCATATTGTTTTATTAGAAATATATAACTCTTTTGTAAAGTTATTAATATTTAATAATATTAATAGAAATAAGTAAAGTTTCGTGAAAATAGCGTTGGAATACGAGATATGTAGAGCAACGTCTAACAAAGCAAAAATTAACCTGAAATTTTTCATTCGCGTCTATAATAGCTCCATACCGTTTATATTCCGAAAAATTTGTTTTTGAAATCTATTAATATCTAATGAGAGTTACTTTGGAATATAAAGAATGTTTTTGCAAAAGAAAACTAAGGTACTTTTTTCTTTAGTACTATGGAGGTTAATTTCCGTCTTCGTAGTTCAAACTGCCCACGCACCAGATGAATATTGGCAATCGTTAGAAGTTGCTCATCGTTTAGCATTTGGATATGGATATCTCTCATGGGAGTGGACTGCGAAAATTCGTAATTATATTTATCCATTTTTGATATCCGTTATGTATCAAATATTGGCATTGATATCTTTAGATCGTGTAACAATCTTAACAACATTGCCTCGAATCCTTCAAGCAATTTTCAGTGCTTATGGAGAATACAAATTCTACAATTGGAGCAAGAACAAATGGATGCTGTACAGTTTATGTATAAATTGGTATTGGTATTATTGTGCCACACGTACATTAGTAAATACTATAGAAACAGTATGTACCATGATAGCTCTATCGATATTTCCATGGCGTGATGGCAACGTTAGAACCATAAAATACTTATGGATTGTAGGATTCCTATGTATGATTAGACCTACTGCTGCTATTATATGGCTGCCTTTGTGTCTTTATCATTTATGTACAAGTTTGCAGAATAAGTTGATATTAATATATAAATATAGTATGATATGTGGCATTTGTTGCTTAAGTTCTATATTATTAGATAGTTATTATTATGGTACGTTTGTCATTTCTCCTTGGGAATTTTTCCGGGTAAATGTATTATATAAAATTGGAGATTTGTATGGAACACAACATTTGTTGTGGTATATGTTTTGCGGATTACCAATACTTTTAGGGTATTATTATATTGTATTGTTATTATGCATTTGGCAAATATTGAAACATCCATCCCGTTTTCATCATCAAGCTGTTATGTTAATTACTATAGCTTGGACACTTAGTATTTACTCTTTGTTGTCTCATAAAGAATTCAGATTTCTGTTGCCCCTTTTACCAATGTGTATATACATATGCACTTCTTGCACATTACCTTTAAATGTGAAACATGTTAAAACGGCAAGAAAGATTATTGTAGGACTATTAATAGTAACCAATGTGTTACCTGTACTGTACTTTAGTCTAATACACCAACGCGGATCGTTAGATGTAATGAATATTCTTCATAAGGAAATCGTAAACAGCGATAATACGAGTAGCATATTATTTTTAACTCCTTGCCATGCTACTCCTCTTTACAGCCACTTGCATGTAAATGTACCTACTAGAATATTGACTTGTGAGCCAAATTTCACTAACGATACAAATTATGTCGACGAAGCAGACGTATTTTTCTCAAATCCGATGCAATGGCTTGATCGAAATTATGATATTAACGAAAGCGTTACGATTCCTAAATATGTAGTATTGTTTGACAATATTGTACAAAAAGTCAGTCGATTTTTAAAACATTATCAACCAATGTCGCAAATTTTTTATACACATTTCCCACAATCAAATTACGGAAAGTATATTTATGTGTATAAACGCAAGTGAATATCGTTATTTAAGTTACATAGTGTATGCTTGCGCGTTATGCGTGTACATTATCTCTCTGTAATAACTTTATATTTTTATTAAATTTAAAGTAAATATTCTTTTATGAATTTCATTGTAATAAATTAAGGAATGACCAAAGCCAATTATATTTCATCAATGTGCAAAATTTCTTCAACCTCGATAGCAAGAAAAAAGTAATCAAGGCACGTGACAGAAGTTGCCGGATTCATATACAAATTGTACGATTTGTGGAATGGAGGGCTGAATAGAAGGCAGTGGCCAACAATAATGGTGGTAGGAAAGAAGTACAGTTGGAGAGGGAATGGCAGAGCGAGTTTTTGCGGTACCACAAACAGTACACGAAATTTTGATAATTATGATTATATAGATGATCGTTATTCGATTTTCGATGGTCGAAGAATGAATTGGTTGTAAGGCCAGCAAGTACCGTTACCAAATAGGACTTGAATCTTAGGAACCACATATACGGGACGGTAATACTAACGGTAACTTCCCAACATTATACCATATTAACTGAATTAGTATCGTTCGTGACACGGAAAATTATTATATATATATACATATATAAAATATTTAAGTGTATACATATTGTTAATACAAAGCGAATAGTCTATTACTGTATATTTAGTTTGTTATTAACGTTCAACAAAGAACAAACCGAGTATATCTTCATGTTTCATATTATTTGTTAGAAACGAAAGAGTAATGCGAAGAAATAGCTTTGTTAAATCCAAAAAGGTATTGAAAGACAACAAACTTATCCGCAAGACGCTGTGTAAGCCCAAGAATATACATAGTGATCGCAACCGCGAATAAAGAAAGGCGGACGTGGTAAAGTAAGGCAAAGTAAAGTAAGGTAAGGTAACTCGTTGCTATAATCAAAGGTACGGTAAGATGGTGCAAGTGGGATGGAAGAAAATATAAAGAGGGGACTGACTACATGGAGTCAACGTTCCGAACAGGTCAGCGACCAGCTCTGTCTTCTTCTCTCTTGTCTTCTTCTTGATGTCTTTTTCCTTATCACGATGCTCTTCCTTAACGACTGTCTTTTCGACATTAAAAACATCATCTTACATCTTTTTCCATTGATTGAGGGGACCGATTTAAATGATTTATCGGAGTGCATCTTTTACGACGGTGTTCGAGCCACGCGAGTATCTTATATACGTATGTAGATATATAAGTACACAATACAGTTCATCGCGGAAGAAGCATCTGTGATTTGTGATGGTTTGAAAGTTACGTATGGCTACGTACCTATACGAAAGGCACGGGTATAATCCATGTCGGAGAGAAAGTTCTGCGCAACGGTGAATCCGTTCCTCTTCCTTCCATGGTGAAAGAGCATCCAAAACGGATTGTTCATTGCGACGTATGGACAGACCTAGCGTTTAAATATTTTTGAATGATACAAGAAAGTCGACTGTGTTCTACTGTTTTGGTGATATAATTTCAAAATCTTTTAACACTTACGCACGTATTTCTTAATGGAATGATGCAATAGTGAACACGATGCTAAAATTATTTTAGGAACGAGTAATATCGTACGCATCGAGACGATGTACTAATTTTACGTTTACTAGCGTCAATAGATGAAGTTACAAAATGTAACTCTGTTATAACGCAGTCGTATCAACGTACAAGTAGAATCTGGTTTGACTTTGAATCGTAGTTATTGTTCATTGATATTACTGAACAATATGTATATATATAGCTTCAACTTTAAATAGAAGAAGCTTTGGATAAAAAGGGACCAGAATCAACTTTAGAGCCCTTAAAAGTAGCAGGTGTTTGGCAGGTGTTCCTTTAACCCGAGCTAGGCCTCTCTTTTTGTACCGTCCTCTCCCGTCTCCGTTTGTTTTGCAAAAGGATACATTATAAGTATGATAAAATAAAGAATAATAACTCACGCGAGAAACAATAATAATTATATATTTACTTTTTTCTAATTAGAAACGCCGAGCCAGATATTTTCTGTACATTTCGTAACTTTTATTTCGTAACACAACTTTTCATTTCGTCATAATACCTGAAATGTACGAATGCGTATAAATATTGCTTCTTGATCTCTACGCGTTACTTGCTTTTTGCTTCCTTTTAGGCAAAAAACAAGCAGCAACCGCAGTGAAATATCTTCGCGTACGTGTAAGGTGTTGATGATTCACATCGATTCTATAAAAAAGTAGTGTTAGTATAGAAAATTGATATGACACGAAAGGTTCAGAGTCCGATATTGTAAACCGGCTTTTCTTCCATCGTCGAATACAGACTTTGCTCCTCGAGTGTAGACTTTGGTCTTGCGCGATTCTCACCGTCAACTCTCGAGGCTTCTACACCTGTTTAATGCACATAGATTTTGCTTTTATTTCTTCGTTTTATATGCTGTTATGTATTCATGGTTCATTTCGCATACCATATTAATTAAACCTAGAGACGGATTGCGTTTTCGGATTGTATATATATATATATATTAATAAATCCGGCACGGGTATTTAAACCATTCTTTAAAATATCCACGATAACTATTTATATTATTGAATATGGTTAAAAATCGGAGTAAATTAGTAATGATGTAAGAATTGTGATTTCCTGTTGAGTATGTTGTAATCGACGAATCTATAAAAATGATAAATATCATAATTCCAATGGAATCGATGTGTTCAATGGAAAGGACAAATAACGTATTGTATACATATACATGTGAAGGAAGGAAGAAAAGAAAATTGGCATTCGGATAAAGTCCATTTTCGATCTTGGTCCATCATAGAGCGGTCAACGTTGCACTTGTCCTCCTGCGGCTGTCGTTACGCGCTATTGAGCTCGACCAATCACAGTTGGCAAGCAACAGGTGATCGACCAATCCGGTCTCTCTGTCATGGCATCGTCACTCCGCTAAGCATTTCGCTTCACGGATATTCCTACCGAATCCAACGACGATTGCTTTCCCGTTTTCTGCTTCTCTGTCTATACATAACTCTTCTCATTCTTCAGTTTCCCCACTCTACGCCGGTCGTGTCAACCTGTTGCTCGTTAGCTTTCCTTCACTCTCCTTCCTAGATCGATTTAACGTAAACTATGCGGTAGATATACCGTATATGCGACACACACGCTTTGATTTTTTATGTATATACGCGCAGAGTGGACAGGCGGTCGTATATTAATTTCCCAGGGCATAGTTGCGATTCTATCTGTCGAATATAATTAAACGATTCGTTATTTTTAATCGAAAAATTCAGCCGCGAAGAATAGAAGCTGAGTTTGTTCGTAACAATTATGATGCAAAGTAAACGGAGTACGTAAAGGAAGAAATCGGCATATGCGATCGCTGTTTCTATCGATTAGTGTAATCTAATCAGAAAGATGAACTCGATTATTTAACAGAAATATACATAGAGCTGTTAACGGTTATTCAAATGATAATAAGTACATCGGCGAGATATTCAGGCAAATAAAGAAGGGAAACATCGAGGAGTGAAGTAAGACATGTTCGTGCACGCACGTTATCAAGGCCGTGATCACGTTATGGAGGGAGCACCTGGAATCGAGGGCACAGGCGATGGTATACGTACTCACTTGTAATCAGTTATAGAGGCTCCTTATACTCGGAAGGAGCACGTTAGGTAGCCGCCATTTTTGTTCCCACCGCTAATCGTTTTCTATCTTCTCGTTTCAGTGGATGTCACATGTTTCCTTGATCGCACCTCGTCCGGTTCACCTCCAGCTTTGAAATTCATTCATAGGCGGCATTATCGTATCTCTGCTCATTCGATATATCGAACGTCGGTCTCTGTCCGCCATGAAGAAGTAAACGTGGCGCTCCAGGTGGAAAATAGCCGCGGTAGCGGGGTGAGCGTACCGCAAGACGAAGTGGAATGTCTGCGCACCTGGCCAGTGCGTTGCTGCTGCGACCTGCCTTTCCTTTCGTCTCCTTAACTTGGCCGCGTTACATGTACGCCGCGTAACGGATCAACAGACAGGTCTAGCCCAATTCCGTTCCCCGAATCTGTCGCCAATTTGTCGCGAGACTTCTCGAATTGAAACATTCCGTGCCGTTATCGCGCGCGGGGTTTCCGCGTTTTTTTCAACGATCGGGCTAGCTCGATCTCTGTCGCGCACGCTCGACTCCGCAGCACATTGTGTCGCGCTCCGTCCTTGTCGCGCGGACGGCGCGCGCGTGAGTTCTCATTGTGAGGCGGGCAAGCTAAGCACGGGAAACGAACAAGAGGGACTCTCCAGCCAACGAGGGACGGGTTCGATGCGCAGTCGCCAGGTGAAGCAACGACGAGGTGTGCGCGCAACGGTTGGGGTTGGCCAGTGTTGCACGGAGTCTTGCCACTCACGACGCGGCGGTTCGTTGTAGAGAGCCGCGGAAACAGATTTTTGCGACACCGGCTGTTGGTGGGCCCGTTCCGCGGAGTTATCGCCGCGGTACCTGCGCAAACGTGCCGCGCACCAATCTGATTGCCGTAACATCGGCTCGCGATCAACGGATCAACGCTCGTCGATCCTTAACCTCAAACGGTAGCAATAAATAAAGACACAGCTATGTCGCTGAAAGATATCGAGAGTCTGTGAACGTGTTCGACGTGAAGTTCTCCCAGGTGGGACGAAGAGGAGTAACAACGGATCATACCGCTTGGAGTAGTTATTTTCACACGTTTATTCAGGATACGGGTTACGTGTCGTATAGTCCATGTTCATTACGGTGTGGTGTGCTATTTTTTTTTGTTGAGAGGGTTCAGGTGGTACGTTGATCCAGAAGTGAATAGTGCCTGAGAAACGGAAAGGGAATACGAAGGGAGACAGGAGAATAACAGGAGAAGGTAAACCCTGGGCACGATGCAGACTACGGGCGCTACGAGGGGGCCAACTCACCTTGTTGCCCTATACGTGGCGACGGCCGGTCTCCAGGGTAATGCGCTTGGCTCCGACGAGGAAGAGATCACGCTGCTCGTCTATGTGCTCATCGATGTGCTACAAAATAAGGTACGCCTCGCCGCGGTGATAATTAAAACGGATTAAAGCGGATCGAACCAAGCGTGAGACTTAAATATGTTAAGCGATTCACGGATTTCTGTCACTCATTTCCTGTATGCGGTTTCTGAGTTAGATATACACTTCGTTATAGTTCTTCATGTAAATTCTATGACGTACGCTCAAAGTGATTCACATACACTCATGCTATAGTATTTCTTGAAAGGTATCCTCCGCTCGAAAGAACCATTCGAAGAGATTCGAATGACTCTTGTTGGCCAAACGTTCCTCTTCCCGTTTCTCTCTTTCAAATTTGCGATTATTGGCGATCGAATGGTCGTCAATGATCGATCGATCATTTTAACGAAGTAGTGGATCCAGAACCGATCGATACAGCGTTCAACTTTCACGAAACTCGTCTCACCGCTGTCAAACTTGGTGCAAGTTGTACTGCCACCGCGTCGCAATGCCTCTGCGTGTCTACGGCTGCCATTGTTTCTCGAATTATCCGGTGGGGGCGGAGCGTCGCGCCCTCGAAAGGTCGTCCATTACCTCCAGCTTTGCCATCGAGATTATCCGGCGCCATGGACTCTGTCTTCTCCATTAGCTCTTCTACTTATGATGTCGGGAAACTGCGCTTCCTGCTCGAACCTGTTCCTCAATCGGCTTAAACGTTAATTATTCACATTCTTTACTTCTCAGCGTTACATTTAAACTAGGATTTCGATCAGATTTCTACTTTACTCGAGTCGCTTTGATTTAACTAAAATGGATGGAGACTTGAATGGTATAATTTGCAAACATAGTTAAGAAATATATTTTCAGATGTTTTGTTATCATTTTTAGTTAATAAAAGATTCGATATTGACGATAGAAAAGAAAAAAAAGATTTCTGAGAAAGTATCTAGGAAAAGAATTTGCATAAATTCTTGCTTATTCGTTGACCATAATCATCAATTTCCACGACGGTCACAAAGTTTCTTACGAAGAAATTGGGGAACGTTCTGCGAGGCAACAGGTGCGTCTAGTTTTCTTTATTCTTTGTTGTGAATCGCCTTGCACGAGTGCGCCCGAGTTCCAGCTGGACGGTCGTTTCCTTTTTCCCCCTCGAGTCACATACCTGACTATCTCCGATCGAGCTCCGATCGAGGACAATGGCCGCCAGTGAGGTCCTCTCGCTTTACTAGGGCCTAGAGTAAATCCGACAACGAGACACCTTCTAACTGTACATCTGTGTGTATCTACGCGCGTTGTTGTCGTTCGATATCGTTCATAGATAATAGATCGTTGGACGGTTCCGAAGCGTTCCGCTCTTCAAAGATTTTCTCCTACCCTTATACATTGATCTCAATGAGTTAGCGGTTTCTGCGTTAATCGATGTAAATAAAAACCAATATTGTCAAGCTATTATCAGCTCTCTATGGCCGGGAATGTTATCTATGCGCTACTGCCGCTTGTAACCGATTAAACAATTTACTGACAGGAAAATTTCATTTTATAAGCTCGTATAACATCAGTACCGTTATCATTAAATGAAATAAGATTGAAATCAGTTTGGATCTAGATTTTGCACGAGAAATTTACTCTTTAAGTAATCCAATTGGACGTATCATTTTGAAACTGTATTGGAGAAAGTGTATCAGAAGGTTCGTGCAAGATAGGGAAAGCTCGTTGAACGAAAGTTTCCAGTTACTTGGTTGTACCCAACGAAGGATCGTGGAAACTTCACTTCTTGCTTCGGTGGAAACAACAAAGATCGCGTCGCGTTAGATATACGGTCTCTTAGAGATTCGATACTATTCAAAAGCCAGTTGAACGACTCGATAAATATTACACACGCCTCTGTGCCTCGGGTTCTTCATCGTCGGCATTACAAAACGCAGGTTTCCTCTCGCTTTCCGCTCGTCCGTTACGAATCCAGCAACTTCTCTATCCGCGTCGGTTTATTTCACCGAAGAACCACGAAATGTTCCTTGCCGTGTGAAAAGAGAGGACATTGACTTTACGCTTGGAAAGCAAGATTGCGCCCGCTAGACTGAAGGAGCGATGCTTAGACAGCCTGCGGTTTTGCCAGTCGAGCAAACATAAAATCCTAGAATTGTATTTAAATAATTTGTCATTTATGAATAATACGTAAAAAAGTTTCAGATTCTATTTTGACCGTCGTCCACATTTGATTCCAACTTGAGCTCATCGTAATCCGTTTGGAGAACGCTTGCACAACCCGGCTATTGTGATTCGTTTCCGGCGGTTAAAGTTGATCGTCCAAGTCGTACGATAATGAGCGACATCGATTTGTAAGCTTGACCCTTTTCCGTGTATTTCCACGTTCACCGTTTTGAGTGGTACCCTTCAGACTCACCGTCCATCGGCACATCGTATTGTTATTCATATGTTATTAAATATACACGCGCACAGTTCCTTGTACGTACGTGGTGCAAAGTCGAAATATAATAATTTCGATTGCGTTAGCTTGTTTCGCAAACGTTCAATGTTTACACGATTCCGCAAACACTTGGGACGACTATCCGATTACTTGATTCTTCCTTCACGTTTTTGTTGATTTCGCGAACCTTAGGTAATACGCATACGTTCTATTATTCACGCGTCTAGCCACTCCATTCCGGTCCACTATTCTAAGATCCTTTTTTCTTGTCCCTCCGCAGCTTCTTTTTCTTTGTGCAGACGTCATCGCATTGCTGTCTCACAAATACCGCTAAGACTTAATGTATTCTGTGGGAAAAAAAGCATAACAGACGTTGAAATTTCGTGTCCCGTTGTCCTCACTTCACTATAGAGGCTCGCGCAGAGTGTGTATCGAATAATATTCTACATAATTACGACATTATTTTAATAAAAAGAGGATACTTGGATTATTTTGGATTGTGTACTACACTTTTTATAAACATTCAGTAGTATTGTTTTTACGGAACGTCTCTTTTGTCATGCATTCTCGAGATACGTGATCTCTGGTCAAGGAATTTATAATGCCTTTCCGGCTTCGTTTGTTAGAATTGTCGATGAGGGCAAGTTGATCAGTTCCTGTAAGCGACGCATCGTGTAACCGTCTCGTGTTTGCACGTTAATTCTATGGATTTGCAATTTATGATTTCGTCTTGGACCACGTTCCACGGTTTCGTTCGACCTATTCGTCCTGCCTCGTGCACGGATATTTCCAATTCAATGCTTGTCATTAGAGATATAGGTGTGATTAATTCTAGAATTAATAACATGTATTCGATAATATAGAAAATTGTTTGCAATAAAATCCTTAGCATAATGGGTATTATTTGCATATTGGGTCAAGAACGAGATCAAGTCTCGAGGAACATTTTTTTACCCACAGAGAGTACAGTTGGCCATGAAAGAGTCAGAAAGGATAATTTCTCTGTCCAGTCGTTTGTGGTCCTCATTCGAGAATAGATCTTAATTTTCAAATATTATCGTAGCTTTCATAATCTCGATTCGGTGATGATAAATCCCGTTATCAAAGCTCGTTCACAATCGCCGTTCAATCTCTGCATTTGTGGGTATATGATGTACAGTACGTACCCACCGAATAAGCGGAATAGTATTTATGTATGCTCAATATTTGAGGTATACGAATATTTGCGTGTATACTTTTTGCCCTCTCTCTCTCTTGAGTAAATGAGCAAATAACCCTGGAAGTATACCTGGACGTGCAAAATCTATCAGATCTGTATTATTCTCCGGATAAGTGGGGATGGTCACCTAACGCAAACAACAAACGTAAAAATTATATCTCTCTATCTTTGAAAAAATCAATAAACTTATTTAATAAAAATGATTGGTTGTCGTAGAAGAGAATATCTAGTTTCAGTTGGAAAATTTTATATCTATTGGATTGTGATACCATTAGGATATTCGAAATGGTTGCTTTGTAGAGCTTGTAGAGCTGAATAATTACACAGCAACTAATAATTAACATTTACGTAATGCGATACTGGTTCATTTATGTCGCAAGTCACGCCACGGGACTTTATCGATATACGTTGACAAAGATAATTCAAGACGGTGGCACGCTTGACATCGAACTACCTTGATCCCTTAACCCCGCGTTAAAGAATCTGCCTATTAAGTTTCTCACACGGCACTCTCCTGACATCGACATTTTCCTACCGTGCGACATCCGCAGACACGTACATATTCACGTAGAATAGATTCTGATAACTGAGGCATGACGCGGTCGAACTTGCGATACATTTTAATGCTCTCTACGCTGGTTGTCCTTGGAGAAAGGACAGTTAGCTTAATATCCCATAAAAAAGTGTACGTTTTGGAGGTGAACATGTTTCAAGGAAAATAACGAATTTCAGACATCGCGATTGTTTAAAAATTGCACCTAGGTGATAGATGTTTGAAATAACTTCTCTGAAAAATACTCATTATTCAAGAAAAACCTCTGTTGTTGAATTAATAACAATTTTTAAAGGCAACATATTTCATGATATTCCTATTATGTTTGTAATACAGGTACATAGGGAATAAGATGGGTGAATGTAGCAAAGAGTGGCAGGCAATACCTGTTTTGGAATCTTTTTTTGTGTCCTTTCGATTTCGAATTGAGAAATCCGTTTCGTCGTTCGCGTGTTAGTTTCGATCAAAAATATTTCATTTCCAGACAGTTGTTACTTTCTATTCGCATTCGAAACGAGGTAAAAGTTTAAAGCACCAACAATTACTACTTGATTGTTGGAATTGATTGTTTACTCTATTATTATTACTTCCCTTTTCCCTACTTTTCGTTTTAAAGACCATAGCATATCTACTTCTTGCCAGGTATTGCAAATAATTACTCCAAATTCCTATTCACAATTAACGATTTGTAGTACAATTATGATGCCGCGTAGTATGCCATTTTTAAACTCATTTAGATAATCTTATAGTACGTTACGATATGCGGGGCTTTTACATAAGTATATTTCCATTAAAAGTTGAAAGAGTTGTTCGACTAGTTCCTTCAATTGTATAGTTTCTCCAACTAATTATCATAAATCAGGCAAATATATTCTTGATAAGCTTTGTTATAATACTAGTATAACATTTTATATAATATATACATATATAGGAAAAGTGAAAAGTATAGTACGTGCATCTATGTATTTATGTTATTATAAATAGTTTCACTATCGTGCCCCTTGAAGTGCGTGCAACCATCTTGGTTCTGAGGTAACGTGTAATGCGTTGCATAGGTAAAGGGGCACGGGTTAAGTATCAAAGTTATTGTCCTGCATTATCGATACAAGATTACCTATTTTGTTTCATTCTTTTTATATGGACTTTTAATAGGTACCGTTTATGTGGAAATATTATAAGATTGATTACCAACGAGAACAATATTTCGTAGGTGCTAGGAAGACAACAGTATATTGTACGACCGATGGTAATGGACGAAAGCTGTACGCCTGGAACTGGTAGCGACAATCCGGCGGTTGCCGGAAGTAGCGGAGTCATCAGCGAAGCAGCCCTTATACACGCTCCGGCGTTAACTGAAAGGACGGTCCGAGAGCATGGGATTCCTCTGGAACAAGCTATCGAACAGGTAACTACGCTGCTAGGATGTTTTCCAAGTTGTTGAAATATACAAAGGAAGGATATACCAGTATTCTGATAACCAGTTGAGAGTATATGAATATACGTATATCTGTTTAAAATCGTATAATCCACTGCAACCGAAAAAAAGGTTTCATTTTTAACAAAAGTTCGAAGCATGGTGGTCTTCCATGTCGTGCGTGACGTCCGGTTCTGCACCCCGTTTCGTCGTAGACGGTCAGGCGCCGATGAGACAATGCTTGCATCCAGAGGCCTGCAATAAAGACATCGACCTGCCAGAACATTATACCCTCTTTCATGACCTTCGCAAGGAATTCGATGTCTGTTACTCAACCCACGGAGAACTCTCGACGTTTGGAATACAGGAGATGCTTGGATGTATCCTTTAAACATTCGTATACCTTCTCTATAATCGCTCGATAAGATTTAAAAAAACGAAGGGAGTAGTTAAAAGAAAAAAGAGATATAATGAAAGTTTGAGAAATGAGGATTGCTGAAAGTTAAACATATAGAAATATTTCACTTAGGGTTGCGCAGTCAGCTTTTCACACTCGTTTGGTCGTCACGTGCATAACATTTTTTTGTTGAAACTTGAAGATTTAGTTTTCGATATCGTACGATTGTCTTAAGGCGACGACTATGGTCGAAACGAGAATTCTAAGGCGTGCGGCCGTTAGGCGGCGCGACAGAAGTCGAATCCAACATATTCGTCGAACCTGACGACGAACTAGCTGCTGGTACAAACTCAGTCTGCAAGCGAAAGCAGGGTGTGTGTGTCGTGTTAATTTCGCTCTTGTGGGTCAATATATGTTCCAATACGATTAAATGCAAACATTTTTTCAATCATGCTTTTTTTAGTTCGGTTTTTATGGATGAAACTTTGAATAATGTGTGAAAGTGTTTGATTATTTATTGTTTCGGTCTACGGCGTATTACAGGACGGCGGGAATCTTCTTTGGTCTCATAATTTTCTAAAACACAAATCGTAATCTAAAAGGTACGTTTTCCTTATTCTTGGCAAGGAGATACACACTACTAAGGATCTATTCACGGAGTTATTTGATTCTTCTTCGTTATTTTTTACTTAGGGGAGTTGAATTCTTATTTATACATATAGTTTTTATGCGTGCGAGGATTGGCGGTCGTAGTCATTCATATGTACATGCATAACATATCTCATTATATATATTCTTTTCTTAGGGTTAAACAAAAAGTTGGACTTCGCATCTGTATGTCCAACAGATTAGCTTTTTTCTGTTTCACGTTCTCTTGCATTTACATGAAAAGTGAACAAGTTAATTTAAAAGAGGAAACACTCTTTCATAATGCAAATGGATACCTGCCTCTCGACTCGACACTACGATATTATGGATAAACGTTTCGGTATAGATTGATCGTGACGCATGTCTGTTTATCGTTAATAAAACTATATAAACCACCTGTAGCTACCGCGATATAACATAGAGAATTATCGATCGCTATCAGGTGTTGTCAAGCTTTGTCCATATCTAGTCTAAGTCATAATTTCTTTAAATATCTGAATTAAAAAAGTATACGTACACTTAGTATACGTTGGTATATTGAACGATCCGGAAGTACAGGGCAGTGATCATCGCAATATCTCACTTGGCAGGTGTTTTATCCTTGCCGGACATAATTATTCTTTTCCCTTAACATAAACGACTTATAACTGAAAATAAACATTCATTGAAAATGTATAGTTATTTTCAATTTTTCTAAACTTAACACGAAAGACGATGAAAAGCAGATGAAATCGTAATATACTACCAGTATTAATCGAATGACTTAAGAAAGTCCCACCAAGTAACCAACACGGTCTTATCACATGTTGAATACGGATTAAAGGTCACGCTGATGGAGATATTGGTTTATAACAGTGTGACGACCAAACGAGATATATGGATAATTATGCGCGTAACAGTTTCATTTCAGCTTCTCATTCTTTCCCCATGGATACGTATATATACTTATTTAAACGTTTTTCTTTTTACGAGACATCTGCATATTATTAGTACATATTAGTAGTATTTCTATAATCTAAATCATTTAAATACAATTGATCAAAATTAAATACAGTCTAATGTTTAATTTATAATTTTGAAAGCGATAACATATAGATTCGACAATGTTTGTAGACTCGTTCGATATCTTAACACACTTTATGTGCTTACGTAAAGTGTCGATTATTCAGATCCATAATTTGTGTTACGATAATTATTACCAACTTAGAACGGAAATTCAACCTTAATTGACAAAAATTAGATTTCGGTTTACCTTCAGACACTGAAAACGATTATCATGTGAAGGAAATACAGGATATGATCTGTGTGATACAAAGAATGATCAAAGACGGTAAGTTGTCGACTAATGAACGTATGAATTCTTTAAACAGAAACGAAAAATGGTTTCTAATTATTTTTCAACAAAGATTAAGGTTTGCATATAATACGTCCTATGTTTAGCGGACTATAATGAAAATTATACATGATAGTGGGATGCACGTATAAATACGATTTGGTAATTAATTCAATCTTGTTCATACGTACGTTCATTTTAGCCAACACGTGGCTCAGCTATAAGTATTTTCCTTTATATTCATAACAAGCAAGGTCACAAACAATTCAAGGCGGTATTTTTCAAAAGGACCCACAGCTTTTGCTGAGTTATGCCTTAAAAATCGTTACAATACTATACGTAATTATTATGTTTTTGGAAAAGAATAAATTGACTTTTAAGACAGTTTTTCATTGTGATAATATCGGTGGAAGGCCATCCTTCGAAATCTTTCCATTTCAAATTTTACCTACATATTTAGCTGTGCTCGTGTTCTACACAAACGAAGAAAGTCCAGTAAGCACAAACATGAAGGGGACAAAAACAGAGAATAAAAGAACGGAACAAAAAGGAAGACATAGTTGTGTATAGCTTGATCCGTGCATCGGTTCCTTATGTGTGCTCACGGTTTATGAGTGCGGGTCAAGCTGTGTAATGCTATAAGCAGTGACGGCCATAATATACTTCTTATCACAGTGGTTCTCAATTTGAAAAATAATTTTAATTCTCAATCTTACATGCATTCGTGCATGTTCAGATCTCTCTGTGTCAAGTGTGTGCGCGCATGTAATAAGTAACAAGTATTGTTACTTGCTTCAAGATATCACTGCACGTTTATTACAGAAAATGAATGATATGATGATAGTTAATATTTCTTATGGACTTCCCGCGTTCGTTGTCTACTAAAAATTAAGTCGAATAAAACTTTGTTTCACTATATCGTAATGTAATACAAATATTTCACGGCGAATGGAAATGGTGATGGAAGCAAAGTTTCGATTCATGATGTATGGAAATTCTTTGAAAGCTATGCTGACACGTTGCACCGAGTAGGCAAATCGAAGTTGAGCATTTTGCTCGAGTACGAGAAATCAGAGACAAACTTACTGGTGTACGATTACAAAGGAAACGTGTGTGTGAAACAATTCTACATACCGGAACGGACAGTTATGCTTTTCGCGGGAAAATTGATTTTGAAAATGCTTGAATAAATCATGTTATACGCACTTTGAAAATTGTTAGAAATGTGAAATCTTTATGTGTTGTTTGAGACTTGAAATTACAATTCTTATTCTTTGTATTGCAGGTCATATCTTTCAGAATCCTGAAGTAGTTAATATTGTTTTAGAACCTGGCATATGGTGAGTCATTAATTAGTCCTGTGTTATGTGATTATAGTAGCTTTTGTGTGTTGATACATACGAAATTTATTTTATTGACTCTATTGTATTTTTTTGTAGCTCAAAAGATGAGGAAGTTGATAATGGCTGTGTAGTAAGAGCTAGAGGTCTTCCTTGGCAATCATCTGACCAAGATATAGCAAAATTTTTTCGTGGCCTAAATGTTGCCAAGTAAGTGAAACTTATGAATAGTGGACTTAAAGTTACGAATTGTAATTATGATGTAATAACTGTCATGATATTTGTGCACACGCTACTTGGATCTATGTAAGAAAGGTAAAACTTTAGTATATCCAGTAGATGAATAAGCAAGTTTGATCGGATAGCAGCGCGTGTTTAGTAAGAGTTAGTAAACAACATTTAAAAAGAATTTTTCGCTGTTACGTTTCTCTTTTGCAACGATAAGTATTATCTGGGGTCGTGAATCTTGTGTGCTCCAGAAGTGTACCAATGATTTTCAAAATCACAGTTGTAATGTATACATTAATCTTGTCATTTACTTGGTGTGTAATAATTCTCAAAATATAAGTAGCACATTAATTATTTGTTAAAAGACTGTTATTATTTTATAGGGGTGGTGTAGCTCTGTGTTTGAGTGCTATGGGAAGACGTAACGGAGAAGCATTGGTACGGTTTGTTAATAAAGAACACAGAGATATGGCTTTAAAGAGACATAAACATCATATGGGGGGGAGGTACATAGAAGTATACAGGGCATCTGGAGAAGATTTTGTCGGTGTTGCTGGAGGAACTAGTGGCGAAGCTCATGCATTTTTATCAAGAGGAGCTCAAGTCATTGTTAGAATGAGAGGGTTGCCATATGACTGTGTTGCTAAACAAGTGGTGTGTATGAAAGGAAAACTATGCACCATGTGTTCTATCACGATCTTTTTTTCTTCATTTCATACATGTATTATTTCTTTTATAGTTGGATTTCTTCCTATCAGGACAGAAACCCTGTCATGTATTAGACGGTGAAGATGGTGTTTTATTTGTGAAAAAGCCAGATGGTAGAGCGACTGGAGATGCTTTCGTCCTTTTTGAAAAAGAAGAAGACGCCGTGAAAGCTTTAAGCAAACACAGAGATTGCATTGGAAGCCGATACATAGAATTGTTTCGAAGTACGATCGCCGAGGTACAACAGGTGTGTAAATGCTCTTAAACAATATGGGTAGGGAACAGTAGCAAATGAACGGAAGAGCTAAAAATAGATACACTATTTGTATCCGTATTGATTTTGTGACTTACAGGTCTTGAACAGGGCAATCGACCTCAAACAAGTCGTGCTCCCGACACCGCCTATTCCACAATTACCCGCGATACTTCCGCAACATATTATCACCTCCGGTACGCGTAAAGATTGCGTTAGATTACGTGGTCTTCCGTATGAAGCTCTCGTTGAGCACATTCTCGAGTTCATGGGCGAACATTCTAAGAATATCGTTTATCAAGGTGTTCATATGGTTTACAATGCTCAAGTATGTCCCATCTATGTGTACTTTATGCCACAATCATGTTAAATCAGTAATCAGTGTTGTATATACATTATGTTTTATCCACGATAGGGTCAACCTTCCGGTGAAGCGTTCATTCAGATGGATAGCGAGAATTCCGCGTATGCATGCGCATTGCAACGGCACCATCGGTACATGATATACGGCAAGAAGCAACGGTACATTGAAGTATTCCAGTGCAGCGGGGACGATATGAATCTGGTATTGACAGGTGCGGTAACTCCACCGTCGACCAAGGCTCTACTATCACCCGGTACGTTGACCACACAAACTCCTGCAACTTTGACACATCCGCCTCCGCCGACGCCGGTACCGGTGCCGGTACCGACGGCGCAGCCTCCCCTCTGGGACATTCACGCGTTAGTACAGGCTCAAGCCCAAGCACAGGCGCAGGCTCAAGCGCAGGCTCAAGCTCAGGCTCAAGCGCAGGCAATCCGTAATCAAGATTTCTGGTTAATGGCACTGGCCTCGAATCCACCGCCTACCTCCACTACTCCCGCTTCCCCGACCTCGTCAGTCACGACAAAGACTCTCGCCCTACCGGGACCAAGTCCGCAGCATCAGATCCCCGCCTACGCTATGGCTCCACCTGCAGCAGCCGCGGCGGCCGCAGCTGCAGCGGCGCTTCACGCTCAACCACCCGCGCCGGCGCCTTTCTTGCTCTTCAACGTCCCCTCTAGAATCCCTATTCTACGGGCACCAGCACCACACGGCCTACTGACGCCTATCGTCCAGGCTGCCCCTATTAATCCAGCCACCATAATGGGGCTGAAGAGAACTTGGGAAAGCGCCTTTCCGCCGGACACACCGGGCACAGTCGCGAAACGTGCCACGTGGCACACACCGGCAACCGCGTTTCACGCGCAAGCTCCGACCGCCGCACCAGGCTTGCCCTATCCTGCTCAATTTTATCCTCAGATTTGATTTGCTCGAACCTTATAGTGTTGATCACGATCGTTCTAAATGGACTGGATCAACTATGCGTCTTCTATTTGATATGTCCCTTTTTCTCAATTCACGCTCTTCCCACGATTTATGCGGTGTTTCACCGATATACAAGAAAATGCGTAAGAAAATATCTCGTACATATTTTACAAATATTCATTTCATTTATTTGTACAAATACAATAGTAATGAAAGTTTGGGATAACGACCTTTCATTTTTAATTGCTATGGAATTACTATCTAAACCTAAATGTACCGTATAAATCGAGGGATGGCTATACTTTTTTATACTGTTGTTGGCTGAATCTGAAATGGCAAGTCCCATATCAATTAATTATTCGTTCCTTCGTATATTTTTCTTATAATTCAAGTAAGGAGAGGTTGTGATTTCGAGACATTTATTTCTTGTCCAAGGCATGGGCGAGAATATAACAGCTTTATTCTAGTTGCATTTCCACTGTGTGAGAAAAAGTGTTGTATTATCATTACGGCGGATGATTCACTTTTCTTAAAATGTACATGATACATGCTTCCCTCTTCATCGTAGTTATTCATTGTCGACATTCCACATGATATTCTGTGCAAACTCCTTTTCTATATCATCGTACAGTAACTGCTATTTTAACATTCGTTCGACCTCCTGAACTCTTTTCTTCGACTAAAGCATATAGACGTGTACATGTAATCGTTTTAGAGTTGTTTTTCTTTTTTGATACTTACGTTGAGCAACAGTACTTAGAGAGTGTTTTTCTTTATACGTTATTTTTTTACGTAACGTGTAAGTGTTTTAACGGTCACGTTACATCTCAGAGAATATATCGTTTGTGCGTGATCGTATATCTTTTTTTTTTTTTTTTTTTTTTGTTATATCAACTGTTATACGTTATAAAAGTGATTCCCTTGCGTCACATACAACGTGCAGCGCAAAGTGCCTTAAAACGTGAATCGTGAATTAAGGACTATTCGATCTAGAACATTAGTTTCTTCTTCTAAAAATTTCGTAATTGTGTAAATATATACATATAAATTTATATATATATACACGAAAACACCGAAACATATAGTCGCAAAACATATACATATATATAAATATATATATATAAGAATGATTTATATATTTTGCTAGAAATATTTTTATTAGCAATAAGTGAATGGACATTCCATCCAATGTTATCGACTTTTTAAAGCTCCAAGTTTACGGAGAGTAGCTCCTTTATGCGGCATCTACTTTACGCATGTCCAAAATTAGTGAAAAAGACGAAGGAGAAGAAAAAAAGCCTGCAGTCACGTTACAGTTCCATATTGAAGAAAGATATGATTCGATTACAACTGCAATGTGCGTGTGCTTTCTAAACCAACAGGGTCCGACGCGATTTGTAAAAGAAAACCCACGACGAGAATTCACAAGTCCATTTCTAGCCCATGTCCACATTCCTAAGAGAATGGTTATCTTTCTCTGTGCCGCCGCGTAGAAACTCACAGAGGACACTTCAGAGCTCGAAATAATACAACTTAATCGAAGCAGTACGTTCAGACGCATCACGCATTCTTACGTATGTGCTCCCCGGTAGGGCAAATAAATATAATCATTCGTTGGACAGTTGTGCGATCTTTACGATGGGCTTGGTATACGATATATAAAGCACGAGAGAAAAAGTTACATAACTTATAATTATGAATTAAAGAAAAAGGTCGTGTTTGGAGACATTCCTACCTTTTTCTCAGACTGGTCGAAGTTTCTTTAACCATCTCTTCATAGGTTTGTTTCTCAATAAAATCCATCAGATATTTATATTTCAACACTAGAACAGCTTGTCGAGTGATGTTGCTATTACTCAAGATGCGACACGTATCTCGAAACGATAATGGGACCAAAGGGAATGCTAGATTAATGCCTGCAATGCTTAATTCTGTTTGTACCTAGTTTAGTCGAATTAATACAAAAATGATTAGAGAGCTAAATAATTTTTCGTGCTATATCGTTACTCAAGCCTCGTATGTGATGTCTCTTTAACTCGGTGTCAGCGGTGTTCACCTTTTCGGCGCCCTTCCACGGCCTAATAACTTTGTGATAACGTACTTAGTTGATAGAACGACTGGGGGAAACACGGGCCGAGGAGTCTATATCGAGTGTGTACGTAAACGAATCGATACTTTTACTGCCATTGCCTATGAAAGAGCTTTTTCAGAATAGTCCACGTGATCGCGAAGCTCGCTTAGCCTTTCGTCCTTCACTATTACTTTATGTGTGGTTTTTCTGTTAGCTCGATCATCTCGGTCTTTACCGCGGAGCAGCGTGAAGTGCTGTCCAGTGATCATACAATTTCTTCTTGCCACGTTTTCTCTATATACATATATATCACTTTCTTTTTTAATATAAGTGTATACTTATAAATACATATATAAATATATAGAGCGCGATTTTCACAGAAAAACGGCACGAAATGCACATAATGATCGTTCTTATTGCTCCAAAGTATAGAATCCACGGGCATAGAAGTGACTGGTTTGCATGTCGTGGTTTTGTGGAGGGACGTGCATACAAGTACCTGTAATATCCTTCGTTACCTATCGTTCACCAGGCGGGAAGATTACGTAACGTTGTCGAGTTATTTTTTTTTTCTCTTTTTCCCTAGCGCGTAACTACGTTCATTATATATTAATGGTCTCTACCATCCCCCCTACGCCCTTCTTTCACAATGGTGTTTCCATCCTTCTCTCATTATTCTTGCATTCCTTCCCGATACCTGTCAATAATGCATCTCACGTAACCCTTTACGTATCAATCCTATAGTTCTCGCACAGACGTTTCTCTCTGTTTGACAGGATACGGTAGTGTATTAAATAGAATCGAGTAGTAGTATCTTTGGTATACAGCTAGTCCTGTTTGTCGTTACAGACGTTGCAGTGTAAAGTGTGCACGACTTTTAGCGGATGATTCATGAACTCTGGTGCACGTGTAGCGAGCGGGCAGAGTTTAGCTTATTCCTCGGTACCTAGTAAAGAGGGAGGAGAGTATTATGTATGTACTTTGTTACTCGCGTCGTGCATACTCTACATTCCAATCTTACTGATGTAACTCGCGGATCGGGACATTGCCTGCCGATATATTATTTTTATGTCGGGATTACGCTTCCTGATTCGGCTTTTACATAGCATTAATAGACATCCTAGAGACTAGGTATCACCGGGGCGACGGGAAACGGAACCTAATTTAATCAAGTTCGATATTGTAATATCATCCGAAATCCAATCCTACGATTCGTGTGACTCGTACCGCTTTCGTTTCGCGTCGCCCTCCGTGGGGGCGCATCTTGGTGTTTTTTTTTTTTCTCTTTAAACGTAATGAAGAAGAAATGTATCGGCCGAGAGCGTCAAGAAGTTTTCAAGTTCAACATGTAGATGTATAAGTTTGAATATTTTATCGACATTGCTTAGAACGATTGGATACCGTTCTAAAACTCCTTGTACGTAAAAACTCCTTGACACGTTCAACTCTCTCGTGCAGATTCCTCTCTACTCGATATGTACTAAGTAGTTACGAGTACCAATAATTGCGGCCTGTAACGTTGTACGTGAGATGCGCCTTCTCGAAAGAACGAGTTATGCGTGCATTGAATGGGCAACGTTATGCATGAATGGACCATAAACGACTGGGTGGATAAGGACATTCTTTTGCAACCCAGTTACCAATGGTCTTCCTATGTATAATACATCGAATCCAACGCGTGACGGCAATTTTTTAAATTATTTAAAAAAAAAAAAAAGGAATAGAGAAATATATTTCGGCCCTCCTTGAGTTGGATCGCGGGTCACATTTGTTATATACATCGCAGTGAAAAGACATTCGATTTCATTCCTTCGTTTCATTCAGCAACTTCATGTTATTGATGCATAATGTCGTCCGATTGCGTATTACCTGCCATTAGCTTTCGCTGGGCACTCACACGAGCCGTATTATACACGTATCCACCAAAGGGGTGAGCAAGGGTTGGAGAATGTGAGATGAAACGGAAGAAGGGCGAGAGAACGAGTGTGGAAAAAAAAGAAACTTAGCATTTCTTATTATAGATTACTACTATTATTATGATTATGATTATGATTATGATTATTATTATTATTATTATTACTACTATTATTATTATTATTATTATTATTATTAGTATTATTATTACTACTACTACTATTATTATTATTATTACTATTATTATTATTATTATTGTTATTATCGTCCTTTCCGTACTAACTCTAAAGCCTCGTTACCATCAAAGGCATAATAATTTTTTTTCTTTCTCATTATGCGTTGAATGTGTTGTCTCTGGTATTTTGTGATCCGCTAACCTGGTGACTGACAGTGTGCCGTCCTACCCACCCCTTTTTTGCAAGTTTACATTTTAACTAATACGTCGTGAATAGTTACTATTATTGTCATTATATACGTCACGTCTGTCGCTATTATTCGGATGCTGACTAAAAAAAAGTGAAATGCGGCTACGCGTTCATGTTAACGATTCATTTTAGTCTTTCTTATGGGCTGTTCAAGGTAAAACAGGAATACAGTCTCTTGCCTCGCTCGAGATTATTTCTTTTAGAACGGATCTCAGTCGAGCAGACGAGCGATCCCGTTATGAGATCTTGGATTCACGATGACAATGACGCGCGATAAAAGAATTCGAAAAACAGCTCACTAGAGTGGGGCAAGGGTCTCTGGAATCATCAACGAGAAGTAGACTATTCTATCGTAATCCTACGAATTTTCACGGCTAATCGTGATTGTCCAGGCGAAAGTTAATTAATAATTATGACACGGTACCAGCTTCACGCATATCGTTCACGGCATAACGAAAACGGGACAAATTTTACTACTGTGCGACACTTTTTCTACTTTTTTTTTTCTACCGAGTTACGAAAGAACGTTTTTTTTATTGCGTTTTATCTATACTGGTTTATAGGACATACGCACACATACACACACACATACACACATATATATACAGAAACTAACACGATATATGCAAATCCAAGCAGGGCAGGCACTCGACATATACACACGCATATAGAAAACACACGGATCACACTGGTTTATATATCGATCTTTTTTTATCCCTTGTGTACACACTCTTTTTTTCTGTATATCGACGATTATATCGATAGTAAATCGATCATGTTTAATAAATGTGCCTTGTGGACATACATATCTTTTTGCTTGCCGGGTTGGTGGACTCTTACCCTGATTATATTACCTTGCCTGGTGGTGGTAATTTTCGTAGACGTTAATATTTATAATTTTGATATTTCTTGTTTGCCTTTTTTTTTCTCTCAAGTAACACGAAAGTTCTTTTTAGTTACTAGGATTGAGTACATTTCGTGGATAGATCGAGTGAATTTCATTAGAGTGTTCCAGGGCTCGAGAAATGCTTTTGTGGCGTACAAAGAAGTGAGATCGTGAGATCATTCGTTCTCATGGATGTCTGTGAAAATTATGACCACCATCATCTTGTTACGTTCTATACATTTTTTTTCACTGGGCTCGCAGGTATCTTTGGTGTCTACAGATCAAGTTGGAGATTTCTGTGTCGTAACTCTTACCTCCCTCTTTCACTCTCTTTTTATCTATTTTTTTTTATTAATTTGTCTGGTTCACATACAGGTTCACTCTCTCTCTCTCTCTCTCTCTCTCTCTCTCTCTCTCTCTCTCTCACTCTCTCTCCTCTCTTTCAACACATTTTTTTATAATTTGTTTCTTGCTCTTTGTCGCTCTATCTGTCTTGTTTTTCCCATGTTTTAGCTTCTTCGATCGTTAAGTCGATCTATCTTCTCCCATTTCGTTTCTGATTTCCAAGGAACGGTTACAGTCTTTCGAAAGGCGTAATAATTTTTATGTCGACATTAACATAGCGTCCGTCAGGTCTGTGATTAGATCTAACACTGTAATCTAATTTACAATCGGCCTATGATTACGTCTATTTAGTTTTGTGTGGTAACGTCCATTTTATTTCTTCGTTTAGCTTAACAGGATCCGTTCCGATTTCCTTTTCTTTAATCGGTTTCTGTTTAAACCGAGAAAGCTCCCTTGCAATCTCTCTTCCGGTACCCCGTGATTCTTTCATTGTTTTGCCGCAAGTGCCTCGATACGACACGAAATGCAAAATTATTCAAAGTACCCGATTCGTATGTGCGATTATTTATTGTTGTCTCTGCTCATTGAAGCAAGGATAACGCGATTTTGGAATTTTCTTCTTTTGGTAATCGAAAAGTTCAACGATTGTTTGTGTCGTGCGAGGATCGTACAGAATTAAGGCTTCTAATACATGAGGGAAGGAAGAAAGGAGAAAGAGGGAGGAAGGTTTGAGAGAGAGAGAGAGAGAGAGAGAGAGAGAGAGAGAGAGAGAGAGAGAAAGTAAGGAGTGTTGGAGGGAGAGTGAGAAAGGGAGAGTTTGAGTGAATTTTGGTGATTTGGCAGAGGGGCGAAATCGCAAGTTGGTGCTACATATATACATATATATATATATATATATAAAACATACGTATATATCGTGTTACAATGGTGCAGTGTCGATTGCTGTTTGGTAGCGGGACCTACAAATACTAACTTCTGTGCTTCCAGGTAGGCCAAGTCCAAATCATTATTCCTTTGGATGACGTGCTTTTATACGGTCCGAGCGAGTCCCACTTCGTGCTACACGGATTGACTTTCGAGAATTATGCATCGAGCGAGTAACAATTTTAGCGAAGGAGAAAGTTTCGCACGGACCGTAGAAAATAGTCAGATTAATCGTGAAATCGTGCAGGTTGCGGGAACGCGTAAATAAAAAAAGGAAATGAAAGTAAGATACGAGAAATTGTGTATCACAAGCTTGAAATTAGAATTAACGCAGCGAATAGTCAGCGTGTTCGAATCGATGTTGTCTCTGCACGATGTCATCGACCACGAATCGTGGTGTGGTTACATTAGTTGGGCACTCTCTTCTTACGTTTGTATATACATAGAATTCTATGGGTATATCAGAGATCTATATACGTATAATTTTTTGTTCAATTTTTAATCGGGGAAATTTATCCACAGATTACGTATCAACGTTGTACGAGTTAAATAAGTTACGATCGAGAAAGTTACGGGCATAATGTTTCAGGCTCGTTATTTCTAATTGAGCCGAGCGCGACGCAACTTAACGGGACTGGCATAAGAGGATTTCCTTACGCATTATTATTTCCGTTTCGTAATTACTTTTACGAGGAGACATCAAGCTTTCTTTCTTACACGTTATTTGTATTTGTCGGAATGCCATTAATTAATTGGATGCGCACGATCGAACGTTGATTACCTTCCTTTTTTTTCTTTCCTATCTAGGAGGCACGATGTTGCCACCACCGCCGCCGCCGACGGTAGCGATATTTCCGCCTGCGGCTGCCATACTACCGCGTGGACCACCGCAGTTCGCGGCCCCTTATCCGCCTCCAATTTTCTATTGGCCCTATCCTTCGCCGCCAGTCAGTCCGACTAATTATTATAATCCAGCGAACGTCGGTGGTATCGCAGCCATTCCTCAACAAGCGGCTCTGGTAAGTGGTTCTCCCTGCCGTTTATTAACAAAAACCGAACGATCTATTATTTTCATTGCAACCGTTGGAATTGTGCTTTCAGTTAACGCCAGCCGAGTGTCTGCAATTAGCACCAGGAGCGACAGTGCCCACGGCGACCACGCCCACAGCAGAACCGCCGCGCATTGACGCTTTCCTCTCCCGAATGGAGATGGAGAAGCGTGTACCTGTTCCAACTCACCCCCAAGCGGAATGCAATCCGTTCGTCGAAGTTTTCATGGTTTGATGACGAGGGTTCGATCAAGATTCGTTCCGCGACGCGATCGATCTTCCGCGGGATCGACCGAGACAATTGTGCCTCGGCACGGCGCAAACTGCCGTGAACTGGATTATGTCTCAGCTGGTACTCACGGAAGGGGACAATGTGTTCTCGTACGTGCGCGTATGGTAAAAGGGAGTCCTCGTTCAGAAACAGTCTCGTTCCCGTCAGCCGAGGGAATCCAGGAAACGAAGTACCGAGAGCCGTGACGGGATTAACGTTCATTATTTTCTTGTCTTCGAAGAAAGAGCTCCCCCCAACCCCCCAGCACGTAAATCTAACGTGTCACAGGGTGGCACGATTCTTTCTAGTCTAGAGACAGATGCGAGTCGTCATAGCGTAGCGCAGCGACGTCGTTTCTTTCTCGTCGTTTGTTTCAGTCCTTTTTTTCTGAAACAGAATACGTACGACACATTTTCTATTTCCTCGATGCCCCCCCCCCCCCCCCCCCCACTCCCATGTTCCCGTAGACTTCTGTTTTACGACCTTCGTCTTTTACGTTCTTTCCCCACTTTCGTTCCATTTGCTGCTCTGGTCGCCACATGGACATTCCCGGGAGCAAAAAGTAACAACCGAGCGATCTTTCGAACGCCCAGTTCTGATGTAAAGTTTAGACGTAATTGACGTTTTGATCATTTTAGGTGTAGCTAATCATCGTGTACAGCTTGTACTCGGAATTAAATTAACGAATTTGATACGAGACGCGTTTAGGCATCTTGGTTCGTACAAGTCTCGATTTCGCGGTCGCTTCCGAGCGACAAGCTGTAGCTGATCGTGTCGATCTTCTTTGCTTGACACGCTAATAACACAGTCGTCGAAGAGTAATGTAAAAATGTAACAGCGTGATAGCGTCTTTGCTCTTAGAGTTTTACTTAATTTAATTTAAAAATTTTAAGTTTTAATATGAAAATTAATATATACCCTATCGCTAATCGTTGCCCGAGCGGGATACATTATTGCCGTATCGAGTGTCTGTCAAGTTTCACATTTTATCGAATAAGTTATTCGATTCCAAAGTGTCGTTCCATGTTAGCTTCTGAATCATCGATTTCCCTTAATCGCTTTAGGGGACTGCGAATCGGGTGATATGTTCTTATTCATTTTTCATCATCGATTCGTGCCACGGAAAGCTAACGAACGTCTTCCAATGAATTCCTGTCACTGCATCGAGCCCATTATAATTCGCTTCGATTGTACATTCGGTTTTAACCGTGTACGACAAGGCATAACAAAGGCTCGTCTGTAGTGACGATCGCACGATGTTATACGTTCACGATTGGTAAATCCATCAGGTCGCGAGTGTGCTAACACCTGAGATTAACTGATCGCTAAATCACGCGATCAATTACGAAATATTTCAGCCGTATTCTTCCCCAGTCAAGTAGTACACTTAGTTCTGTATACCCTCTCCCCTATGTGTTAATCCAATCGCATTGGTTGCAGTTAAGTTTCAACCCTGCGCGGTCAACTTTGAAGTAAACTTTTAATACATGCAATTATTTTTCGAATTGAAAATGCAACGAAGCAACGATCAACTTCTATACGTAGGAGAGAGGGGCAAATCTTACACGTATTTGGATAAAAATCGAGCAGAGGACCCTACGTTCCCGTGGTTCTAAAGATGCTCCTCTCTGCTCTTGTTCCTGTAAAAAGCACTCGTGTATAAAGGTGCAATTTTAGGTAGAAACATTCGAAGAACCAGTGTCATTTTATCGACAAAAATAATGTCAGAATTTACACTACTATTCTACTACTGGTAGAATATGTTATAAATGAAACGTTTATAAATTATATAAATGCATGGATTTGCATAATCAAAAGACTCCATCGTACGTTTCGAGTTGAGAAAGCGAGACAATTAAAGTGTATACATTTGTACGTATACGGGGCATAAGATCGAACAAAGAGAATCGCAGGCGAGAGAAACGCATAATACAGATTCATTCGATAGCATCAAGATCTTCAAGTAATATTGCCACCATCGAAACTCTTGTTTTAAAAGTACCTGAAGTTGTTTGATCGAGCGTACGCGCGGAAGCTATTTTGTGGCACAAGATTTGTTGTATTTTAGTCAGCGATTCTTGTAACGCCGAAACGTGCAATGAGAAAATGACGAGACAATTCGAGAATGCGAGTGCTCCGAGTTAACGTTTGCCCGGCTCGTAATCTAGACGAGTTCGTTCGTGTTAAGTGTTTAAGAGTTAAGTTTAAAATGTAAGAGACGGATCAGTGCTCTGAATTAACGAGTACCACGAACAAATCGCACTCGTTGGTTCTGTTCTCGCGCTGTGTCGCGCGATATTGGTGCAATAATTCCCCCCTGCCCTTTTTTTTTTATACGACGCGTGCAATAGAGATCAAAGAACGAGCTTCTGAAATATACAAATGGCAGCTTATGCTACCATAACGTTGTTGGTAATCGATATCGACCTACTCATCGATATATGTATATTTTTTGAAAAAGAATTTCAACCCTGATTATTTATCGAAACGATTTCGCTCTAATTTATTTTCTACGAGAATTGACCGATTTTTCTTTTTTGCAATGACAAACGGCAGAAATTCCGAAATATCACACTTTATAGTTCCTCTTTTAGAACATGGCAATTATTAGTTCCTTGTCGCATTCCTTCCTACCGAAGGATAGTTCCTACCGAAAGATGTTCTGGCCACGAGAATGATTTCTCGTGGTAGATTTTACAAAAATATTCACGTGTAATTTATCACATTTTTTCTTTTAACGTAGGAACAAATTAGAGCGAAATAGTTAAATAATCTGTGCGGACTTGATGCAGCCATTCCGAGTAATTGTTGAAAGTTTTTTAATCAATCTTTCGGCGTGCAACTTCCCTATCCAGTTAGTGTAATAGACAATTGTATATACATTTATACATATATATATGTATGTATGCGTCTATCTGGTAAGACCCAACATATTTAAATACGAGAAAAGATCGCGTCTAGAAGATGCGGAACGAGCAGAACCGTTTTGTCTGTACGTGAACCACGTCATGAGCGCGCGCACAAAGAGCTTTATATTAAGAACAAAAAAAATTAAGAAAATATATAAAATGTTCGTTTATTGTGAACACAGGCGAATTTAAACTATCAATCGTCTCTGCGATTTGAAAAAAAAACGGCTACGACGAATAGTAATCTGACCCTGATATTTAATAATGTTATTAACGATATTAATATTAATATATTCGATATTGTTTTAAAACTGTCTCCGATCATTTACTCTTCGATTCCGTTCGTTTGAAGACGATCGATTGATATGCACTCTAAGAGAGATTTAAATAATTTGAATAAGATAAGAGAAAGAAAGCTATACAAATGATACCGACCCTATTCGAGAACTTCTAGCGCCATCTCTGCGAAAAGTACTGAAACTACTGGCCGACTAGTTTCAGTTGTTCTCCAAGAGATGGCGCCAGTAGTTCTTGAGTAGTTTACTTCGCCGTCGATAATGCTGTGCGACCAGTTTGAGCACTTTTCACAGAGATGGCGCCAGGGGTTCTTGAATAGTGTAGGTATCATCTGTCTCACTCTTTCCTGTAGCTTACTTATAAATCGCTCTCTCTCTCTCTTACCTCTAAAGCGGGAGATATGTTATCTGATTCGTTCTATTCAATAAAAAGTAAGGAATTTTTGTATCTAATCAGCAGTACTCTTAAATTCTGTAATTAAGATGAGAGAGAGAGAAAGAGCGCAGCGGAGAGAAGAAAAGAGAAGCGGAAACGAAGTCTGGAAGGTAATAGTTTAATAGATAATTTAAAACTTGTATTATTTCAGATGGTTTTACATCGACTTTGCACCGCAACTGGATTTCTTCGAAAAAAATGTATAAGAAACTGGTTTCGACCGAAGATATAGGAAATATGATTATGCAGGACGAGAGAATAACTCTTTGATGGTTGCTAAAGAGTGAATCATGATCGAAATTCTCAATTCAACGAGGAATTAAGGGATAGTAGAGTCCAGAATTACCGGAGCAATGGATATTAGCTTCTGCAACAAGAAGAAAGAAGAAGTTCGAGAAATGGATTAATCTACGTTCCTTTCTTACAAATGAACATAAGTTTTAGTTGTATAAAAAGTATTGTACATGGGTTTATAAAGATAATTTACAACAATTAGGATGTAAGAACACATTTGTAATTTGTAATTTGTTAAAATAAATGTTCAGTCATTGTTAATTAATTATTTAATTATTTATTAACCTAGTCAGCAATCCCAGAATGACCAATTCCAATTCCTTAAACGAGAGAATCTCGTAAAACATAGCCCCTATCATGATATAAAGCTATCTATAAGTTCAAATATTGGCGCGTGAGTTCGAAATATCACGAATTCCTGGAATATGACGTCACTTCCGGTAAAGCCTAAATTACGGATACCTCCTTGCCTATCATGTTCTCCTGATACAAAGTCGGAAATCAGGGTTTTGATTGAAAAATCCTGAAAACTTGCCAATTCCTGGAAAATGACGTCACTTCCAAGAATCGCCGAAATTCTCGGAATTCTCGATGACGTCATTTCCAGGAAGTGGCACGTTCGGATACCTCCTATGACGTCATGTTCTCCTGATACATTGCCAATTTTTCGAACGAAAATCTGAAAATCCGACTTTGTATCAGGAGAACATGACGTCATAGGAGGTATCGGCAATTCCAGGAATTCTCGATGACGTCATTTCCAAGAAGTGGCACTTTTCGGATACCTCCTATGACGTCATGTTCTCCTGATACAAAGTCGGATTTTCGAGATTTCGTTTGAAAAATCGGCAATGTATCAGGAGAACATGACGTCATAGGAGGTATCCGAATAGTGCCACTTCTTGGAAATGACGTCATCGAGAATTCCTGGAATTGCCGATACCTCCTGTGACGTCATGTTCTCCTGATACATTGCCGATTTTTCGATTGAGACCCCGAAAATCTAACTTTGTATCAGGAGAACATGACGTCATAGGAGGTATACGAACGTGCCACTTCCTGGAAATGACGTCATCGAGAATTCCGAGAATTTCGGCGATTCCTGGAAGTGACGTCATATTCCAGGAATTCGTGATATTTCGAACTCACGCGCCAATATTTGAACTTATAGATAGCTTTATATCATGATAGGGGCTATGTTTTACGAGATTTTCTCGTTTAAGGAATTGGAATTGGTTATTTTAGGATTGCTGATCAGGTTAATAAATGATTAAACAATTAATTAACAATGGCTAAACATTTATTTTAACAAATTGCAAATTACAAATGTGTTCTTATGTACTAATTGTCGTAAATTTTTTGAAGAAATCCAGTTGCGGTGCAAAATCGATGTAAAACCGTCTGAAATAATAAAAGTTTTATATTATCTATTAAACTATTACCTTCCAGACTTCGTTTCCGCTTCTCTTTCCTTCTCTCCGCTGCGCTCTCTCTCTCTCTCTCTCATCTTAATTACAGAATTTAAGAGTACTGCTGATTAGATACAAAAATTCCTTACTTTTTATTGAATAGAACGAATCAGATAACATATCTCCCGCTTTAGAGGTAAGGGAGAGGAAGAGAGGGAGAGCGATTTATAAGTAAGCTACAGGAAAGAGTGAGACAGATGATACCTACACTATTCAAGAACCCCTGGCGCCATCTCTGTGAAAAGTGCTCAAACTGGTCGCACAGCATTATCGACAGCGAAGTAAACTGCTGAAAACTACTAGCGCCATCTCTTAGAGAACCACTGAAACTAGTCGACCATTGGTTTTAGTACTTTTCACAGAGGTGGCGTAATAGTAGTTTTCGAACAGGGTCGGTATCATCTGTCTCACCCTTTCCTATAGCTTTCTTATATATCTTTCTTTCTCTTATTTCTAAAGCGGGAGATATGCATAACATTACAATAAAACTACTAAAATATACAATAAATTACAATTATACTAGTGAAATGTACAATAAATTAAAATAAAGCTAATGAAATATACAATAAATTGTTATAAGTTCAATGTATCGAATAATTAGCTGTAATAAGTAATAAAGTGAGCGACCCAAAATTTTTATCATATATTTATATATTTAGAAATATACAGCATCTTATATAGTCATATACATTGAATTACATTAATATTATACTTTTAAAATTATATACGTAATATCGCACTTGATAGACTATTCAACGAGATTACAATTTGAAAAAAGTTATTTATTTTAAATTTTCATATAAATTTAATCATATTTTTCCAATCATACTATAGCGTGTTACTTATGTATTTTAAAACTGTTGAACAGTTTATCACAACAATTTGTATTGTAGCACTCCTTTTGGCAACCTTTGCACATTACTTTGAAACTTATTCAACACTGTAATATGTATTAAACATATATATATGTATACTGTTAAAGCAAAATGGTACCTTAACTGCAACATTTTGTACATCCTTTCAGTAGAGAAGATATATGTTGTATGCTACTTTATAAATTATATACATAACTGTTATTGTTTATAACATAAAGGTAGGTAATACACAGGTAAGCATTTTGACATAAAATCTACAAATTGACATTGATAGTTGCAACTTGAATCAATTTGGAAGTTGTTACTTAATGAGTATCATTAAGTAAAAAATCATAAAAATATCTCTTATACAAAACTTATGACATTGATTTCACCTGTGAATCTGTAGAAATAAGTTTTAACACAAAGTCAGGTGGAATCTTAATTGTGCAACATTATTATCGGTCTTTATTTCATGGACAAGTTGTAGAAGTTTGAAAGACAAAGTTTAATGTAAATACATTACACAATATCATATTTGAAACATAACTATAGTGTAGAAAAACTGTGTAAATAGACAAATAACAAATCATACATTTTCGTACATCAGTAAGTTACACAGAATAGACATACTTTCCCTTAATTATAATTAAAAGTTTGCTAAGTTCCATTGTATACTTTATATATTTTAATAATCTCCCAAATCAAGGATTTTGTATTTCCTTCTATAAAATATTGCAAATTGAACAAATTGATATAGAATCTGTAAATACAGATGTCTATGTACATTATATACTACACATTTGAGTACTTATAATCTCTATTAATTGAGAAAGATAAAGTCAGTGTATTTAAAATAACACTAATTAAAATATAAAGATACCTGCTTGTATAATTTACAATACATCAATATAATATCATTTTGAAATATGATTAATACACGTAAAGGTGTGTTAAATATTTAATTTGTTATTACACAGCCATTGCACAAAATAGTTTCTAAATAAAAAAAAAAACAATATTTTCTGTTCAGAGCATGTGTTTGTGTTTAAGAATGTGTGTAAGAATGTTTAAAAAATCAATATATTCTTATCTATAAATAAAATTCCCTTAGTCTCCTACAGTTATGAATGCGATATAAAACACGTGTACACATAATACTTATTTATAAGTTTCTATATGATTGACCATGAAAGTAATGTGTAACTATTTGTAATTGCTATTGATATAATTTCTCTGTGTGCAGAAAATACAAAACACTAAGCTGTCTCTTTCCTTTTACAGTCATTAAAAGTTTCCTTTCTGTTTGCATTCATCAGAAATTAGTATTTATGGAACTTAGCAAAAAATAATCTTATAGTAATACAATGCTAAACCTAGATAATAGTATGCTTATGTTTGGCAGCTCCTTCATGGGATGAGAGCATATTAATAATTCAATTGAAAACTTTAATTGCACTAATTATTAGAATTTAATTTATTAATTAGTTAGAAACATGTAATAATTTTGTAACTGTTTTGTAAAAACATATAGGTAAATGTATATTATAATTGCCACTGAATATTGCAACTTATTTTAACGGATGCAAAATGGTATAACGCATAATTAAAACATAGCGCACATAATTATGTATATCTTTTTCATGGAGCATACTTTTTTGATAATTGTTCAAGATGTCTAAATATAAAATTGTTTACGTTTAATCTTAGAAATAAAAAAGTAATACGTTATTTGTTACAGTATGCTAAATTATATATAAATAGATATCTTTTATATCTTTTTGGAAGAGTGGTTTCTTATGAAATCTCTTATAATTGAAACTGCTATAACTGATAATGTAACATAAAATAATTAACAATACATAGCTTTGCACTATGATACAAGGTACAACTTATCGCTACAGAGATTGTTTTTATTTTTTCATCATCAAAATATCTTCTTTTATATGGCAATGAATAGCAATAACTGAAACTTAAAGTTATTGATGCCGATTCTTAATTGTATTCCTTCAAATTGAATAGCTTAAATAGCTGTCTCTCACTCCTTTATAGTTTAGAAAATTCTAAAAATAAGAATTACATTTCTAAGGATAGTATTTTCAGGTATCCATGTAAAATAAATTTGTGAACTCAATGAATCTGCTATAGCATATATCTAAATACTAGATATTAATTTCTGAAATTGTAGGATAATTATAATGCATATCATAATGTAAAATAGTAACAAAGCATATCACATGCAAATTAAAATATATTACATTTTATTACAGTACTAAATAATATACATAAAAAAAAAAAAGAAAAAGAGTAAAATAAATGAAGGAAAAATAAAATATATATATGTATTAATAATAAAATGTTGCTATAATTTCATGTTATTACAGTATCTAAAATACTTTATTATGATTTCATTCTTTTGTAGTTCTATTATTCCTTGTGCATATTTTCAATTCAGCACCAATTTCACAATATATTTATACATACGTTTCTTTGTTTTCATATTGAAAATGTATCGCAGACACAAGATTATTCGTTATTCATTTTATGAGAATACAAATATATGCACATTTTATATAATATTTATATAATTTTCATTGAGATGTGAGATCATTATAGTGAGAATTTTTAATGTTAATAAATTATTGGTATCAAATATCATCTGTTTCTGTATCACTCTTCTTATTAAGAATCGACATCTAAGTCATATAAGAGATAATTATTCTTAATTTTGTTACATGGATCGGTAAGGTCCTTGCATTTTTAAAAATTGTATCACTAAGGAAGGTCCACCTGCTACTATCTCTGGTGGTATTTGAGAAAGTGGACAATTTTCAATTGACATAATACTGAGATTTGTGCACAGAGCTAATTCAAATGGTAAATTGTGTAAGTCAGCATTATCGTTTACATAAAGCGAATCTAATTTTTCCAGTGTGCCAATCTCCTCGGGTAAATAGTTCAGATTATTTTCTCCGACGCTTAAGTATGTCAAGTTTGTCAAATGACCAATAGCTCTTGGTAAAGATGTTACTTGATTAGATTGTAAAATTAACTTTTGCAAGTCCCTTAGGAAACCAATTTCATTAGGTAAAGATTCAATTTTGTTTTCTTCAAGGTCTAATACTCTAAGCTTACGCAAGTTCGCTATGCTGGCAGGAATACGTTTCAATAAATTATTAGAAAGTATTAAGACCTCTAAATTTTGAAGGCATTGAATGTCGTCAGGAATTTTTGTAAGTTGATTCGTACCCAAATTTAATTCGACCATATTAGTCCATGTACCAATGTCTAATGGTAAAGCGGTCAACTGATTTTCCTTCATATTTAACTTTGCAAGATTTTTTGCTCTAGAGAAAATACCGTACGGTATTTTGTCTATTTTGTTATGCTCGAGATTGATAGAGTAAACGTTTGTAAATTGCGCTGGTCCTCCTGATGGATACGCGGTAAAAGCATTCCTGGACAATGTGATTGTTGTTAAATCAGAGAGACTCGCGAGCAGTCCATCTGGTAATTGCGACACTTGATTCCCCTCTACGCTAAATTCATCCATCAATTTACAATTGGCCAAAGATTTTGGAATACTAGTTAATCTATTGTATCTAAGACCTAATCTGGTCAACGAAACTAGATTTCCAATTGTGTCTGGAATATCCAACAGCTCGTTGTGTTGCAAGTCGAGCGTAGACAACTGGACGCAATTTCCGATCTCCTCCGGCAAATGCTCCAGATGATTATGAGAAACATCAAACGTTATCAAATTTACCAATTTGCCGATGCCAGCGGGAAGCTCCCTGATCTTATTCTCCCTCAAACTCAGCATTATTAAATTTGTCAAATTTCGTATGTTATCACTTACGTATCTGATTCGATTGAAGCGTAAGAATAGGGTTGTGAGATTCGTCAATCTGTACACGACGTCCGGTATTTCGTTCAGTTTGTTGTGCCTCAAGTCAAGGACTCTTAACGACTTCAAGTTGGCTAATGTATTTGGTAAACTTGTCAATGAATTCTCGCTTAAAGCGAGAGTTTCTAGATTGGCAAGGAACCCGATTTCCGGCGGTAACGTAACAAGTTTGTTACCGTACAGATAGAACTCGAGCAAATGCGTCAAGTCCCGTACCGTGCTAGGTAGGTGTGTAATATTCGATTTACTTAGATCCAACCGCTCTAAACATTCCTCCCTGCATCTGGTGAATTCTTTGGAGACGTCTAGATCCGCTTGTATCGGTTTCCCTTTCTTCGTCGTCGGTTTCGGTTTATTCGATTCCGGATGCTTGACAGTTACTGTTTTTTTAGTGTCGGGCCCTGCTATGGACGCGGACGACAATTTTTTCTCCTTCGTATGCTCCTTGTTATCCCGCAGGACATCCACGTCCTCAGGCATATCGCTGGCTGTACAGGTGGTTAAACCACAGCCTTCCAGATATTCAGGAATATCTTGTTCCTTCATGTAAAAGGTCGGAAGACTGTCTTCGAGGTCCTCACGGTCCCTCTTTACCTCGGACAAACACACCGTTGAAATGTTACCCACACCTGTCCAGTATTTGTTCGACTTTTTCATAACCTAATTACTATTACAACTACGCTCAGTTTTTCGAGTATCTCTCACGTATTTCTACGACATCGTACACTTTTCAAAGATCTCGTACTTTACAAGTATTGACATATCGATATCGTCCACTGCAAGTGGCGCAAACGCGAAACGGCTGACGGAGGAGGACTAGGCGAACACCGAATACCCAGCATTGTTCCGAAACCCAAATAAATAGTACCGTTCGATATAGAATCTTTATTAATGTTTCCCCCTTCAGATATCTCTTCGAAATTGTGTCTTTTAAATTGATAAATAATTAAAAATTCATCTCGTTTCGAATGTTCACACTAGCGTTCAGTATTATTCAGTACTGTGTAATAATAGAACATGTAAAGATAGCTTAAACGGCATTAAATCATGATGTATTTACGAACACGGAATTTCAAAAAACGTTTAAAATTGTAATTCAAATAGTTCCGTAGAACTGGGCAAAATATAGAGAAAATAAAACATCTACGAGACCGATACAAAGTATAAATAATAATAAAACACCATGGTTGAACTGGAGACATTAAAACAAATTTTAGATTCGTCGATAAAGATAGATAAAATTTGTTTATCATATGTGGCTCGAATTTTTCCAGAATTCAAAAATACGCTCTGTTACATTTTATATAAGGAAGTATGTACATTGTTCGACTTTTATTTAATTTGTTAAGTAGTTATCTTATCAGCTGTTTTGTTCATTTTTTTAGCGAGCTTCAGAATCTCCCAATAATTCTGTAAAGTATACGAATGATGATGAAACGAGCTGTAAGCCTTTTGAGTACTAAGTACTTCAATTGATTTCTTTACATTGTATAAATTATTGAATTCTTTTAGTATTTGATATAACTGGATCGCCATTGAAGTGTTCATTTAAAGAAAATGATTTCGAAGATACAATATTTCGGGCAAGACAGAATTGGTTCAAGGAAGAAGAAAATTACCTACCATTAAGCAGAACAGAAGCATGGTACAGCATTAAGAGACTTACTCTAAAAATGATGTATCATTAATATGGTTTCTTTTTTTAGCAATGCACTGAATGCGTGCATTGAATTTACAGATAATTCTTTCCCTCCAATATTTGCCCTTTGCGATGGTAAAGATAATAAAAAAAGTAGATTACTAGGCGCAATAATTGAAGGGAAATGGTTTACTACAATAGAAGTTTATTCAGCTGGTAGCGAAACCCTAGAAACTATCAAGAAATCTTCATCTGAAATTTGTCAACAACATTTAGAACTTTCACATGCACGCGAAGAAGACGTAAGTATTATCTTCATTTGATGATCTACGGGTATGATTATAATTTGGTTTTATATTTGTGTAACAGTTGACCATCTCTGCATTTAATATTTTTGATTTATTTGAAACAAGAGAAGAAACACTTAATTTGGATGATAATATGAAGAGTAACTTTGAAGGAAGTCTAAGCATAGAGGTAGCTACTTCTAGTTTATCAGTGCATCTTCCTACAAGAGCAACCAAAAATAATTTGGTAAATTAGTTAATTAATAATAATCCATTCAAAATTTATTGTTTTCCTAAATATTTTATGCCCTATTTAGTTTGCTCAAGTTATTACAAATTCAAATAACAGTCCTTTGAAAGAGTTATGGAAACAATTGTTATTGTTAAATCAGTATTTGAATATAATAGATAATTATAAAAAGAATACAAAGTCTCGTCACAGTTTAATACCACTGAGATTTCCACATGATTTTACAAGTCCATACGAAGAGGTATTTTAACACTTTTACACTTAAATTATTTGTATATTATTTTAATATCTCGGTAACAATATTATAATGATTATTTCAAATAGAAACATGATGTAATTTTGAAGAATTTGAGTCTTCTGTTGAATGAAGATTACAGTTTTAGAAATTCTAGAGCCAACAGGGCAGATCAAATAAATTTGTCAAATATAGACAATTTAGGAGATAATATAAAAATTCGACAATATGCACAGAACCTTCCAGATAGAAACAATTTGGATTTTACAGACTTTTTATGGGATTTACTTATAAGTAAGTATGCATTTAATGTAGGTATATATTAAGTATTTTGCACATGTATACAATAATACTAATATATTTACAGTGAACTCGGATTATTTCGAAATGGTAGAATGTATTAACATAGTACTTGAAGAAATTATAATAAATGGCTGTTTATCTCAGGTATAAAAAAGTAGATTAAGAAGAAATATTACTTTGTGCTAAATATAATTAAAGGTGTTTTTAAATCGTGTAATTAATACATATCAGGTCAAATTTATGAATTCAACAAGATTTTCCAATATCATTACTCATTCACATCAACAGAAAGTAGTTACACATTTATTATCTAGTAGTTTACCATTAGAATATGTTATAGACATGGGTTTTGAAAAATTGTGTAAAGATTACACGTACATTTTAAACAATGCAAGGTTTGGTGAATTGTATGATATTAAAAAAGAATTAAAAAGTTTATCATATGATGAATTTATAGTTGATACCTATAGGTATGTGTAATACATTATGTATTAATAATAAAATGTATTATCATGTTTAATCTATGATATAATATTAATTATTTAAAGTTTCATATGAATGTTTTCAGGAAAAAATTGATATATTTAGTACAAATACATGTATGTTTGGAATTTATGTTATTGCTGGAAGATAATTTAGAATGTTCAACTGATGATCTAAAAAGATTATTTTGCTGTGCTTATGAGCAGTATGTTGGTGAAAAGTCACCTCTAAAAAATGTTTGCGATTTAGCTAAACATAAAATCTATACCTTAAGTGCTCCTCTTCCTGTTTCAGCAATTAACTTAATTAAAGAGTGAGTTTATGAATTTTTAATAATCTGTATGCTACCCATATAGTTAAAATTATATGTCACTTTCAGAGTGTTAAGTACACGGAGAATTTCACTTTCATCTCAATCTAAATTGTCAAAATTAACAACAATTAAATATTATAGTCAATTACCAATTTTTCCAACAAATATATATACATCAGGTAATAATTGTTTAACTTTGAAAAAATTTAATGCTTGATATCATATTTATACGTACATAATGTTAACATTTTTAAAAATTATTTTCTAGATGAATCAACATATGAAGAGTACTATGTTATCAGTGCCATTTGTTCATCATCTAAATTTAGATAGGCAAAGAAAAAGTGAAAGAATATAATGGCTATAATAAAAATATACAAAGAAAAGGAAGGAAACAACAAATAAAGTATAGAACTTTAGGCATTAAAAACAATTATGTGTTGCGAGGTAATTATATGTTTAATTCATAATTAATAAAATAAAAATTATAAAAGCATTTTTCAAATACATTAAATGTATTCAATGTATAAATATAACTAGATTTATGAGTGTTTGTACTCTCAGTCATTGATAATGTACACTCCAATTTACTATTAGTCATTACTTTCACTGATCTAAACCTCGTTAAATATATATATATATATATATTTTTTTTTTCAATTCAAACTACTTCTCAATGTACAAATATATATGCAAAGTATGTTATATTCGTTAAAATATATGGTTAAACTTCTTAAGAACTTTATAACCATCATTAAAAAGATACATACTGTTACGTATAATGTAAAATCTTCAATATTGCAGAAATAGACCGTTTTATACGTTTTGAACCCATTTAACATACTTTGGTTGTAATTCTGAGTATCAGTACTGTTAACGATAAAAGTTATATCAGCTCTAAGCCATTAATTAAAGAACGGCCCTGCATGCAATAAGTACAGAACATAAACAATTTTAATACTGAGAAGTTTCTACATCATCTACTCCACAGACACTAGCTTGTTCAAGTACTTCGAGAAGCTTTTGCATTTCCATAGAATCCGATGAATTGTCAAGTGTTCTTTCGAGTGCTCTTACGTACGACATACATGTACGTCCCTCGTGGTCTAAATTTTGTGGATTCGCTTTATGCTGCAACGATTCAACAATACACAAGTATTTATTTAATTTTCTAAACATTCATATACTATTAATTTGGTCAAGATCGAATACACACCCATATCAGAAGTTGTGCCATAGCTAAATTTCCTGTGGCACAAGCCAAATGCAAGGGTGTTCTCAAATCTTCCATACTGACGGGCATGTTAATATCTTCGTAACTACATCTGGCTAAGCACAACGTAAATGCTCTCATATCGCCCCTACATTACAATTCAATGCAGCAAAATTATCCAGCAATCATTTAAACAAAACATTTATAACAGTACAACTCGTTCAAAGTCTAAGGATATTTACCGGCAAACCGAGTCAATAAGTAATTTCCCTAAAGAAATGTTTGGATTAATTGGTGGCAAAAATATTTTGTCCTCGTACTTCCATCTGATCCACTGCTCCTTCTCTTCTCTAGGAGAATCTGAATTTGGTTTCTGTTTCCCGCTTAAACAATATTCCCAAACGCTATTCGCTATATCATTACCAAGGGCTAACATTACACTTAACTGACCTGCGCTAAAATTAATGTCAAGGCTATTTTATGTTGTAGTATATACATGCATACTTACTTAACATGCAATATGAAAAAAGTGATTCTAGATTTATATAATCCTCTGCATTTAAGAACAAACCATTTATTGATGACATTATTTTTACTATATTTATTATTACATAGATTGAAGGATTATTGTTGTAATAAAATAAGTAGTTATCGCACTTACGACCAATCGTCCAAATCCAACGACCTAACTTTTGATATGTGTGAACCTAAATTTCTATGTATTCCTGAACATTCAATGCACATTAATACACCTAGGTTCAAACTAGCCCAATCTGGATCTAAAATTTCAGTAAAATTATAAATTTTTTATCGAAAATGAAACTGAAAAGAGTTGTTGCAGTGTATGAACTTATTACTTACTAGGCGCGCCACAATCTACGCAAGCATCGTTTCCCGAGACTTTATTTTTTATGCAGTGCATTTTGAAAGCGTCAGTTTCATTTTTTTTATCTCCGTCGCTATTTTGTAAACTTGACAATATTTGCTGTTCTATAGCAGAAATCCAGCTATCTCTGTCCTCTGCATTATTTGCTTCGAAATGCCATGTCTTATTTTCTAATGAGATGATAGAAAATTCAAAGCTATCTTCTGCAAAGTAAGATAATAATTAAGATTCATAGAATAGAATACATAAGAATGAATGTGTAACTAAGCACCTTGAGCATTAGATGATTTAGAACCTTTAGGTGTTTTACCAGGCACTTTTACAGTTACATATTGTAATAATATCTCTTTACCATTAGTATCATTCATATAATCCTAAAGAATAAGCGAATAAACGGATTTATGTACATGTATAACACTTCTTAAATGTAACGATTAATTTACGGTATAGAAATATTTAATCATAGGACAATTACATGTAAACTAGAATGATAAGTTAAACGACCATCTTCCAGCAGTGTAACATACTTCTTTTTCCATTCTTTCAAAGACTTACTACTGCGTTTAAACAAGTATCCTTGCTTTACAGGTATTTCTCTGCCCACACCCATCTCACCCATATTGTATTTTTCCTTCTTTGATGGGGTAAATATATTAGATTTTCTTCTAAATTTCCTGTGGCATAAAACTAAAGTAAATCCAATTTTTTTCTTCTTCGCTAAGAAAATGATACGTTTTTTATCAAAATTGAACCTGATAGTAGTTGGTGTTAAAATTGAAGATCTAAGGTCTCCATGTTGATTCTGTACATTATGAAAATTATCACTTATTGTCCCAGAATCATTCTGAGTAGAGCTGTTGTGTAGTGATCTAGAATCTTCATCTTTATCAGATGTCTATAGAAGAAGAATTTATTGTGTACAAAGCTCAATGCAACACATTAGGAAAAAACTGGAAAAACTAGAGACCTAGAACTTACGTTTAATTTTGACGAATTTGTTGCTTCCATTTCTTTGGTCAGAAGCTGTGTATTTTTGGCAATTACTGGAACTGGATATTTTGTTTCGTTATCTATTGCTTGTTGCCCATTACATCGATAATGCTTCGCAGATATATGTTGTATAATTTTTTGACACACTGTAATATTTAAAATATTCTCAAAATAATCACACAAATCGTTTAAACATAATGGTAATAGACAATACATAATTATGTTACAAACTATACATTGATCAAACTAAAAATTTATATTATATATTGAAAATTTGTTGTAAACTAAAATTACCATCTTGAAATACCCTTTCAACATTCAAACCATAAATAGCACATGTTTCATAATAAGGACACCTCAGATCACATGCCAATTTTCGTGGTCTAACATCTTTTATAACCCGTGGATTAGAATCATTAATTGAATCTAAACAATGTAACAAATACACATTATTAATATATATTATTTTAATTCATATAAGGGAATTATGTACTAAAGAATATTTTTATAAATATGAGAGTGTAACATGCTCAAGGTATTACCTTGAACTCCTACAAGTATTTTTGGTACTTCAGACATATTTCGAAACGAACACATTCTATTATAAAAATTGCAAACTATCGAGAAACTTTCTTCACTCTCTAAACTAAACACAAGTAATAAAGCATCTATCCAAGCAGAAAACTGAAATTAGTAATATTTATGGTAAATGTCATTAAGTAAAAGGACATTATTAGAATGATATGCACAGTATGTTTTTCAATATACGGATGACACGAATGTACATGTATAACTATATATGCAACATATTTATCTTCATACTTGCAATTCCGGTATTCCACCCTCGTCTCTAATGAGCAAGAGATAGCTCTGATCATTGATAAAGACTTCCTTTTTAAACCGACCACCTTCTGGAGATTCTTCGTGCATAAACGAGCCGGTCAAATATCTATGAACTAAGGCTGATTTGCCTGAGTCAGATGAACCGATAATTCCCAAATGTAATTCCGGGACATCTCTAGCTAACGTCCACTCGTGACTATTAACAAATGAATCTATAACAAAGAAATTATATTCGATGTTTTTCATTGTACGAATAAGTGCCTTACAAAAAAATCCCTGTTACAATTCATACCTTCAATCGCAACAACATGCTCGCGGATCTGTTTTGCAATGTGCGTGTCAGATATAAGATCGATCAAATCATAAATAGCATAAATAGACGGGTGAACACTTTCGAAACGTTGTATTTCCTGTCTAATCGCAAGGGAATGATCGTGCCTACTTTGCTCAGTTGTCATTTTCTTAAAATTCCTTTAAATTATTTCCCGAAATCACATCACAGATACACAGCCTTTAACTGTACTGTATTCGAGCAGTAAACGATCAGAATGTTTTCACATGATTTTGTCAATTGAAACTTATCTGTTATCACGAAACACATGTCAAACTCGGTTATTTATCAACATTATTGGCCGAACGAAACAACAGCAGGTTACTTGGCATTAGCGTACAAAGTAACCCCGCCTTTTTCGGAGTAAAATCAAAATCTACTGTCAGATTGCCAATAAAAAATTGTTCGGATATTATTATTTTTTCAAGTCGACGATACAGCGAAAGAAAATTTATAGAGAATATTATACGTTCTTGAAATATTCTTTTTTTACGTCGAACTTATACGATACTTTATTACGTTCATGGTTTTATAGATCTGTCGACGAAAATGTGTACGAAGGCGTACATTGCCAACCAATAAATGTTACGTTCCGACTGTTAAGTGCAACTGAACGTAATTATAAGCCAGTTTAGTTAAGTTTTATTTACACGTGAATGCACAATTTACATTTATTGATGATCGTTGCTACAAAAATTTTTATTTACACTACTAATTGTGTTAAATCTATTTTGCAATAAATAACAGCGCTTCAATCTATTGATATTCCAAACGTAGATGTAACTAGATAAGTTTTGTTTGTAATTCAGCGCACCAATCAATTATGTCTTTTATGACACTTCTCGCGGGTGTTTGCTTTTTTTAAAAAATAACGTCTTTTGCATGCAGATAAGTTATAAGAAAAAGAAAGTAGTATCGTCGTGAATATTTGTTAGTACCGTCAATAATGATGTTAACTATGGCTAATGTTGTACAAGTTGATGACAATATTTATGATGGATATAATGATTATCCATCAATATATAGCATTAAGGATCTTGAACAAGATGAATTGTTTCAAGAAGCTCTTAGCACGAGCTATGGGAAAAGATCAATTGTAAGTACCAATAAATGCATTATAATAAAAAAATTAATTTATAGATAATATTGAAAAAGTTTGATTGTTTAATTATATACAGTTTACACCAAAAATACCAGGAACTGCTATGCGTTTGGGTACTTCGACCGGAGTAAGTAAAAATATGGGCATTTAAATTTATTTGGATTTGATAATATTGATGTGATATGTAATTTTGATGCTTTCAGTTTCACAGAAGTGGTACTAGTATATCTTTACGTCCTACTACTAGCGGTCTCAGACCAATGACTGCAGTTAGAGGTGCTGGTTACACTAGTAATAGTCGTCAAGCATTTGATCCATTGAATATGAGCAGTACTACCAAAGGCCCTGCACCACCTTTAGAAACTGGAAAGGAAGACACGTGAGCTTATAGCCATTGACATTAGACTAAAATTAAGTTGTAGCCATACTTTAGAGAATTTACATTTTCAATGTTTTGTTTCTTCAAGGCCTGAAGAAAAAATAAAAGTGGCTGAGAAAAAAATTATGGAATTAATAGAAAGTTCAGTACAAGCAGCATACGAGAAAAACATGAGGGTTGCTTTAGAGCGAGCAAGGGAAGCTTCCTCGAGGGAAAAAGCTCTAATTAGGCTACAAGAACAAGCTGGGTTGAGTGACAACCACAATGTAGATTTAACGTTCGCTGTAGGAATTAAATTTTCTCATTTAGCTGTATAGGTTCTAAAAAATATTGATAATTGTTCAGGTTTTATTATTTCCTAGGTCATTTTTAATTTGGCAATTCAATATACTAACAATAATATGCTTACCGAAGCTATAGCTACTTATCAAGTTATAACAAGAAATAGAATGTTCAGTAATAGTGCTAGACTAAAAGTGAATATGGGTAATATATATGTTAAAATGGGACAGTTGTCTCAGGCAATTAAAATGTACCGAATGGCATTTGATCAAGCTCCAGCGGCTCATAAAGATTTGAGGTGAAAGAATTATGTAGTATATTACAGCAGCGTAAGGTTGTTGGGTTATCACAGTTGCATTTTTGAGCTCCCAATATTTCTACTAATATCAATTCATTAAACGATTCACAGAATAAAAATAATGCATAACATTGGAATGTTATTTGTGCAAATGGGTCGTTTAGAAGAAGCTGCTAATAGTTTTGAATGGGTCATGAAAGAAAGAGCTGAATTTAAAGCAGGCTTGCATACTGTTCTATGTCATTTCGCATTGTCTCATAGAGATAAAATGAAAAGGGCATTTTTAGAGTTATTAGAAGTTCAACTTAACATAGATCAGGAGGATAGATATAATATAAGTACAGTGAGTTGGGCGCGTTTATAAATATCACTGTATGAAGCATTTTTTCTGAGCACTATATATATCCAAGTATTATATAACTATCTGTTATAGTATTTTAAATAATATTGATAAACATATCACTTTTGTGTAATAATTGCAAGTTCATTGGTAGTATTATGCACATTGAGCACATATATGTAATTTAAATATTCATCACCGATTTTTAATCAAATGTTTAATACAGGTTTATTGTTAAATTTTGATTGTTTCTTTCACAGGATGATGTTGCTTCTAATATATTGAATGAAATCTTGAAAACCGATGATCTATCGAAGTTAGAAAAAGAATTGAAATCGGAGGCGGAAAAAACTATTCTTTGCGCGGCAAAACTTATAGCACCGGTAATCGAGGATACACTTACAGCTGGTTTCGCTTGGTAAAGCTAAATAATATAGGTGGATATTCAATTTTTTTGTTCATTAATAACAATGAAATTTTTCAAAGGTGCGTGGATACTATAAAGTCTTCAGCTTACGGACCATTAGCTGCTGATTTGGAAATAAGCAAAGCCATGGTATTTCTACATAACCGAGAGACACAGTTGGCTATTGACACGCTGAAAATGTTTGAAAATCGAGAAAGCAAAGCTAACAGTTCAGCTGCGACTATGCTTTCATTCATTTATTTTCTCGTAAGCAATATTTATGTTTTTGTCTATTACGAATGAAATATTAACGATATTATGTAATTCTTAGCAAGGAGATTATGATCAAGCAGAAAGATGTGGTGAAATCGCTCGGAATGCAGATAATTATAATGCAGCCGCTTACGTGAACTTATCGGCGTGTGCGATGAAAAAAGGTGATTTAAACATTGCTAGAGAACTTCTCTTGTGTGCATTAGATACAGATGCCAGTCATGTGCAAGCTCTTTACAATTTAGGTAATTATTATTAGCGCAATAATATAAGTATTAAATACTTTATGAGGACGTATTTCATAGGATTAGTATACAAAAAACAAAATATGTACGAAGAAGCATTGGAATGTTTTTGGAAAGTTCGTAATATTGTTAGACACGATCCGCAAACGTTATACCAAATTGGTCATTTGTATCAACTTATGAGCGACACGGATCAAGCAGCAGAATGGTATTAAGACTCCTTCCTACGTACATCTTGAATTTTATTGAGTTTTGGTACAATTGAAATTTAAATTTACATTAGGTATAATCAACTGCTTGGCATTATACCATGTGACCCAGGAGTTTTGCAAAAATTAGGCGAAATGTATGACACTACTGGAGATAAACAACAAGCACATCAATTTTATAGCGATGTAAATTGTTTGCTAAATTTTTCGTAAATTGTTAGCTATCCAATCGTATGATGTGATTAATGTTTGTACCCGTACAGTCCTACAGATTTTTTCCTGCCAATTTCGAGGTAATCGATTGGCTGGGTTCGTATTTCGTATCGATGCAAATTGCAGAGAAAGCACTAATTTATTTCAAGAAAGCGGTAGAACTTGCTCCTGATGAACCGAGATGGCGTTTACTTGTCGCTGCGTGTTTGAGACGAACTGGTCAATTTCACAAAGCTCTCTTGGAATACCAAGACATTCATAATAAGTTTCCCGACAATATCGAGTGTCTAAAATTTTTAGTTCGCTTATGCAGCGATTTAGGTTTAAAAGAGGCACAACTATACGCAGCGGAATTAAAACGCGCTGAGAAAGCGAAAGAATTGAAGGACAGACAAGGATCTGCAAGACCAGGTACGTTTGGTTTACATCTATAATTATATGGAATATAACATTGTTAACATGCTTAATATCGTTGTATAGGATCGAAAAGAAGTAATAGCGGGGCATCGTCTCGAACTAGTTCTGGAATGAGCGTATTGTCGGATCACAGATCAAGTCCTACTTTTAATAGAAGAGAAAATCAAGGTTTGAGTAGCGCTGGCATTACGCGAACTAATCGAGTTAGTACAAACGAAAATATCGCGGAGGTGGCAATTGATATGAACGATCAATCAGGTACGTATTACTCAAAAACCGAAATTATAGAAAAACAATACATTTTTCTGTTGGTATAATTATCGATAAAGTAGTAGGTATACCTGTACATAAAATTAAACACTTAGTGAAAGCTATCAAAGTCCCAGAATGTGTGTAGCTTTATTTGAAATGAGTATTAGCAAGAATGATCTACAGATGATGGTTGAATAGCTCTAATGGATTGAACAGATGATAGACGAGTTTAGCTATTTTGAACAGCCTATTCTTGTTCTCTGTATATAGCAATGGTTCCCAGACTCGTGCTATAATTTATTATCAAATTTCCAATAATTTCTAATGAAATGTATTACCGGGTTGGCCAAAGTCTTTTCAGTTTTTTACAACATAATATTTATGCTGCGATATGTAAGTAAATTAGAAAAAATGTACTTTGCGTAGGTACTCATTATGTAGATCTGATTGGTCCATTACCTATTCGTCCCATGACGTCCGCCGGAAAGAGAGACGATGATTTCGGTGACGAAGAATTAGGCGACGATCTGTTACCGGAGTAACGTGAATATTACAGTCGTATCTTTATATTTCAGCTTATTATATTTTACAAATATATATAGGTAGATTCGCATTAGAAACTTGTGTTAAGAACTGAGTACAACGCTGAATATTGCACGCGCGGTTTATTTAATAGTAATTACGTTACTTCACGAATAAATGGGAGGATATATACATATATAAATTTACAAACATTTTTTCACTTAACTAAGTCATTAGATATGTCGTGTTCGCTTAAGTTAATTACGTTTGACATTGGCTATTAAGTTTGTGTTCATATGAGAGATAACGAAATAGTAAACGCGTTTTGAGATACAGAACTACCAACTGTTCCTTTCACACGTACCTATCAGTCATTCAAAGTTAAGCCTCGCTAAACCCCCGGGGCCTTAACACGAATTGTGCTTACGTTAATTATCATATCCAAGTGCAAGATGGTTGTCTATAGATTGATGCTATACATTATGAAACCATGAGAGGGTCGGTCAATTGTAACGATCTAAATTTAAACACGCTGACCAATTTAATCAAACTCCATTCAGCCTATGTAGTTTAGGAGACGGATGTTATTTTATTGCAGCTATATTCAAACTCCATTCAACTAATATAATGCGAACATTGTCGGAACATTTGGGACGTGTCACTCACAGTTTCTATATGTTTATTAAAACTAATATTAAATAAATTTGTGGGGAATAAGTAATGATTATCTGTATGCATTTTATATCTAATCACGAATCCTGTTATCCTAGTCTGAAATTATCCTCTATTTAAATAAATGTACTTTCAAAAGATTGTACTTTTAGGGTATCAGGAGTGTATGCAGGACCAAAGATTGAGAGACGAAGAGGAAAGGATCGAAGAAAAAAGGCGCGAGCTGTACGAGCATGATCACAAATCCGAGAAATCATTGCATTTACGCAAGCATTACGAGCGGTACGGTTCAGATTAGGTTCAAAGCACGCGATATACCAGAACGTACATGCATTCACGCGATAGATCAAAGACTATCGCTGGTGATTGTGTGCGAAAAATTTACGCAGACAGGATCCCACGTGTAGTGAGTGGATCGCGTGAGCGAAACGTGCAGGCAAGTGTGCGTGCGCGGAGGGGCGTGCGCGCGCGCGCACGTAATACGCACAGATACGGTTTACAAGTTGGAGCAGTGGGGACAGCAACGATCCGGAGGCTCGACCAGTTGCTCCTCTGGAACGGAGTACATTTCATGGTATTCCACCCACGTGTTTGCACGTGTGTGCGTCTCTGTCACGTCCCCGGTGAAACTTCACAGTTGTTAACTGGTAACTGGACTCGGACGAAGGATAACAGGAAGACCAGAGGTTGGAGCGATCGTGGGAGTCCCCCGGCTGACGTACGTAGAAAGTGTTAGGGTGAGCTTGCATTTCTTGTTTTCCTAGAATAGTTCGCACGTGCTTGGTTGTTGGCGCCTTCGGGCTCGTTGATCCTTGACGAACGGCAGCATAGTTTAATTCGTTTTGTCAGACTGCATCGATACCACCGTAACGCCGCTTATATCACCTTAAAATTGACGGACACAGGCTTTTTATTCCTTTAACCGGTTTGTAACGTTGATGTCAATCATCGTGATATTAGAAGTGAAACGTAAAGCCGCGTATACCACTGTTTATTTTGTCGATGAACCCACGTGGGTCCTTGAGGTGTTACGCGCTGCATGTGTTGTCATCGCGCTTCAATATATTTCTGTGATCTTACACGAATGTATAAACATAGTTTTAACGACGCGTTCGTTGAGTTTTAACAAATTCAAAAATTGTCATTATCATGCCTCGTACATTATTCACGCGGCGTTTTCTTTGCTCTTGGCTAGACCTTGTCATTCACGATTCGCTATTATGCTGCATCGTTAACGGTGATGTCGTTGATAACAACTTTGAACGAGCACATCTTACCGTGTTACGCTTGTCAACCATTGCCCATTGTCGATAACTATCGTTTTATCGTCTGGTTCGATCGTTATCGTGTAAATTAATTTTGTAAAATAATGTTCCAAGAGCACAAGCTTATCGTGCGACAACAGTTCAATTACGTCACGTGTAGCACTTTTGGAATGAAAATCACACGTTTCACCTGTGCTCGTACAATTACCCGATTGGTCACTGTCCAATTTTACCACGGCGCATATACGAGATTCGTGGAATTAACAGGGAAACTGGACAGCTATCTTGATAAACACGTGTCTACGAACGTACTCGGATCTCGAGCGAAGTCTTAAATAATCATGTAATGTTTTTAAAATTAACGCGGTTGATCGGTTGAACCCGACGACACTTGGACAGATTTATAGGGGAATTACGAAATTTAACTAAGTCAATCGTATATATTATCTGGGTTACGTAGTTGTGTCTTCCTCTGATACGGGTATCGCAGAAATAGATAATGAACTTTTTTGTCCGGTGTCGCATAAATTCGCGGGTTACATTCGTCTCCTGGCGATCCCATTCCATATTTAGTAATGATTTCGATAATAAAATTCCACGACCCGGCGGTATCCTCGAGGAAATTCTATTCGATTAAAATTTAGTCGAGACCTTGGCAATAATGGTACCGTAATTCACGGAAGCTCTATAATTCAAGCGGCAAGGATCATACATAACTGGGCACGCTCTTTAATGAAGGGGTGCTCCGTTATCGTGTACGTATGGTTGAAAGCCGCGCGTGATTCCGTTTTTGCAAGAAATCGGGCGCAAAAACGTTTACGTTTTTTGTAATCGCTATGCGCGAACGGCTGGTACAAATTCACGTAACGTGATATTTATCGTTACGTCACATTAATTAAATAGATCGATAGTGGAATCACAAATTAAACAAAGGAAACAGAAGTGGTGAATCATTGATCGCGATAGGTGAAAGGCTCAGATAAACAGTAGGTTTTTCTCTATAGAACCCATCATTCGATGAGGAATAAGTCTTTCGAAATGTGGTATTCGACATGGTCTCTGTGACAAGTGTGCGTATTGCAGTATGGATTAAAATCATCACGTCAGGTCAAGTGGCTAAATTATCTCGGTTGACGTTTTGCACCTTCCAATTGATTTTAATGGAGCTTCGTTCAAAGCGGCTTTGATGGCTCGTAAGAATATTCCAGTACCATTTCGCGGTGTCTTCTCTCTACTTCTTCTTTTTCTCCTACTCTCTCTCTCCCTCTCTCTCTCTCTCTCTCTCTTCCTCTCCTTTTCCTTCTCTCTCTCTCTCTCTCTCCCTCCCTCCCCCTCTCTCTAGTAATCGACCGTGAAAAATCTATCGTGACGAAGTCGAACTATCATCTATATCGGATCAATTGGTTCGCATGGCATTTAACATTTGAATGCATCAGCGCAACAATTAAGTTTGCACTTACACGGTTCTAATGCAGACCAAAACGTTTATGCGGTATTTACGATTGCTTAGAAATTTGTTCATGCGATAACGATTACTATATTGACTTACTGGTCTGTTTCGATATTTATGAACTGTTCGCTAATGAAGAACCTGAAATAAATTACCGCGAATAGCCACTGTTTTCAGTTGTTGGTGAAGTAAAAATAGTTCGAAAATAATATACTATCTTCTGTTGGCAAGTGAGCAGCGGCCACTTCATGATGAAATTGATAGAACGAAACCGCAGAAGAGAAGTAATTCTGAGACTGACGTGAAAAATAATAAAAATAATACATGTCGATGGTATGCGAGGGGCACGGCATGTACCTTGGCGAATCTTGCTCGCCGAACGAGTTCTTCAACTTTTATGTCTTTAGTATCGATACTAAAACCGGAATTCTTTTTTTACCTTTCTTTTTATTTCACCGTAGAAATGAATTGTCTCGATTACAGTTCAATGGTTGAGTAATTCGGTAGGTGTGTGACATTTTCAAATTGATTTACCTTTTTTTTTTTTCTTTCGTAAGGTTCAATGAACGACTCGATCGATTCAAACGATTAGTTTATGCACAGGACTGTACTTGCAATTCGAACGCGCTTGCGCGTGTATGTACGCTAGCAAGTATATACTGTACAGGGTGTCTCAAAACTCGACAGAGAATGCTCAAGGTGCGATTCCTGAGCCAATTTCGAGCAAATTCTTCCTTCCTCAAAATTCTCGACTCGGCTTCATTTTCAAATTATTAATGAAAAACGCTAGCCAATCTGAGAGTGCATAGAGCCCGCGCGCAAGACCGTAGCACTGGATACAAACTACCATACTCGGATGAACAAATCGGTTTATCGAATCACTGTCGATCGAAAGTTGTATCAACTATTACGCATGGGTTTTGCACGCTCTCAGATCGATACGCTCTGCTTCTCGTCAATAACTCAGAAACGAAGGTCGAACCGAAAATTTTGGCGAAGAGAAAAGTTGCTTGGATTGATATCAGAAGTCGTTCCTTAAAGAGTTGTCCAGCGAGTTCTGGGACACCTCGTATACCGCGCTCGCCAATTGTGTACGAACGAACATGCTGCTCCAAAAGCACTCGGCATGTCAGAAGAATTTCGCGAAGTATATTGGCAGAATTGTGATAGGTGATTACGTTTTGTTTCTCTGTCTTGATCCGATCATTAGAATTTCGATAGAGAGTGATCAGTGAACGGTGAACGCGAGTGATTACTTCCTGATGATGGATTTTCTTCGAACTTTGGAACAAGTGCCGTTGGTGTCTTACTGTTACAACACATTACAAGTTCGATCATTGATCCTTCCTTATCGTTTATGTTTCTTTTTCAGTCGTACGATGTTCACGACACAAGCGAGATATGTTGATAAAGGTTTCCGTCGTACCGTGAAATTGTCCAAAATAATGTACGCTCGCGATACGAACTTTCGTGTATTTCCTCATTATTAGTCAACTGCGTGATAATGTTACGATATTTGATGACCCGTAGAGCAATGACTGTCTCGTTATTGATATTCGTCGAGTATCCGTGTTTTCTTGTACGTCTTAGCTGAAATCTGGAGCGGCGCTTTCCTTTTCTTCGAGGTCGATTGGGGATCCGCACGGTATATGATCTCGTCGCACAATTCTTCTAGGTCAGCCGCGTGGAACGATCGATGTTTTTGTGTTTAAATAAAAATTCATCGTTTGTATGACTCGGCGAATATCGTGCATACACGTTATCGGTTCCCCGTTATCGTTGCAACTGTTATTAATCAATTTAAGCAACATAATCGCCGCATGCGGTAACTATGCGGTCGATTAGTGCGAAGAGACGGGCCTTGCGAGTAGATGTGCCTTTTGTTGAAGACGGAACGAGACTGTAATTCACGCAACTCGATCGCGCCGCGTTATCAGACATATTATAAAATATTGTGGACTTTCAACCTTTCGTTTGGCACTGTAAGCTATTGGCGTTATCATCTTACCAAATGTCGAGGGAAAGAGTGGAACGAGGGAAAATAAGTAATCGAGGAGTACAAGTTTACGGGGTGATCTCTTTAACTCGTTCTCAGAACGCTTCTCGCGCTCGTCAAGAATTGCACGGCTCCTCTTCCTGTCTCCGCTTTATCATACGCCACGACGACTAATTCATTCACTCTCGCAACGTAGCGCGACTTGATTCATTCAAAAAATCTCTCATTGTGAATACTCCGTGCGTGGCAATCAGGTGAGCACGCGGACCACGCGTAGATGCTTTTTCTTTTCTCAAATTTCTCCAGTTGCACAGAAGTACTAAAAATTTTCTTTGAGATGATAGGAAACTCGATACAATGTAAATATTAAAAATACGATACTGTATTCAATGTATTGAACGGTGTTTCTCCATTTATTTCAGACAATCCCACAGACATGGTCGCCCCCACCGAACATGCCCTCAACGAGGCGATACAGGTATCGCCGTTGGTACTCGTAGACGAAGTGAGGCGGCAAAAGGTAAGCGAAACCGATGCGTTCGAACTATTCAGATATTCGAACGACATTCCGCTTGGTTATCTAACAATGAACGGTTCCTCGTCTGTAGGCCGTGAACTTCCAGCCTTTGTACGCACGTACGAGGCCGGAGAGGAAACTCAATGTTCCATCGCAATAACGCGAGCCAGCGCACACGATAAGAATGACATTCAACGAAGCAACGCGAAGTTATGAGAACCGTCTCGAATAGTTATCACGGTTACTGCTTACGAATGTTATTCGACTATCGTCTACCATTCCAAGGATTCGTTTCGCGAAACGCCATCGGATCACGAGGTATCCGCGGTTCCTGATCACTGCTATCATTTTTTTTTCTTCGTACCCGTATTGTCCACCCTGATCCGATATCTGTCTGATTGATGACTGATAGAGCGTTGAATCATTCCCAATGCGAGAAACGGCGAGTATCCCCGAGTCCTTAACCTTGCGACATTCTCGTTAAGAGTTTACCGACACCCACCGATCGTATATAAACACTTTCACTTTTACTCGCCTCGATCTCTCCGGTGACACTCGTTGGGATCAATTTATGTCGTCTAAAATGCGCGTCTTCCTCTAACCCGCACGTTCAGTTACGCAACCGCTCTGCATTAGCATTGGGATCACTTAATAATTTCTGAAATGGTTCGAGAGGATCTCTATTCCGCGAAGTTCGATAGAATTTCATGGGGACCATTTGGTGCAATTTAGAATTATGAAATAGTATTTTTGCGTAAGAATAACGGAAATAGATATATGGTCGTCGATTCAGCTAGTTTTTGCTAGTTATCTGGTGTTTACTCGTATACTAGTCTACATCATTTCGCTTGTGTGGTGACTTTTGACACAAGGTTATCGCATAAAAAATTCTGGTTACGAAGAGGTCGAGCTATTTGAGCAAGTTATAGGCGAACATACGCCGATTCGTAATGCCATGGATAAAGGACAAATAATAAACAACCCCGTTGATTCGATCTTGCAATTAATGGAGCACGATATCGAAGAATGTTGGAGCTTTCTTTCCATTGCCTAAAAGATGTTTGGTAACAGTCGATGATAACCATTCTACGTGCGTTCTTGATATAAACGTTTATACAAAGAATGTTGCTCAAGTGGAAGCTGTAACGAGCCACCCACGCGTTCTTTCCGTATTCGATTAAAGTAGACCGCGTAATGGTCACGGCCAACATCTGTTTACTGTTGTTTCGACAATTTCTTCCCCGATCTTGTCGAATTGAGACGGAACACGAGAATAGTTTCATCCATTGCTAGTAGCGGTTGAGTTGACGATTCAATCCACGAGGGAAGCAATAAATTTCTTGACATTTAAAACATTGCGCCACTTAATATCCTCCGTCGCGTGCACTGTCGAGGATTGTTTACGTGCACGAGAACAGCTCGCGTGTATCTTTTCCGACGATCTCAGTTTGTACGACGACGACGGTATTATTTGAACAACAGATTTTCTTGTCTTTCGCTCTTGTCGATTTAATATCAGTTTCTAGAATTTTTACATTTTGGTTTGGCGGCGATGTTTGCGTGAATGCAACCGGTTTGCCTTCGACGAGGTGAAATATTAGTATCATCTTGATCATGAGAACTCTAGGTTTTCACCTCGCATTTGTTCACGTTCGTCACGAACTTCAAATAAAGAATTTTATCTGCAATTTTTGTGAATGCTGAGATCAAAGTCTTTCAAAATTTACCAGGGACTTAAGGTGGTGGTAAAGCTTCTTGAGCTCATTATCGCTTATGCAATGATTAGAACTTTCATTGGAACTTTCCGTAGAGGTACAAAGTGAAATATATTTTTTTATTGTTGCGTGTTATAAAGCGCATCAGATAAGCTATTTTGATCGAAGGCTGTAAATCCAGTTGCAATTAAAATACCATTTTTTCCCTTAAGTATAGGTATGTACAGAGTAGACATAGCTAGCGTTCATAAATCGCAACGATACCATTCCTCTTACATAAACCGAAACGAGAAGAATATCGTGTGCAGGCAAGATCATACTTTCCGATTAAAACTTCCTCTAAACAAACAATTTATCTGTATTGCTGCAAATTTAGCTCTTTTTTTATCGCAATTCGTCATGTAACTAACACGAGCGCGCGTTTCCCATATTTGGCTCGCTTGTTAGTATCCCATTAGAGATCATGTAACAGACGTTGTTGTGATCGCACGAAAATGTTCTGTAAGGTTTGTCGATGTACGATTGGGATTTATAGGCCACGGAAAATTTCACGATCGCATCGATCCGATCGGATGTTTTCGATCACGATCATGTGGATAATACGATAGCGTTATTCAAGGAAATATTTGGTTCTAGGTCGAGCAAAAGATAGCGGGGCTAAAATTTTCGGCTGCCACCGTCAGGAAGATCGCGGAGGTTTTCCAGTCGGAAATGGACAAAGGGATTCACCTGCAGTCCTCTTCGCTGCAGATGGAGAATACTTATATCCCGGAACTTCTCGATGGCACAGGTTGTTACAACATTCCTTCGATAAGAACACTCACCATTCGCGATAAGTATTGAATTGTTCGGTATAAGTGATTGTAACATATTGTACTCGTTAAGAGATTAAGAACGATTATGTTAACGATAGGAGCATTGGAATTACAATTTTTACCGTGTATCGTGTTATGCGGATACTCGAAACGATAATGGATCGATGAAAATTATTTCCAGAGGAGGGCTTGTATTTGGCATTGGACCTTGGTGGCACGAATTTCCGAGTGCTCCTTTTGGAACTGGTCCATGGCACACCTATCCGGGAACAAGTGAAGAAATATCACATTAGCTCCGATTTGAGAGTTGGCTCGGGGATTCATCTCTTTGATTATCTGGCGAAATGCGTCAGTGATTTCGTCATTGAGCAGGGTCTTCAGGATGTAGAGCTTCCCCTTGGTAAATTGAAGTCAATGTACACTGGAAGGGATCACGTGTGAGACTTTTAATTGCCACGTCTGGTGCTCTCCGCGGTGTCACGTAAATAACCTTTGATGATCTCGGGATAATTGCGATTATATTGAATCCGAAAGGAAATTCTCTTTGAGCACTTTCTGCTATCAGCTTTCGAGTATATCGTGTTTCATATTGATTTTGCGAATTCAAGTGGATGACACTCGTTATCGATCAAACATAGATTACCTTCATCTCACATGCGATCAGTTTCAAAATACGACGATTAGTGTGTAAAGGTGTATGACTTGGAGAGTAGATTTCTATCGAATACATCGATTTCCATTCTTTGCAGGATTCACGTTCTCTTTTCCAATGATCCAACATTCTTTGGATATTGGAATACTCGTGACTTGGACCAAAACCTTCAATTGCCCCGATGTTGTTAACGAGGATGCTGTGAGGCTGCTTCGTGAAGCTTTAGATCGCCGAGGAGACACCAAAGTGAAAGTCGTGGCTATTTTGAACGATACCACGGGAGCATTGGTGCAGGCATCGACGATAGATCACGATACCGCAATCGGGCTGATATTGGGCACCGGTAGCAATGCCTGTTATCTCGAGCGAGCTGACAGAGTCGAGCATTGGGAGACCGAAAGGCACGGTGAACGCGAGGTAATTTATCTCTGCAACATTTTCTTTCCATCCAGGAATATCGATCCTTTAATGTTACATTGTTTCTCACAATCGAAGGTTATTATCGACATCGAATGGGGTGCATTTGGAGACAACGGTGTTCTGGACTTTATCAAAACAGATTACGACCGCGAGAACGACGCGAACTCTCTCATCGTAAATTCATTCACGTGAGTGCTGGCACCGTTTGAAAAATGTATAAAGTGAAAGTTCACCTCCGGCGTATTTATTATACCACGATCATTCCAATTAACAGATTCGAAAAGTATATCAGCGGAAAATACTTAGGTGAAATCGTGCGAGTGGTGCTCGCAAAGTTAACCAAAGATGGGCTTCTATTCTTAGGACACACGCCTGGGTCTATTTTGGTTCCCGGCAATCTCACAAGTGATTTAGTTTCGGACATTGAGCAGTATGTAGTTTCAAACCAGAATATCTTATATTTTAGTGAAGTTTATAGAGTAATATATTTTGGTATTGAAATCCAGGGACTCTGTGGACGGCGGTGATAGCAATACGAGGGAAATTCTGATGAAGTTTGGTATCGATCCCGACGAAGAGGATATTAAAATTGTACAATACGTCTGCGAGGTGGTGTCTAATCGTGCAGCTCTCCTCGTTTCGATATGTAAGTTTCAACGCGTGAAAAACGTCATACCCCTAGCATACGGACAACACCGAACTGTTAATTGAATTTATCTATTCAGGTTTATCAGTTCTGTTGAAACGAATCGATAAGAAACGCATCACGATCGCTGTAGATGGGTCTCTCTATAAACACCATCCTCGACTAGAAACATGGATCAAACAGTACATTCCACTGTTAGCTCCTGATCACAAGGTATAGTTTCAACAAACATGTTTGCATTATGATCTCCTATGGAATTGTAATTAATCGATTAACCATGTGTAGTTCAAGATGATTCACGCCGAGGACGGCAGTGGCAAAGGTGCTGCACTCGTTGCTGCTATCGCGCAAAGACTCCAGAAAAGATTAGACTAGTAGTAGCTGAAATTTTTAAGTACGCTGGCGTATATAATAAGTTTCCCGTTAGTGGCGTAAATGATTCGCACCAGATCTCTAGTTAAGCGATTGTTCCGAGCATATAGTATAATTTTAACGGCCATGTACAGTCACATTCCCTATGTTAATAATATCACCAATCACGTTGTTGATCTTCCATGTCTGAAGTTTTTGCGTATATTTTTATTTATATTTTGAAAGTCATCGTATAGAAATTGTTACACTAGAAGTGTTGTAATTGATAAGCATTTTGTTGTTACTCACTTGGCAACACGAAGTGATGTTCGAGGGAGGCTTAGGTTTATATGTATTGTACATTTTTACGAGGGAAATCTTTATAAAGCATAATTCCTGGAAGGAATTATTGTCGATTTTATCATGTGTCTCCGAACGTTTGCGTACATTTATCGAAGAATACTGTGCTGTAAAGCATTTTTAAAATTCGCGTATTGTCCTAAATAGGTTATGTTCGAGTATCACAGCCTACTATTTCTTTGTTACGTTGTTCGAAATACTCGTGTCATTCTTTGCAATTAAGTATACAGCCTTTCCACGTTATCGCGTGAGGTTAGATCCGATCCTTCGATTGTCAGAGATTTTTCTCGCGATTTAAAAAATGAAAGTACACCGCCCAGATCGACATTTAATCTTTTGTAAAAAAAATGTAAAACTTAATCATTTTTATAGAAAACATTACCTTAGCTGATGATAAATTCTTGCGAAACTTGTACAACAACGTAGAGATATCGGAAAAGAGGAACTCAGGGCACGACGAAGAAGCATGGTATGGATGGATATAATTGTGTGCCATGAAAAAGGATATATTCACGATCGATGCTGCGAGAATGAATGTACATTGAGTATTGTGCCTGTCTGCCTGTTTGTACTACAACATTGAGGGAGCGAGATACACGGATCATTAAAGAAAGATACCGAAGAGTAGATACGAAGTGAAAGAAAAACGGCGTAAGCATCTGAGAATACAAATATTTGTATGATACGTTATTATACCTTATAAATGATCGTGAAGACGTCCGGTTTTTTTGTACTAGTGGAACGGAGTTGTTATAATAAAAATTCAAGTGAAATTTAACTATCAGAAGCCATTCCACCTCGATACGATGTTTCAGTTTTCAATAGAAGCGGAAGCCTGTACGTTCGAAGCTCCGGAAGTCAAGTGAACTATAAAAGTCCAAAGCAGTTACTCGGAAATGTTCGAAGAGCGCATTGAAACAAGGGAGAGAGGAAAGTTGTACGCTCGCAGATTTTTCTTTTGTTAAATAATGAATGGAAACGCTATAGATATATCGGTTACTACCTGGCTCGCTGTAATTTAGCCTATTGATCTTGTTGCTAGGTGGTCCGAGCGCGGGTCTTTCGAATCGAACGGCGTTTGATGGCATTGGTACCAGATGGCGGCACGTACGCGGTCGTCAAAAAGTGACAGCTCGAACTGTCAGCGGTATGCATACCGCCGCGTTTCTGCTGCAAATAAGTATTTTATAACGGATCGGGACGACCGCTGAAACTCGTCGCGAACCCTTCCGCTGTTTTAAAAATCGAAACGGTCTACGAAACGAGGATTAACGGTGTAAAACGTGTGATAGTGCGTGAAACGGTGGGTGTGCACGCAAAAGAGAACGGCTTGCCGGCTCGGCCAGTCTACTGGAAGATTCCATTGTGAGTGGGCTTTCAAAAAGTTTAATCCCCGAAAAACCAGTGTTTTCGTGCGTTCCGTCGTTCGCCCGTTGATGAAAGTTCAACGTCAAGGTATTTCAACTTGATCTGTACTTATAGGGCCCGCGGACATCGAGAGTTAATCGTTTTTCACGCGATACAGCCTATTAGAAAGGTTGAGGTTACAGCGGCCGCTGAGTTCAGCTGGGCTCTCAGCTGATGAACGGACGCACCGACCGGTTTTACCGTCTTTCTTTTAAAAACTCGCATACTTTTCTCTCGTCTCTGTTTCTCTCGTTCAAATTGTCTATCGCGAGCACGTTAACCCTTAACAAACCACACTTTGTTTAAATACATGTATTTTCGTCGAGGTACCGAGCGGTGCTCCGATTCATTCGCGTAACCTCTTTTACCTTTAATTGTGACAGTCGGCGAGAACCTTTTATTTATTTTAATCGTTCAATCGATCTAGCATTCAATGTTGAAATTGTCCAGTGAACTGAAAATTATTACTCATCGACTGTGACTCACAGTATACTGGTGGGTATATTCTTGGCTCGATGTTAAAGGTAAAACTATGTACGTTTCCATACATTTTTTCTTTTGTTCCAAGTATAATATTGAAATGGCAAAGTGATGAATGAAAGGTTCGATAAATAAACATGAATTAATCCTCTGTTCGATCGAGCGATGCGACTCGAATCAGTTCGGGTAATCTCACGATTCCTTGAATTCGACGTATCTTGGATCTAAAGCGCGATCGATATCGATAAGAGCGTGTACACGAAGATCCCTAAAGGGAAACGCGTTTCCCGAGCAATGGTAAAGTCGAATATCGTTGAACTGTCAGTCAGCTCGCGGTACTTTCGTTCACTCGTCGCGAACGATAACCGCGTTTCCACGGAATGTCGTCGAGCCTCTCGATCGAAAGAAATTGTTGTACACCAGCGTGCGTGTGTCGAATCACAAAGAGGAAATTAAGAGTGCGTGCGCGCGTGTACCGGGTGCACGAAAGCGCGTTAATCGCCGATGAAAATAACGCGGTACGTGACACCGTTATTGCTTGTAAATTGACTCGGTTTTCCGTGAAGCTCTGTCGAGGTCACCGCGCCCGGCTGCAGCTGAGCTCCCAGCTGACGAATGGAGGCTGCGACCGGTTCGGCATGTTCCTTCCTTTTTTTCTTTTTTTTTTTTTAAAGGCCACCACCTCCTTCTTTTTCCCTTTAAATCGCCTTTCACGTGCTCCGCGACCCTCCTTGCCGTCCTCTCTTCTCCTCCTTCGCCTCCCTCTCCTTCTCCTTCGCCGCCTTCTCTTCACTCTTGCCTCTTCTGCACCGTTTCCTCCTAGAAAATCGTATTGTTCGTGGTGCACGTCGTGCGCGCCCGAGAGCGTTCGACTTCTCCGAACCAGTTCCGAACCGTTTCTTTTGCGCGTCTCCTCTTCGCGGGCACGTTCAACCCGCGAGCGCGCGCCCTGGCTGTTGTCTCCGTGCGTGTCCGCGTGTGCGTATTGTTCCTCAAGGTGACACACGGCACGGTGTTTAACGCGGCCGATTTTTCGAGGGTGGAGGGTCGTTCGTTCCGACGAGAGGTATTTCGAGGATCGTGCCCGCCTGTACGACGCGCGTTAACGGTCGACGAGGAACGGACCGCGCTCGAGGCTCGATTCAGTGAATTAGACCGGTCGACGTCAGCCGTTCGAAAATAGTGCGGCTACTTCCCGGTGTTCTCGGGATAATCATGAAAACTGTCCACTGGTTTTTTCGCGCGGGCCTGAATTTCCCCGCGCATTGAAAAGTAAGTTTCACCATCGTTCAGAATCGTTCGTGGGTTCACCGGCACAGAAGCGACATTATATCGATAGTAATGCGAGAAGGTTGCTCATCTATTGGTTCGGAATATCGTACGATACACCGTGTACCCGCGATGAATTATTCGCGAAGAAAGTTCCGCGCGAGCTTAACACCCGGTCTGTCTAGAATAGAATAAAGAAGAAGAAGACAGTTGCACGCTCGCAGTTTGCAAATATCGCAGCCAGCGAGTTTAGCATGCGGCTATAGAGGGGCTATAGTTTATCGCTCGCTTGGCGAACCTTCTTCGCATATAATATGCATCGCTGTTTAAAAGCAATCGGGTCTCTCGCGTGCTCCGTAACGCGGCATGAGTCACCTGGCTACCAATTCCGCTTCGGTGTGTCTTATTGTGCTCGATTGGCTAATGAAGGCAAGAGGTGGCACGCGGCCGTCACTGTTTTTATCATCGGATCCCTGTCGCTCCGTAATAAAATTCTCGTTTATATCGCGTGTCGCGGCGGTTACACGCAGGAGAACGCGCGATACCACGGAGGATATCGTTTAAGACCGATTGGCCGACAGCCCGGTTAATTGCTTACGTTGCAGTAGCTCCGATAAAACGGTGGAACAATGCGACGATAATTGGTGGTAAACTGTAACGCAATTACGCGAACCTGGCGCACGAAATAATTACAGAATCGTCTGTTCGATAATGAACATACGCTGGAATTCGTCTTGGTGCTGGGTACGATTCGGTCGAGTATCCGAAATAAAACGAAATCGCGTTATTCCTTTGATACGAGGAAGTAGAGAGTATTGCCCTACTTGAAAGCTATGGTTGTCGACTCCGGAAAGCTAGACTTTGTTCACGAGAGTCCGTCGCCGCGAAAGTACCGAGAAAAGCAACGGGGCTCGGCCGGTGAAATTGCGGTTCTCTGCGAATCTAATGATTCGGAATTGCAAGGTTGCTATCGCGGGCACGCGATTCGACGCGGTATCGTCACGTTCCTGTCGCTTCTCGTGCCACCGAGACAGTATTCTCGTGGAACTGGTGTATACTCGGCGCGCAATGAACGTTTGTCCGAATTAAATCGCTCGAATTCGCCGATACGACGCGGATAGTCGCGGTCTTTCTGTATAGTTACGTAGGAAATGGTGAAAAAATAGAAGGTAGGCAGAAGCGAGAGAGCGGGGGATCGAATTGTTTCCCGCATTGAACGTTGATTCGGGACAATACGCTCGTCCAAGAGAGTCGATCGCGTTCTATACGCTTGGGAGCTTTTTTTCGCTCGTAGGCACCTTCAGTTTTATCTTTATTTCCTGGAGGGTTGGTTGATACAGTCGCGCGAATAGGGGTGATCGCGTGTCTGGCTCTCAGCAAATTGGAAACGGGCTGTTTCGATTCGGTGTCCCCTCGATCAGCTGGTTAGCGAAATTCAGGTTCAATTCGAGCACGGCGACAGAGGAGAGCCGTAGGAGGATGAGTCGTAGACAGAAGAGCAGTCATCGATCGTATTATCGGCTATCAAGCCCGGGGCCCGCACGGTCGATATCGATTGCGCTTTTCGAATCGTGAAACGCGATTATTCAATCTCGAATGACACGCTATTGCGCGAACGCCTCTGTGCGCCTCGCTGTCTGCGAGCGGCTGTGGTAACCTCAGTGACTCTCAACACGAGGCCGGTGCCTAGCGTTCTCGCATTCGACGATGACAAATTATTACGTCGAGCGAAGTTCAGCCTCGATATCACGCGCGGCGAGATTGATTTACGCTGGTGACCGTAATTGCGACACCGCTTTCCTTTATCGTTCGATCGGCACCGCTCGCGAGTATTCGTGTACTTTGTTATCTCTGCAGACTTCTTTCTTTTGCATCGCGCGCAACGCGGCGTAATGGAATAACGAACCGCGGAACGAGCGCAGAAGCGTCGCGGTTGCAACAATGACCGAACGCGCGGAGAAATAGAATCTTGGCGGTTCCGAGCGGGGAGACCTTGCGCATGAATTATCGGCACGAACTCACGATCACCGGCGTGTGTATGCTCCTTTCCGTTTCGATCGTGACTCGAGTCAGATCCGTTAGGTTCGCTTTAAGCAAATCGCTTGGTCCCTTTTGTACGGACCCTCGGTGTGGTGGCCAGGGCGTCGGTACGCGCGTTAAACTCGGTATCAACCGGAGCTGGCCTGTGTCGCTCGCCTGGGTTAGGCTGCGAGGCTGTTGGATTTTCGTAAATAAAATTTACGGCCGTTGAACTTGATCGGGGCGCGCGTTACGACCCGACGGTGACGACGACGACGGTGCACGCGAGAGAGGATATCGTCGAGGTTCGCTGGTTTATCCTCACTTGAAACACGATTAAACCCCGTCCCGGGCGAATTGGTTCCGTTCGAGTATGCCGCCGGGACACCGGCTACCAGGCAAAGACTATTTTTCGCCGGTAGGAACCTCGACTGGCTCGTGTTTTCGTTTCTCCTCCCGACCCTTAAGAGATTTCGTTCCGTTCGAGCGACGATCGGTCTCGCGTCTTTGAACGAGCGAAGACGCGTTTCGCTGGACGCTTTTGGAAAGAGGAAAACCACTACGCTTTGCCGGTTTTCTCTCTTTCGTCGAGATTCGCGTCAATACGAACGATCGCGTGAAAACGCAGAAACTGGACTTATCGCGATCTTCCCCTATGATCTTCGCTCACAGTGGGACCTCGATTAACCGGCTTGATTGGGTCCGGTGCAGGCTGGTTACATTGGAGTTCGCCAAATTGCTTAACCGGGGCTTGGGGGGAGGGATTGAAAATCGCTACTCGATCCGCGCGTCTTTATCAGTTCGCGTTCGACGCGTTTGTCCCTCGAAAAATGGCACGGAATACTTTATAAGTCTCGTTGTCTCTTATTTATGGCTTCGTACGGTTTATCCGTAATAGGGAAAAAATTTGCCCTTCGGGCGACCTTGATGGTTTCACCTAAAAAGCCACGGTCAGCCTCCGCGTGTAACGTTCACCAGGCAAGAACGATCGAGCAACGATGTCCTCGGATAACAATCCTCTGTGTGAAATTAACTGCGACCGATGAGCTCGGCTGGCCGTACCTTTTTTTTCGAAGTTGCTCGCATACAAGAGCTTTTAATCACACGTGATGTTCGTACGTGCGCAGCATGAAAAGGTCATTAAAAGAAACGCGGTGCGTTTCTTGTTAGTCGTTTCAAACGGGCGAGAGGAGAAAAATCGACGAGAGAAGCCTCGCGAGCCTTGACACTGACTGTTCTTTCTTCATCTCCGTTTTCTTTTTTTCCTCTCCCTTCATTTTTTTACACCGTCCTCTTTGTTCCGATGCGTTCATAATTGCCATTAATTGATGAGGTCGATGGGATGGACGGGATACCGGGTGTAATAAATGTTAATTCATTGTTTGCTCTGAAATTGGACTCGGTTTTGAATCGCGTGCGCTCGCTAGGTGGATATTTTCGGAGGCTGTCTGCGTGTCCGAGCTACCGGTACCATTAAACAATTTCCGGGGTACCCTCCGATGTTTTTGTTCTGCTGCCCGCCGGGTAGATGCATTCCCGTTGCATATTTATTAGACGTCACGCCCGATAACAATCGGTCGATTGTTTAATTCCTCGTATACGATGCCCGGGCTCCTCTTTGCGCGTCGGTGTACGATTGTTCGAGCAAACGCGCGCGTGTTTTTCTTTCCTTTTTTTTCCTCCTTTTTTTTCACTCCCTCTCTGTTTCTTTTTCCTCTTTCTTATCCGGGATACAAATGCATACACGCATACACGCGTACGCAGAGGCGTGCACCGCGGTCGCGTACGAGCCGCCACTCGTGCGAATTTCTTTCCATTATACGCGGCCTTTTGAAGCGCAAGAAAAATAGCCTTCGTTACAATGGGTAATTTTCGTGCCACGGGTTCATTTAGATGAAGAGATTGCGCGTAAAACTGCTCTCGCTCTCTCACTGTCCTCGCGCGATGCTTGAACCTCGGAGGATTTAGCTAAATTGAATCTATCCTAGATCAGCCGCGAAGAAATCATTCCCCGGACAACGTCGCAATTCTTCTTCCTTATACCGGCGTGATCTCTGCCTCTATGCGGTATTCCAACGTCCCTAAAGCCTTGATCCACGAGCGCAGTACCGGGAGGGTCATGATAATTTACGACACTCGAGACGTTGACCGTATGCAAACTGGAGCACGCGAGCTCTCTGATTACCAGACTTGCGTAGAGCAAGTGTCGCGAACTTGTACCGCGAGTTTTCCAAGAATCGAATCGTGCCTGGATTGTACGCGATCCCACGACGAACACGTTCACCCGTCGTGGTTGCCGGGGACTTGGAATAGCGCTTGTTACCCTGCTTGTGCTAGCGACAGCTTGAAAATACCGTCGCTCGAACTTTCCCTCTAAGTCCTTAACGAAATTAAACCTCGTAGAACTTCGCCGCGCTTCTTCTACACCGCCGGGCTGTGCTTCTTCTCTCCTCTCTTTCTTTTCCACGCGCATAACGTACGTACGGGTTTCTCTCTTTTGGACGTGGAGCCCGCGAACTCGTCGGAGAAACGGTGTACCGATTAGGAGAAAAGAAATCGAACGAGTGGATACGGATGGATGGTACGTGGGCGCGGTACGGGTCACGCGTGCATAGACCGCTCGTAAAATAGCAGGGTCGTGCGAAAATTTCCGCGGCTCTTCCCGATGTGTTTAGAAGCGATCGTCGATCTTCCGTGTCCTTTCTCACGACTCCGCGGCGCGGATAGGCGCACCGCGAAGTTTCTATGCGAGCATTATGCGCGGAACGGGAGCGGCGTTGTACGTACCGGCGAAGAAACAGCGAACTGTGAAAAACCTGTTCTCGAAAGCGCGAATCGATCTACCGTTTTTTTACACCGTCGACCCCATGCCAGGCACCGAACTGACATCCTATCGCAATCGCCTGTCCATTGGCAACGGAACTGTTTTGCAAACGACCATCCTGTTACTTCTCGATCGCGCGAACACCTCCGTCCGTTGCGTCTCGTCGAGAGGTTTTCTTTCGAAATATACTCGGGATCGATTGGAAGCGCGGAAATAATTCGAGTTCCAGTTTATGTTCGCGGTCTCCAGCGATGTTAGGTGGTGCCCAGGTCCATCGACGAGACGGGGCTGTCCACGAGGCGCACTCTCTCTCTACTTCGAACGCGAGCGTGGAAGTAGAAAAAGTCGGTCCTGCCGTTAGTCGGGCGTCTGATCATTTCGAAGACAATCTACTGCGCGTTCGAGCCGATTGTCTTGACGGCAGGCCCGTTGGACGGGCTGCATAGTCGCGGGGGAACGATCAGCTCTGTTACCGTTATCGAAATCAGGCGGTCGCTACTGGACGCGGAATAGGAAAGTGCATACAGTGGATGTTCGCGTGGCCGTACACAGAAGCTGCAGGCGTAGCCGGTGAACTGCGAGAGGCTGTTGCACGGCCAGTGACGTGCCAACCGCTCTGTGTATCGAGCTCTGCACAGTGATCAGAACAGACTGGTAGCTAGCACCCTTTTTACGAACATATCGCTAGTCGCGTGTACTAACTTTCGCGTTATTATATCCTTCGCGGGTGTCGTGCGGCACGGTTTCTTTCTGAAATCTTTCTTTCGTTTTTTCGTACCGAAACCGTACGGGGCATTAACTCGAACCTCATCGCGGGCTTCCTTTTTGCGCTCCTACGGACCACCGTCGAAAGACCGCGGTACGAATGCTTTTCCCAGGGATAAACCAGCCGTACGCGCGCGTCTCTCTTTCGATTTGCTCGTTTTGCAATTGCGCGGATCGCGCAACGTGTCGCGGTTTATAATGGCGCGCACGGTACACCCCTCGCGCACCATTCCCCCCCGCGTGCGATCCTAACAGCCGAGTTTTCTTCGACTTCGCCTCCGCCTTCTTTTTTATCCTGGCGAGTTTCTCGGTCAGCCAACGAGCACACAGCTGATGGCGAGAAGATACTATATAATTAGAAAGTACACGCGTAGCCATGTGGCTCGGTTTAAGGTGGAGTCTGCAAATACGTCTTTCGCGGATTCGCCGAGAAGCGGCTAGCGGTCGTTACCGGTTTACTTATTTGCACTTTTAGCTCGCCTCTTCCGTTTGCGTTTTTCCCCTCGTTCTGTCCTAGTCATCATCGCCGTACTTGGAAGTTGTCGCTCCTTTTTCTCCTTTTCCCCCGTTTCCTTGTTCCACCGCTCGGACCACTGGTAACGAGCGCGCCGCGAAATCTCCGCGCGTAACGCAAAACGTCCAGAGATTGATATTTCAGACCCGTTGTCTGCGCTTTCCTGCCGCTTCGCCACGTACATTTTACCTGGCTAAAGGGACGGGAAGATTCGCGTCTCGATTACAGGGGCCGATGAGCACGTTCGGTCGATTTGACTTAGCTAGGCGAAAAAGGGGTGTCTCGAGGAGTCTGGGTAAAGTTTAGGCAGGGGAGACTTTCCGTGCGGTCTGATCCTCTCCCTCTGCCTGCCAATCCCATCCCCCAAAGTTACGCAGGTTCTCCCGTAGGATCGTTAGTTACTTATCTCGTCGTGAGGCCGAACGAAAGTGGGAAGGGACAAAATCAGTGCGTAATTAGACGTCGACAAGCGGCTGGTTCATCCTCGTGGATGGATGTCAGCACGGTAATTTCAGGATCTCGATTCCACGGGGTTCATTACGAATCCACCGTCGACGATCGACACTCGTCGTTCCGTGTTCGCTCCGAGCTGGGTAAGTTTCTTTTAACCTTAATGGGACGCCTTCCGGGTTTGTTCGCGGCAAACTGGGAGGGAAATAATGCTGTTTCGCGAAAATGCCGGACCGCTTTGTCGCGAACGAGGACAAATAGTTTACCGTAATCACCCTCGGAACGCACAGATGGCCGTGCAATAAAACTAATGGACTGCCTTGGTTTAACTAGCTCGGTGGTACGAAAAACGATGGGTTCGAGAAGATATACCACGTTAAAATCGAAAGCGGGGGTTGTTCGCTGGTACGTTTCCACGTACGGGAACACGGCACCGAGTTCCACTCGCAGCCAGCGAATCTCTTCACCCGCGAATATTAATTTCGTTTCCAGCGTTCTCCGCTTTCAGTGAACTCTCACGGCACATTGTGTAGCGCAGCGGAAAAATAATGTCAAGGAAACGGTCGGGCGTAGGTATGTCTGTTTCTCCCGGCGTCTAAAGGCGAGGAAAAATGAAAAATTTTCGCCAGGACGTAGCGCGAGCGCGCTAGCCGAGCGTAACTGGTCTCTCCCTCGTTATTCACGATTCCGCGATAAGTAGCTGTTCGTCATGACTCACGATGAGGTACACCTAGCTCCGCTCGTCCGTTGCCGCGAATGCATCGCCGTACGCGCGTTACCCGCCTCGCGTGCGTTATACAACGAAACGCACTATTCACGCGTGTAAACGCTCGAGGCACGTTTTCGCTTTTCGGTACACGCTCCGAGCATCACCGTGGCGAGCGTTGCGTGCAAGTTGCACCGAGCAAACAGGGAGGAGCCATCTTGTCCCGATGATTTACATGAGATCTTGGCGACTCCTCCGCGCGCGCGGAATTGATATGCACGCGTGCACAACCCGCGAGTACGCGAGTTGCACCACAGACCGAACACACGCGCTCCGTCTCCCATCTTTGCTCGCTCGCTCGCCTGTAGATGATTCGCGTGTAACACCGCCCGTCTCACCCGTGCCGTTTTCTTTCTCGAGAAACGTTGCTGCACACCGGCTCGGAAAGGAATCGCTGTTTACACGGTTTGCTGCTGGCAAAATGTTGCTCCTCCGCGCTTCCAGTGTTCATCGCTCGCCGTCTAGATTTCAAGCCCAGATTGCGCTCCGCTGCCCGCGGTGCTGTGCCACGCTGCGATTTCTATTAATCCCATCGCGAGATTTTACCATCGCCGCACACCTACACTACATTTCGCATGGCGCGCCTTCCCATCCCCCTTCATCTTTTCCCCCGTACACTTTTTACGCGTTGCTACGCTCCTAGGTTACCGTTTATCATTTCGTGCCCGGTGATTATCGGGCTACGGGAGAAGAAACGTTTGACCTCGCGATCATCTGTGCGGAACACGCGATCATTAACCGTGTTCTTTTCGCTCTCTCTCCCGCGATCTTCTCCTTTTTTGCTTCTCGTCTTTTCCATTGCCCAACCCATCGGTACATGGAAAATCGAACGCGACCTCGAGTCGATCCAGTTCCACGGTGCGTGGCTCGTTACGAATTCGAGTCGGTTCGCGCAGGAAAATTTGCGAAAAAAACAAGCGAAAAAAAAAAAGAAACGTCGAACCGACAGTCGTAATCGGTCGTTAGGAACACCGAGGAGTATATCGGGTACGAAGCGACATTGTCTCTTGGGATCGTCGGACGAGATACATGGTCGAACATCGGGACCGTGCTGGTCGATAATCGCCGCGAGTGTGTACGCGCCATTGTCTTCGGATCCACCTCTGCTCGCGGGCTGATTAAAATTCATAGAAAGTGCAAATTAACCGTGACGCTTACGGCCAGGTGTTCCTGTGCGCGAGGCAAGGATTCCATACGGACTCGATAGCCCGCTCGGATGCGTGACTAAAGCTCCGTCCCCGTGCACGTTCGCCGGCTCGGAACGTATGTACGTGTTACGACTCTATTCGCCCACTTACTGGTCAGTGACGCTCGCTCGCCTACCCGTAAGATCGCTGCCTGTTCTGCCGCGATTTACGGATATTATATAACCAGATCGACCGGGACGCGGTGGTACCCGATCCTCGCGGGTAATTATCTGTAATTACGGTGACGTGGTCCGACGGAAGGATCGGTGAATTCATCTCGAATCCGGTGACCGCGTCCATCGATAGCTACTGGAGGCCAGACGCTAACGCTGTGTCGCTGGTAACCTGGTTTCGAACGGTTTCGTTTTTCGCTCGAACCTACCGCGCGTTTAGCTAAGACCCGCGACATAATTCTTGCTGATCGCGCGTTCCACTTAACGTCTGGCTTTTACTCTCCCCGGGACTCTTGGCTCGCGGGTCGCGCGTAAAATCTGTTGCTTCCTTTCCAGTCTGGGAAAACTGCTAACTAAGTGGCTTAGATTCGAGTCGAGAATCGTGGCGGTGTGGTCCCTGCGGTGGTGGTAGTCTTTCTTTTTTTCGTAATCTGAAATCCACATTGTCGCGGTCTCAGCTGGCTTCGTAATCCAGGTACAAGTTTGAACAAAGAACGGATCGAGGCGATAATCTTTGCCTCGCTTGACAATAGCGCAACCTTGTCTCTCTTACCAACGCCCGTTTCGGCAGAAAGGGCTCGTCAGTTTCAGTCGACAAATATTTTCTCAGCCGTTATCTCGAGACAACGTTAACCCGCGTTGATAACGCGGCTACGTACACGCGGCACGGCTGCCCAGGGACCATCCTATTCTACTCGGCGATCCGTTCGTTTCGAGCTGATCTCTTTATTGCGAGAGCCGAGTGAATCAACCGGGGCGGCCGTCTGGCATCGGCGAAACGATTCGAGCGACCAGGTTTGATAAGGGCGATATCAAGATTGTTTGTTAATAACAACAAATTGTTGGCCTCCTCGTCTCGCGTGCCGCTTGAAACGAAGACGCGCGGTTATTCCACGGTTGTAGCTCGTGCGAGATCACGCTGCAGATTTCTCCTTGGCAATCAGGGTCGTATTCCGCCTCCCTCTACGTGGCTATCTCGAGCGGCGTAGCCTCGTTTCCGCCTCGTCCCTCTCACCGCGTATTACACTATTATCTATCTCTCCGCGGCTGTTACGCCGTTGGACGTTCCGCGGCGTTTCAACAGAGAGGCCCGCGTTATGTTACCGGCTGTTCGATCCGCGAAATTTCGTCCGGGCCGAGTCGAAGGAGAGGAGGCGTTCAACAAGTGTTGCACGCGAGGAATGGAGCACGGCGTGCCATATCGTTACGGGCCAATGCCGTCCCGTTGATCGCTCGACGTATCTGGCCACCAGACGTTGTCCTTGCCGTGGATAAAGAATGGAAACTTAATCGGACCGCTTTATCTGGCAACGTGGGTACAGGAAGCTGCGAGGGAAAATGGCACTTCTAGCTCGAGTATTCCATTCGTAGCGCTCTTTAAAGAACGCTGTGGCGTTCGACGAAACGCTCGACCGTTTCGTATCGGTGCTCGTATCGATCTCACGTCCGTAGAGCCGGTCGAAATTAAACAGGGGGACCGCGAAACCGTGGAAAGCTCCGATCGAAACCAGGACGCTAATGCTTCGAACGCGTTGGCGCGCGTATCCTGAAAACTGGCGGGTTAGCAGTGGCGGTCGCGGAGCGGGTCGATTAGTATCTTTGCATCCGCGGCGTGCCCGAATGGAGGGCACGCAGTCGAGAAAATGGGAGACGACGATATTAAGTACATTACTTTAGGTCCCGTTCCTCTTACTTGTTATTCAAGCGGCGCGCAACCGACGCCCAGTGCTGGCGTTGCATTTGCTACGCGAGCTCGGGCACCGGTGGTCAAGCGGCGTTTAAATCCGTGAAATTCAGTTACCCCGGGACGGGGAGTTACGTTCAACAAGTATCGCGTGCGAGAGCATCGTACGTACAGCATCGCGACGCGAGCGTAATTTTAGGTTAATGAAAAGCGGGAACCGGCCGGGGCGGGTTTACGTTAGGACGTTATTCCGAATCCCGTTCGTTTTGCTTCGCCCGCTGTGTGTATCCGTACAGGTGAACAAGCCGCGGGAACCGTCGAGCTGCCGTTCAATTTACGACACGATTCGATACGGTGCCCCGATGCTCAGCCCCGTCAAATCGTGCGAGCGTTTCGTACGCGAGCAACGAGATCCCGAGCCGGGTAATTGAAATAACAGCGACTTATCGAGCGTCTCCGCGAACTCTTCTTCCAGGCGGAGCACTGGCAAAAGGAAACGTTCGATGAAATCGTTAGGCGAGTTATTAGGAATCTCGCCGCGCGGTTCTCTTATCGATTCTTCATTACGAGGAATTTCCACTTACCGCTGCAGCAGCAGCAGCAGCAGCAGCAGCAGCAGCAGCAGCAGCAGCCGGCATCGTCGTTTTTTTAAGATACGTCGAAAGATTGCTCGGTATCGTAACATCAGATGTGTTTTCGTCAGCCACTTTCGAGTGTCCGCTTTCTACGTATTAATCGAACGATTGTCGTTCTCAATTTGCCGAACGTTGCTGGAAAATGAATAGGCCGTGAAACGGAGTGCTGCTTTTGTTCGGAGGAAAAAAGGCAGCGGGGAACGGGGAAAAGAAACGTGCGCGCGGACAGGACATTTTAGCTAAGTGGGCCGGATCTTTCCGCTGGTTCGTGACGATCCTGCTCGCCCCTCGAACATCCCACGATACACGTCCTTTTAACGTGAGCACTCTATCCGCGTTGTACCGTACGGGTCTGCGAGCCGACCGACTGTGTTGCCTTCGGCGTTGTTTCGCAACGCGCGGCTCGGCTCACTTTTACCTGGAAACCTGCAAATCGAATCGGAAACGTCCGCGCGATTCAATGTCAGTTTTTGCGCCGGTTCTCGCCGTTTTCCTTATCACCAGCCGCGCGTTATACTCGAGTCGGCCAGCAAAGTACTTGCTTCCCGCGTCGATTAATTTCTTGTCGCCGCGCGACGATCGATTCGATCGAGCCGCTCGATGCTTGTACGATAACGGGGCCCCGTCGATTTACCAATCATCGAAACGAGCCGGATTAATTTCGCCGGGGCGAGATGTAGGCTCGTTCGGGTGTTCGGCACTTGGGTGTTCCTAGTTGGGTGTTATCGCGGGTCTCTCGCGTGTCGCAAGGCCGTAACGCCGACTCGGCGCTTTTGCAATTTGCGCTAAGCACGACGTCGAGCGAGCGTAACAACGCCTCGCGTTTAGCGAGCTTTTTGTTGCACTCGGTTATCGTCGAATCGATCCTACGGACACCCACGGTCGGCTTTCGTTCAGGTATCCACAGGTGAGCATTCTCGTGGTGGTGATTGGCCCGACTGACGCGCACACGTACACATAGACTCGTGGGTTGATTTGAGAAACATGGTCGAGCTAACGATTTCCTCTGGCCTGGCTTTCAAAGCGGCCGTAAACCGGCTCGACTGTTGTAAATTTAGCGATGCACCGTGTAACCAGCTCTACCCGGCTGGATACGTGTTTATTATATCGCGTGAAATTACCGCGAAAAGAACGGTGCTCCTTTGACCGTGCCTGGCTATTACGATTCCATCCAGAACAAATTAAGTTACGTAACAAGAAAATCAGATAGGCGCATCCATAGGACGCGGTGTGCTCGTTCGCGTATCGGTCTCGTTAATACGAGAAACCCATTAGGCTGTAACTTATTTACTTGAACCACCAGCGAGCTTCGAGGAATATTCCACGCGAGACGAGCCGAACAACCGTGTATCACAATGTTTTCCCACGTTCCGGGCAGAGCCACCGTTCTGCTCGATAAGAGTGCACGGCAAGATTCCTCTTCTCTTTTCCGTTTCAAACGCTGACGAATCTCTTATGCGGCTCGTGAACGTCGCCGAGCAGATCGGACGGATCGAGCGTAACGCGATCGTGTCGAAACCAGTGATATCAGACGGCGGTTTATAAATATGCGAGGAGAGAAATTGCATTTTTCTTCGCGTTGCATCACGTTGCGCCGCGACGTAGCCACGGTCACCTGCGACAATTCTCTACGGCACACGGCAATTACACGTGACGGAGTTGATAATAAGCACGGTTAATAAAAGTGTTATCGAGAGGATCGGTCGTGTGAATACCCGTGCCGGCGAGAAGAATCTCGAACCGAGTTGCGTCACGCAGAAGAGCCGGTCTCAGGTGTTTCCATCCGGACGGATCCTCGAGAGCCCCGTTCCTCGAGACACGATCCCCGTGCTCCCGTGTGGCGAACTCGATCGCTTTGATTTATCCGGATTTCATTAAATTCTAATGGGCCGAGGCACGTGAGACGACCGTTTTATTGCCTCGTACATCCGCGAGGCCCTGACCATCCTTATATCTCCAAGACAAAGTACACGTATCAGGAATGCACGGCGACGTGCACCGGCATACGGTAGCACGCCGCGGCATTAATAATTCATAGCGGCGCGAACCGGGGAAGGGTTAGGCTTTGGGGAATTATAAATATTTAGATCGTTCGGAAGATCGCCGCGGAGAAACGCTAAAACGCCGTTTTGTGCCCTTTCTTACTTACCGTGCTTTCCTTCTCCTCGCGTTACGCCGTGAATACCTAGTCACCGGGGCTCGTCTATTTTCTGTCTCAACTTTCCACGTTCCGCGGCGAAATTACTCTCCGGAGGTCTCGAAGACGTCGAGGACGCTACGTCGCTCAAGTATCGACGTTCTGCGCACCGTGTCCATGAATTTCCACCGTCGCGCTCTCCAAAGGGCATCGATCTCCGCTCGAGCAACGAGAAACGCCGCGGAGATATTAAAAATCAGATGAACGCGCCCGTTATTTCGCGTGTGTCGAGTGCCGCGCGATCGATGCCCGGCGAAAAGGGCACCGAAATGGCGCGTTCTCGGACAGGACGGGGTTGAGGCGGCGGAAAGAACAAAACAAAAAAAAAAAAAGATAGAAAAAAAGAAGAGGGAAATGGGTATTGCGCGTGGACGGGAATTTCAATGGGACGGAGTCGTCGTCGTCGTGCAACGAGAAACGATCCGCCACGGGCGTTCTTCGCGCTTTACGCAATTGGAGAACGCGCGCGTTACCGGCGCGTTTCGGTGCGTGCGATCGAATTCTTCGCGGCGGGTGCTTTTTTATTACCCGCTTAATGCCGCGGGTGAACGCGGGGACTTGCGCAATCACCGGTTCGTGCAAAGTGGCACGCATCTTATCTGCCTAGAAACAGCGTCTGTAACATTGTTACACCGCGTTTAAAGTTCATGCCTTTGTTGCCCACCGTTATTACCGTCGAGCGTGGTTATTAGCCTTCTGCGATGCCGTCTAGCTTTCAGAGTCATGCCTACCCTACCACCGTTCTCATTTATTCTCTCCTTCACCTGTTTGTTATTTTCCGATCGACCGGCCATCGACTCGCACAGTAGCGCACAGGCATACCAGGCACCAGGACTCTACACTGCAATCAGTTTCTTATTTCACTCCGTCGGTTCATCGCGATTTTATTGAATTTCCCGTAAAAGGGAGACCCGTGATTACCGCCAGTTACGACACGGTCTCAATTATCGAACGTGCGTTCGAACTATCGTACCCTATTGATTATTAAAGAAATTACCCGCTAGCATCGATCATCGCGGCGGGATAGGTTCATTGTCGCCCCGACATCGAGCCGCTCCACATCGACGCGTTCGAATCCTATCGTAATGCGGTGAAATCGACGCGAGCTTTCCTCTCCGTCGAAAGCTCGAAGACACCAGGGGGACCGATTGGCTCGATTCCTCCGACCCTTTCCCGATAAGTCGCACCGTTCGCGCGACCTCTCTTACTTCCTGACCCCGGCAGCCTTGACCTAGGCCTTCTCCCGCGATGGCCGATCAATCAATGAGAAGACTGCCGCAGCCTGATGCCGACTAATTGCGTAAACGGTCCGATAATGGTTCGTTCAGTCGTGTATCCAGGCCGCGGCGCGCCTCGCGTTCGCTCGAATGAAATTTTTCCCAACGCAGGGAAAACGGGACGGCGGCGGAGAGTGGCACGATCGATCTGGACGCTCGAAACGAGTAACGACAGACGGAGGTCGTAAAAGTACGAATCCGGATCCGTTCGAATGGTAACGAGCGATCCGAGCCGGGTATTTAATCGGCGCAACGCGGGGCTGATTACGCGCGGGTTTGAAGTTCAGAGCTGTTAGGCGGCGGGGTTACCAGGCATTCAATTGTTCGTTGCGCAATGGTTCGATCCACGATAATCTTGCTCGCAGCTCCTCGCGACCGGCGACGAGAAGTGCTTCCCTATTAGCTCTCGGTTACGTTCGCGTTACCTTTGCTTTCGCCCGGGATAGGACGTTAAGTCGATCGATGACGATTTAAGCCGCGGGGCGAATTGAAATTCAATAAGCGCGGCGGCCGCGGGATCGATAGCGGGATTGTTCTCGACGCTTCGATTCGTTTCCGTTTTTACGCGCGACCTCGGGTATTCCTTAATTCGTCGAAGGCGAGGGTAAAAAGGAAAGTCGAAATTTCTATTTCGATACAGAATTGCGTCTCGCTTGCGACGTAACAGCTGATCGTTGATCTTTAATGCAATTTAACCTCGAACTCTATCGATGGCCACCGTATTGTCAGCTTTATGTAATTAGTAATTAATAGACATAGAGATACGAGCTGTTTTTCGTAATCAGTGACTGTTCACGTGCTTTTTTTTTTTACTTTACTGGCTCTACAGCTGATCGGCAACCGGTACACGTTTGATCCTCTGTTTAATCGAGAATTTAACGCATACTCGTCTACCTTCGACAGTAGTACTAGGGTTGTTCTGACGTAATTTGTCATCTGTTACAGACGTCCGATGGATTGATGGAACGTCGGTGAACAGGAGGAACCGAGGACAGCCCGCGTCAATCGGAATTTCGAAGATCTTTCCAGCGATAGAAATCGTCTGTAACGATGTAAAGAACAATGTAATACCGTTGCCGTTCAGATAACTGCAACAACACACGTGTACCGTGCAAAGGAGGAGCGAAGATAGAGAAAAAACGAAGTGGCAGGAAGACAGGAAGGAAGGAAGGAAGGAAGGAAGGAAGGGACGAGAGGGAAGGATAATAATCAGCGAAGGAAAGGCGGCACGATCGATCGGTTCGTTGAAATAAGTATCCGATCGATCGTTTGCTTTCGAAGGTGCGCTCGCCGGGATCACCTGGCTTTCTTTTTCTTCATTCCGCTTGAAACGAACCTCGACGGTGCTAGATCGCCACACGATCGCTCGACAGTCGACACCGCCTACTTTCTATCGCCCTGAAACTATTCCCGAGGTGCAGCGCCAGTAAAATCCACGAGAAACGAGTTTTACGGCCGATTCTCGCTGCGAAACGCGACGAAACGACCATAATTGCGCGAAGCATAGTACCGCGGACTTCTTCTCCGACTTCGTTTCGTTCTCATTTCCTCCCCTCCTGTCCGTCTCCCTTTCGTCCTAACCGTCGAATTGACCGTCGTTTTTATCCAGTCGTCGAAATATTCCTCGGACAGTGACCCCCTTCTATAAACGAGCGAATTCGCGTGGCGATCGAACCATATCCAAGTTCAATCGCGAACGTTCTTTTATTTCTACTTTTCAGCTTTCTCACGCAGTCTTTATCACGGGAGCTCGTAACAGGAGGATAGTATCTGTTAAGCAGGAGGGTAGATAAGATCGTGGTGATAATCCGGAAGGGGACGACTTTGGTCACCCTTGTATCGCGAGTATCATAGATTTGGTTCGACTAAATACCTAGGATTTTCGCGATCTATCACGACAGACGTAGAGTACAGCGGAAGATACGCGCGCTAATAGTATATAAAGATAGAAGAGACATAGAAGAAGAGAGAGAGAGAGAGAAAACTGAAGTGAGCAGCAGAGGGAGTCTCATATATATATAAACATATATATATATACATATACATATACCTATACCACGTATAGGAGTAAAATCGACGAGGGAAAGTAAGACGAGATGTACAGAGATCCGAACAGTTCCTCGGGAAGCGGCGCCTCCACAAAGGGCGACGAGGTCGAGATCGTTAGCAGATTTTTAGCGCCTTTGTGCGCGAGGGATGAAACTGCCAGAAACATCGCCCTGGCGGCGGCCAGGAACACGGTCGAGGGATGGCTCGGAGGGGTCGGGAGTCCAAATCACTGGGACGACACCGGCGAGATGGAGGACCCGGAGAACGTAGGGGGAAAGTTCAAGAGCCAGGATGGAAGGTGAGCACGATGGTATATAAACGTATACGCATTTTGCGGGAACGCGGCTTGATAAAATCCGCGCGTGTCAATATTGAGAAAGTTCCTATCGTGGATATCTCGCGGCTCCGTGCTTGACTTAGCGAGCCGAGACGCCTACAGTAACGCGGCGCTCGTTTGTCGGTTCGAAGCGGTACGATTAGCGACAATATGCTGCTCGGTGTTGTAACTACTTCTAATCGAATATTATTCCCTCGAGGTAGCTAGACGAAAAGATTAATGCGCGCGTCCACGCGTACCGCCGGGAATGATAATATTTTTTCGTCGACGTAACGATCGGTCGCCGCTCGTTAAGCGGTCGGTGAAAACCCGCGAGTCCACCTGACGCCCGAATAACACGCGAATATTCCTCCATTCACTTCCGCACGAATTTTTCACCGCTGCGTCCAAGTAATCGGTGAATCTCTAAGCGCGCTAATAGAAACTTCTTCGTTTACCTTTCACGCGAAGATACGACATGAACATCGAGCGATCGCCGACCAAGTCAGCGCCGAAGAACGTCCAGGCGTTGCTCCAGCAACCGTTGCTTCAGGACACCTTCAGGACGGAGGGGTTCTTCCCTCAGAGCGTCACGGAGAATCCCGCTTTCCTCGAGGACAACAGCCTCGAGTGCTCCGAGAGATACCCATCGGGCTCGTTCGACTGCGTCGACGGCCGTCTTGGCAATGAAACGGGCTACGGGACGCCGAACGAGAGGAGGAGATACGGCGACGTGGAGAGCTACAGGTCCGGTCACTCGACGTCGTCCGACGAGGGGAAGGGTTTCAAGATCGAGGCCCAGGACAGATGTTTAAGGTTTAAGGACAATTCGGAGGCCAGATTCGGGTCGAGCAGCGAGAGCGAGAGGAAGTATCTCGGCTCGTCGTCGAACGAGAGATTGAACGAGGCGAGCCTCGAGGACAGGCCCAGGACGAAGAATTACGTGAAGGTTAAAGGCGCGAAACAGAAGCAGTTGGAGGACGACGAGCTCGACTCCGACACCAGAATCTACGGGAAGAGCCCGAAGTTCGACGAGAACCTGGGCGCGAACTTCGACCGCAGGAATCTCAACTTCCGGCCAACGACCGGAGAGATCCTGTCGCACGATCGTCGCTGCTACGACAGCGTGGACGATGTCTCGTTCGACGAGACGGAGATGACGATCAGGAACCGGGACGGGGTGGTCTTCAACACTCTGGACGGTTTCGAGAACGAGAACGCGAACGAGATTTACCAGAGACAGGACGACAATCGTACGGAGGATATGAAGTTGAAGAATTTCGAGATCTACACGGACGAGCTGTTGGACGACGCTCGGCAGCGTTGCACGCGTCCCGAGCAGCCGCAGGATTACCTGCGCAAGAACGACGAGCGGAAGTTCAGCGCCGGACAGATCAAGAGACCGCTGTCGCAGGACGAAGACGTCTCCTCGAAGAGCGGCAGAGTGTTGGAGAGCCCTGACGTCACTCCTGGGGACGTTGGCAGGATGCTTAATCTGGGAAATGCCCTGGACGGTCCGAGGCAAGCGCAGGCGAATAAGTACTTGAGCCTGGTGACGCTTCATCTACCGGTGATATTGAGGCTCAGCGTGAACTGCCCCTTTCAGAACGTTAGGACCAAGTGCGCCGAGATCCTGGAGATGGTTAAGGTAAGCGCATATATTCAATCTTTAATTACTCGCGCTCTATGCTCGCGTGACCGGTTAGTCCGCCATCGGCTGGCTACGGTACAGTTTAACGCTGTCAGGTTTTACGAATTTTTCTCGAGGATAAAATTAGGTAAAGCCAGTGGAGCGGTTCAAGAACCGAAATATTTCACGTGAATTAGGTCTCCGTAATGCTTTTGCCGCCACTGAATCATTCGTTTTATGAGCACCTATTCGAACGTCTCGGTGTAACCATTCAGAAACGATAAACGGCGGAGCAATTTTATGTTCTTGTAGAGTTGTTCATAAATAAACGGCCCCCGTGGTCGTCGCGTTTTCAGGATGGGCTATTTTTATTTTCCTCGGCATCGGAAATAGTGCCTTCTTGCTTTTGCGCAATCATCACCGATCGTAGCATTATCCTTTGCATCGTCGATCGGGAAGAACCGACGCGTTGCGTTAATGGAGTTGTTTTAACCGTCTATTTATGGAGCAGCTTCGAACGGTGGCCTAAAAATATGTCAGCCATTTTGACTCGGTCGTTGCATGACTCTAGACGCGTCTAACGGCACAGCGCGTTTGGCGATCGGTGTACCGAACGAAATTTTTTTTCTTACAAAACTACCGATTGTCGCATATGTTCACCGCTTAAAAATAATAAAATCACGTATGTTATTTCCACCCGTAGCTTTTTGGAAGTTGTTTTTATAAATCGATACAGCGAACGTGCTATGTAAAGCCTAATCAATAGTTCCGTATGACTCATATCAAATGCATAATGATTATAAAACAAAGTTCAGCCGCGTATAGTATTACACATTCATTCCGATCGTGTTACATTTACCGCAATATCTTTCTTCTTTTCTTTTTTTTTTTATTAAGTATAGGTCAATTGTATTCTTTTCTTTCATAACATGCGATTATATGCGTGGTTGTGTATCGAGTTGACTTTGTTTAAAAGGAAAAGTAAAAAAATCTTCGCCCAACGTGGGGCTCGAACCCACGACCCTGAGATTAAGAGTCTCATGCTCTACCGACTGAGCTAGCCGGGCATTTAAATGACGCGTTTAGGTTGCTGCACTAGAGCAGCTCGTCCAAAAGCAAGATCCTTAATAATTGTAATGTTTATTACAGGATAGGGGACTTCCAGTGCCAGTGCCAGCTTTCGATGGACCCAGTGCCTTCGTCCCTACGTCCGAGGTAAGTACTTTTGCAAACACTTTTCCTGCACTATTTTCTTTCTTCGATATTTTACCATCTACTGTTACTTTCACAACGTTTCAATGGGATTTTCATGATTATCGTTCACAATGATTGATCAACGATGACATGAGACACTGTCAGATGTATGAAATGTATTAGAAGGCTAGTCGACGATCAAAGAACGAGTGATCGGGACAGAGCTTTTGCGAAATTTCCATACCAAATATTGCGGTAAGAAAAACAAAACGATTACAGCCAGTTTAATCTAGGACATCGAATTGGCGCTCGTAGCGTCGGCAACTTTTGCCTTATGATTGGTAGTTGTCGGTAAAAGCGAGTCTCACGATTGGTTGAGAGAAGGACGATGCAATGGATTGGTTCACATTTACTTGTCCCCTGGTAACCTTCAATTTAGTCTAATTAAGAACAATTAGGTACTCTTGTCGCTTAAACTGCAGCACTTTGTATCGCGTATGCTGACGAGACCTTCATTATCGACCGAGTTACAAACGTTTAATGCGCTAACTTTTATGAAAGCGATTAAGATAATGTCTGTGTTGATTTTTAACATATCTACGTAAACACAATTACTCGGTATGCCTATTTTTTCATATCGATAATTGATCTTTGTTTTACAACCCCGCATTTTCGCGATAATCAGTTCTTTCCACTTATAGAGATACATTTCGCACATTATTATCAGAGTTTATTATTGTCGCAAGTTTTACAGTGTACCTCTGCACTGTAAAAGTTGTTTGAAATGTTTCCTGCGGCAATTGACAGATGGCGTTGAACGTGAGCGCTCGTTTATGTGCAAATTGTTGCGCCAATTAAATTCAGTTAGAGGGACAAATTAGAAAATTAGATGTTAACCGACCTCAGCTGTTTCTCCACATATTTTTGCTCTTGTTTAACTTTCGTTTTAGACCCTGTCTGGAATGTTCTTTTTTTTTAATTTGCACTGTTAAAAGTTTTTCGGTTTCGACAAGCCCTATCGCGATGATATCGGGTAGGAGAGAGCATACCGAGTTATATAATTTTATTGCATAAAATAAGTGATTCTATTAATTTAAATATACGTATACAATTTCGTAACGAGGAAGTAATCGAATGCAAATCCGTTTGCGAATTGCAAGTATTACCAACGACGTATCTCGTTTCATACATCTGATAAAACACAATTCATTATGCGTATCAAATTAATTTTTTGCAGCTTCTGCTGGTACGTTGAAATCATTTCCTTTTTTTTCTTTCGTTGAATTGACGTTTTCTCGTTTGATTGTCGACGAACAGCATCGAGCGTACGGACCTCGATGCGTTTTCGCGTTACAAATCCTTCGTTTTCAAAGTTTCGCATGAAAGTGAGTTTATGTACTTTGCGCCCGTTGAATTTTTTCGTTATCTATGTTTTGAGCGCTGATCATCGAGGAAAAGAATAGAAAAGAAAAGCAAAAACGCGAGAGATACGACTCAGGTAAGTACGAAATAATGTTCCTTATCGTTTCTAGCAAGTAACGTGTGCGGATAACGTTTACGGGTATGTGCGCTAACAATAGCCGTGCAGTTTATTTGGATGTTCTTTGGGTGGTGGCAGTTATTCACTTGTACTTCTTTACTACACTACGTTCTTTCGATTTTCGATTTTACTCAGGTGTATTTGTTTAAACGCACGATGCTTTTCGCTGTTCGGCCATGACCCCTGAATAACCCTGACCTCCATCAACCGCACGATCTTCGTAACCATCGGAAAAAGAGAATTGTACGCGTGGAAATGATGCAAGGTAAAGATTTTTTTCCATTCAAATAACATCGCCTCCATCTTCGTTTTTACGATCGGCACTTTACGTCAAACATCTCACGCGTCATGGCTACTCTTCCTCGACGTGTAATCGACAACTAGTTCTGCAAACACACTCGAGCATTCTCTCGCGGTAATTATAACCCCCGTGTCGAAGAAGCAGACGGTGACACGCGATCGCCTCGCCCTCGCCTCGTCCCTTTTGCCCTTTTATCGCACTGCCACTTATCGTAATTACACCTGACACTCTCGGATAATGTTAATGGCAAAACACGCGATCCTCCGACGCGTTCCTTCGTTCCCGATAATCGATAACAGCAGACTGTCCCTCCCCCTCCGTCCCTCCGTTTCGCGTAACCCCGCCGTTTCAAAGTCTAGTTTGCGAGGGTCGAAAAAATTCAGCGGAAAGTCGTGCGCGAATTCCGGGATCGCATCCCCCGAAGTTGCCCAATCCCACGTGCTTGTGCAGCGGAATTCAGCCGGCGCAGCATCGAGCCAAGTTCAAACCGCCCTGAATTTCTAACATGGTATGCGATTTCTGCGGTATCTTGGAGAGATGCCCAAAGTTTGCCAAGAGAAAGAGCCGACTGATGGGCGACTGGACGAGGCGGGGAGACGAAAGGAGCGCGCGTACATAGCACGCGGAAAGCTCACGGGAATCCTGCCCGGGTCATTGGGAGTCGTAGCCCGGTCCAGCGACCGCAAGTGGCTGCAAGTGTCTCGTATACAAGCTCCATTAAGGATCTAATTGAATCCCTTTCTTGCCGTTTTCTCTTTCGACCGCTTCCGTCCACCGTCTCTCTCCGCTCGAATTCACCCACCCTCGAGAAACGGTATTCCTATCCGGCGTGACCTCGCCGTGAAACGAGCATTTTCGTATTCGCGCGGAGATGCCGTTTAAAACTGCTGAATCACCTGCCGGTTAGGGTCGTCGACTTCTTTTTGCTCGCCTCGAAAGTTATTCATCGTCGACGGCTTAAATGTGTCCACGTGCATCGCTAATCAGGCATAACGCAACCATTGTGCGCGGCGTTCGCTTCGCGCGAGCCCGCCCGGGGATCACGATGCTCGAAACGATCTATGATACCGGACTTTGAACGTTTGCCCACGTTTTTAAGCGTTTTAGTACCGGCGTGTTGAACGCGTCTGGCCTCAGATTTATTGACAGCGGAGTGTGATAATTAGATGCGCACTTACGTGGCGCGAGTATGACGTAAACTGTTAGGGAGCCGGGGAGACGACGTCGAGAGTTACGATCGAGTTCTGTACGCGAAACGAGCCAACCACTGTGAAAAGAAAAAAAAGAGAAAAAAAAAATAGATTCGCTGCGGAGAAAAAGCCGTAAAAACGGAAGATGGGGTAGAAATAGCGAAATTTCTCATGTAAATCCTCCGCCACCCACGTAGTCCACGCTCGGTTTGTAAGCCTCCGCGTAAATAACCAGGCCGCTGCCTCTGGAATACCTACGGGAATATTATCCCGGAAATATTTCCAGAGGCGAATTGGAACTGGGCACGATATTTGATCCAATCCGTCGTCTTCCCGACAAAGGGTTTCGTATTTTGTTCAATTTCCTGCTCGCTAAATGTTTATCGCTCGGTGTTGTCGGGTTCGCGGCGGACGTAAATTTTTACACGCCTGCCTCCGATATCCCGTATCTACTGTTCTGTTTTATTTGACAATATCAGGTGTTTACGCGAGATTTATCGGGCGTATTTTTACGGGGCGAAACGTTCCTCGTATTTTCTCAGATTCGCTTTTATTGGTCATTTTTTATTGGGGGTAGAAAAAACATTTTCCCCGAACGTTACTTATCGTCCGTTAATTGTTAAGCCGATAACTCGATACTGGAGTACATACCATCGACGGCAATAAACGAGCTCGATATCAACGATTTCGTTGCTACATGTTTCCTCTACCGAGTTCCTCGCGATATCGCACGAGGAACGAAAGAAAACAAAAAAATACATTGTGCGTAGCGTGATATCACTGGAACAAGTGATTAAACGAACGAGGCGAAGGGTGTAATAAGAAGGAACGGGGATGAAATAGGGCGCGAAAGGGTCGGAAACGACTGGAGGGACGGGCTCTCTCCCTCGGGAGGGATCGAGGAAAAATGATAATCAGTAGTTGTTGCCGCGAATCGTAATGTACTTTTTCCGAAAGAAACGACACACTTATCGCGAACAAGGTCAAACGCGTGCTTAGCCTGCTTCTTATCTCTGTGAAGCAAGACTTGTAATAATTGCGTTTGCCAACGCTAAGTAATAATTACGGTCTTTCCCAACTCTTTACTCGCTACTCGTCTTTTTTTTTTTTCGGGCAAGTTTTACATTTCAATCAATTCCTATTGGCCGCCCGTCTGCTGTGCAGGACAAGTTAATTGCGCGTTGATCGCCACGTTATTTTCGACCTCCTGTGACGTTATCGTTGCACCGCTTCCCACAGCTTGCATTTCCGTGTCATTGATTGTTACAGTCGACACGCCTTCCGTTGCACGCGCATTAATTTCTCCTATCCTGAAACGAGCCGGCTAGGATTGATCTTACTCCGGTTATCAGCGTGACATAGTCGAAGGTAATTGCGATCCGCGATCACGGAAGGGGCTACTTCCACCGCAAGCCTCGATTGCATCGTTTCTTCGTAGATGTCCACCGCAGAACGATTATTCTCGCGGTTGATGGCCGCAGAACGGGGAATAAAGTAGCAACTACGTATACCATGCCCGCGAGTCTCTTATTTTCTACTCCTAATCGAATAATATGCTTATTTGTCGCGTTCGAGTTGTTCTTGAGCAATCGATAGACGTTACGACGGCGTGTCATCGTTTCTGTGGTAGTTATGAAAACATGGGAATCCAGGTTAGTAGAAACCACTGGTTGACACGATTGCTAAGGTTCTCCGCGGTGCGCCAGCGGTTTCACGAGTTCGCGAATCCTCGACTTACCTCGCGAAGAAACTTCCCGCTGCATCGTTCACCTGGTATGCGCTTAAAACGTCGCGGATGCCTGCGCCTGGTTGTTCGTAGCCAGGAAGCTTATCTGAAAATTAGAGAAGACACGGCGATAAAACCGTGACGTTAGCAGAGGCGATAAACCGCCGTGTTTGTTTCTTTTCCAGATTATTTCAGGTCGGTATATGCGCTCTACTTCGCGTGCACGAGAAAATTCGTGTATAAAGCGTGCGTAATTATATCAGGGATTTCGCTGGAATAAAACGAGCCTTACCATACTTCCTGAAACCCTAGACAATGATCTCGAGCATCGCGGATAATTATTGGAAAACTAGTTTGACACGGTACCGTTATCGCCCATTTCAAGGTAGCGCGTCAGCTGTTGCGATATCCGTCGATATCCGTTCGATTAGGAAGAGGCGAAACCGGCCGTCGTAGGTTCGTACACGTCGCTCGTACTCGTGGACCAATCGAGCGTCGCGTCGAGGGGAAACGACGAATCGCGAGGGTCGTTTAGCGGCGGGGATAGCGGCAACCGGTGCAGGGTACCCGGACTCGCGTCTGTTGCGCGTTCACCAGCTTTCCTCCCCTTGCTGCCGGCTCCCGTCGCGACATCGCACTTCGCGGGTGTTCATTCGCGTATCAGACGTGCTTGAGGTAGGACGCGCGGCTCGCGTCCACACGGTCGACCTCGTGCGTTCTCCACACGATCGGATCTTTCTTCGTTCCTCTTGCTCGTTCTCTCTTTCACTCCCTCTCTCTCACACTCTCTCTCTATATCTGCCAAGCCAGTCGAGGACAGCGTGTCCGTTCCACGTGCGCGCTATTGACGTGACGGGCCCCGTCTTCACTTCCGTTCCACGGCCGGTTCCCGTATTAGAGAAGGACTCACGTGCCAGCATCGCGTGTAACCCGTTCGCTTGCTGCCTTACACCACAGGTACGTCTAGATCATTCGTAATCAGTTGTGATCGTAGCCGCGATAGATCGATAGTCGTGCGACGGTTGATGGTGCCGTTGGGAAGTTCGCGTGTTCTTCTTCCGTACCAGGCGATTGTTCGCTCGCCTCGACGTCGATGGCCGCGGTGGTTCAGCTCGGTATGTCGGAACAATGATGGACAATGCGAAACGCGATGGCTCGTACGCTTTGGCGGACTGCATTTCCGGGTGAAACGCGTGACCTTGCGGATTCCCGCGGCCCGCAACCACCGGCACTTCCGCAGCGTCGTGAATTCGAAATAACGCGGGCGCTCGCGTAGACTTCCATCGGTAGCCGCGACTACGAACCGAACGGGTAATCGCGTGAAGCGCGATTTTGAAAAAATCGCCGATTGGACATTAATCTTTCCTTCTACGGATTCTCGAAGCTTCGATCGATAACTACGCAATCAAGCCTGGCTCCGACTCGACGTAGAGAAGGTCAACCTTGTTTGCTCCGTCCGTCGCGGCTAACGCGCGCATACCGTAGGTAGATGTCTGCCCCGTGCCCCCACCGACTAGTCGTTCCACGAATTTGCGATGCTAATATCGGCCGTACAGGTCGCACACGATGAATCGCGTCGCGGCCATGTTTCCCACGGATGCTGGTATCCGGCCTTTATGCGAGAACTTCCCGTGAATTTACCGGCATCAGGCTGCGAGGGACCGACCGCGAATACGCCTGGACAATCGAGCGAACTCCACGGGATGTCTGCGCGCAAATTTTCCGATAATGGGCTCTCGGTTGAATGGGAGGAGTAAAAATGTTCCGTTCGCGCGTTGTTACAAAGCGCGCAAGAATATTCGTCTGTCAGCCATTCGGAGTAAGACGTGGAACTCATTATGAAATCGGTCGCTCGTATTCGTCCAACCGTGCGCTACGCTGGTGTTCGCGTGAATTGTCGATGGTATCGTAGATTCCGTCGAGGAAGCTCTCCCCCGTATTTTTCGAATTCCGAACGCGATTTCGCAATGGCCAGAAGCATCCGCTGGCGCGTGCGGGACCAGCCGGGTATTTTTGGATTTTCGCGAGATCGTACCGCGGAGGCGGTTGTTGACGATAATCGGTTGTCAAATTCGAAAGCGCGTCGCAGGGGCTACGATTTGTTCACGCGGCTGTTCCACGTGCCACGGATAATTGTCAACGAAAACAGTATGGCGTGCCCGAACGGGAATTAAGAACACGTGACGGAATCAGCTTGCCAGCTAGACAAGCTGATTCGTGCCGATTTGTTAATGCTATTGTCGCGATACCTATAACGAGATTACTCGTCGTACTTGTTCAAGGTTGCGCGGATTAGAATCGCGGCTCGACGTATCGGAGTCTCGTGCAAACTTTCCTTTCCTTCGAGTAGTATTCCTCGCGACACGAATACCACGCGACTACACGCGGTATAATACTACGCGCGATAATGCAAAACGCATTAAACGCTGCGCTCTTTCAATTAAACTCATTCGCCCTGAAGATTCACCCTGTCCCATAAGCATCTGTTTCTCAAAACGCTCGCGATTACGTCCACGCTACCCTTATCATCGTCAAGTCCTGTTCGCCACTCTATTTACTTCTTTCCAGACATCGAATCGCACGTCAAAAAACTATTTATACTCCACAGTACGAAGTTGGAATATTCACAAGTTTTTTGTATCATCTACATCTTACGTAAAAGATAGAATATCGTCGTTTGTCGTAAATGAATTTTGTCGTAATTATTTATCTCTGCGATATTCGCTAAATTTTTTAATCGTTCGTCGCTGCATTTTCATTCGCCAGGCTCTGCTGTAATCATGCATGCATTGCGCAAAGAGCGGAAATCTTACGCGATAATTTCCTTCTATCCGTACTCCGACATCGTATTTCTCCACGTGCTCGTTCCAGCTCGTTCCGGCTTTTTTTAATGAAATTCCCGAATGCACAGTTTCGAGGCACTTTGTTAGCCCGCGAAATTCCAGCCGGCGTGCATTCAGATCCGCACAAATACGTTTTATGTACTCTTTTATCAGGGAAATTGTGTCGCCGTCGTTGAAACATCCCGCTGTAGACCCTCGCTGACGAAACGAACAAAAGGCGACCAACGACGCTCGTTTCAGAGTTTCAGCGAAAGCGATAGAATTCACGGGCGTACCCCAAAACATAGCTGAATTCGAAAAAACGATGAAAAGGGGAACAGAAGCTTAATCGTACAGCCGGTCCGCGCTGCAAGCGTATCACGTTCGCCTTGGGAATCGTTCGCGTGTAATTTGTTCATTTTCTATTGCTTTGGCAGTCATAAATGATAATTTCGAGGCGGTCGTTAAACGACACTTTAAAATAATGTCACGCGTTAAAAGCCTCTCGAGCAGCTTGTAAAAAGGAAACACGTATAGAGGCGGGCCGCGGGGGCGGCGTTGCGTTTCTTTCACGTCGCGGCGCAGTGATATGCAAATGGTGTGCAAATTTCCGTATTCTGAAACATGCTAAAAAGTCTCATCGCGCCCGAGCAATTTGCTCGCGGCGCTCTTCAGCGGCGACTTAAATAACAGCCCTTTGCGAGCTCGTTGGAACGGTTTTGAAACGAAATCTTCAGCGGTCGCGTCGCTCGAACGCACAATCCAATTAATTAACATTCACCCTACATTCACCACCGATCTCTGTGTTTTTCCTTTTCAATTCGACGTGTGTCCTCGAGCGGGAAAGTCGTGCGGAAGAGCCGCCGTCGAAAGAAACAGGACGCGGAGCTAAGCAAAAGAAGGGGCGGCCTCTCTTCCGCAATTTACTAAATTGGAACATTCTACTTCTGTTTCCCTTCGCGCGAGGACCGGGAATATCCGAGCGGAGGGTTCCTCCGGCACTCGGACATACCTGAATATCACCCGTCCCGCCTTTCCGGGGTGTCTTTAAAGCCCAGTCAGCTTCCTCGCATCACGGAATACGAATCTCGAACGGAATTAACTCGATGCGCCCGGCAACGATCCCATCGTTCCGCTTCTCTGATCTAATAACGCACGTTGATTGTACATTCAGACACGGTGGAAAGCAATTTCTCGCGCCGGTCGAGCATTCGTCCGACATCGAACAGATCGCGGGACGCAATTGTAGATAATTGATCGCGGATATGTATGTATTTCTTCGCTCCCTGCCCAACGATCGAGATCTATTCCGTTCCCAGCTGAAAACCATTAGTTGTCTCGTTGAAAGCTTCCGCTACCGGCGACGTCGAGCCGCCAATTTGGGTTAAGTTGACAGAGAATCGCCATTAAAGGCCCGCAGAAGTTAAGACGTATCGAGTATAATAGGCCGGCTTTCCCAGAGGGTGGCCGCTTTCTAAACTTTTCTCTTTCACTTGTTTTTCCCTGGTCATTTCTGCCCTCCCTCTCGGCAGGAATCGCGATCCTGCAGCTTGTTTCCTCTCGATAAATAGGTTCGCGAACGATCTTGGCTGAAACGCGGCTCTCTGTTTTTTAGCCGCGATTCGAGGAACGACGAGTGCCCCGTCGAGGGATAATTGAAAATCGCGGCGAGCCTCTGGCGAGAATCGCAGCTCGCTCGGAATAAAGGTAGACAGGCTCGTATCGTTGATAAACCGCGGCCTAGAAAAATAAAGGCGAAAAGGCGAGCGGCACTCTGCTGGCCTTACACTTTCTAGAACGTCCTCTTTCTCTAACGAGAGAGCAGCGGAATCCTTTTCAAAGTGTTTACACCGCGATTGCCACAATTAATGGAACGGCACACTTCTCGGGAGGCTGGCTCTTTAAAGAAAAACTAAATCTCGTAAATTAAAGTGGCTCGAGCGTTGCACGGGCGGGTAGAAAATTTAACGCTGGATACTTGAATGGGGGGAAACTCTGATTGTGCCGGTTCGAGGCGCGTTATGACTTTTCCAAGCTCACTTGGAGAACGGCGATGCCACGCGTAGCTTTTTCTGGAATTCTACGCTCTGACCCATTGCCGCGGTGTTCCCCGTTTGGCACACGTTTCGGAGCTTTAGTTTCCCTTATATAAACGAGAGGCATCGTTGCCCCATTTATTTTACAACAGATTAAAATAGTCCCAAAGGTAGCACCGGCGTCTGTCCAACGAACGTCCGTATCTACTTAAACTCTGTGCGCCACACGGCTCGGCTTTCAATTAAGCCTTTTTCACCCGTGCAAACTTTCCCGAAAAATTCATCGTTCGCTTTGAAGAACGAATATAGCCAGGCTCTCCCTCTCTCTCTCTCTCTCTGGAAGATCCATCGGTGTTAACAGAGCGGCTTCACGACCCAGTGGCTTTCGTTTTACATAAATTTACAGGACGCATCGAATTATGAATTTCGCGTAGCTGTTAATAACTCTGGCATCGCGGGTGGTCGTCCCCAAGCCGATATTCGATAATCCGATCCGATTAAAATGCGAGAGGCGCGCGTGCGTCCCGTGGGGGTGGAATATACCCCGTATTGCGTTTACCAGTAATTAGGCGTCCGCGTTTTGCGATCAACGCGTATGCGCGTGCCTTCTTTTCCGCGTTCGCTGAATCGAGCTGGAAAAATGACGTAAACGAGTAGCCAGCCCACGCGTACACGGTCCAGCCGCGTTTGTTGTTCCTCCTCCTGAATCTCGTTACGAGCTCGAGGCGAGCAATGAACAAAAGCAGAACGAGATAAAGTACAGGCGAAGTGCATCCCCCCATTTAGAGCATTTTCTCTATTCCGGTCCATTCCGGACGTTACTCGACCTTAATGGAATTTCCTATAGCTCTTTCTCTAACATCCCAACCCCTCGCGCCCTCGCCTCGCGCTTTTGCTTTTCAATTATTCTACGAACGCAATAAACCCGGTTCCCTGTCGTCGCTCGGGAATATATTTTTCGGTTCACACGCGGAACAGCCGAGATATGCCCGCGGAACGGTACACGGGGATTCGCGGGGCGAATTCGCTCGGTGGACAGGGAAACAATTTATAGGTTGCGAGTCGATCGATTCACCGAGCAAAGTGCACCGCTACATCTATTATTAGAACTAGCCAGAACCTCAGTCGTCGCTGCAGCTAACTCAGCTACTTTGTCGCGCGCGGGCATCGCCGCGTATCATCGCCCCGTTGATAAAGTGTTACGCGTTCCGTTCATCCGTATCCGGTGCGGATACCGCGTCGAAGACACTCGCGCCGCTCGAAGGTCCATCTCCACGCTTTAACGTCCGATTCGAGGATACCTCGAGCTCCGTCTAATCGGTGCTAAATTGTTGTCGCGGACGCGAAACTGGGTCAGAGCCTGTCGTCGCGGCGATGAAAGTACTCCGTTTCCGAACTTAATACCTCTTGACCAGTTTTCACGGCTTATTATCGATGACTCGTTTCTCTCCAGAATCGGAACGATCTTACTTTTCCCGGGAGATTTATTATCCCCGCGGATCTACGATTCTACTTTAATCCCTTCGAGCGCCTCGAGTTCGTACATAGACTCCGGAAACTCTTTCGTCGCTGAGGCTAAAGGTAGCCGTAAAAAACTTGCAGCGCAGTGAAAGTGAAATATTAATCGGATATCAACTTGCATTAGCTGGTAACAGTGTCGAGGAGGTACGAATCGCGCGGTTCGTTCTCGCGGTAGCTCTGTTGTCGCTCGATTGATCGGTAAATATGGGTGCAAATGTTTGTGAACGCTACCCCCTTTTGGTCGTAGGATTAACAATTTTCCCCGAACGTTGAACGATGTTCGAGCAGCAATCGCGGGGTATCACGTGCACGGAATCGCGTGGGAAGTTCGGTGGGATCGCGGGCGCGGGAGTTTCTGGGCTGGTTTAGCAGTCAACTTGCTCCGGGTGCCCTCTCGGAAGCTGCGGCGGAATAGCTGAAGTTGCTTCGATTAATTCCCGTTTCTCTCCGAGGCAGGAAGTTGATGGAGCGCCCGCGGCATCAGTGTCTGCGTATTAAATGCTCATAAATCCGGAGCACCTGCTAACTAAATCTCCACTCGCGAGTAGAGTTTCGCAGTTTCGTTCGCGTGTAATGGCCGCATTTAGTCCGGCGAGAGCCGGCGTTTTCCGCTGTTTCGTCCAACAGGAACTGCAAGTTTCCAACGAATCTCCGGGCACAGTGATTCCCGTCTTCTCGGACGAACAAAGCGATCGTACGATTCGACAAAAAACCTTTCGCATATGTTTCCCGTTGGATCGATACTGGGATTCTCCCTGGAACTACCGGTCTCCGCGTAGCCGGAATTCCTGTTTCCACATTCTTCAGCCTCGTATATTCACCAATGTCGGAAGCAATTAGCGTCCACTCGACGTTGCGTTCTCCTTCAGCGAAAGGCATCGCGTTCTTTGTCTCAGTCCCTAAGCTCCGGGTGACTCATCCCGAGTCACGAGCTGAATCGCGGCTCGATTAGGAGCCTAAGATCGAGTCGTCGCGTCCCGCGGATTTGCACGGCCATTGTTCGCGACGTCGAAGCCAACCCCTACCCCGCGAGCGTTCTCCATCCATTTACTCTCTGTCTTGTCTTTCAGGTAGCCTGAAACGTTTCGGCTCGACCTCGGGATTATCGAAGATACGTGGCTGCACGGCGGAGGTTTTCGCTCGAACGGCCTCGAACCGATCGATCGGGAAATCGGGATAGCCAACGATCGCCGTAACGGGACGAGACGGTAGAACGATACAGGGGAGGATGACTCGTATGCTGCTGCAAGAACCCGGATGGAAGATCGAGCGCAAGGGGTCCGCGTTGCTGTTGCGAAGGGACAGCTCGCATCTGAAGAGCGGTCGCGTCTGCTTCCGCTGCGACGTCGAGGTCCACGAATTCGAGCGTGACGAGGATTACACGGTCGAGGCGGAGCCGGAGGCAGCTGCCAGTCCGTTGGCGATGTGCGCCAGTTGCCTGGCGGCCCTCTGCGTGACCGTGATTCTACCATGGCTGTTGATCGGCGGTTAAACGCGCGTCAGGCGGATTCACGATCTTTGGGGGAGGGCTGTTGGACGGTCGTGCAACCTCTGGCAACGGAAGTCGCACGGAGGGTCGTCGAACAGCGACGACGCGAGGGATCTTGGATCGCAGCCTGTCCGAATTCGCCGCTAGATCCGCGACGGGGATCGAGCGATCGATCTTCTCGCGACGTACACCCCCGTCCGGAGTCTGCGCGAGCCCGGATACAGTTCCTAAATCGGTAGCTTTCTTCGAAACGAGCATTTTCGCGATTCGAACATCGACACGGACAATACGAGAAGACGAGGGAGAATAGTAGAGTATTTTTGAACGGTAATGATTGTCGCTCGCGCTCGAAAGAGTTACGACCGGCTTTATATTTGTTCCCCGACCCGTGTCGTTTCCTTTGAAGTTCCTGTCCCACGTAGCGAGATACATGGCCCGAGACAAAAAAAAAGAAAGAGAAAAAAAGAAAAATGTGGCCGGTGGACGGGCTCACGGTTCAAGTAGATTTCGTGAAAGTTGAGGGAAAACCGGGCGCCGTGGATTTTCTGCATAGACAGGCGAAAACGAGGGAAACATCAAAGGGAGTGACGGTATATTCGAGTGTGCATTAAAACCTCCTTACCCGTTTGACGGTATCGACGAAATCCTCCAGGCCTCTGAAACGGAGGCGACCCTGTGCCAAACGAGAGAGTAGTACTTGAGATATTCGCGAAAACCTTTCCGTGACTCGCGGTCCGCTTACTTTGCACACACACACACGCGACCTTTTGTAAATGTTATACTAGTATCTGCGTCGACCTGAACGCTCGTGCATACCATGCATGCATCATTCTTCTTGTTTCCCCCTTTTTTCCCCGTCCCCTCTCCCCTTTTCATCCCATCGATCGTGGCGTCCCATTCGTGCAGAAAAAAAAAGTGCATTCCGCGATACACGCGATACGTCGTTCCACTTGGAACGTTTCCGGCGATAATATCACGGTCGAGAGGGTTTCCGGCTCGATTCCCTGGCGGTCCGCCGTTCGATTCTCTCGATCAATTAGATATTTTTCGTGCGCCGGCCTGCGAGGCTGGTGGAAAAGTTGAAAAGTTCCCGACGCGAAGTCAGCAAATGGAAAAGTTCCGCCGCCGCCGCGTGGAAATCGACGAACCGGCGGTGAATTGAGAAATCGAGCGAAGTTTCGAGTTCGAGGGCTGGACGATAGCGTTACGCTTCGTTGCTCGCTGAACAGTATCTGGGAAAAAAGGAAAGAAAGGGAAAAGGTGGAACGGAAAACGAATACGGTGCGCCGTATAAATTTTGTTTTCGTCGGCGCGTTCAACGCTCGGGAGCACGGAAAAATCTCGACCAGGATGGCGATCCGATAGCTTTTAACAGCTGTAGCCGCGCGAATCTTACCGTTTCGTTTGGCCAGATTTTTCGACGGGAAACGCCGTCGAACGTTCCCTGATTAACCCAGATGCAGCGCGCGCGCGGTGTAACTCGGCCGGAAAATTGACACGCGCCTCGATCTGGTATCCCGCGGAAGCCTCTTCGACGAGTCAGCTGTGTGTACGCGTGTGGAATTTTGCTAGCTTAAAATAGAGAACGTACGCGAGAGAGGGAGTGAGTGAGATGCAGAAATGCTTCTAAATATATACGAATGATTGATCGCGCGTGTGTAGAGGAAGATATAGCCGACGGAATCACGAAGATACCGATGTCTCGGATAACTGCGCAAGCTTTTATCCGGCTGAGCGATACTATATTCAATCAATGTAAAATACTATTTGTTTATGTTTCTAATAAAATCCCGAACGAGTTGTACGACGGTAATTTATACGTGTTTCACCCGTGCCCTTGCGCCTACGAGGATATTCATCATCGTTACGCTCGCTTTACATTCCCGCCAGCCTCCTATTTTTATCTCAGCGGATCGCCGCTTCTACACGTTATGACGTCCTCCAATCCCACCGTGATCGATCATTTCGATTGGCTGGAAACGACTGTCGATGCCAATTTGCGTATCGTGTAAAAAGACGAGGACGACGCTTTCGAAACGCGTCTCGTTGATAACGGGTAACGGCGATGTCGTCAGCGCCGCGAAAACTCGTCTCATTTTCCGCGGCGATATTTTCGCGAGGCTAAAGCGCGCCACGTCGAACGAGGGCAACGCTGAACGGGGCGAAAAAGTAAATGGGCGACCCGCGTAAATTTCGAGCGACCCTGTCTGCTTTCCGACGTCCAACCGCGAAACGGCCGTAAACCTCGATGAAATGCGCGAATTTAATTTCCCGGTTATCGCCGTCGTATAAATATGCATCGCGACTCTCTCTATCTCTTTCTCTTCCTTTTGCTCTCGCTTTTTCTCTCTTTCGTTCCCCGATTCGGTGAAGATTACGCGGCCGATCGAAACAGATTTCGCTGATCGCTTCCAGTCAGCAATTTCTGGGAAACAACGCGGAAATGGGAATCGATTCGCGGATTCGATTTAATCGTTCCATTTGATATCGATCACGGGATAAACGAATCGGAGGGGTGGACGATGTTCAGGACGATTTCAGGGATATTTCTGGGTGGTTGACGTGCACGAACTCGGCTGTAAGTATCGTCGAGTCTAACGCAAACTGTCGCTCGATAAACTACTGTAAATGTCGCGTTATTTATTCGGTATACATCGAGAGTAGTACCAGACAGGGACGGGTAAATAGATGCATCGATTTTGGTTTGTAAATGTTTGAACAGATTCCACTGATGCAGTCCTTTCGCGTGTATGACTCTTAGAACTCGAACGACCGAAGTCCAGCTCGTGAAGGGGTTGCTGGATGAGTTTCATATTTCTCTTTAACGCGAGTTATCGCCACGTTATCTGAATATAAATACGATTTCCATATGATTTCTACAGTTTTTTCAAGCGCCTTCGAAAAACCCTTGGGACGACCTCGACTTTGTATGAGAATAACCTTGAAATCAGTGCTGTTAGATTTCACCCTACGATATTCCAATGTGATTAGAATCACTGATTATCGATAGTTCTCTTCACTTTGTGGATCTCGTATCCTCGAACACCTGGATGGTTCATCCGAAAAGCGAACCCGAGGACACGATCCACAGGCGTCTTCGTTTCATTTACGTAACGCATCCCCGTCCCGAAGGTTTCCCGCAGGTCCAAGCAACCGGACAAGGTTATTAAATATATTATTCAACGTCAGTTATTTCCATGTCGAAGTGAATCATTTGGTTCGCTCGGCAACGGGTAATCTGGATCGAGGTGAACCAGAAATTTGAACGCGGGAAAGAATACGATAGCCCGTGGATCTGTGTCTAACGCGTGTTTCTCGATACCCGAGCGGAGTTCTGACCGGGGTTCGGTAACGATCTCGTAAACGAGTCCAGCCGTCGTGGCTGTCTGCCTTTCAAGGGATACGATCACGATTTATTTTCGAATTGGAGAACGCGACGCGCAGCTGCGTCGGGGAAGGACCGCGTTCCAGCCCTATTCAAATTTGCATAACGCCTTTTTTGGCGGTGGTCCCTTGTCCCCGTTAAGTTCGTTCGTACGTCAATGTCGCGCGGAACCAAATTTCCACCTATCCCCATTCGCTTTCACGTTATTTCGCCAACTTCGGAGCACGTTCGAGGATAATGAAGGTTAATTACACGGGGTGACGCATCGAGCGTTAAATTAATACCAGCACGCTATCCGAAGTCGCCGGGAGAATATATTCAACCGCGACAGATGATTGTTACAAATTGGCTTCAATTTCCTTCAATTTGCAGACAAGTGAAGAAAAAAAAAAAAAAAAAAAGAGAAATTCGTATATCCGTGGGCGGCATCTGCTGACTGGAACGGAGTCGTCTGCGGATAAAGTAGGTAACGATGTGACTGACGATCCTTCTGTCCTGTTACTCGCCGTGGTGTGGGTTCCGTATTTTTCGACAGATGTCGCTACGTCGCATCCACGAGCGATTTGAAATTTGAATCCGACTTCCGGTTCACGGTCGCTCGCGTGTCTTGTGTCGCCCGTTGTTACACGCGTCTGTGATTATTGTTTGTAACTTGTAATTCGTTTGCGTTGGTCACAGCATTTCTATTAAATTCCGAGGTAACTCTCGACACTCGTCCGCTTCTCTTTTAACTCATTGTAACATAAGATGTTAACCCCCTTTTGCCAACAGCCATTGAAAAATGGTGACGATTCTCGTGTTAACCCGATACGAACGTTTCTGTTTCAGTTGCCGGACCTGAACAATCTCGATGAAAAGGTGAGTGCTACCAGCGAATTCCGGTTCGCCTATCTCGATTAAATCGCACGGTATCGCTCTCGGTAAGTGATGTCTGACAGTAACATTTCTTTTCCTCTTCCTCGACGAGCGATCCATTTTTCCGCGATCGCACCTTGAACCAATTCGCGATATTAAAACAGCCGTCGTGGAATCTTCTCTTCCGGCCGTGTAACGAACGACAGAGGGCGAAGTCAACTGTTAGACGCAAGATTTCACGCCGGCTTAGGAATTCCAAGCAGAGTTAAAGAGCTACGTGCTTGGAATCGCGTATGAGGCGTCCGTGGATGGATCAGGCTCTCACAAAAGGGACTTATGTAATATCTTCGTGAAAAAGATAGACGCGGAACCAATAAGAACACACCCCCCCTGCGGTAGGTGCGCGTCTCGTTAAACCTTGTAAACACTTTCGAAAGCAGTTCCCGCGTGTCCGCGCGCGCATGCTCCTGAATTTCTACTATGGATTAGTACGTCGCCGCGTCGTTAGAAATTGAATTACGTTCCCCGCGCTCGAGCCTGGGAACATGGAAATTATTTCGATTCTCGCTGTTTCACGTTTCGATTAATTTTATACCCCGTAACAGAGTCGATCGTCCCATTATGTATAATAGAAAAATGATCCGTCTAGCGGGTGTTCCCCGGTGCACTTAAGTCACGGTAGTCGAGGAACGTAAACAAACTCGTTGAATTTCCATATCACGTCTCGCTCAGTTTATCTTGGCGATATTAAGGCGAAAAGGACGGTATTAGATGCAATTACCGTAATACAAACTTGGACGGAGGCCAGCTCCACTTGCGCCGCCTTCGTGTACAAGAATTTAATGCCGGTTTTCGCGTGTCAGACCGAGGAACGCGGTCTATCTCGGCGAATCCACTTCTCGAGTCATCGAATCGTCCATTTAAACGAGAAGTTTCGTCCAGCGAGTAAAAGTCCTCGAATTTCGTTGGGAATTTCACTCGTCGCTGAATCGATGATCCGCATGTTGTAATTTCTGCATGTTAATTCGCTCACGATCCGTTTACACGCGAGAAGAACGTTCTCGTGACCGCCTCCACACCTGTCTCGACTTAAGCTCATTGATCAACTTTGGCGAGCGCAGCTGTTCCTTTATTAATCCGTTAATCTCGCGACAGTACGCGTTGCATTCGATAAAAGCATTCCACGGGCAGCGATATTTATAGTGAACAGCCGTGCGTTTTATTCGAAACGAATTAACGGAATAATCGGTAACGTTGCCGCAATGATACCCGTCCAAGGTGTTGCCGCATTTAGATACGACGCCTTTCTACATGTTCTTTTAACGCGTTCAGCCATCGATAGCCACAGGTGTGTTCCTCGTCGTTTCGATTGTTTGCTCGCCACCGTTCGCGATTCACGCGACGTTGCGTAACGCACAATTTCCACGATGCTTTGCAATAATTGGTCGATTATCCAAGAAACCAGCCGGCCGTCGGGATCGGGCGAAACGTGGGTGGAGCCACACGGAAACGGATCGTTAAGATAATCGATCGCGGGGGATGACGCGCGCTCCTTCGGTTGTCCAGCGACACGTGAGAAAAAGAAAAGAAAAGAAAAGAAAAGGAAACGAGAACTCCCGATTTATCGTCAGGTTCGACCTTCGTCGAGCTAGTTTCGTCTCGTTCCGTCCGAAATGCGATCGCTTCGATGAGCACCAGAGGAGGATCGGTGGACGAAGGAAGAGGGACGAGCATTTTCCAGCAGATCGCGTGGCTACGTGACCGTTGTCGCGTTATTATCGCGGAGGAGATGATTTGCAAAAAATTTTAATGACCACGCTATCAGGGCTGTACGTTTTCTTCCATCGTTCGCGGTAATTCTCGCGATCGACCCCGTGCGGCCGTCGTCGAACGGCACATTTCGGGGTTAATCGATGCGACTTCGATCGGAAGCGTTATCCCAATGAAACAACACTTTCGCGATTGCTCGGACTGCTCGTCGATTTCTCTCTACGACGATACTCATAGGACTGGTCATCGTTGCTCGATTACGCGGAAAACGGATATCGCTTTCGCGGGAACTGAATTAGTTTCGGGGAATCAGCGGAATTTCCGTCGCGTCCCCGCGCGGAAACGAATTCCACGAACGTTTCCAATTATATTTCGAGGGCCACGCGAAATCCTGTATCGGCCTCCTCTGACGTAAGCGCAACAAATTGCTCCATTCTCTCACGAATCGGTCCCCCGAGTTTCGTACAGATATTCCATCCGATTTCTTCTCTCTGCGCGATCGATACGTCGCGAACCGTACGCGAATCATCGTTATTTAGAGAATAGATCGAGCCGTCGAGTAGACGCAACGAGGGAATCTTTGTACGAATTCATTGTCCCGCGAACAGAATCGAATCGACTGCGATCCGAATAGATATTCGCTCATCCTTCGTTCCGCCGTGCACCCTGTTTTAAATATTCCCGCATACCTTAGCATATCGCAGGCATTCCGTAACATTTTACACATTTAAATTCCTCGTAAACGCATGAATATCCGCTGTTTAATCGTGAGAATGAATTACAATTGTGTTCGATGAAACGGGTCACACGGTTCCGACCACGAGAATGTATTCCATCGATTTCGTTTCCACACCCGAGGAGCCCTTATGTGTACACGTTCAACCCAGCGGACGATCATTTTCTCTGTCCTGGAACGATCGACGCCGCGCGTTTACCTAGACCAGCGCAATACCGCGCGTAATCGTCCTCGGCGCGTTACGCAATTCAGCTCGCGGAATAATCCCCTTCAATTCCACAACGACGTTACACATTATCTACTTAACCCGGTCGTTGAACTCCCGGCTGGTTTTCATCCGCGCACCCCCGCGGTTTCTTCTTTCGCGTTCACCCCGCGTTCGCCGATCGCGAGCGTTGCCGCGACCATCCGGATGGACGGGCGAGCGTCCCCCAGAATTCGGGTTAATGCTTTTTGGCAGCCCCGGGGATCGGTCGTTGAGCTCGCCGAAATTTAGACACGGCGATGAAACTTATTTCGGAATTTCGGTTTTGGGACGGAGCGGTCAGAAACGGTGTTACCACAATGTTGCAAGCGGCACGGAACGATCCGATCGACCCGCCCGTGGTGTCACACGCCAACGGAGAAGAATCTTGGCCGAATTCTTCGGGGATCGTTACGATCGTCTCGTTAACTATGTTGAGATACTCGTGGGATTTCGAGGCGGACCAAGATAGGCGGCCGTCTAGAAAGAATCTTCCGGCGCCCGTGCCGAATCAGCCCACGGTTCGAGCGATCTCTCGTAAACAATAACGTCTACGAGCACAGCCAGGTCACTTAGCTAAGTAAACCCGAACCAGCGGACATAGTCGCTAATTATATCGATTTTAGAAGAAGCCCTAGTTTCCGTGCCAACGGCCAGTCCCTCGTTGCAACCTGGGCCCGTTCGAAATCGTTGCTTCTCTCGCGGTTCTCTCCACAGCTGCGCAGTTAAATCTCGCGTTTCCCGCGGGAAATAGCACGGCGACCCCGCTCGCGAGGGCGCGACACGGCCGCGAATATTCGAACGGCGACGGCGACGCCGACGATCGATGATGCGTGCCGTTGTTGTGTCGCCGCGAGATCATCCGTTGCGTAATGATCGGTCCGCAGCTCGCGAGCGATCCGCGCGATCGAGAACTGGCCGCGTATGCGAACGCGCGCGTGACCGGCCACGCGCACCATCGCTCGTAGCTGCCTTTAGAGGTTAAGAAAATATCTGTGTCACCCGCGGCGGCCGGTCGACCGGTTGCCAGATACTCGTTGTAAACAGGATGGAATTTGCATGCATATTCAAGCGGCTCGGAGCCGGCTACAGCGGAGCATCGAGGCCGTTCGCGCGCGATTACACGCCGCAGGCTGGCTGCGAACGAGCAGAGAGCTACTACCGATGAAAGTAAACGTTCGACGTTGAGGTTTGGGGGTGGCTGGATCGGTTTCGTTAATCGTACTTAACCGAGCAAGGGTTGTAGAGATTTTCAACGATTCTCTTTCCATTCGTAACACAGCGAGGCTTAAGAAAGAAATGTTTACGAGCGATCGATCCTTGAGACGATCGCGCAAAAAGGCCACGTCGCGTCTCTATACCTTTTTAAAACACAGTGGATCCCTCCGAGGAAGTCTCGTTGCTCTTTAAATCATAAACGCGGTACGCGGAAGCCTTACATAACTCCTCTGTGTATCGTTCTTGTTTTTCTAATCGCGCGTCGGCTTCCGCCTCGACTTTCCTCTTTTGGAATACTTAATTAACCTTCTCGATAAGGATAACACAGTGGCGCGCGGTTCGACTCGTTCCTCTCCGTTCTGACGGTCCGCTGGCTCCGATCCTAGGCGCGATTTAAAATCGCGGAGGCGCACGAGCGCGCCTCGGTTTCGCCGCATTGTGTGCAAATCCGCGCGTCGCGCCGCTCGCGAATCGCCAATTACGCGGTGCACCGATCGACGCGAACAACCCCACGCCGATGTTCACCTATTAATCGCGTGTAATGACGAGCGGCGACGCACGCTGACGCGCGAACGATCCCTATATGGCTGCTCTTGGTAACCAACGGTGGTTGCCAAATCGCCGCTGCTATTAATAACCGGATAATCATTTGCGTAACGATGGAGGTGGAAGGCTCGCGAATACTCGCGACCTCTTCGTCTTTGCCCGCGACCACCCTTAGACGCGATCTACAAGTCTAAGTCCCTCGAGGTCTCGCGAACGTTCCAATTAATTATTACAGCGAACGATTTACAGACGCGACCACGCGTACAACGCGACTGCATAAAACGATTAAATCTAGCCGTTGCTCGCTCGCGGGTACGTTGATATCGTCGACGATAATCGATAGTTGGGTTGATCGATCGTTAGCGGCGCGATAGCCGGATGCGCTGATGGTTTCTTGCAACGATCGCTCGCGATCAGCAGGCCGAGCGTTGGCACGTCGCGCGTTCGTTCTCACCTTTTTCACGTCTCGCGCGTTTAAATATAGACGATTACTCGCGCGCCGCGTGGAAAACTGACCTCGGACTAGGGAAAACGAAACGTCACGTAGCGCTGCTCTGTTCCGCGCTGAACGTAATTAAACAGCCGACGGATGTAGCCAAGCCGCACACCAACAGACACTCGCGCCCGACCGCCGATTCTGCGCCGTCCCGTTGCCGTCGCGTGTCGCGAGAGGCGTCGAACCAGCCCCCCCGTCTAAGGGCGTCGTTCCGTGAACCGCGCGGCCGATCGAATCTTTCGCGACGCCGATCGTGACACGGGTGCTGCACATCTGGAGCGATATTCGATCGCTCGCCGCGATACGATCGTGGTACCAGCTCCGATGCTAATAAACCCGATCAGATTCGATCTAGCTTGGGGTCCGCTGCGAGCGTTCGCCACTCTGTACCCGGCGTAGCGCGTGATAATTACTTGCGGTTGGATTCAGATTGGAATTATCGGGTCATTGCGGTTCGCGTTGGTGCTAGACTCGTTTCTTCCATGTAATTGCAGAATATTATGACCGCTGGTAAGAGACTCGAAATCAGCCGAATCGAGCTTGCACGCTAAACTTTCTCCCCATTTACTGTTTCGCGTGCACGATACGCGTTATCTTCTAAGCTCGCCAGTTCCTGTTCCTCCGTGCGTCGAGTGAGTCGCAGAATCGGTAAAAGTTGTTTTTGCATTCTTTCGCGAACACATCACGATAATTTTCACGGTGCAGCTGCTACGTTACTAAGCGTCCAAATAAAATTGTTAAAATTATACTCGTCGTGAGGTCTTGACGCGGCTTCAGTTCTCTCCTACGTATCATTTAAAATTCTAGCTTGCGTTACCGCCGAAAATACATCCATCCGCCTAGAGAAGTCTCGTCGCGCGCGACTACGCTTTACTCGGGGAATCGTTCTCGAGCCTGGCGTTTCTTTTCGGGACCCAGCTTCCATCTCGGTTCTACAGAATAGGCTAAGAATACGCTCGCGCGGCGTTCGTCTCGTTTGGTAATCTGTCGCGCGAGCGCTCGTGACTCAATTTATTTACCAAAGTAACGGTCGTACAAGTATTAAACTCAAGGTAGATTGCCAATGTACGCTGTTTTATGGCGCCTTTAATAACTCGGATATTAAGCTTGTTATTCTGAAACTGTTGCGCGTTCGACGAGCTAAGCTGAATCCGCTTTCGAGACACGTGTCTCACGGTCGTGGACGTTACTACGCGAGTATCTTCTGTTCGTCTGCTTCCTACTTTCTCTTGTTTACAACGAGACGCGATAACGAAAGTGTGTTAATGGGCTCATCGATGCGATTATCAGCTAGACCCACCTTCTCCATCGTGTAAAATTTATTTTTAAACACCCGAGATCCATCATCGATAGTCCTAGCAATAAAACCCTTTTGATGTCGAGTCGTTACCGCGACGAGTCCATCGGATACCTCGAAAACCTTCCGATACGATCTCTTTCGATACGTCTTATTGCACGGCAAACAGATAACGCGTCGTTAACGTAACTGGTTAACTCGAGGGATCCACTCGCTTCGAATCGTGGTCATTTTTAGAAGAGTCGAACAAGCAGGGCCACGCTTATTCCGTCCTCGTCCTTAATCGAGAGTCGACAGAAGATTAACCGCCGAGACGATGGACGAATCGAGGCGTGGCGTGGGCGTTGGCGCGAAAAGGGAAGAGGCTTTGAAATTCCTCCGCGTTTCGAGGCCCTTCCTCGCGCCTCCGACTCGAATTCTCTCGGCTTCCGCTTCGAGGCCTCGTTCTCCACGCGGCACGTGCCTCAGTTCGTAACGAGTGGCGCCCAACCGACAACAGGACCTCTCCTCTGTCCCACATCGAGGCGTCCATCCTCGCCGTCCAATCGACCGCTGTCCATTCCACGCTTCGAGTCGTGGAACTTTGAACAGCCGGTTTTTCGTCAGCACGGAGGAGGACACGAGGCGAGGAACGCGTCAGGGGGACTCGAACCGGTTTCCTCGTTTGATCGATCGTTAAATCGGCAGACGGTTATCCTTGTCTCTCCATCGAGCGATCGCAACGAGATCGCATCGTTTTTTTTCTCTCATCGCGTTGCGCAATCGGGCGCTGTTTTATGCGAGGTGACCGCAGGGCCTGATGCAACACCGTGTAACAATGATATCAGACGTCGCGGTGAATTTTCATTCATCTGCATCGATCGATGCAACGGGGATACTCGAGTACGTAAGTTTTTTTTTGCACGATATCAGAGCGGCTGCGAGAAGGTTCAGCTCGTTCGACGAAAGCGCGATTTACATTCGCATAACAACGCCGGTATTCATCGATATGATAATTCCAAGGCAGCAGTCGGCGCGTGCCGCCTCCGCGCTCCGTCACGAATCGCGGAGTCGTCGCGTCGTCGTCGCCGCCGCCGCCGCCGCCGCCTCGCGAAGCGGTTTTTCTCTCTTTGCGCGGAGCGTCGAACTCGAGCGATTTCCGTCTCCCCCGTTCGCTCTGTTTATGTATTTCGCGGGTAACGTTCGCGATTAATCGATCCCAGGGAAACGCCGCGGCGCGTCCGCGGCTACTCTCCTCCTCCTCTTCGTTCCCGCTTTATTTACGAGCTGAACCCGCCCACGCACTGCGTACACTCGCGCGCTATCTCCTTTCCTTCCTTTTGCCACCGCTCCTGCCCTTTGAACCCCGCGATTTATCACCGTTTTATAATTAGCCACGCGAGGACGACGCACACGAGCAACGAAAGACCGTATTTTTCTTCGCGGATTCGCCAGCCAAGCTGAGCCTTCCCTCCATGCTGTCTGCGATTTCGGCCGTCCGCGCGCACCACGCTCTAGACGACTTGTTTTGTTTACACGTATGTAGTTCAACTAACCGAGATGCAACGCGTTCGACGAACGCGCGTTTTATCTCTCCCGTTACAACCGCCTCGCCGCGGTATCATCACGCGTGATTTGGATGATGCGCTTCGAGCATCTACGACGCACGTAAATCCTTCATCGTTTCGTAGCGACGCTTTTTTCCAAATTCAACCCCCGGTTCTTGGTAACTGTCGTTGTCGCGTTGCTCGAAATACAGCGATCGCGATTCGGAGTCGCGCGAAACCTTCGTCCACGAATCGATTTCGTAACGCGAGGCGGTATCGGTTTGAAATGTGACAAACTCTGCTCCCGAGTTATCTGCGCGCGCAATGGCGGCTTCGAGAAAATGCGTCTCTTTCCCCGTGCGGTCGCATGATCGTCGAACCCGCCTCAATTATATGCTAATTGCGCGAAACCGGCGATTGAAAATAACAAGTCCCCTAAGAGGGAGCGGCGGAGGGGCAGGCGAGGAGGTACGAATAAGTGGGATACATCGATCGAAAGGAAAAAAAGATTCAGTCGCTTTCCGTGGGACTTTTTCGTCGCTCGTTTATCGGGGATTGGGGTTCGACGATTTATCGAGGAGCCGCGCAGTGGACGCGGGACCGCGAGCGTATCGACGCGGGGAGGCAAAGCGACGAGAGAAGGGTAGGAAAAAAGTTGGATAAGACCTCGCGAGAGGGTCAACCGATCGTTCGATTGACCGTCCGCTCCGACTTGCCTCGGCTAAACTGGCAATCGGTAATTGTGTCAGACGACCGAGTGCCCTTGTTGACAGTGCTCGATGTCGAAGCACGTCCCACGAGGATCGTCGAATATTGCCAGTCGATCTTCCACGTTCCCCTGTTGATTTATGGGGTAAATGCTTATTTTCAGAGTAGGAATATCGTTTACGGTGAAAGCCACCGGTCTCCCAGGATTCTCGTCGTATCAGCTTACACGATGATTCGATCATTATTGTCATCGTTATCATAAGTGGGATGAAATCCTGTCGATGTATCAAGAGGGTGCCATTTTCGAGGGGGTGTAAACAGAGCATCGCGATCATCGAACGGATACGAACGTACTGCCGTGTGGTATGCTCGCGAATTTTAATCAACACCATTTTTTCACCCCTGTTTTTGCGTCATGCTCTATGAATAGAAATTATATCCACTTCCGTTCATTCATCCGACTTGCCCCGCCTCGCAATAACGAGATCGCTAGAACGAAGAACCGGCAGAATTCGGAACGGGTGATAATCCCTGACTTCGTTCGGAGCGTACGATAACTACTGCGCGTAGAATTCAAACGACGACACTGCACCGAGCATAATTGCATTGATCTTCGCGGAGAACCGTTGAAACGTGGGTCGGATATCACCAATTACCCGTGCCAGTCATCGTCACATGTTCGACTGTGCCCCCTATTCGTTATCAGGCGCGCGGAGAGCTTCTCTCGTTTCCCTCTTTTTCTCGTTTATTTTTTTCTTTGTTCTTTTCTCTATTTTTTTCGTTCGAACAGCCGCTCGTCGAGCGCGCGCGACGCGACGGGTACGCACAGTAAAAGTCAGCCCCGCGCGCTTTCGTGGACGGCGCGCGTTCAGAGTTATGACCGCTACGTCATCCGCTGGATTATAGTCCAGCCGCGATACACCGGGGTCAAACGCCCTGTTATCGTGGTTCGCTCGAATGGGAGTAAGTGCACACGTAAATGCGTAAATATTTGGTAGATCGACTTTTTACCAAACCGCTATATTTGACGACGGGACGAGGAGCATTATCGCGATAGGGGAATCACAGAAACGAGGTTATCGTAGGAGATTCTTCAGGATATCGATCGATGTTTTCCTCTCTCCTGTTAGATCGCGACTCGTTTATCGTTGGTTCGTAGAATCGTCGAAAAAGTAGAACAGCGTTCACGAAGAAGGTATGATCTTTGGCCATAGGTGCGCCTTACGTTGACCATTACTACTTAGCCCACTGTGGGTGTAATCGAACTATCATTCCTCGTGTGTTTTATCGCGATCGTCGTTACCGATTAGCGAGCAACATTTGGTCGACTGTTCGTATGCAACGATAGAAAAAACTACGAAGCACTATGGATTTACGTATGATTCGATACGATTGCGCCATGCCAAGTCGAAGTAACGTCGCCTCGCGTGCTTGATACGTTCCTAATCGTGGATACAACGCACGTATCTAAGAAAACAGGACAGTGCAGAGAGATTAGGTGTCGAATTGGTCGCGGCTACGCAGAAAATTGCAGTTTATCAGAGCACAGTAAGAGAGAAGTAGGTCAGTCGAAAGTGTAATACGGCCCGGATTTGACATGTGTTACGTAGCGATTGCCGCTAATCGAATTCGACTCGATTCGTCCCTCGTTTCCGATTTTTCTGCGTGCGCACGCACGCGCCTAGAATATACGCCGATAGCGTACGATAAGCCTAATCGTTGCTCTTATTACCGACGATGCGCTGTTTCCTGCTCGTTCGATCACTCCGTGCACATTCGGTGCCGCGAATCTCTCTCCCTCCCTCGTCCCCTCTGCGTTCCCCGTCTCCGTCGCCGCGACGGAGCATGTAGGTCACAAATTTACGTAATAATCAATTACACGAGCAATTCGTTTCTTCTGCGGTCATCGATAATCTCGTGTTTTTCGCTTGTATTTTTCTCCCCGCCGGTTTTTTCACTTCTTTTTCACCGCGGCAAAAATAAACAGCGGCCGATAAATCAGCGGACGTCGCGCGGAAATCGTAGGAAACCGTAAACAAGTTCAGCAAGAAGGGGGGCGAAAAAACGGGAGAAAAAGTTGAATAAAATTGAAGGTGGATCGTACACCATCGTGGCGGCGGCTGCGGCGGCGGCGGCGGCGACGAACCGAAGACCTTCTTCTATAATGGTGTCGCGGTTCTAACCGTGCGTTCAACGGTTCTGTTTATTTCTAGGCTGGCGCCAAATAATTTCGCGTATCTTTAGAATCTTGTTAACAATCCGACTGGTAAACAAACAGGACAGAATTGAATTCTGTCAACAGACGAGCTATGCCAAGTATGCGGACGCGTGCAAATGCACGTGGTGCACGTATGACGGAGGCGTGTTCGCACGGTTGCGCCTCGGTTGTCCGGCGAACAAACGCTACACGTGTCGAACAGATATTGCGTCGTTTCTAGCCGCGCCGTTTAAAAGGCAGCCGCGATCCGCGCCGATTTCGCGGCCTGAGCGCGAGAGACGGCGTCGACCAGCTTCCGGCTTCTGATCCAGTCCCGGCTGGAAACCGCCGGCTGCAAGGAGAGGCGAAGCGGAAGAGGAAAAAATATCGTCGAAACGGGGATGCGTCGTTGTTTACGATGCTCGACGATGGTACCGCGTACGGTCGTTCCCTCTCCTCGTGTCGAATACTTTGTTCCGCCCACGCGGTCCTCCGCGTAAACCGCGACGATGATGGAGAGAGCCGCGCGTGTACGCGTCCAATGAGACGCCGGAGGATGCGTAACGAGCGGCGATACACCGCGTGAACCGAGTCGACGATAAACCAGCCGGACGGGCGTCTGGCCAAACGCGAATCTAAGTCATCTTAATGGCCCCGTATGTCTTTCATCCGCCGACAACCGCGGTGGACCACCATGATATTCTACGATTTGTAAACAATCGTAGCTAGCTAGCGAGTACTCGGTGGATTCTTGGGTGAGAATCAGGATCCCCCTCGGGTGAATAATTGGATTCGCATCAAGGATCTCCACTCTTCCGCCTCGTGTTTTCATCGTTCACGACCTACATACTAGATACATACACTCGTCGTCGATTGATGCCTCTCCGTCGAGCTGAATTCCGGCGACGAAATTAGTCGAACCACGGATATAGCCAGGCGAATCGTAAAACAGTCCCACGCGTTTCCCACACCGTCGGAGTGAATTCGCGTACGATCTCTGGCTGGCTCGTTTCAACCTTCGAATAATGTTGCACGCTCGTGACAGCGTTTCGCGATGTTGCTGCTGCTGGCCGTCGACGATACCGATCGTTGGCCCTCCTGAACGTGGTATCGGCGATTCCTCTCAGGCTGAGCTTCCCTCCGGTGATTTAAACGATGCACGCGTTTATCGAGCCACGTGGTGCTCAGGCTCGTATCGGGGGAGACCTCTTTCTCGTGCTCGATTACGTTATTTATACGGCGTGACGGGGGCCCATTATCTATTTAGCTCGAAAACTGCAGCCGCTTCGTTCGTTGTTTATCTCGGTTGCTCGGGCTCGGTCGTCGCGACTACGCTCGCGGCTGGTTCCGCGGCATCGTCTTGTTCGGTACGGCTCTTTATCGGCTCAGCCCGGTCTTTTCGCATTGTTTATCACGCTGCAACACTGCGCAGCTTTATCTTCCGACCGGTTACCGCGAGTTTTATGCGCTTTATCGCCGCCGTTTCGCTTCCCTTCGCCGCCGATTACGCCACGCTCGCGTCCCGGCCAATTATCTGCGCCCGTTTAATACTTTATTGCGTCCCGATGCTCGTCTGCTCTCTCTCTCTCTCTCTCTCTCTCTCTCTCTCTCTTTAACTACGGGGGAGGGAATCGTCGAGTGCATGAACGAAAATCGCGTGGACGTCGAACGATCGCGCTCTACCGCGCCCTACCGATTGCACTCGAGCGCGTTCGCGGTGCGTTTATCGCTCGATTTTTCGTTCGCGTTCGAGATCGATCGAGAATTATGTTCGCCACGGATGAAACAGCTCGCGAAAGAGCGAATCGATGTGCCATCGCGCGGCGTGTCGTCGTTGCTCGTCTGCATTTCGCGATATCGCGGCGATCGGCCAACGCTGTCCTCCAGTTCTTGCATACAAATCATTTCCGCCAGCCTCACCGTTCTTTGTTATCGCCGGTTCGCGAGAGCGCCTACGATCATCAGAATGCGCGTGGACCGTCGTTGTTTACCGTTCCGCGGCGCGGATTCGTGCACCGCCGCGGCCGCGGATTTGCACGCGCGTACACCGGTGAATTAACAGCGGTTTATGGTCGCACGATGAATTTCATAGCAGGCCTTGGAGCGGCTCGCCGCTTCGAGCGTTGTTCTGGCCGGCTTCGTTGCCACGATCGCCACGGAGCCAATGGATGATGTCACGTATCAAAAGTGTCCACGCGTGTGTGCGGCGTCCGCACGGTGAAACGCGCGCTTGCACACGCTTCTCGTCGACCGAGCGACCGGCTTATCGTTCGCATGCCGAGCGTACACGCCGGGAAATATGCGTACATATGTAAGACGTCAAGGAGACGGGAACGAGCGATTTTTATTAATAGATCAGCCCGTTTCGAAAGCTTTCGTCTCGCTTCGGATTGACGCGGGAGATCGTTCGAGCCGCCTTTTTTTTGTTCCGCCCAGCCTGGTTCTCGTCTTTTTTGCAACAGCCTCGTTGGGCGTGATCGCAACAACGCTCTCGCGGTTCTACCGCGCGGTAACGAGGTGGTACGCGATCGTTGGCAAATTTGAACTTTTTATGATCGACCATTTCGATACTCCGAATAGTGTCTGCGCGCGGAATTGTATCACGCACAGGTTACGCGGCTCTCGCGGACAAAAAATCTAAATCGCCGAACAAAAAGTGGTTCGTATAATTTTATGTAACCTAGGAGTGGCAACTTAATTTGTGCACGTGCTTCGTACAAGGTGCCGATTAATGCTGGAGTTCAGCCATGCATAGTGAACGCCCGTTCCCGAACGCTCGACTATCGCGGGGTTAAACGCATTGTTAATACACTCGTTGTCTTGTTTCGTAAATCGTACGGTCCAATTACGCGTGATATATCGCTGGTTCCGTAAAGAGTAGGAAAAATTCAAGAACAAGGATTAAAAATGTGTTCTTTGGCTCGTATATCGTTCAGTCTCTTTGCTGCAGGGTTACGATACATAGTAGACTGTTCGACTTCCGTCGAGTATCGAAAGAAAAGTCTTCTATACTGGCTCGATGAAATCCCAGCTTTATAATTCCGATCAGCCGCTGGCGAGTGTACGCTAATCTGTATGCAGCACTGTTGTTTCCGTTTCAAATTGATAACGCAGCTCGTTAACGCATCTTCAACGCAATACGGCCTAACGATAACGCGTGTCGTGATATAAGCCGTAACATTGCAAATAGATTTAATTGCCCTGATCCGTTTCATGCCGGTTTACGTAAGCCACCGTAGTCCGCGGGTGCTATTTAATTAACTCGCCACGCCGCGAAAGAGAAATTGCCCGGCGTGTTTCTCCGTCCTTTCGATCCTCGATCAGCGAACACCGGGTAACCGTGTAAAATCGAGGAAACCTCCAATTACCCACCGCGTGACAACAGATCGGAACGCGATCGGTACGAATAGAAATACGGCCGATTTCCTAGCAGGTCGCTCGAGGTGCGCGCGTACCGTGTATTATCGCGAACCAATAACTGGGTCATCGAGTCGATACGTACTCGTTTATCTGCTTGTTTGCTCGCAGGTCCACGCTACAATAGTTGTCCTATCGAGTTGTCGATTCGAGATTCTTTATTACCTTTCAAACGATACGGGTACGCGTACGAACACAACAAATCCACCGAAGTGTATAGTTAAATAGAAATTCAACAATGTACCCATACCTCGTACAGCCACCATAAGGCCTCAGACTTGAAAGGTTAACCGCTCGAAGCTCTCTCGATCCCCCCCCTATAGCTCTGTTTACTCGAGTCGAATTTATCAAGCGAATCGATATAAACATACCACGGTAGTTATCACTGGTATCTCGTTCGAGCATGCTTTCTGGATTCTCGATCGACCAGGCAATTCCCGTACGACCAACCAGCGGCCAATCGTACCAGGAAGCGCCGCGTTTTTACTCGTCCTCGCCGGAAACCGCGCAGGCCGTCCTCGTTCGCCGGAATCATCCCTCGAGTCTCGTAAAAAAAAGCACGCTACCTAACCGTAACCAGTGGCAGTCGCACAGAACGCTTTAAATATCTTGGGCTCTGCCACGGGTTACGTAAAAAGATAATCTACGGCTAGCAAAGTGGGCTGCCCGTTCCGTTATCTTTTATGTAATAACATCTCTAGCAGCGATTCTCTATCGCGACCAGCTAGATCCCGTCGTCTTTCATTTCGCCAGCTATGCGGTACGTAAAGGCTGGCTTTATCGGCCTGTTTACCTTAGGTTTACCCGAGGAACACGTACGCCACACCCTGGCCCCGTTCCTCGGCCGGCGAACCCCTCAAAGGACACCATTATTCTCGATCCACGATACGACTATTTGCCAGAGGTGCGCGCACAACCCCCCCTCGCTTTCGAACGACGCGGAGGAATTCTAATCCCTCGAACGGTACGAGAGGGTGTTTAGATTGCGATCAGACGATACACGAACCCAATGGAAGACGAAGGTATTTTCCTGGAGATGCGTCGAGCAGCATCGATCGATTTTAATTATGCGCGAAGCAGAAACACGATCGCGCGGACTTGCGCTCCGATATCAACCGGTAGTTGGGTAGTTGGAGAACACGTGGCACTGGTTTCACGGCAATCTTCGCTCTTCAATCTATCGATAAGATACGTTCCCATGGAGGAAAAGGGGAACCGGTCGTTGGAATCGTGAGTGTTTTTCGCGGAAGGAACGAATCGTTCGTTCGCTAACGCTGTTAAACACTTGTTGCATCGCAGACGTCGATGATTCTCTCGATTGTATAATATCTAAGATTGTATTAATATCTTTGGAGTTCCTGCTGGCGCCTTTATCGATCTTAGAGATTTTCCTGTCTCTCCACCGACGAGAATTTCGTATCCCAAATCGACGACCACGAATTTCCTCGCCCACGATATTTTCGAACGTTATCGCGGCAGTAAAATCGGGAACAGCTGTTACCCGACTTACGAGAAACATTATTTTTATCGGTCGAACGATCGATCAGTCAGATTTTTTCAATTCAACCCGCCCGTTCACCTTCCGCGTCGTTTTTCTTCCCGCTCCTCCGGTTGATTAATGCGCGAGCGGGCAGGAAAATCGCGCGCGATTTGTACCCCTTTAAACGATGATTTAGTAACGGAACGCGTACATTTGTCGAACGTCACTGGCATCAGATCAAAGGGACGGATAAGCGCGTTTCTCGCCGGATAAATGATGTGTCATTTTAAACGAGCCGATCGATACAATGAGGAATTGTTCGCTTTATATGGTCACCGCATTAAAACCGGCCGATTTCGAGCATGTAAATTCATCGAGGGCCCCGTCGTCGTCGTCGTCGTTCGAGCCGATCCCGTCCCCCTTATTGTTTCCGAACGGACGCGGTATAAATCATGCCGCATCTCGCGGTCGTTTCGCGTTCTCCAACTCGAACGAACGTCGCCGTGTCTTCGGCGCGAACGACTCGCGCAAACTCGTTTAATTATTCCGCCTCTCCCCCAACCTTCTCCGTTTTTTCTTCTTCTTCTTTTTCACCACGGTATCGCGGGAATTAAACAGAAACGAAGCGGAGGGAGTATTTGCCTTGGCACTTAGAAACAAAACGATCAAACAACGGGCTGCTCTCCTGTTTGTCGCGCTCCGAGGTTTGTACAACGATTGCAGGATACCGGTAATCTCTTACGATTACTCGCCAGACAAATATTACCCAGGCGCATACACGGGATTCAGCTCTAATAATATCTTGTTTTGCCGCAAAGAAGTAACCCGGGAACGGGTGGTACAAACAATTAATTCGACGATGGCAATCGTCAAGCTTAAAGAGTTGAGATGGTGCTTAAATAAAAATACACAGTCGATCGAATCCGGGTGGGAAACTAGACGAAGAGGTAGACGCATCATTTTCCATAAGAATATTCAAGTTTCGTGCATCAAACAGGTCCAGATGCGTTTCGTGTAAACATTGCCGCGAGCGTGCGTCGATCGCACACGGGGTTGGGACGGAAACGGTGCGTCCATCGAGTTGGAGCTCGCCCAACGAACAGGAAGAACCACCGGTGCGCCCCGGTTTTTGATCGACAGCTCGCACGCCGTGCCAAACGCGCCGTGCGGTGGTTAAAACGACGAGAAACCGTCGATGATCATCGACGGTGGATCGAATCGGTCGCGTCGTACCCGGTGTTCCAAAAATAAACGGGGCCCGCCGCGTCACTTATTAGACGCATCGTCGCGCGCGCAGAACCGCGAAACCGGCAGGGGTTCTATCTTTACCTTTGCGCGCGAGCTAACGTCGGACGATATCTTTGGCTTGTTTGTGCACGCTCGCTTGCGAAACGATCTCGCGGGTCATTAGATTCGTCAGGATGACGAGAAATTGTAATTACAGGCGGGGAGGGGGTCGTCGGTCGATCCGCGGCGAAATCGTTACGCGGGGACCCTCGACATCTTGAGAGCCGAGTGGCACGTATTCCGAGGCTTGTTTAAATGGATCGTGTTTACGAACGGTCTGTTGACGTCAATCCTCCGTGTGTGTACGTACGCTGCGAAAACAACGCGAGCCCAAGTTGCATCAGTGGATTCGAACAATTACCGTTAAAATAGCGCTAATTTCCGAGTACTCGATCGGTCTTAGCCAACAGCCAGCTACGAACTGCCAACAAAATCGGAGTAAACAGACGCGTCCTCGTCTGACGTCATTAGCAATTTGCTCATTAACGCTAGACCACGCGGCTAAATCGATAATAGATCCCGCGCGGTCACGTACGGATCGTTTCGATCGGTGAAAAACTTGTACCCCCGCGGTGCTACCGCTTCTGTATCGCAAGTTCGCGAAGTCGCGGTGGTTCTTGCCGTTTCGTTCACCAAATGAAACGATCGAACGTTCCACGACCGCGTTCGATCGTCCGTGAAATTGACGTCGCGTTTCTCCGATCGAGCAGAAAGATTCGCGCGAGCTGGGACCGTGAAACGATCGGGGTCCGTTCGTCGACCGGCTTTCCCCTATTTAAAAAGTGACTCGAAGGAACTTTTGCGGCGAACGAGGCGTTGCAGTCGACGGCCAGCTTGGTTTTAATTAACAATCGCATCGCGCGATACGCATCGCGTTAAATAGCACTTTCGCTAAGCGCGTTTCGCTCGGTTGTCGCTGGTTGTTGCGGAGTGCAGTTGCGCGAGGAGGCAGCAGTGTGTCGATGGATGGATGAGTCATGCACACGGGTCGCTGGTACTAAACGAGCGAACCGTACATTTTTCTTTCCTATTTCTCTCTATTCTCTTGTTCGTTCCTTTTTTTTTTTCTATTCCCTTTCGAGCGTTTCGTTTCATAGCCGCGATTGGAAGAGCGTGAAACGGCTGTAACGTTGCCCGATGATTCATACGCGACCGCATTGTGACTAATCGAATTTTCGAGCGCGTGCAATGTCTTTTCGAGTGTGAAACAATATCAGAGCTATTTCATCGCGCTTCGGACCGTGGCTGCACGGGATCGTGTAAAACGATTCGAGAGGTAGAACGTCACGCGACAGGACAGAGACGGGGCCCCTAAACCAGTCGAAAACTAATCAATCTAACCGGCTCTATTATTACGCCTCGTGTTTACCCCGTTACACGATGTCTGTACACGCGTACGTACGCGTGTTTTTCGAACGACGCGTACACGCTTCGGCTAGCTGCGGTGCGATATTTCAACGGCACAGTTTCATAGAAGGCAGAGATTCGCGAATAAGCGCGACAATGGAGCCCATCCAAAAGGATCGCGGAACAGGGTGCCTCGTTACGGTGGCGACCGCATCTGTTATGCGAACCGATTCGAATAATGTAACAACTATTTTCGAGCTGTGCTCCATTCGAAACGAATACCAAGAGTGCCTCACCTCATTCAGTGCTCGGATAAATTTGACGAGTAAAAGACCACTTCGTGTGGTACTCTCGAAGTAAACCGTCTCGTATTGTTCCTAATCACTCGAATTACTCGATGGTGCGATCGTTGGACAAGGTTCGAACAAGGTTCTCGAGGTTCGAGCTTGAAGGTTCTGCTCCAAAGAGAGCAGCTATCAGCTCGTTCGATTGTTTGGCGATTCGATTCGAAGGAAACCCGCCGGCAAACAGTCTCCCGCGTCGGAATTAGGCCAGTCGCGGAAAATAGCTGTACCCGGACGCGTTCGCAACGCGGCGTGCGTGCCGTCGTGGCCACTTTCGAGAGGCAATTTCGCCTGCTCGTCTCTGCGTGCCGCACGTGCGTTCCACCGCGGCTGGCATTATCACGTGTCGGCCCCGTGGCCAGGCTCCTCGCCGCGAATTCCGCGTACACGCATCGATCGCACGCTTACTCGCCGCCTTAGATCCGCGAGTCGTCGTGCGAGACACACGCGCGGAACTTCTACTTCCTCCCCGCGTCGATAAACCTGTTCGCTTCCGATTCGCAGCTGTCGAACGATATTTCCGTTTCGCTTAGCTAATCGAATGCGCGTACGTGCCTTTCAATTATTCATCAGTTCCCGTTTTATCTTCGTTAATTAGTAAAAAAGTACACGGATGAGTAAGTACTAAAGTAGGAATTGTCAGGGAAAAAATATTGTTTAATCGCGGCAGAGATAAAGCTAATCTCAGCCTGTCACTTTACACTATCGTAACCGATCGTTAATTGTACGTGGAAAAAAACAGAGTTATAGAATGTAATTTGTTATTGATCCCGACGGCAGACGTTCATTAATGAATGTATAACAATTCAAGTGAACGTGACTGGCTGATACGTCTCGCTGAATGAAGAAGACACGTCGGGACCGATACGTTCGGAACGACACTGTTTCGGCCAGCGTTTGTTCTGTTTTATCAAAGCGTATCGATGTAGATAACGCTCGAGAGGAATAATATTTGCTTTCTATTTTCCTTGTTCAAGACACAGAGTGTTGTGCCGGCCGTTTTGCCATTCGATAACTTCCGCGGTCGTTCCACGAGCGGTGGTTCGCGCTCCGGGGGTGCTCGAGGAACAGGGTGGCCGGAAGCGGACGAAGGAAGGGCGCAAGACTATTAATTACACGCTGCACCGTGGATCGATCCACTTTCGCTGGCCAGAGGACGAAAGGCTGCGATCCACCGTGTCGTTCGATAAACACTTTATTTCGGGTCGTGTCGAAACGTTGCGGTGGTGTGCCGCATGCTGTGCACCACCTAAAAATACACGACTCCGCGGATCAGCCCTTCCCCCCTCTGCACGGACTCTCACCGAAACTGCGATCGAAAATAACTTTCCGAAACACCTGGCACCCCGGCGTTTCTATTCTGCACGTTCAATCTCACCACCTCCTCTTCATCCCCCTCCACCCTGCACCCTCCGTCGACGAGTTTCCACCAACGAGCGCACCTGTCCAACGAATTCCTCTTCCCTCCTTGCGCGCCCGCCACAGAAGAGGTCTTCGAACATTTTTATTCATCCCTAAAATCCTTCGTTAGGGAGTTTCACAACGTTTCTCGAACAGCTGATCGGGGGTGCAAAGAAGTATTGGAACGTGATTTGTAGGTAGAAACCTTCTGGTCTTTCGTCTTCTGTTCTATATAATAGGAGGGTTGATGCTTAACGAATTTCGATAATGTGTACAGCATCTGCTGTAATCTAAAGTAGGTAATTAGCGCAGACTTCGTCACGAGTGTCTGGTAAGAGCGTTAAAGCAACTTCCAGACGCGACGCGTATCGTTCGAAGAAGTTTGCCGGTGATCCCCTGTACACCCTCGATCGAACGAAATCGGATTTGTCCGCGCGATGCGTCAGGTGTGTCTGTTCCCCGGATCCGTGAGTACGCGACAGCCTTTCGCCTCTGTTCGTTTCGATAAGATTACGAAGCTCGATGATTTTCGATTGCCTGTTTACACGGCTCGCGTATCGGGACCAGGAAAAATACCGATCCGCGTTGGTATCTGTGCGAGTATAAGGAAGACCCTTATCGGACGATGCTTCCTTCCGCGATCGATCGCCACGGTAGCCGTAGAAAATCTCAAATATTGATCTTGCTAGATTGCACTTGTACGATCGGAGCTGCTCTCGAGGGAAAAAAAATATTTATCCTCGCCCAACGTGGGGCTCGAACCCACGACCCTGAGATTAAGAGTCTCATGCTCTACCGACTGAGCTAGCCGGGCGACTTGTGCTTCTCCATAGGACCTTTCGTCGAAAATGGTCCGCAGAATCTTGCCAAGTTTCGCCAGGTTCCTCCAATTTCAATTGTTTATTAAATTACCCTGATATATTAGACGTGTTTGGAGGGATAGGGCAAGTTATATCCGAGGATCGATCGAGGCAGGGGTATCCCCACGATACTCGTACAAGTCGTTAAGCTCTGTTCTGGGCCGTTTGGGTCGTAATTTGGATTTAGTCTAAGACCATACAAGGCTGCTTTATCTTTCGCTAAGCTGTCGCATCGAACGATCTTTATAATGGGAGTATTAAAAAGCCGATTACAGAGCTAATGGGAAAATTGTTCGACAGAAAATTTGGTCGTTTCATCAACGCGATGCAAACGATCGAGTGATCGGTGAACTCGTTAAACATTGTGGAATTCTATGGAATTCGAATATCGATGTAGAACAGACGCGCTGCTAAATATAACAATGACCCGGATATTCGACATATTTAGAGTCGGTTGACGATTAAAGGACCGCGAGACGGCCCCGCGAGAATCAAGAGGAGTGAATTCCACGCGAAAAAATTCGGTGTGAAGTCAGCATTAACCGCCTATATTCGTAATACACCGATGCTGGCAAGTTTCCAAGGGATGCTTGCTAGCACGCTGAGATTCTTAGAAACAGGCTGCTTCCCCGCTGTTCTCTCTTTCCCTCTCGCACTTTCCGCGTCTTTTGCCGCGGGTCCGCGCGCGGGTCGTTGCACGATCATCGGGTTTTCTGGGTTAATCACCGAGCTTTTCGACGTACGCGCGAACGCGCCTCGCACTTGCGAACCTCGCCTAATCGTCTCTCGATACGGTCCCCGATGGGCAACCCCTTGTCCCGTCGAGCGACCGGAAATGGTACTCGAAACGATCGCTGGTGATCGACGATCGACGAACGCAACTCCCTACGAAAGCAACTCTCTTTTATTCGATTCAAAAATACCAATCGAAATCGATCACGCGTCGACTGCGCGAACCACGCGAGGGGTTGCGAACGGGACGCTTTCGCGATGGCGTTCGAAAAACGATTCATCTTCCATCGAGTGAAGGAAGCACGAGCATAGTCACCTGGATTAGCATCAAATCATAACATATCACGGTCTTACGTATTTTTTATCTTACGTCACATTGAATTCCCTACGGCAGGTGTTTAATTATCGGGTAGCACGCGATGGTAATTCTAATTCCTCCGTCGAAAAACTTCATTAACGTCTGCGTTTATCGTAACATCGGAGTGCCGTCCGTTTCCACGGCTGACGCGGTGTTTCCTCTATCGGCGAATGATTAATAGGAGCGGACGTCCCGCGAGCCGGCGTAAACAGTAATAAATTAACGATTCGCCTCGCGTAGCGCGCGGTTGGCCGCCGTTCTGGTCCCCAGGGCGGGAAACCGGCGTTTCGAACGAACGCGGAGGATAACGCGAGGAGGCGGCGCGAGAACCAGTCCCCCCGGTGCCCCGATGAAATTGCAAGGCTGACGTAATGTCGTGTGCAGGAACGATATAATCCGGATGATATAACGTCGTTGCACGCGTCACTAATCTGCCTGGGCCGACGTGCGATCTCGCGTCGTGACCAGTTTCCTCGGGTTTCCATTGTTGCCTCGTTACACGAGCAGCGATCGAAATCCGCCGCTGAAAACACCGGAAGATCGGTTAACGCGTACGCGGAGCGAGCCGCCAATTTCGCCGCTGAGAATCAGCCGCGTCAGGGACGACGAGCGCGTTCGACGCTGTCGTTATGCGCGTTGCGTATCGCGGATCGGCAAACAAGATCGGGATCTATTCCCAGAGGCTTATTGTAAATATAACCACCGGAGTCATGTAATTTTAATCCGCGAGCTCGTAATTATGACCTTATCCCAACGCCGTTCATTATCGGCTCGACAAAAAATGCCACGCCTCGGAAAAAACTGTTTATTCGCATGTTTTTGCCGCGGATCGCGACAAAAAGTTTTGTAAAATGTTAGCGTTTTAACATTGAATAATTCATTGTTACAAAAGGATGGAAATGCGTGCGCTAAGATTCCCGGTTGAGACGGCGTTCAAGATTAGCCGCGAGAGCGATCGCGGATTCGTCGGATGCAGGGAGCGATTTCGAGCGATCGGAGTTTAAAGGGGACCGCGACGCGTAGCCGCTGTTGTTCCGCAGTCATCGAACTTTGCCACGGACAATCCGCTCGAACCGGCTCCCGAATTCTATTTTAAAAATGGGCACCGCGTGGCGCACGCGAGCTTTCTCGAAGCGCGAGGGAAAGCGAGGGTTCCGAGAAGAGTAGTCGCAACGGGACAAAGGTGGCCCGTGGGGTCGCGTGCGTAACTTCTAATATTGAGAACTTGACACATCGGGAAGTTAGTGGCTCGACGCCAAGAGGTTCGTACGCTTCGAGAAGCCTCCTCGCGCTCGCTGGACGACGACCCTGAATCGTCGCGGTGGCTCGAACGTATCGTCTAATGCTCCGTACACACAGATCCGATCCGGCGATGAAATCGTTCGCGCGGATCCGGAAAATCGCTCGAAAGAGCGACGGGCACCACGTGAACCGTGGCGCGTTTCCTGGCTGGCTGGCTCAGTCCTCCGTTACAAAGCTACCCGCCAATGGGCGAAAGTTCTTTCTGCGGTGCTGCCCGTGAAAGAGTTCATCGCGCTGCCGGCTGTTAAAGCTTGCAAAAACAACCTGGGTCGGGGGAAAAAACCGCTGGTTTTTCAACTAACAGGTTCATCGTTGCGGAAAAAGTCAATCGAAGAGCGACCGTAAAACAGATTGTACCGGGAAGAACGATTTTCTGGGTACCAAAATGGCGTCCATTGGCGAACTTCCTCTTAAATCTATAGAATATACATTATCGCTCGGTTAACGAGAATTATTCGCGTTATATTTTGCGATATTTATAGCCCTCTGATCGTCTCGACGTGCGGGCGATCGTTGAAGATCGTTCGATGTATGGGTAGCTTTATTACCGTAGCATTATTTGCGATGTCATCAACGAGCTGTTTGCTCGAATTCTTTTCAAGCTGCACGTTGGCGGAAAACGTAAACACCGCGGACAAGGACAGCGTTAATTAACCGAGCCGAGGCTGAAATGAGTCAAAGATATTTTTACGAGAAACTAATTTGCCGGGATCGCGCTGTAAACTTTCCTCCGCGAAATCACCGATAATTAAGTCTGTACCGCGGGCGAGACTGGTGGGGGATAACGACGAGGAAAAATAGCGCTGGCAATTGTCGATTCGTGGAAAAATGTGTTGCAGCCAAAGTTAAGCAGATAGCTAATTAGCTGACGATAATCCGCGAGCTCGACCTCCGCTAGTCTAACCAGCACACGAACCGCCGCTGATGTCAAGGCTACGCTTCTCAGTTGTCGAGTCTTTTCTTGGATTGAATTCTTCAGTTTCGGCTTGATTCACGCGGTGAAACGTGAATAGCGCGATTAGCATAGCACGTTGGTTCTTCTCGCGATTACAATAGCAACTTGGGGTAAAGAAAAATCAGCTCGCTCGAAGACACTCGATGATCCTAGACCAACCTCTTCCTGAACGCTCCTTTCTAAACGGAAGAGGAGCATTTTGAGAATAAATGAAACATTTACGTACTCGTGAATGAAAAGACGAAACGTCCAAGGCGATCGTCTGGATTTCGTCACTGGTTAAGAGGCAGAATAGCAAAGGATACTTGAGGGTACCATAAATTTGACCCTTCTCGAAGGCACCGCAGCGTCAAGAAGGGTGGGTTCCAGTGTTTCGCGACTATGAGACAGCCAAGGGCCATTCTTCGTGAGACCGTTGACGCGAACGTTTCGAAGTATTTTTCTACGTAGCTAGAACTTATTTTCAGCGCGATTCTCGTTTACTAAGTAAGAGATCATGGCGTAACGGTGGCGGGGAGGTAGTGAAACCTTGCTGTTTGCTATAAAGACACGTCTGCAGCCGCAGCTGTCACAATCTCAACTTTGTTCTTCGTTATCGGTTCGCGGAATGAGAGATAACGATTTTATTCTAACTAACGTCACTACGGCATCATCGCCGGATGAAACGATAGTTGGTTGGTACACGCGTCGGAAAATCGAGTTAAACCCCGGGTGCTTCGATCGATGACATCGAGGCCTCGAGTTTATTATTATCACTGTCGCCACTTTTTGTTAGCTTTTTATTTGGCCGAGTTCGGCTATCGGACCAGGCGAACGGTTATTGTAAAATTATCGCCACGGTTTATTATTAACGCTTACGAGAATGGCGCCTCTCTTCTGTCGTCTCTAAACAGTTTTTAAACATTTTCTAACGGCACGGATCTTCCGATTTATCGCTACGAACTGTGGAACTTTAAACATTGACTCACACTTCTGATTACAGAGAGCGATCGTTAATTCATTGATATATTTTGCTCCACGTGCGCACGAATTTTTGTTCCAAGCAGAGACCAATAACAGCTTTCTAATTATCGAAGAGGAGAATTGCAAAATGGTAATCCGAGCCGATGCGCGATTTGAGGTTTAGTAAGAAGCTTAGTTTCCATCGCCTGGATAGCTCAGTCGGTAGAGCATCAGACTTTTAATCTGAGGGTCCAGGGTTCGAGTCCCTGTTCGGGCGGAATTTTTTTTCCTCCACTCGTTGCCAAATGTCAATCGAAAGCAGCGCAAAACAGGTTATAAGAGCACAGAAGGGTTGCTTCTTTCATCGCCTGGATAGCTCAGTCGGTAGAGCATCAGACTTTTAATCTGAGGGTCCAGGGTTCGAGTCCCTGTTCGGGCGGATATTTTTTTTCCCCCGCACGATTATTCGTTCGATAATTTCGTACTCCACACGTTGATAACGCGGTACAATCGTTTATTGTATTTTCTTGATGAAATTACACACGATTCTCATTAAACGCCTGTGCATATTCATCGCAGAAGTGCAACCTCGTTTACGTGACCAAGTGAATCCTCTTAAATCCCGTATTTCCGCGATGTTCCTCTCTCGTATTTGCCACCATAGTACGGAATATGTTCGCAGACCGCTCGCCAATCGCAGAACCAGATCACGAATATCAGAGTAGCCGCGGTGTAATTCAGCACCGATATTTTCCTGTAGAAAAGAACGATCTGGGGAAACTATTGGAAACAAACGGACGCGGGATTTTCGGTAGAAAGCTGCGTTTTACCAGACTTTAGCCTGCTCCAGTCGAGTCGACCAGTTGGTTCGATACTTGGGAAACAACGGGGTCCAGGGGTATTTGCTTTTATACATTTTTTCAGCGATGCAGTCGACAGGAAAGATGCAATGCTTTACACGAATGTAACGACAGATAGATGACTATCGTCAAGCTAGATTTTCACTGTTCCAATTTCGTTCAGGGCATAGATTGCAGTGAAACGAGTACCTTGGCATTTTTATGGAAGGTGATGCGTGACCGTGGAGGAGGAATCGTGAAAGAGGCGAAAATCGTTGTCACGGCGTTCTTATCTAGTTCTAAAGGCGAGCCAAGTCGAAAAACAAGAGAAATTGTGCAAGAATCGCTGTCGCCCCTCTCCCCCGTATCTAATGGAAATGCTGATTAAACGGTGACATGTAAATCGGCGACAAAATTTCATCAGAATGTTTATTGGATTTTTGTTTTCGATTTCTCTAGCGTATCCTCGTTTCGTGGAGACCTATTTGTGCCGCGTGTTTATGCGGATAGCCGATATCATGATGAATCGCAGTCGATGAGATCGTGAACGCCGATGACACTTCACCTAGCTACACGTTATCGTCCGTGGCATTTTATTGACATTTTCTATCTTTTCTATCGTGACGTTATCACTGAAAGTGTCGCGTTAAACAGAGAATAATTGGTCTAAATTCACCGTCTTATCATCGTAGCCACCGCGGTGGCTTTCCGTTCGTATTCGTTGTTCCTTCCTCGCGTTTGTATCGCTGGAAAATACCCGCGCGTGCACTCTGGGGAACGCGAAAAAATTGCGGCAAAAAGAGTCATTTGCATCGGAAAGGTGGACACTCCTAATTGGGCGGTAAACGCGGTGCTACCGCCGCGGTTACGAGCAAATAATGAGGATAGAAGCCGGTTTCGTGGAACGCGCCTATTCGTTCTTCCACGAACTTAACGATCGCGACCGTGTTCGCGCAGTTTCAGTTTATTGTCCCGTCAGCTGGTTATTTTTCCTTCCCCGCCGTTCTTTTTTAATCGTCGACGGTCGACTCCCACGTTTTTCAACCCTCGCCCTCCGGTTCCTCCGAAAGAAAGCACCGCGCGCACATGTCTCTCCTCGACCCTCGTAAATTTCGTTCCTACGAACCCGTCCCTTTATACGACGCGACTCGTTGCACCCTGATGCATCGTCTATGGCGCAACGAGTTGCCACCACGTGGCGTTACGTCAAACGGATCGGTTTATTTTTCGTTTTACCACCCCCCAAACTATTCACCCTTTCCACTGTGGCCATCGATTCGAGCTTAGCCTCCCTTAGAATTGAACCTGTGTCCACTACCCTTGTCCGACTCGTGGTTCGCTCACTCTGAAATTCAGAAATCGTTGCGCTCAGGAACGTTTGGTTCCGCGAAACGGGACGAAAGGGGCTCGACTCGAAATACACAATCGCGCGCGGAGCGGTAATACCGGTAGATCACCGGAAATTCCGCAAAATGAAGATCCACACCGGGAATAGAGCGGGTCCGCGCTCCCCCTTTCTATTCCTGGTTTCACGGTTTCGCTCCTCGGTGCGACTTCAAAGAAACCCCCGCCCCGGCGTCGAACGGAAATAGACTCCGCGAGTTTTGCACGTGCCACGTGCATCGAGGAATTTCCAGATAGAGCTGGGAACGATTGCGTAAGAACCGCCGCGACGAAACCGCGGAACAAAACCGCGGTGCCCTCCTTCTTTGAGAAAATGGTGCACGTCGAGTATTTTTCCGAGCGTTTTTCGCGTCGAGCCGGGGCGACGTGCAGGCTGGCGCGCGGCTCACGAGCGTCGTGACGCAATCCCGCGTCCAAAGGTGGGCAAAGCCGATCGTTGTCCTTGGCAAAGACCCGCGTTACGCCCCCGGGACATTATCCTTGGTGTTGCGCGATCGCGATCAATCAACGTGCCTGTCGTTAGAGTAGCTGTTGGATCGGTTCGCGCGATTATCGATTAGTCACCGCCAGCTGCTTCTCCGTTCGTTTCACGGCCGCGTCAAGGTGACCGTCTCGCTTCCTCTTCTTCCTTTTCTCTCTCTCTCTCTGTCTTTCTTTTTTTTCCGGTTTCGCCGGCCACCGGATGCGACCGTTTTCACCGTTCCTCCGCGCGGCGACACGGTTTTCGAGAACGCGAGGGATAATCTGAAACGATCGCAAGAACCGGTAACGGCGAACTTGAAACAGTACGGCTTTGTGGTTAAATTAGCCGCTTTGTTGGACGGCCAAGGTTAAGGTGCGCACCGTCACCGTGAGTCTCTTGCTCGAGTTAAGGCAGGCTAACGGCTGACGGCAAGTGAATCCGGAGTAAAAATGTTGGGATCAGGTAATCCGTTGCGATTGCTTATTCATGGGAGATGGGAGAGAGATCCTGTTTCTGGGGATGAAAACGTTTGTAGACGCGGATCGATTCGGGGTAAGAGCGTGGCGTCTTCTCTTAATCCGTTCGAAGAAAGCCTCGAAGGGACTTCGAGGTCTATTTATCCCCTAGCTCGAACCGCGTTCGCTTCTCGCGCTTGGAACGATCGTAAAACAGCGATGGAACGCGAGACGAGAGGAAAATCGCGGGTGAAGAAGGCTCGAAAGAGAAAAGTCGCGTATCTCTGATCCCGGAAGAGGAAGAAATGTTAGTTAAACGGGCAATTACGAACGAACGCACGTCATAGGACGTGCTGGGATAGATCAGCGAGTTCGAATGCAAAAATCGTATTCGTAGGCGATCGGTATTCAGCGGGCGGCCTGTTTATTTGACCGGGGGGCATTTAAATGCATCCGAGTACTTCCGAGAAGACACTCCCGGCGATTGAATCTATTCAAGAGCTTGCAGCACGCTCGCCTCGATCCTTTAAAGCCCTGTACACACCGAGCACCTTAGCCCCGGGTAAACCTGATCACGGCCGCATGCAAATTTGCGACGAACTTCGACCTCCGGCTCCTTGGTAACATTTAACGAACGAGGGTCTGATGGAAATTCTGTGGATCGCTGCGGTGGTTCCACGCGCGAATCGTGGAAAACGTATCGTTTCTACGATCAACGGGTGTCAACGAGCCTCCTCATCGATATCGACGCTGATATTATATCGCGGAATCTATCAAAATAACTTTAGTCTATTTTCGAAGCGTCTTATCGCACTTTATCGCTCAATTAACTAGCGTAATCATCCTCAGCCAAAGTCTATTCGATCGCACGGGTAATTTGTACGTGCGATCGATCGAGACTCTGCTGTGCGCATAGTTCCCTCGGACCCGTGACAAAGGCCGCGTCCCAAGTTACGTTTCCGCTCGCTGGTGAAACAACTTCCGGCGACACCTGCGCTTCTCGAATCGTCCCGTGTCCGCGCGTACCTCGCTGGACTTCGTTCGAACAGGGATCGACGGAACTCCAAGTCGATCCGGCGATGATTGCGTGAAAAAATTTCCCTTTCGTCCGACGCGAGGTCGCATCGTTACGCTTATCGGGACCTTGCAATTTTATCGCGACGTCAGAGCTATCTCGCGAACGCGCGTGAGTCACGATAGCTGTGGAAAGTTTCGCGGGACGATCTCTCCTGTTTCGAGCGGGCGAAAATTGGAAATCGGACGTCGCGGCTAAGGGGAGCGGCGTCGGTTTGCAACGGCTCGCAAACAGGACTCCTATTTTCGGACATTGACGAGTGGAACAGGCAAAACGGTCGAAAATACGTTTAGCTGGCAGCAAGGAAGAGTGGGCCACACAGTAGCAGCGGTGGAACGTAAACAGGAAGGAAATTAGAACGAGACGGTATATACAGGCGGTCCATCGCAAACAATGAACGGTCTGTTCCCTGTGCACCTTGCCCCTCTACACTCGCCTTTTTCCCTTCTTCTAGCTGGCAGTACTCTTTCCGACTCGTGATCCACCACGGTTCTCTCGTGATCCGGCCAAATTTAGAACCGAGCCGCATCTTGTACGCTCCATTCGACCTTTCTCCGTTCGCCGCTTCGCTTTCCACCACCACCCCCGTCCTCGCGTTTCGCCCCGTCGTTTTCACGGAGTCCTTCGACGATCGATTTCCACCGACGTTTCATCCGATTTATTTCCCAGCCCGGAATATTCAGGGAGGATCGCGGCAGGAGCCAGCGTCGATGCACCCCCTGATCCGTCCCGGCCGTCTGATCGTCTGAACCGTTTGCATTTCAACCCCTTTGTCGGGAGCTGCTCGCGAAATATTCGCCCCGTCTTATTGGACGCGTCTAGCGCATTGTTCGCACGGTTCCTTCGAGGAATATGAATTTCCCATCGCGCCACTCCTGTCAAATTCCGCTCCGCTCCAGATAACGGACCCTGGGTGTTACAATTATTATACGCTTGCTCGATAATAGTTGGCAAGCTAATGCTCTCGTCGTTGATGGTTCTAGGCTGTGTAACCAGCCGGAGGAGGGAAAGGTCAGGTATCAAAAAGCGTCGCGAATGAAGTAACCGTTACAGTCGCGATGCTTATTTTAAGCTTCCCCTATGCAAGAACAACCGATGGTTGCTAATCGTTCCCAGAATTACCCAAAAGTTTGCGTCACGTTTCTAAGATTAACCTTCCGTCCGCGGTTTTTCGTTCCCTCGTTTTGACAGCGGATAAATTCGCCGCCGAGCTTCTCCACGAAATCACCCTGTATCTGCGAGAAGTGGCCTCGAGCGGCACCCCCGGCGGGCGCGTGTTTAAAGGGACCAAAGCAGCAGCGACCCTTCCATCCGGCGGGAACGAGAGGCTTGGGTGCTCGCGAACACGTGCTCCAGGAAGGGGAGACGAATATTTCTGTGTCGAGTGGTGGACGAGCGGACGTGTTTCCCCTCCGCGTGGCAACTGGTCGTGGTCGGTGTTGGAGCTGGTTTCGTACGTGGTCGTGTAAGCTCGTGAGCGCGAGTCAAGTACCGAGGCAGCAATCTCGGTCTGGCATTGCTCGCGGGAATAGCGAGGTGAGCGGAGCAGACTGCTTGGTGCCAGCAGTCATACGGATTCCTCTCTTTCTCCGTCTTCGCCTCCTCTCTCTTTCTGGCTCTCCTTCCCGTTCGCTCCGACCCGTTTTCCCATCTTCTCTCTTCGGCAACCTCGCCCGTCTCCCTCTGCGAGCCGGTTTCTCTCCCTCTAACCAGCCGCCGCTCCTTTTTCTTTTTCCCTCGCGCGTCTATTTCTTCCTCCTCTGGCAGCTCCGCGGGCTCGGAGGTCATTCTAGAGAGCCAGCCAAACTCGCAGTTTTACGTAATCTTATCTGCCGGTGTAATTGCGGCGATCGTCGAGGCTTCCGTGTCCAAAGCGTGCGCACCAAGGGTGCATCGCGCGCTCTAAGGGGTGCTCCTTCGACCAACGCTGCTCGGGGCGGCGACGCGTTCGAAGCTCTGCGCACCAGCGACGAATTTCGTGTTATTCGTGGAAATTTCGAGAGCTCCGCGGAGAATTCCTCGTGCAGCTGTAGGTGGTGCGCTGGCGAGAAGAAACACGGGGGCATAAATCGAGGCGGAAGGAAGGAACCCTCGCGAGGGACAGATTCAGCAGTTTCCGCCTGGTAACAAGAACGAAACGCTGAAACACGGAGCTAATTTTGCAGCGGCGTGCATACGCGCGGGCAGAGCCACCGGCACCAACCTAAATGCATGTGCATACATCCGCGGATGCATGTGCAACGTGTACACAATGCGGTGCACCGGCGTGCATAGCACGAATACGGGAGTAGCCGCGCCTGCCAGGACGATCTTGATGCCACGCTGCCAATAAACGATCGCGACACCCCCTTTCTCCCCCTTTCCCTACCCTCCTGCTGTCATCCTGCTGATTTACGAGCCGATCGTTTCAGTTATCGCTCGGCCAGTTTCGCGCTAAACCGCGTCACTTCCGTTCGTTACCTTGTTCTCTGCCTTTTGTCGGCTATCTCGATGCGATTTTGCGGATTTCCCGTCCCCTTTCCTCCGTCGTTTCGCGAAACACCCCCACCTTTCTCGCGGTATCTCCTTCCGGTTTTATTCCACGTCTAAATGACTCGATTAATCGACTGTTACGCGAGACACACTCGAGATTGTCGGTTCGTGAAACACGAGGAACGAATTGTATCGTAGAATTTTACAGACGAGCGAGTTTCGATTTATGTGGCCCAGAAATAGATTTCGTTTGCAAAACATTGGTTAGAATACATATCCCTACTTTTCTATGCCCATTATCCCAACCATACGAAGATAACTTTATCATTTATCTTGCCCATTCATCGCTCCTTCCAACTCGCGTCCTCTCACGAAGCAGAGAATTTTTGGGATCAGCGATTTCGTCGATGAGAGACGATCCGCTCCGTTAATCGAGCCATTTCGACTGTCAACGCGGTCTCTTCTCGCCCAAGTCAACCGCTCGAAAATAACCACGACCCACGGAAGTGGACGGAAAATCACCGACTAGTACTCATCGTTCGGAATATTACTGCTTCCGTTCGCGAACCGCGTCGACGCGTCTCTCCTTTCGAAATTCGTTTCCCAGAAATTGACACTCTTCCGCGTACGCTTCCCTATAAACGATTAATCGCGCGCAAGGCATAAAATCTGCATAAAATCGCAGCTCTGTCGTAGGCGCGAGGGGAATATCGAGTAAACCGCCGATCCGATCCCGTTCGAAAGGTGTCACGCGCGTAAAAGCTGACATAACGTTTACGTAAAATCCTTGTCGAGCGGCTGAGTAACGTTCGACGTGATGCACGAGAGGTTGGCAACGAACGACAAACAACAGATGGTAGCCGGCAAGTGTTTTCGGCACATTCTTGCTCGAATTCCCGAACGACGGTATAAATACGTGCATACCAGAGGCGCGGGACTTTTAAAAAGCGACGGGAACACGTTCCGGGGGATCCGCGAGGGCCTGCCCGCGAATTTAATGGCCCGTTTAATGGCCATTACGACCAAACGGGCCTGGTATAAAAGAATGCTCTCGCTTTTTACGCGTCTCGCGATTGAAAAAAAAAACGTTTCCATCGTCGATTCCAGCTCTCGATCTCTATCAACCGCGGCGACGTTTAATAAGCCGTTCGGTGTTACTCGCTGTTTTTCTCGCACGAGTTGCGTAAACCGGAAACGGGAAGATTTAACGGCGCGGCTTCTGCAAACAAAATACGAGGCGTACACGGATTTATCTCCTCTGCTATTTCTACGGTCACGCAATACGTGTGTACAATGGGATAGAGGGGGCTGGTGGTGGAGAACGTGGAAGATAATTTCGAGTTAAGCGATCGAGTGGATCGTCGTCCTCAGGCTGGATTTCGTGCAATTCTGCCGTTGTTACCGTCCGTAGAAGCAGGGAGGGAGAAAATGGGGACCGTGGCTAATTACAACAGAACACCGGGAACGGAATACATTTTTCTCCCCTGCTCTCTGGTTGCCTCGTCCGACCAGTGGTCACGCCAGTGGAAAAGTTTCCAGCGGATAATCGACTCGTGGATCGCACGCGTCTATTTTCGTATCGTGCTTCCTTTAAATAATTCATCGTCTTCGAATTACCTTGTTTACCAAATCTCTCCCTTCTCTCCAACATCGTTTCGCCACTTTTGTTTCTTTTTCCGTTACCCGTTTCTTACGCAAGTATCCCATCGAGCGGCGTGCGTTCGTTCGCGTTTCACCCGCGAACGTTGCGCGAACGAACACACCCTTTCGTCTGAAAATCGTTCAACCCTCTGCGACAGCTGTCAGCCTTTCGATGCGACAAACTTATGCGCCGTCTGTCTACCTTATTTCTCTCCGTCGCTGTGCCACGTAAAACGCCCGTGCTTTTAATTAACGATCCGACTAATGAAAACGCGTCAAACGAACGTGCTACCTGGACGCGTTACGGCCGCGCGGTTTAATTGTAGCCCCCGTGGCTGGTTAAAAAAATGATTAAATTATATGAACAGAACCAGGGAGCGTGACGGGTGCGATAATGTTTGCATCAACCCGATGGAACAACGCGCGACGAAACGTCCCGTGAAGGCGTGAACGACCAGGCTCGAAGGTGCAGGTTTCTCTCTCGTGATCGCTTATCAAGACGCTAAGGTGTTCCCTTTCAGTTTTCTCGGCCACGTTGCGCAACACGCGGAAAGGGTTTCGTCAGGGAAACGGGGTGAAGAACTGTGTCTGGCCGCGTTGCATCATTAATGCACCGATAAAACCGGTGAATCACTTTCAGTCAGGAATTTTATCTCCGCTCGAGAAATCGTCGGAGGTTTTAGCCGGTTCTTTCGCTATCGGCGATAATTCTCGAGTTCTTAAAAGTTTCCAACCAAGCTTGCGAGGGAATTTTAAATGTTCGTTAACCGCCCGCATCGCGACGACTACGAATTTGTTTCCTCCCTTTTCTCTTTTCCGTTAACGTTATCGAGGATTTCTTTCGCGACATCGCGAAATTGCACCGATACGTATAAATAGAAGACGTTATCTCGGATTTGAGAGTTCGCACGTTTGCATCGCGCGGTATTTTTTCAATTATATAATCTCCGCGACGATACGAGCCGCTCGCGATAGGCGTACACTTTCTAGAGGCATTACATTGCATTTTTTCTTTTTACGATGCCACACGGACGATCAATAGGGGATCAAGAATTTTATCGATCTAATCTGGCAATAACAATAATCTTTCAATGCCGATCGGTTATAATTAACAATATCGCCGATATTTGTCACCGTTGACAAGATCGTTCGTCGTGAGTGGTCGACTTAAGTGGTCCCATTCGTTTCCGTTTCGAAAGTTCTCGATCGACCTCTGAGCTACCTGCGTTCAAGGTCCCCGATCGAGGGTGCGGAGGGCGTAGACGCGCTGAGAAAGGAGGGTCCCTTCCTGAGAAAAGGTCTGTCGTCCCCTGTCCCCTGTTTTCGAAAGGTCCATGGAATTTTCCGAGACGGTTGGAGTGGAAATTAACCTGGATAGCCGATTCGAAGGGAGGGGCACGTTTCTTCTGGGCTACGTGACCGTTGAAAGGAAAAAAAAAAAAAACCCCTCGCCTTTGGAATTGTTAGACGATTCCATCGTTCTCTACGCACGGATCGCGTCCATGATTCTTGAAACGCACGCTCGTCCACCGGTTACACCTGGAATTATTCGAAAATTACCAACGCCTGAGAAGTTTCCGATAAAGTGAGCGTTTATCAAGTACGAAGTACAAGAACAGTTTCTTGTTATTGCTTTTTATCGTATCGAACGATTTCTCGGAAGGTTAATTACTACGATTCCACGCCTTCGATTTGCATCTTTTTTTAACACTCCCATGTTGGCGAGGATTTTTTAAAGCCAGCCTCTCAGCTGCAAGGAGAACCGTTATCCTTAAATCAGCCTTGGCTCGAGAAAGATCGATGAGAGGAGCAGGTATATTTATCCGAGCTGGAAGAAACCCCCGGGAAAGCATCGTACCATTTACGCTCTGCGCCGCCCTTTCCACTAAACGGCGACCACTCGCTTGGAAGAAATCCTAATGATGATTCAACCGGGATAACGATGATTCACCGATACGTCGAGCATGAAATCGCGCTGCATACGTGATTTCATAAGTCCACTTTCGTGGATGATCGATACGTCTAACGAGGCAGCCGGACAACGACGGTTTGCGCAATGTTACACTGTTACAGAAGGTTGCCCCACGTTTAATTAGCGATAAATAACCACTTTCATTACGCATCGACGCGCGAGAGAAAAAGGTTGAACGACCAGCACGCGGCTGAGAGTCGCGCGCGATCGCGAGCGCGCGTAATATGGAAACGATCTTCGAAAGTAGCGTCTCGAATCGACGGCAAGTTGAAGGTCGAACTTTGAGCCTCTTCTCGCGGCGGGGTGTTGTACGCAGAAAGCGTGTAAAGAGATAAAGGAGCGCGGAGAAAAAGCCGGTCGATAAGCCGGTTGAAAATGCGTGACGATCGGTTCCATGAAAACGCCTCGCGCAATGTAAACAACCGAGGCTGATACAACTTTGATTGACTGTTCACCGAGCCGTGATAAATTGGACGCGAGATTCGATTTTTCTTCACGAAACTTCTATCGTATCAGCCGAAACGGTTCGTGGAAATAATCACGTGTCAGTCGCGAGCAGATTCAGGCTGGGTCGATCGGAAAATCCGACGAAACTGCCTCTTCGCCCCGTTTCGTCGCGCACAATCGGCTGGTAATTTGATTGCATTCTCCTCTACGCAAAGGCCTGGCTACCGCGTGCAAGACCGGTTCTGCAAAGTGACTTTAACGCCTCGCTTATAATCTGGGATCAGGGCTACCGGCTCGAGCCTTCTCGCGGGGCAGCCTCTTTGTTCCGCGCGAGCGCAGCCACCAGCCGGCTGTTACACACGCACAAGATGAATCTGGCTCTCCAATTTAATTAACAAATCCAGGTACGCTCTCTCCTCTCGCGGGTCGAATCGAGCGGGCTGCTTACGCGCCGGCTGATCCGCGAGGGCACAGTTTCGCTTTCGTAACCTTGTTAAATGTTACTGCCTACCGAGACTGGGTCGAACCGTTGACCTTTTACACGGCTCTCCTAGCCAGCCTGTGCGCGTTAGCGACGTGTCGGAACGAAAGAACTGGTTTCTGGTCTACCACTCGGTGCACGTTATCACCGCTCGAAACGATACGTAATTCCCAAGCCACCCGTTTCCCCTGCGCTTTCACTGGTTTCCCATGTAAACTAAAATCAAACAACCGTTGACTCACCTGCCCTGCGGTGGTTCGTCCATCGTAATCTTACCCGCGATCGAGTGAATTTCATTTTCACTCGCGCGATGACTCACGTGGCCAGCGTCGATCAGTCACGGTGGATTCACCAGCGATCGTCCGGCAAATGAATTTTTCACGCTGCCCACCGGGACCAGGCTCACCTCCGTTATACACGGGCCACTAATTTCCTCGGTTCGACCGTTACCACCAGGCTTTGTTCCTGCGAGTTGGGTTACGAGGCTAGGAAAAGGAAACGCCTCGCGAGAGAGTCCCCCGCTGGGCAAGGACGATCAGCCCCTGAAACGAAAGGGATTTCAGATCCTCGAGTGGCTACGCGAGGAAAAATGGAAACCTGCACGCGAACGTTCGAATAGATTTTAAAGGAACAGATGCGAGGTGGGAATTTTAGAGGCGATCTCTGCAAGTTCGAGGAAACGATCCTCGACGATGCCAGCGTCGGCTCTTTTCACGGTTTATCGTGGCATTACGTTCAGCAGATAACGGCTGCTATTCTCGTCGCAATTACGCGTGCATGTATTTTAATGTATGTACATACATGCGTTTCAATAACGCCGCGCCGCTCTCTGATACGGTGATAAACGCCGTTTTGAGACGATGCGATTAGTCGTGTCGCTCGCGAGGCCGGGGCGGAGCGGTGGCGGTTATGGTGATTTCAACGCGGGGGATCGAACGCGCCGCGGTCGCGAGCCTCCCTCGATGGGAGCGCGCATTTTTCGCGGCGCTTATTGCGATTACACTTGCAAATTGCACTCGAAACGTGAGAACGACTCTGTCTTGCCGAGTGTTTGCTCTCTGCTACGCGAGGAAGACGATAACGCGCAGGACGGGAGGTGTATACACCCGTTGTTCAATTATTTGCTTGGTCGCTGCGTGTCGTTGCAGCGAGACGACGCGAGCCCCGTCTCGAAACGGCGCCCGTCGACGCGTCCACGATTTTATAATCGAAAGATCGCGTAGCGAACCGTGAAAGTTCCCTGCCCAGCGGGAGACGCACGCAGCGGGCGACGAAACGTCGATCGATCAATTTTTCCCGCGACCCAACCGAGTGTCGAGTGAAAGGGTAACGTCTCTCTGCCGTGCTGAAGAGAAGGAACAATTTTCGATTCGAACGCGACAATGGTCCGCTCCTCGAGCGTGTCCACGAGGAGGGGAAGGGAATCAAGGGAGAATAATCACCCCTCGTGTAAATATGGGTCACGATAGAAGCGGTGGATATGCCCGCGTGTTGACCCACGACGTGAACACTGAATAGAATCGCTCGTGCAAGATTTATCTGGAAACTGTGCGGAGCGAGTCCTCTTTCTTGGAAATAAAGCTCGCGGTCCCGCGAACTTTCCAATTCTAATTCCTTTCATCCCCGTCGTTCTTTTCCCGTTCCGGTGAAAGTTGCTAAAATTAATTCGGCCGTGGCACGACGGTAAAAGTCGCGGCCAACAATAACTCGTCGAGGTTAAGAACACTTCGTACGGAGAATGTTCATAGAAAAAACTAGAGTGAGAAAGAGAGAGAGAGAGGGGGGGAGAAAAGAAACGGAGGTCGTTTAAAATTGGAGAACAGTTGCTCCTGATTCATTGTTGATTTATTCAGTCCGCATCATAAGAGGCATAAGAGGAGAATGTTCTGGCATAATAGCGGCGAGGAGGCAGCGAGGCGTCTCTGGATACACTCTTCTTTTAGACGCTCGCGTGAGTCATCTCCAGTTGACGGCGGAGGAACAAAGGACGCACGAAGGGTGTCCCGATCCGATTGCCGGCAGACTTTACGATCGTTATCCGCGCGCATCGTCAGGAGAAAACGTACAATTGCGGCTGATTAAGTCTATCTATAGTACCGAGTCGTCTATTTGCAGCAGCTGACGAAACCCGCTTCCGTGTTGCATCAGTCGTACGATAACCGACTTCGTTGTTTACCGATCGTTGATAATCATGCCGCGTTTCTTTCGTTCCATCGATCTTCGCCCCTTCCTCTCCCTTGCTCCGTTCCACGGAGTCGAATCTCTCTTGTCAAAACACCGATACCCTCGATTACGAACCGAGAACAGAGAGAGAGAGAGAGAGAGAGAGAGAGAGAGAGAGATCCCTCTCGTTCTCGTATCCCGTTCGCTCGTCCGCGAGAAATTCGCGTGCACGCTCCAGGGCGATCGATCGTAACGGTCTCCCATAAATATTAGAACCACCACCTTCGAGCGCCCTAATGCGTTCCCAGTGTACCAGAAAGCCACCCCTGCAACCGTAACACGAGACAGGCCCTCCGCGTCGAGAACAGCTGATCTCTCTCACCGTGCGACGGCCAGGCTTCCTGTTTGTAAATAATTTGGCCCTGTCTTTAATTTTCCGTGCAACCTCCCAGCATAATAGGCCGGTACCAGTCGCTGGCTCCAGCTGAGCACGGAGGGGTTGCGACCAGCCCTTCATCCGTTGCACGAGCATCACCGTAACGGCGTCTAATACAATCTCGACCACCCTAGACTGTGGAGACCGACGGAAAACGGGGGGTGCACTCGCTTATTCGCATCGATTCACTCTCCCCATGCGAGGCGCGCGCCACGAGTCGTAGGTTACCGGTAAAAATTCGATTTCCACGGTGCTCGTAGCGATTGTTGTCACGGAAGAATAGAGAGGAGGGTGGGCGACGCTCTCGAGGCGTGAAACAGTACGTAAAATAGAATAATTCGCTGTACGATCGATCGTAGAAGAGTAGAACGTTTGTACGAGGTACGAAATCGGTCGCTTTCTCTTCTGGACGCTCGCAGAGGTTTGTCAGGAGCCGCGTCCTTCGACGAGGACCTTTCATTATTCCGTTGACACATGGCCCGCAATCGTGGCTGCACCCTTCCACGAGTCACGGCTGACTTCGCCCCAGGGGACCAGCGAAGGGATCCACGAATCGCGCTAACCGAACCTCCTCGCTCTCGTCGATTATCATTCTCTATCGATTCATCCGGACAGAAATTTGTTTTATATCGTAGTTTTATTATCTCTCCTGTTCCGTCCTCGTCTCTTATTTACGACCACCATCAACCGTGCTACCTCTGGATCGTATCCATTCGCTAATGACGGTTCCACGGAGGGATGCTCCCTTGCGAAGCGTTCGATTCCACCCTGGTAGACGTTACGATCGTAAGGAAATCAGTAGGGACGCGATACATCGTTTGACACAGTTTTATATCTCGATCGTAAAACGCGTCACGCATCTGTCCCTCGATCGGAGTCTGGCTGTTTATGGCAGAAACGGGAAGACTCGTCGCCGTCGTGGCACACGTTTTCCCGGATTTCCTGCGCGAGTCTCGGTTAATTTACTGCCGCATAAAAGTTACTGGCGGCCATCGATTCAGTCGCCCTTAATAATATGTTTATTTCGAGTCGAGGTTCACCCTTGCGACGCTCGTGGGATCTTTCGATCGGAGAGGAGCTTGACAATGATGGTAAGAGTCGTACATAGGGGGTGAGTTTATCGTTGCGATCGTAACGAGACGAGGTGGGACTTTTAATACGCGCGGTTCCTTTCTTTGCGAAAGATCGATTTTTTCGTTTGACCTTACCGTCGCAATCCACCGCAATCGCACTTCCTTTCCAGCGGAACGTGATTGCCAATATACAAATAACTTGTTGTTTTATTAACTTTCTTTCGGGAGTCACCGATAAATTCGCGATAGTACCGTGTTTACGCGATACATAAAAACTGCGGTAGATAGATAAAATATGCTAAATATAATTTTCGAATGGTGAGCGCATCCGTCTTTGGGAAAATTATCGATCAGGGTAAAGGGGCGAACTTCTGGGCAGGAAAGTCGCGTCGACGCGAGAAACCAGGAGTCGGTTCCGAGGCGCGACGCGATCGCAAGGACGGGAATGAAAAACAGAACCAGGAAACAGAGAATCAATGTCAAATCGAATCGCGATTATCGCGAGGCGATATCTTGGCAGGAATTTTTTCGAACGACCAAGAAAGTATCGCGACGATACGATTCCGTCTGCCTCGATATCGCTGTTTACCAAATTTTCGCTCGCGATCGAACCTCTATCGATGGATGGAGGACCTGGAAAACGTCCGAGATACATTTTTGTCTACGCCTCCCCTCGCGTCGCGTCTGGTTATTTTTTTGCCCGATATTTCGAGCCTCGAATTCGTCTGGTATTTTACGTCATCGATGCCTGGCTGGCTACCAAATGTGCCGTCTCCATCGTTCTCCTCCCCCTCCTTCGACAGGCTTAATCGATTCTCGATTATCGTCCGACAAATAATGTCTGTCTTTCGAGTGAGACGACGGTGTGAAAATGAAAACAACTTCTTAATCACCGTCCTGATACGTGAGTCGACGTTAATACAATAGGCCACGAAATCTCGTTGATGCACACTTGAGACGCGGCTTAAAGCATCGTACGACAGATTACGCATCGATGGACACCCGCAAATACGGAAAAACCGACGATTCGTTTTGGTAGAAGCCTTCGAGTGCACTCGATGGACCTTCGAGCGATCCAATCTGTGAATTAACTAATTACAAAACTGCAAGCTGGATAATCGACAAGATTACCGTCGTAACACCTTGTTGAAGGGGTAGTTTTAATCTAGATTCGAGTGAGAACGAGAAAAGATACAAGAAGCACGATGACGAGTTGCGAATGTCGCACAGACGAGTCGCAGAGCGAGGGGGACGAAAATTAGAGTTACAGCGATGCGGGTAGAAGATTGCATTGTCCTGGGAGATTTAGGGTGGGACGTGATAAAACTTTCTCCCAACTGCTCTGCGTTCTTTCAAGTAGCTTCGAGATGCCCGGGATACGCGAGATGTACATCCTTTCTTCAGTTTTTTTTTTCTCTTTCCCCGAAATTGCTTCAAGATGCGCGCGTGGCATTGTGTCGCGAAGAAAGGGACGCGGAATCGCGGTGGAAAAGCAGATGGTATGCAGATGCACGTGGAACGGCTCGAGCTGACGGAGTAGAGGCCAGGCAGCGCGATAGTTCAGGGTTCACGGCTACGCTTCTTCTGGATGTTCGCTGTTATCAGGTGTTAGAGTGGTCGTTATCGCGCGAAACTGGTAGCAATTAAACGGTTCGTCCAATATTCAATAAACAGATTGCGAAGACGTCGTGGCGGTCTTTTGCTCGCCGGCTGGTTTGTCGCGGAAATTATGCAACGCTGCTATTTTCAGGCTGGCCTTAGACCGAGGCGGAAAGTTGCTCGCGAGTTGTGTCGATCATGTTTACCGAGAGGCACGTAGTCGAGCGATCGAACGATTCTCAAAGTCCGCGGGATACGATCCAGGTGTTGTTTTTCCGCGGCCATTTTCTATGATCCATCTGTCCCGAGTATTCGTTTCCTCTGATCTTTCCATTCGAAATGCCAGATCCTCCTCGATCGTTTATCAAATCGGACGTGTATCAATTTTTCTCGACTTTTATCGCTACAAAAACCGCGATAAGCGTCGCATTCTTTATAGAAAAACCGTTCGTTCGAGTCGATAGCGATTCTCTTCGATCCTAAATAATGTAAAATGTTTGATACGATGGTAGCTGGTAAAATAAATAGACGCGAAGAAACCGCCGTGCAGACGCGTCTCGTTCGTCGCTGTGGAAGCAGTTTCGCGTGCTGTCGCAACATGGCAGAGATTCGAGCGACGATCGGCAACGACCGATCACTCTTGACACTGCTCGCCCGCTCGATACCGGTTTATTGTCCCTCGACCAATAAAACGGCACCTCGCATTTTCGTCTTCTATTATTGATAGCCCGTTGTCAATAGAGCGGCAGATACCGCGGTCGCGCGTCCGCCAGCCACCCGATAATGCCCGCAGCTCGATGTTTTCGCGAGGCGAAACGTACGACCCGCCTTCGGATGACACGGATATCTGCGCTTTATCAGCCGAGCGTATTGTTATTCCTAAGCTCCGCCACGTGGAATCACGATGAATCGTGTGGCTCGCGCGATCTGGCCATTGTCCGCTTCCAGCTACGCCCGCCACGGCCAATCAACCGGCCTCGGGACAATTTCCTTTTATTAAATTCCCTTTTCCATTAGCCGGATGACATTCTCGCGTTGCCAGCCGGAATTATTTATCGAGCCACGATATTAGGGCTGCTTGATCGATCGGTGGAAAGGGGAACGCGATCTAATCTGGCTATCTGACGCGTCCCGTATCGCTCCCCACAGTGGTTCTTGTAAACACTCGTACACCTATTTCGCTTAGTCATTTTTACCAACGATATCTCATGTCTCGCAGATCCGTTTCGAATTTTTTCCTGCTCGCGTTCTATTCGAAGTTACGCGTTACTCTTGATAGCTAAACGGAGACAGACAACGGTGTCTGTTTGGAGCAAAGTGGCTGGAAGGTCTCTCTGGATATTGTACTCCCAGTTGCAACCTTCTCATTTGAATCACGTCGCTCGTAGGAAAAGTCGATGGCAACAGCTGGTGGCGACTGCGTTCACCAGCAACCCCGAATATGGAGCAACGCGTCATCGTGTTTCACCCCACGCGCGCACCGAACCGAGGCGACGAGGAACGAAACTCTCCTCCGCGTACCCTGCAGCGATCGTAGATCGGTCGTGTGCGTTTTACGCGTTCGAAACGGCGCAGCGTGCGTGTCGTAAGAGAGACAATCTTGCAGCTGTGTGCCACGATAATGTTGCCAGGGCTGCTGCAGCGACCGGCTACTTGTCGCACCGTTGAAACCGGATCGATTCGAGGGGCGAACGGCACGCGTATCGCCGTTCCTCGATTTTGTTTCAACATCGTCTGCGCGCGCGATGGACACCCGTTGATAGTCGAACGGTTATCGTCCTTATTGTCGTGACACGAAATTTAGCCGACGATCTAATCGGCCCTCCTGCGCTCTGCGCAAACACAGATGCGACCGCTGCTCTTGTGTGCACTGATGATGTAATTGGTGTCGATGATAGCCTGCGTTTAACTTTCTACCGTGCTGGGTAAATATATCGGTACCGCGAACGCGTTTTGGAGCTGGGCTCGATTTCGTTGCTGGATCGAAGCGAGAAGTAGAAAAGGGGCTATTGACAGTAGCGTGACGGGTAGTCTGGCTGTGCGAGACTTACCAGCTCGTGATGGACATGGGACCCACCCCTGGGGGAACGTTTGTCGATAGCGAAACGCGACCTTCGTCTACGACAAATGATCGATACGTCTTCCGTTCATTTGGACACACACTCGTCTCGAGCAGCACTCGCGTTCGAGCGCTTCCACGCCTTTCTCTTGTTCCACGACGACGGGGATAAATTTGTAATTTGGCTTTTTGCGACATTACGCTGTGATAGATGGGTTGGTACGGTTGATTCTTCGCAGCATAGAGTGAACTCGTACCTTTGACGCAGACGGAGATGCAAGAGAGTTTGCAGAAGCGTGGATCTTTTATTCAGAAAAAAATGCAGAGAAAAGAAAAGAAACAAAACGATGAATGGATGTTGATGTTTGGTTTATCGAGAATTGGGAGAAAAAAACATCACTTGGAGGCGCCGGGCATCGATCCCGGTACCTCTCGCATGCTAAGCGAGCGCTCTACCATCTGAGCTACGCCCCCGATGTAAACACTCGTTAAATCCCCTGAAAGATCCAAAGCAGACCACCCCTGATAACACATCCCTCAATAATTTCCTTTGATTAACTTTTGGTGGACTCTTCGAACGTTAATCTGTAGCCAATTAATCGAGAACGACCGACTAGCCTAAAGAATCGAGTTATTGTCGTTCGTGAAATTCGTTTGTCGCGCATCACCCCTTTCATTAGTCAGTCATTAGTCATCGTAGTGTCATCAGCTATGTGTGTCAGATCGTTGCACTTAACCGCTTGCCAAACCGCGAACGATACGACTCTGTTCGCGCAGTTAAATTAACAAACGGTTGGAACGAAACGAGTCCGCTTCCAGAACTTCCTCCGTGTTCCGCAGTTACGTGTAAATTTAGTAATGAGTTGGTAATAGCAGCTCTTTCGAGACAACAGAGGTCCTCTCTGTCGATGTACCGTTTATTTGCGGTTTCTCGCGCCGTTTCGACGGATAATAACGAATCCATTGTCTCGAGCGCGTATACAAAGATGCGTCATTAGCGAGGGAATAAAGACGATCCAGCGTGGTGGCACGTGTTGAAAACCGCGGGCTCGTGCCGTTTAAACGTTCGACGTGTGTATTCGAGTGGATAGCCTGGTGGTACGAGGGGGGAAAAGGTCGGAAAATCGGCCGATCTGAGTCATAGCCGGAACAAAGGTATCTTTAATCGCTCGAAATGGCCTGTGCACGCGTCGAATGGTGTACGTGTACACCTTTGAACTCATTACAAAACAGCTTAAACATCGTACGTACAAGTCACTCGGCTCGGCACACCACGATAACGCAACTAAATTTAGAACTAGTTTGTCAAAAAGAAATAAATACGCGAGAGATATCGATAGCTGAAAAGCACATTTTAACAATTACATCGCGTATTGGCTCGAGGCTAGGAAAATTGCATCGCACGTTGCCTCCGAGTGTACACCGTGCCCGCGTGTTATTCGAGGCGCGAAGGAGTTCGGTGAAATCCGACTGAAATATTAAGACTAGCCGTACCGGCCGTCGCGAACGTTTGAATGGAGAATTTACTGGGCGGGTGGCGATCGCGACGACGAAAAAAGAAAAGAACAGAAAAAACGTACGATCGCAGTAACTCGTACAAGAAAGGGACATTAATTCTCCCGATTCCGCGGCTCGAGACCGCGGTGGTGCGCTGCATGAAAAGGAGAAAGCGTCAGGCTGTGCGTGTCGGTGGTTTTACGATCCTCGTGAACAGCCTGGGCGAGTAACCCAGCTCGCGAATCACGCCAGCGAACAGGAAGAGCCAAGGGAGTCCAGCGACGGAGCTCTCATCCCTTTCGATTCAGCCGCCGTTCCGGAAACAGCTCGAACGCCTGTTGGCTTCCGCGATATTACTTTTCCGCCGCGTTCTCACCCCTTCGCGGTGGATCGCGTGTCTTCGACACGCGCGCGTCCATCATCCACCCCGACAGCCCTCGAACGCGATGCCCGTTCGCCGCGCTTCCTTCGCGAGCCAATTCCTGACCCATTTCTTATCTAGCAAGAGCCACCGTCACGACTCTTATCAGGCGCAATGACTCATTCCCTCGTGACTGCCGGGTGCATCGTTGTCCTTCGTTTCCGACGTCGTGATTTTCTACTAACCTTATCGATTTTAAATTGAACCACACGCATTCCACGTCGATTGCAATTGAGTGACTCGTTCGCGTACACGGGTGGTAGCGAAATTTCCCTCGCCTCGTGGTGGTGGCGACAACTCGAGCAAGCTGGACACGCGACAGGGTGTCGTTACGAGAAAGGGGTTACCCTCGCGCATGGATAACCAGTCGCGTTGTAGAATGTTTTGCAACCGGAGATGAACGTCGACCCGTTACAATCTGCACCGGCAATTTGTAGCTCGTTACAATGGGACGATAGCTGGTAACGTTACAGCTGGAACGTTTCATTGCCACGTAATACCTTGCCGGGCACCGCCGGTCTGACTCATCGCCGCGAAAGGATTCTAAAGTGTTTTCGCATCTGCGGCCTTGATTCGCGGTTTCCACGCTCGCACTCCCGCGGATCAGCACGGGATGGAGGGCGTTCGTTCGCGGCTAAATCGCGTTGGTCGATTAGGCGCGTCGATCAATCATCCCGCTGTTTTTCAGACCGTCCATGCCAGCCACCACCATCACCCGTCTCTCATCCGTCGCCCCTTTTCTTCGCAGCCGGGTATCGAATTCTTTTCGTTGCTGTCTTCGCAGCTCGCGATCCGCACGATCGAAACACTGGCCAACCGCGATCGTGAACGATCGTCCATCCGTCGCGTTCCATTAGCGGAGCTCGTTCGCGTGGCGCGAAGGGAAGCGCGGGGTTCCATCCTCGACCGCGAATTGCTCGGCGATCTACGTAACAACGAGAGACGAGATCGTCTCAATGATTTCGCTGTCAGCAGCTGACCGGTCGCGGCGCATATGAGAGCGATCCCCCCACCTCGACCCGCTCTAACGGCAGAATGCGTGCGATCAGCTGAAAGGTACATGCACAGAACGCATCGGACGGGAGCGATCGAGGGACGACGGAGCGAAACGGCGCTGTGAGATAGGCTGGTAACGGGCGACGCGAGGTGAGGAGGACCGGGGAAACGGGCGGAAAACCGGGGAAAGGAAGAGAGCAAAACGGAGCGGCGGAGAGTGTTGCGCGATCGCGCGAGCTGAAGTGGTAGCGGCGCGGAGAACGGACGGAGAGGCCTGGACAAAGGGTTGAACAGGAGGAAGAGAGACGAACGGGTGTCGACGAGAAGGACGAGGTGGAAACGGAGGAAAGGGTGCAGAGGAATACGTGGCTGGTATGGATACATGCATCGCGTGTACACGCGTGTACCGTGGAACGAGGAGAGAGAGAGAGAGAGAGGCGAGCGGGAGAAAGTCGAGGGACCGAGAGGACGCGAAAGAGTGCACCAAAGGTGGGGCGATACGCGACGAACGAAGATGGCGAGACCGCGGAAGAGAAGGAAAAGGAGAGGAAAACGGTCGTGTAGGCGGGAGAGGGAGAGTTTGAGGGTGAGAGAGGAGCAGAGAGCGAGAGAGAGAGAGTGTGGCGGCGGTGGTTGGAGGCAGGGGGATTTCCGAGCGACGGGGCCTATAATATCGTATGGCAGTGCCGTAACGAGAGGCGCTTTCCCGAGCGTTGACCCCTTCGCGCGCTTCCAATACTAACCTCGCCCAAATCACTGCTCCCGGGAATACGAAATAATAGAAACTCGGGTGGCCTCTCGTCGCAAACGGTAGCTCGCAGCCCCGGTCGAGAGATCGTCCGCCTTCGCGGAAGTCGATCGATCGGGGGACGGTCTCCCGAAATCGAAGCTTCGAATTTCGAGGTTCGATAACCGTTCGCATCGGACAAAGTTCTCGTTCGATCGAACGTTATTAGAAAAATACGAACAGGCTTCGTTTATTGTCAGAAGTTCCCTTCGAGTGGCCTTCTTCTGGGAACTCCTTTCAGCAGGCTGCTCTCTCTCCTCCGGTCGTTTTACCGGGAAATCGTAACGTGGAATCGACGCGATCGGCAATGGTACAATGAAAGTATTGTAGCCAGTTTCCCCCTGTGAATTTCCCTTTAATGGTTCCCGTTAACCTGGTTATGGATTCTGTGCGGAAAATCCCGTTTCGCACGAATCCCAGTGGTGTACGATCGATACTGCTCGTCGCTGGCTAGTCGTGGCGGCTTCGAATGGCCTTCGATCAATGACAACCCGGCCGTCATCGATCGTCATCGAATAAGCGTGGCGTGACTGGACGCAATTAGCGTCATTGTGCTCGCAATCATCCGACGATGAGGAAAATAGAGCCAGATAGAGAGAGAGAGGGAGAGAGAAATAGACGAAGACGACGACGACGACGATAAGGAAAGAGAGCAGCACGCCTGACGCGGAGGCAGCGTGGGTTTTCATGGATTTTCAGTTTTCGCTCGCGCGAACAATTTCGATGGCTCGCTACAAAGGGTCGTCGGTGTTTTGCGGAAATGAAAGAGGGGACGGAGGGATAGAGAGCCCTTCATCGTTTCCTTCCACAGTCTTTATTCCGCGTTGTCCTTGGAAGACAAAGGGACCTTAAAGGTCCGTGAATGCCTCTTCATCTTTCCTCCGCCGGTTGCAAAAGGGTGGACCCGGGGAGTTTTTCATTGATCCGAACAGTCACGACGAACGGGGCTCGTTCCGCGATGAATATTCGCGAATCGCACCGTTTCCTCGTGCGTGCATATACACCCATCGCGATAATGCACGCTCCCCTTTCGCTAAGAGGGAGTCTCTTCGTTAACGCCCGTTAACAAAGCGAAGACCGTGGCTGGTCTCACTTTTGTCGATCAATGGAAACGGTGACGAATAGCGGTAGGCGGGGGCACGTCGATTGGAGTTTTAAATCGCGGCGATTTAAATCGAACGACACCTATCGAGGGAGCCCGTGCGCGGCAAACGCGGCGCGACGGTTCCGTGCCCGCGATTTTGACTTTCTCCCAACTCTTTCGAACCGCGATCGCTGCCAACGGATCTATAACGCGTACGTATGCGCGAAAAAGCCGGTGCTCGTCAATTTACTTTTACCCGAACGTGCCGCGTAACACGTTACAGGCTGCATCGTGTGCCGATAATCAGATGGGATCGATATTTTTAGCACAGTTCGTACTCCTGTTGCTAAGGCATCAGCTGATCAAGCCGGCCGCCTGCGTGCACTCAGCCTCGTATCTATACCTACCTACACCGGCTGCCACCCCACCCGTCCTCCTCGTTCGCCGCTTTATTTGTCGTCTCTTAAACGGGCACGTAGCCCAGCTTACATATTCATGAAACGTAGCAATGAATCACGAATTATCTGAAACCGAGACCCTCCGGCTACTTTTTCCACTTTTTTCCGCTCCTCCGCCGGTCTTTATCAGAATTTCGTTCGAACGGGAACGGGGCGGCGGGCGCTGTTGCTACGGCACTGCTCGACCAATCGCAACCCCGTAGAACCGGCAAATAACCCCCACCAGCTGTTCGTAGCCCCCACCAACGGTATCCGACCAGATGATCGCGGCTCGGCTTAGCTATCGAGGCATCAGTTATCGTCAGTTAGCAACCGGCTCTCTTTTCGTATACATCGTTCTCCGTAGCAATCCCCCCAGCACGTAATGTCCAGTGTAACCTGATTCTTGTGCTCTGCCTAATTATTAATTGTGTGTCGGTGTTGTGAACGATCGTAGTTCTTTCTCAGCCTTCGTTCTTATTTTTTTTCTCTCCGTATCGTACTATATCTCGTACCGTACTCCGAACAAAAAAAAAAGGCGAGAGACGAAAAGAAAGATTGATTACGAGCCGGTTACCAATAGATTTGCACGTCGAGGCCTGTCTGTCGCATCAGCAAAACGCGGCCGGGCAACGAGCAATATTTCTGTGATATTTATTATGACTGGTAATTTCACGCCGGTGTTCCTCGTGTGCGACAACTCGCGGACGTTCTATCCCAAAGGAAGACCCACCGTTAAGACTTGTCGGTGAAACGGTTTCTGTTTCTTTCTTTTTTTTTTTTATATATATGCACAAACCTCGCGAGAAACACGTATTACAAATCCCACTGTTGATCCCACGCGTCTTCTTTTCTACCGAGAAAGAGAGCTTGGACCGTTAAAGGGACGAAGAAACGGAGCACATTTTCTTTCGTTTTTCAATTACGCTACCACGCATCTACCGAAGTCTTTCGCATAACGTTACTATATTATATACGTAATATATATATATATACACACATAGATAGATATATACATAGTGTTATTTATTGAAAAAAATCGTCCAAAATTCCTGTGGCTAACGTGACCGAGTCTTGCCCGAAGGCGGATACGATCGCGAATTGTGGTGGTGCCGCCAGCATGGGTCAGATTGGAAATGACGTGAGTTTTTTTTGCAAACTATTTTTTTTTCTCTGCCCATATACACACAGTTTTTGCTATTTCCATCCGTTTTGGAAACCCAGGCGAAACGGTCGACACGTCGCTTTCGCAGACGAACGCGCCTGTCGGCGCGGCTCGCTGGTTTTCTTTTATTTTTTCTTCACTTTTTCGTTTGTTGTTTTTTCCATTTCACTTCTCTCTCTCTCTCTCTGTTTTTCTTTTTTTTTCGCTTGGTAACAGCGCGCGAGGGGGAGGATCGACCGGGTTTTCGTCCTCCGCTCCGCGTTTCTCGTAATTACCAGCCGTCGTCGACGTCGTCGTCTACGTGTCCCTCCTGTCTCGCATGCGACCGGCGCGTTCGGATATTCACCGGGTCCCTGCGACTTTTCCCGGCTCCAGAACCAAGCGCGATACGCCAAGCGCGAAAGGGGTGGAAATGGGGGTAGTAACAACGGCTGACAGACGGACTGTTGCGTCTGACACACATCCCCGTGCTCGCGAGAAGCGTGAATTAATATCGAACAATTTTTCTAATTGTGCCGCACCGTATCACTGATGTTCGTAATTGCATGCGAGTCTGTTACGTTTGCCTAGTCAGCCGAGCCTGGTTTAGCAAACTTTGCACGGTGTCTGCTAAATTTCCGCCATTCGATACGGGATCTGTCATGTTCGATTACGTTGCCGGATTGTCAGCAGAAATGCAAGAGAATCTGTTCAATTTCACGCGGACGTGGTTAATTAGAATTTGCCTACCGATCCGCTGTTAGATCGTCGCGTGTCAGTCTCGAATTGGCTGTAAATGAAAAGAATCGAGGAGAGTCGGAGCACACGGTCGCCTCTATATCGAAATTTCTTAATTCGAGCGAGATCGATCCAACGGTTGCTCACGTGCGTACAACAATAACTTTGGCAAATCGTTCGATCTATTTCCGTGCACGGTTCAATCAATCCGTCAGAGACGCGATTTCATAATACGAGCAACCAGGCACGTATTCCTTCGTATTTCCTTCGTTTCGGAGTCGGCTGATAAAAAGCTCGGTTTCAGGGATGTCTAGCGTGAGTTCTATCCATTCTTGCGTCAGACGTCCATCCCTCCTTTAATCTGATCGCTGGCCCTGTGTCGCTTTGCCAATTTTATTCACGCGTTTCGTCATCCCGAACGTTCACGTAAAATCGATCCAACCTACCGCTGCGAACCTCTTTGTCGATCTCGCGTCACATCTACGCTTCTTACGTGCCTCAACGAGCCTCCGTTTCTCCTCGACGATCCGTAAATCGATCGAGTTCTGAGGCGCCTCGAGACCGACTTCTGTCGTGCTCCATGTATGGACGCGATTTGTCCGTCTCGCGTGTCTGTTGGGGTACGTTCGTTGAAACGACGACAGGTCAGCTGCAATAATTTCCGTTTCTTATATCGTCAATTTCATTGTCATGTTTCGTCACCCTGCAGCCTTCTTATCGCGGTTATACCTGAATAAACGACGCCTCTCCGCCTGTTTCACGCGAGCTACGAGGCTACCGTGTTCGTTCGTTAGCTCGTTGTTTTCTCAAGCCGCTCGACCCGTGTACATTCGACGTTAATTTCGTTCTGAATTACACGTTAACCAGCATTTCGTCGCTTTTAATAATAACCCACCAGTAACAGTTCGAGTGTGGTCGTCATCGAGTCTTATCGATGTTTACCTAAAGCGAAGGTATTCGCACTCGAAATCGTTCGAACCGCGAATTACCTTAAAGCTGGTGAAACCAGTTCACTGAACGGCCCAGCCACTTTGTCGCTAATTATCCAAATTCGTATTCCCCGCGCGTAGATAAAATCGAGCGATACGAGCACGCTCGGCTATCGAAGTCTGCTCGATGGCGTCGATTCGACTCGCAAATTTCACGTGCGTCTTTCGCCGTGTTATCACGGATCGAACGCTGACACGTGGTAGCCTCGCGACCGTCGTTCGGTAATAGCAATCGAAACGCGTGGTTCGCGCGAACGGACACGCTCGATACACGTGTCGCACTGTTCGAAAATAATTAGATGGTTTCACGCGGCCAATGGCGGACCAGTCGAGCCGGGGGTGACGACCAGCGGGGTTGAGAAAGCGAGGCGAGGTTTAATCGTAACACCAGTAGCTGTGAAAATAATCGTTAGTACCTTCGAAGCGGACCCTTCTCTAATCAGCTCGAGCTATCTAAATAAGGCCGTTCTAATCATCTCGAGCGATCTCCGCGGTAGGGAAAGGGACCGTTCCGTGGCTAGCCTCCGAGAAGCTCCTTTTAGGACGCGACGGCCGTATTTGGCACTCGCTGCCTCGCTTCCCTCTAGGAGCATTTTTCTCGTGAAAGCGTTTGAATCGCCTCGAATCCTTTTACATCCGCGATTCAATCTTGGCAGGTATGTTTTCTTACGCGCACCATTGTGTCCTCCATAAACGGCTGGTCGAGTAATGTATTAATCCTCCAGCTTCAAAAGACTCGTCTCTTTCCCTTCTCGTGGCGGGGTAAGAAAGGGTTAAACCGCGGACCAGATACCTTTGTCGTTATTCAACGGGGATTTTCTTAATGAAACGCAACGCGTCTCGTGCAATGCGTCCGAGCACACGAAGAAGAGAGACGAGACGAGGCGAAGTAGCCAAGCCTGTTCTCCTACTGGGCCACCGGTAGGCAATAAAGATTTTAGCCGGGTCACGTTGCCCAGCTCGTGCGTCGTGCATATTTGCACGCGTGCTTCGATACTCCGCCAGGTTCATTCATGAACGTTGCGCGGCCGAACGTGGTCCTCCGAGCCCCCGATTTCGCCGCGATCGGCTTGATCGTTGCCCAGGAATCGTCGAAACTCGCGAGGCGCCGGGCGCATCTACGTCGATCTCGTCTAGGAGCCATTTAACGCGAGAATTGGCACGCGAGTAGCGCTCGTTATCGGGCAACTATCCGCCAGCAGACCTAGCTGTCTGTGAGCGCAGTTTTGCATTTCTAATATGTTTGCCTCCGCACCGCCGTCGCCGCCGGGTTACGCAATCCTGTCGGCCGCGGCGAAACGTTAGCGCCAGCGTGTACATACGTACGCAGGTAACTGCTTTCGATTTTTCGACCGATCGAGAAACGTCCGTTCGACACCGGCTACCGTGGTCCCACGCGAGGAAACGAGATCGATACGCTCGTACTCTTCGAGGGTAGCCCAAGATTTCCAGGTGCCTGCACGGGTAGGTTAACCGGAGGGGCGTGCGTGCCTGGATCGCTTTGAAGAGCTACGGTCCGAATGATTATTTTTATCCGACGACTCTGACGTTTCTCTTTTTATTTCTTCTTCCCTCGTACCTTTTTTCTTACTTCCATTCTTTTTTTTTTTTGTTTCAATCTTCTCTCCCCCTTTTGTAAGCCGTGACGAGAGTGTACACGTCCCATCTGGACGTGGTGGCCCGTTGAGACACGCTCTCGACGAATCTCTCCTTTTTCTCTTGTCCCGTCTTCCCTTTCCCTCGTATATATATATATATATGCACTCGCACATAAATACATACACATATACGTATTCTCCTCCTCGTCCGGCTCCCCCGAGATCGTAAAATTGTTTTCCAACCGCGAAACCGGTTCTGGGGATCTGGGTTCTGGTTTCCAGTGTTGTTGCGCGCGGTCATAGGCCGCCTTCGCTTCTCGAGGACCCCGGAGAACGGGTCCGGGGGCCCCGTACGGGCCAGCAGGTCTCCTTTGCTTTTCCTTTTCTCGTGTCATCGGCAGCCACGCACGGAACCCACCTCTCAATGAACCAACATTTTGCTTCCACGGTTTTTTTTTGCATTTCACCCTCGTCTCGAGAGCCTCGTACCCGGCGATTTTGCCGATATTACCGCCTGTTCGAGGAGCTGTTGATGTTCTCAACCCCCTTGGTAGCGGAACGGTGCGATATGTATCGGGTTAAGGCTGTGTAACACCTTTTGCAGAATGATTTATCGTTCGTCGGTTTCTTAATTGGACGCGGTACTTTGTTGCTTTTTCTTTCACGCGTGTAGTTATAGTTACTGGTTGAATCTCGATGGACAGGGTGGAACTGTTACGTAACGAGAAAAACGGTGACCGCGGTGGTTGGGACTTGGAGAAATAGTTTACAGTACAGTCACGTTCTTCCATGAATCTATGTATAGGCAATTAAGCGGAATCCTTGAAATTTTATTGTTATCCCAGCTGTGTAAACGTCGCCCACAATTACGGTTCTATTACGAAGCGACACAGTATGAATCGTCCCGATAGAAAGGAATCGAACGATCCTTTATTTACGTATAAAGTAACTCATCGTTCACGTCACGTCGAGCGATCCTTGAGACGTTCAATTGTTCGAAACGTTCCTGATCTCGCGCCGCGATATCTGTTTATCACGCGGTCTAACCGAAATTTTGCAATTATTATCAAAGATCGTTCGAGCGCGAGTACGCGGTCAACGCGAGCCAATCGAATATAACGAACGTAACACCGTCACGTAACGAAGCTTCCGCTTATCGTACGCTTTATGCAAATGTTCGAATTTTAACGCGATCCACTGCCAGTAAACATGTTTTGCTGAACACGTTCACGGGCAAACACCGACTCCTCGAGTGTCTTGAACGACGTTTATCTTTTATAGCAGCGGTTCAGTTTCGCGTCCGTTCGGAAACGATTTCTTAGCCCAACGGTTGGTCAACGTACCCTCGACCAACCGAATACACTTTCCTCTCGATCGCCAATCCCCGATTCATTCGTATTCCCGCGCCGAATATCAATCAGCGGACGTTTAACGACGGTTTTTCCCGCGGCTCGCGAGATATTAAGGCCGCCCGCGTCGCCTTGGCTAATCGACTGCTCTAACGACCGACGACTTTCCAATACGATCGTACGTTGAAAAATATTTGTTGCCGATTTCTGCCGCCGGTTTCGCAACCGGATACCAGAGCTCGAGGAAACGCGAACGGGTGTTGTTATTGTCATCGTTGGTCGTTAGTTAATTTCGCGGCTAAAGCGAACTACGCGGAACGATTCGATTTTCGTCGACGACTTCACGACGGCTCCGTTCGTTTTTCTCTCAGGTAGCTTTACTTCCTCAGAGCTGGGCCCATTCTAGCCCAGCATCATCTGGTATCTATCAGCCTGGCCAGGTATAATAATTCTCGCGGCTACTCCCTGGTCCCGCGCGCCCCGTCGTTCATCCCGGTTAGAAAGTCATTGTTTATGGCACCACTCGCCGACCGGTTTTTTTCCACGGTGGAGTCCCTGCCGCGGAGCCCATAACGCTGTCCTCGATCAGTGTAATTGCCCTCCGGAGGGGTTCCTCTTTTATTTCGTGATCTTTCCACCGCGTACACGCCTCATCTTGTGGCTTCCGTCCAATTTGGAGCGATACTTTGTTAGAGGCTGCTCCTCCCCGCGTTTCTTGCCCCGTACGGAGGTTGAGAATACGGGAAGAGCGATCTCTGTACCCCGATCGCAGTCGCATGCTTCGTGTCCGGCAAGATTTAGCGATCGTAAAATTCAATTTGTTGCCCACCGTCTTTTTACCCTCGAACGTTCATCCCCCCGCTTGCGGTTGTCGTGGCCAGCGTCAGCGTTTCTTACGAATGGAAACGCGATCGGTGAGAAGAAGCGGAGCGCGATCATCGTTTCATACTCGAAGAGGCTTCGAATCTCGCGAGGTGAGATCGTAGCTTTTGCTTTGAAGCAGAGTCGATTACGGGACCAAAAGTTTTCTCGTTCGTTTCCTGGTTGCACGGCCTTTGTCCGCGTGTCCTCGAGTCGGCCAGTGGGACAAATAACGACGAGACGCGGCGGGGAGGAATGCTGGACGAGTCGAAAAATGCAGCGGCGAACGACGGAGAAGGAGTCACGGTTTGGTATCGCGCGGTGCCCGTCCACAATCGATACGGTGACGTCGAGGCCCGGACAGACCAATCGTGGCTTAGCTGCAACAACCTCGTCCACTGATAACAGAGAGGAGCATCGAACTCGCGGAGCTCCTTTGTTCCTCAACCAGCGCGCCACTATTTTTACTTTCCCCACGCCGACGTGCGCGCGCCTCGCGCGTTCCCACATTTTTCGGACGAGCGTGCGTTCTCTCAGCTTCTGCTTCTTTTTTCCTCTCCGACGACGACGACGACGTCTCGCGCCGATTGCGCGGCTCCGTCGACGCCGGATGTCTGGCGATCGTCGATGAGCGACTGGATTGAAATGGCGTCACCGGATGTTGACGACGCGACCTTGGCCACTCGTTTCGCCTTGAGGCGTCGTGTCGATGTGTCCCGTCGACTGAGAGGGACTACGCGGCTCGTGTCACTTCTGGATCTAACCTGCAGCTAGGACCAATCCATTATTCTGCTGCTATTTCTCTGGATCCCCAGCTTTTAATATCGGAAATCACAGATTTGAACGTGTGCTCTTTGAAAGTGTGGACACAGCTGGTGGCGTCTATCGAGACTAAGCAGTTCGATGGAGGAGCGGAGTTATTTCTAAAATTTCTCGTTATCGCTCTGCCGGTTATTATCTAGCGCGAGAAACGCGGGAGTCCGACTCGAATCTCGAGAGAGGGAGAGTATCGAACGGGAGCACGCCGCGCGTGAGTGTCCTTGAAGTCCTATCGAAAACAAGATAAGCGCCATGCTCGATTTTTCATTTTTTTTTCCCTCCATTTACTTTCACGACGTCGCTGCGCTCTCGAGATCTGCTTTTCGTCACGTCGCGAATATATTTCATTCATCGAGCGGCAAAAAATCGGCCGGATAAGAGGCACCGTTTATGAGCTCCTCTCGAGTCGAAGGTTAGGGCACCGCTGAACGGGTTACGTTGTGGCCCCCCTCGGGTATCGGAAGCGAAAACTCGTTTCCACGATTCCGAAAGAGAAACGGCTACGAACCGGCTTCGTTGCTCCTTTTGCAGAGACCAGAGATGTCTCAGCCGGTTTTTTAACTCTTTTCTCTCCTTTTTTCCTCTTTTTTTTTCGTCACGTGTTTGCATATTCGCAACGCTTCGCACGCGCGATAAGGCCAGTGACACTCAAGACGCACGCTGGGAGATGTTGTTTTAGGCCAAGCAAACAAGTGCCCCCGTCGGACGCAGCACGGCTTCTACTACTCGGCTGGAATAAATATAAGTAGTACGAAACGGATCGAAATCTAACGCGGCTCTCGATCGACCCAAATTTTTCCTGTACTCCGATCGTGACTCGTTTTCCTGATGCTAGGCAGATGTAACTTAACCTTATTTTTATTCAGAAGGCGCGACGCTCTATGGTTCTTCGAATCGTCTTCAGGTCTAATATCGAGATTCGTTCCGTGCATCCACGACTGAAGAGAATCGTGCTAAACGCGAAAACAAGCAACGTCCATGCGGCCATGTTTGCAACGTTAATGGTCGATGTTAATTAAGCCGTATCTCCGTAAACAGCGGTCGTGGGACGCGCGTCACGATATTACCCTATCATTCCCTTCCGCTTCTTTCAAGCAGTTGATGCTTCCACGTGGATTTAGTCACGTACGCGCTGTAAAACCGGGAGCCGCCCTCCGCGACGTTCCAACCACCCCAATTCTCTTGCTTATGCGCCGATAACTGTCGTATTATCTCCGTTTCTCTCGCCAGGAAGAGTCTCGATGGCGTTGCTCGTCGATCATGCGTCGATGGAAATCGTTTTCGAGAAAATTTTCTTTCTTCTTCTCTTCGCACGATTTACCTCGAACCGTTGACGAAACAGCGGTATCTTCCGTCCGTTTATCGACAGAAGGCATCGAGAGAGACGCCTCTTTTAAAGGCGCACGTCGGCTATTAAGATGCAGCTGGAGTAATGGCGCTTGCTGGGCGCGCTCGCGAGCACACACGCCACTCTCACGCGTGGGAGTGATATACACGGAATAATATGGTACAAGGTTCCTTATAATCGACCTCTCGGGTGTATTACCCTGGATCTCTCGTCGAGCGTTGTTTGTGTCGCGCTCGAGATCGGTTCTCTCTATTCGTTTCGCGAACAGCGCGCTCGCTTCAACCGCCAGCCGAGCGGCGGCTCAATTCTGACGGCCGAGTCGCCTTGAGGATTCATTTTTCCAATTATTCTAACACAATCGTCGTGTTTCGAATTCCATGCTACGCCTTGATCGAGCCTGTATCGCCGTGCCGCCTTGTTACCGCGTTCGAGTCGCTCCGTTTTTTCCCACCAAAATGGAAATAAACATGTTTACAAGTCCTTAGCGTATTATACAATTCTCCATTGGCTTAAGCGGTATCATTAGCTCGCGAACGAGAGGGTTCGACTGTTCGAAACTCGTTTTTTCACGTAAAAAGCGCAGCGTCGGTTGTAGGCGCGGTTGGGCCTGGAAGTGAAAACGGCCGTTCCGAGTCGGACACGTGGACACGGTTGGCGGGACGCGGGTCGTATTTACGTATTCCACGTTTCGTCGTGGCGTCTTCCCTCGGATCCTCGTAACTTCTCCGCGAGGTGTTCGCCTCGTTGTTCCCCCTCGTTCGTAAATTATCACGGGGACCACGATCGTCGAGGGACAGACGTCAACGAACGACGCGGACAGAAAAAAAACGAGAGACTGGAGTCGTTCCCCGAGGATCATCGGTGAGTTGCTCGGCATAATTCACGCATCCAACTTCAAACAGCCTCCCTGTCTCGTCTCGCGCGAAATTAGGTCGAGTTTTTTGATCTCCCTCGCCGTCGTCACTGGAAGAGTGCTTAAATTCCATTTCTGTCCACGCCCGGCGAACTTTACGAGCTTCTCCACGGCCCCTTTCCACGAGCCTTTGCCCAACATCTGTTTCCAATGACGCAATTCTTCTCGATACGCCTCGCTGCTTCGAAGAAGCACCACGGAAGCTGCTCTAAACCGCTCCCAAACGTCTCGTGGACGTCTTCTTCTTTTTGCTTCTTTTTTTCTTAAGGCTCCGCCTGTTTTTTTCCATCGCTGGACGAACCGTTCGTCGCCGTCTCGTGGCGTACGCGTCCTCTTCGTTACGCGTTGGGAACAGGGATGAATAATGCAGGCGTGGATCATCGCGGTGTAGTGAAAACTGCATCAATTACCTGGGACGCGCGGAGGATCGCGCGTGTCCCTGCAGGACGACGCGTGCTTCGAGGCTAACGGCCTCCTTGTTTCTTCGCCTCTTCAATTAGAGCATCGTCGATCAGTTGATGAACTGAACGAGCTTCGACGATCCAATCAGCCACCATCCCCACCAGCGATCTCCCTCGGACGTTCCTCGAGGAACCCTCGAATCCCTGAAAATCGCGAGATACCACCTCAGGATTGTAATTTCACTCTCGAGCAAAAGTTGACTCGCGTCGTATCGACGCGCGATTAAGTAACTCTCGAGGATCGTTTCTGGTTTATCTCCGTGGCTTCTATCGTCGAACGGACGAACAAAAAATCCCTCGTTTCCCTCTCCGCTTGGTCCGGTTACGAAAAACGTGTGCGAGCTCCGTTTCGTGGAATACGTGTGTATTTGAATTGCACGAGTTACGAGCAGTTTTCTCATTTATTCATTTATGCGGGATGGGGTGCCATTAGTGTACCAGGAATGAAAACTGATGTACAGAAAGATAGCTACGAGATAGAATATTCATAAAAGTTTATTAATAACCTGATTAGGAGTCTGAAGGAGGATTATTGCGATCAGTTGTTTTTACTCCTTGAACAACTTTCGTAAATTTAGATTCCATGAATTTTTAACGATCCTCGATCGAGCTATATGTCAGATTTCCGTTTATAACTTCGAAAGAGGCTCGCGTCGGAGAGAAAAAGGAGGTAACAGGCCACGCGATGTAACAGACAACCGATGCCTCCATGTTTACGAGCCAATATATTAACAGGCTCTATGAAACGGCTCGTATATAACTCCATTTACCAGCGGGCTCGATGATATTCGAATAGTAAGCCCACTTTAATTCCCGTCTCTCGGGCAACGTCACTGGCAGATAAGATACCCGCTGGTTCGACGCTCCGTGTTTCGTAATGCGCCGCCAATTTTATCGTGCCCGACGCGAATCGTCCCATTATGCGTGTCCGTGGGAACGGCGAGATTCGCGCGTAATCCTGTTGTCATTTCGCTGCCTCGAGATAGCGGACGATGCACCTCGTCGTCGACCTGCATCATCCTCCTTTCTCCAATTTCTTCGACCATCGCACGACTCTCGCGTTCAATTCCCATCGTATTCGTTTTTTTTCAGTTCCTCGTCACTGACCTGGCTTATCGCCCAAGTGCCACGTTGGACCAGTCTAATCGTTCAAGTTCCCGATTCGCAAAGTGAAACATCTCTCTCTGCGAGAGGCGAAAGGAAAGGTCGCTCGCGCGGCTGATCGGTTCCCGCATTGTTGCGAAAAGTACGCCGAACACGTGCTCGCGAACTAAAATTTCCCTGCGCTCGCCCACGCGGTCGGCTACTCCGCTATTCTCGTCGTCTAATCTCATTTCTTTTGGCCCGTCGCAACGTGTGTCGCGATCCTCGAGATTCTCCTCTCGCGTTTACCCGCAAACTCGCGAGCCACGGAAGCGACACCGGTGCCGCGATTATAATTAGAGTCTTGGCTGTACGTCGTTGATCATCGCTATTTATGCCGCTGTTTAAATCCACCACCTATTTGCATAGGCATACCTGTCCGTCGCCGTTTCGATCGTCGACGCGCGATCGAGACAGTCGGTTTTTTTCAATAATTGCATCTCCCGGTTGGAAGCGTTTCGATTCGTTGGATCGTGGAGATCGAGAAGATGCACAATGTTAGACGCTGGTGAGGAAGGGTGCGCTTAGGCTTCCGATAGTGTCCATTGGTTGCAATAAGGCCATTGGTTACCTTCAAGTTATGGTGTCTCGAAAAGAAGAACGAAAACCGTTGGAGCCAGAAGCATTTAGGTAGAGACAGGGACAGCTTTGTGTCAGAATTTTTAGAAAGCTTCGAGATTGTACGCTGAGATTTAATGGCCCCCTCGAGTTTTCGGGTATTCACTCGTAGACGATCTTCTCGGATAAAATATCGTCAGACGGATACAGTAATAATTTTCTTTTTTGGAAACCTTGGACGTTCGTTAATGTAGGAATATGTTATTCAATGGAGAAGTAATTCTTCTCTATCTAATTTCCAACTGAATTCATTAGCTCCTCGGATTCACCCTGTTCTCCATGCGTTCCTCGTGATGCGTCCATTTTTGAAACGCTGGCGGTCACGTCCACGCCACCCTTATCATTCTCAGTAACAGAATCCTGTCGCCAGGTCCCCGTCGCTCGGTTCCAGACCCTCTTCCTTCGTACCTCGATCTCTCGAACACGATCGCACGCGATCGCTCCATTTATTTCCTCCCAAATATCCTGTCGCCCTGTGCATCCACGCGTACCCAGTCGCACGCAATAAAAACATTCTTGTTCTGCGTTGAATAACCATCGACGAATTATGATCGCCTCGAATCTCGATCCGTTACGAAAGAAATTGCGAGAACTCGTGAAAGTGTACAACAGATACGCGCCTGCAGCGGCCTGCAATGTAAATCGCGAATAGTTCGATCGAAATAGTTTAATCGAATGATAATGTATGAAAATGAAACCTATCGCAAAACTATCGCGGGACGCAGACACGTCAAGGAATTTTCAATAATTTGCAACACTAATTCAATCACCTATAGTTTATAATACCCGGCATTAGCATAGTTCACGACTGCAGCGTTACCATTGTGCAGCTGTTTTAGCTATTTCCGGTGACTCACGCCTTCCACTGACCCGTTCGCGGTAGACAGTAGATCGAGTGGAACTGCCGTTTCCTCCCAATAAATATAATAAATTAAACGCGGCGACTTTCTAACGCGCGGCGCTGATTTTCTCAACATCCGTTGCTCGCAATTGCTCGACCACGTTCGTGGCGATCGCCACGGTTGCTCGCGCTGGTCAATGGCTGCCGCGATCTTTGAAGCAGGAAGAAGAAAACGAGCGAGGAGGGTGGCGAAGAAGCGCAGAGACGCGAGATAGAGAGGCTCGCCACCAAGTCTCAGGGAGCCGCTCCGTGGGCTCGTTGCCAAGGGCCTCTGCCAAGAGAAAAAGAGTTCTCCTCCGCTTGTGCGCGCTGGCCACGGCATTCGAGGGCCTCGTCGCGGCTTCTTCTTGCCAAATCCCGCGTACGGGGTTAATTGAGTAACACTTTTTGCCGTTGGTGACGCGACGCGACTATTTTCGAGACGCGAGCAGCTGATCACCTTCGATTCATCGACGTCGCGACGCGAACAATGCCCGTTCTGGTTACGATCAGACTCGCCGTCGTCGTCACGGTTTGCAGAGCCGACCCACCCCTGTTACGCGACTTCGAACGGCACCAAGCGTGCGTTTCGTATCACGACGCGATACAGGTGCGGTTTTAATGCGAACGAAATTACGCCTTGGCTGCGGATCGAGTAAATCGATCGGGCAATTTTCATTCCGGGGTAAATTAACCCCGAGGCGGCGAGCAAGGGTTAATGGGAATTCTTGTCGCTGCTCGTTTACTGATCGCCCGGTTGCGAAGTAACTCGCGATTACCCAACGTCTACGCGCAAAACAACCGGCTTGGTGCCCGCGTCGGTGCTCGTTTATCTGTGTGTCGCGTTATCGTCGATCATGCCAGATATTTTTCACGAGCCAGGTTATTTATTTCGCCCGCGTGCGTTCCCTCGATATCGAGAAAAATTGGCTGAGAGGTGGTATCTCGCAGCAAACCATTACAAGGTTCCGTGTCCCCTCAGAATCGTCGCGGCCTCGTCGAACCGCGCGTCTCGCTCGTGATTCGTATTTTAAAACCGCGGGGAGTAAGTCGCTGATAAATCGTCTCGTTGTAAGAGAGTTTTGCAGACCCAGCCAGATGAGCTCGCCTCACTGAACTAGCCAGGTACGCACGTTTTCCTCTTCATCGGTTATTTCGTTCGTCAGTTTCTTCGTTAGCATCCCCTACGACTCAACTTTCCTCTTCGATCACTACGAATCGCGCAGCGTTACATTTCCCCAGCACAAGTCTAATCCGTTACTCCAGACAGAGAGTAACGACCGTCCAAGCCTAACGCCTCGTGACGATAGCGCATAGTCCGCGTTACTGTCTTCCTGTTTATCGCACCTGGTGACACGTGACTTAGCGGCCACGTTTCTCGACGGGCGATTCTCTGTTCGATCGATAGCGTCGACGATAACGATCGTCAAGGATCGACACGAATTCCGCGGATGAAAGGAAACACCTGTTCGCCATTTCTCGCTTGTTTTCGAGTAGTCGTCGAGAACGTGGAGGGAAACGGAGCGCGGACAGGCTCGCGCGCGGCGATCCTTCTTCGCCGTCGATCGATCGTCGCTGGGTGTCAACAATTGATATTCCTCGCGCGGTGAAAGCTCGAGTGAAATGCCTTTCCCATTTAATTTGTACGCGGATAGGGTCGTCGACCCAGCGCAAGGTCGGTAACTGTTCGCATTAATATATCGCGCTCGTACGGTCGTCGATCGTGCCTGAATGCCGGCTGTTCTTGCCACTGGTCGCCCCGCGGTGAAAAACAATCGATAGCGGACGCTGATATCGATGCGTGTAGAATTTGAGAAATGCACTTACACAGCCGCCGGTTTTCTACGCGCCTGGGCTGCTCTCGGTTGTTTCTCTCTGCTGGAACACGTTGCTCGAAGCGAGCTGAGAGTGAAACGCTCGGCTACGGTTTCCGATAATAAATCCGTCCACGTACCACCAGTAGCTAGTAGAAAGGAGAGAGAGAGAGAGAGAAAGAGAGAGAGAGAAAGAGAGAGAGAGAGAGAGAGAAGAAATTTGTCTCCCCTCGAGGCGAGAGCTTTCTGTACTTCCTCGTCTAAATTACCAGTCGTTAAGAGCTTAAATATTCCGAGAGCAAAAAGGAATCACCCTAGCCAGGGTACGGAAAGGGTGTCCCAGAAGGCGCGACGCGTCTAAGTTTAGTGGAGATCGTATCTCCCCGCGTTTCGTGGGGCAAGTGTTTTCACCGTCGAGCATCGTGTCGAGCACAGTGGGACCACGTACGATGGTCCACATATGGGTGACATCACGGTGCACCAAATTTCCATGTTTCCCCCGCGGGGAGGGGAGGCCCGCGTGACGAACGCGATTGCGTCGTTTAAACGCGATTATGCGAGCGTCGTTTACGCGAGTTACATCGATTTCCACACCGCAGCCTGTCGATAAATTAAAACGAATTATATAAACGATCGTCGAACGATCCTCGAGTCATCGGCATGTATAATAATTACGTCCACCGTCGTGTTTTCTATTTCGAGACGGACAACACGGATTATCGGTGTGTGTGTGTGTTCAAAGATTATCAGCGGCTGTAATACAGCGGCTATAAACGAGCGAGTGCAGCGACGCGGTTCCACATCGTACCTTTTACGTGTCTCGTAAAATGTCTAACGATTTTATTGATACCGCTGATACACTGTAAGCCCCCTGGCTCGTTATCGCGACTGATAACTGATCTGGTTCCTCTCCGTTTCTATTGTTTCAGACTCATATTCTGTTGATGGATGCGTTCCTTCAAAACAACAGGCTGGATCATGTCTCCAGAGTGATGGCATCCCATCCCTCCTACTTGGAGCACTTCCTCCGCACCCAACATTTCATTCTAAGGGGTGACGGCCCGCTTCCATACGACTACAGGCATCTCATCGCCATCATGGTGAGTGGCATCGCTCCAAGGGGTTCTCTTTTCATCCGCGACACGCGTTTTCGAAGTAGCTCTATCAATCTGCGAGACCATAATCAACGACAACCGTTGCTCGCGCGAAAAAAGCAGCGCCTCGCACGCGGGTAACTCGTCGCGATCGAGCGGATTGCGTAAGGGCAGCGAATAGACGAGCGTTATTATTACATAAAACTGTTAACGCGATCGCAGAGCAGCGTCGATACGATTAACGTAGGGAAGATCAGGTTCCGCTGATGAATTGCAAATGCAGCCGCGTGACACAAGAATTAACATTACTAAATCTGATTCGCGATATGAGAAAGATCATTACGGAATCTTCGACTTCGTAATCGGCTCATCAGGCTAAATTCCGTGCATTCCATCGATCCATTCGTTATTTTCCATCCGCGGATCGACACGTGTACATCGTTAACCATCCATCAGTCACCGTCGCGCGCCACGATTCCCTCGTTCTATCATTATCGATTGCGATGCGCGCGAGAAAGAAACCCGCGTACGTAAATCCGAGCGTTGCACACGCTGGGATCGACGGAAACATGTTTGTCGCGTCGATGACGGACGTTCTCGGTGTTCTTTTCTCCACCGTCGCACGCCGTGCGCCACGCGTTCGCGACAGCTCTTCCTCGTTCGTCCCTCGATCGCGGGTCGTTGGGCCAAAGATTATCAGGAAACCGACCAAGTGCAGTGGGTTTCGTAACGTAACCGTTCCTCGCTGCTCGAGAGCCGGTCGTTTCGTGAATAACGATCTCACGACCGTCGAACGGAACGTCTCCTCTCGAACGAAGAGTACCACTCTCAGAACAGATCTACGCGGCGTGGTTCGCGCGACGATGACCAGGCGGCTAGTAAATATGTAGAATGTTCTTGTATCGGGGCTGCGACTTCCTGTATTCAACGATAGCGCCCGTATATATAGCGATCGGAAGCCGTAACCAACGCGAAACCGGTCTCCAATTATGTGCAGATTTCGCTCGCGTTGATTGCAGCGGATCGTTCATTGTAGAGATATCTGTACCGTTCGTGACGTTGTAGACGTCGAGAATAAGTGGTAGATAAGGAAGAAGATGGGCATCGAGAAGCAGATTAATAAATCTATCGGAACCACGTTCCAGACACCAAAGCCAACTTTCCAGTTCTCTTCGAGCGGAGTGAGTTAAGGTGCTCGAGGTGCCAACCGCACGTTCGCGATTCGACGGGTTCGCGTACAGCACCGATAGACAGTCGATTCGCGCCCCGTCGCTTTATTTCTCACGAGATTCTTGCTTCGAAGATAAAACGGCGAAACGGGGGTGGCACTCTCGCGAAACGGCAAGCTTCGAGCGCGGCGAAGATGTTTGCGAGTCGTTCGCGTTCAAATAGCGACGCGCGATCCAATCTGTCTGAGCGGTTCTGGTACCGTTTCGTGATAAGGGGCTCGTGACACGCCAGCACAGTCGATGGACGAAATATCGTCGGTCGAAATGATCAACCGAAAACACTTTATCGAACAGGCGATAAAAAAGTCGATGTCGCGTCGATGGTGGTGGCGGTACTGGGCGCGGAGGGGTGGTTGGTTGGGAGCAAGGTTGCTGAGGGGGTGCGAGAGGACCGGGCGGGGAAGAAGGATTGCCAGCGGATAGACGGGGAGCCTGATAAAGCGATAAGATATCTGAAAAACAACTTTTCTACCTGGTAAACATTCTACCTGGATCGAGTCTCGCGTCGAGACTCCGCCAATTTCACGCGATTTCCTCCCGAGACTAGAACTAAGGTCGTCGCGATAACGATAAAATGCGAACAGATAGATAGGGGCGAGATTATATTCTTCTTTTTCATATGTATATAGATATATCGCTGAGAATTTATTATTGAAGGAAGAGCGTGGAATCGAAATGGACAGGCGCGCGAGCGTTTAGCATGGTGGATGTAATTATCGATAAATTAAGTTCTGCTGGGAATGACGTCAGTATCGAGCGAAACAAAAGGAAATCCCGCCTCTCTGACGTTGGTATCAATTTTGAACAAGGGCACACGTGGCCTGGTATCGCCGCTCGCTACGCCGCGACTATGGAATTCCGAATTATCTCGCGCTTTTCGTCGAGTTATCGTTCGCTGCCAAAACTCGACGCGTCTCTACGCCAATTTCGCGAGGAGGAACTATTTAAAGAGAACAATATTTACCAACGTGCTCGAGCAATTTTTGGAAGAAGCGGATTCCCGCGACTCGAGCGTACATTCGTCGGATCGCAGCCGCTTTTATTGGCGCCTCTCGATCATCGTTGTTTACCTCGCGTCCACGGAGGGGGTGAGAACGCGAAATTTCACTCCGCCAGGAACCAGCCGCGTGTTTGCGCGTTTCTCTTATCGCTTTATCGCGATTCTCGACTCGATCGATCCGCGGTCCGCATGGCAAACACGTGTCTTGTTTACGCGTTTCATCATCGCGTGTCTTCCTCGCCCTCCACCGCGACGTTCCTTCACCTATCCATCGTCGACGTCGACGTCTCAGCGCTCTCTCGTTGTAGCGATCTTACCCCTTGGCCATTTGAATTTCCGATGTGATCCCAAACGGGTTCGAAACGAACGAGCGAAAGTAAAACCGATCGCGCATCGAGACGAATCGCAGTTCCATTATTCCTGACGTAGTTGGAGGCCACCCCTTCGCTTCGACCGCGATTAATTTTCGCAGCGCTTGTTCTCGCCCACGCGACACGTTCCACTCGACGAGCTGTTCCTCTTCCAGAGCTTCCGCGTGCACGTTGAATCGAACGAACATCGCCGGTACATTTGCTTCCTCTGCTTCCATGTTACGTCGAACAGCGGCGGCTCCGCAGGGGGTGAAAAGGCGCGCGATCGATCCATCGTTCTTGCTCGATTTCGCTGTCCATACGCATCGTTTCTTCTGCACGTCTCTTGTTCTTGTTTCAACAGTAACAAGTTGCGTTTCGTCGTGTGGTTCCAGGCCGCTGGTAGACATCAGTGCAGCTATTTAATAAACCTGCAGAAAGGAGAGTTCATTCTCCAGGGCGGTGATATACAGTGGCTTCGCGGCCTGAAATCGATACCAGGGAAGCTGCAGGATCTCTATGAGATCAACAAGATTTTAGCTCATAGGCCGTGGTTGCTGAACAAGTCGCACATAGAGGTAAGTGGAGCAACTATTCGTCTGTTTGGTGAAACAGGAGAGGAGAGGAGAGAAGACTTGATCGATTCGTTTCCGTTTGGTTCACAGAAACTGACCAAAGGCGCGGACAGCTGGTCCCTAGCCGAGGTCGTCCACGCGATAGTTCTGTTGGCCCATTTCCACTCCCTTTCGTCTTTCGTCTTCTCCTGCGGGATCAACGAGGAGCTGGACAACGTAGCCGGCCACCATTACAAAGAGAATGTCCAGGACAATAGCAATAACATACCGACTGCCAAAGAAAAGATTTCCAGTAGTCCCAAGAAGATTCCCAATGGCGATGGCAAGACTGGTGAGTCGACCAGCTCGCCTGGCGAGCGTCGCTTCGCCAACATCGCGATAGACGATTATACTCAGCTTGTCGTTGCGATATTTTTCGCAGAAAATATGCCGTCGCCGCTATCCTCGCCTAGTATAGTGGGCGAGCAGGAGGTCGGCGTCGAGGCGTTAATGGAACGCATGAAACGCCTCTCCGAGAAGTCCGAGTCCTATCAGATCACGCAAGAGGAGCTGTCCAAGAGATTCGAGACCGTGGAAACGCAGTCGGCTGAGCTGGCCGCGGCGCCCCAGAGGAGTAGTTCGGTCCTCGACTCCGACATCGGCCACTTCATCGAGGATCCGTCGTTCATCTACCAGGACTTCGCCAAGGTAAGAGAGTTTCTAAGAGAGAGAGACGCGTCTGAGCTAGCGTGAACATCGAATTCGCTGCAGATCGATTCGAAAGTACGTTTTTCAAGGCGCCACGGGCCTGTTCGATGAATATTTAAGCGTCGTCGACTCGATTACCGTTTCCATCGGGGCGCTCTGAATATTTACGACGAATCCGCACGTGCGTCTCCGCGGAATCAACCGGTTTAACCTTAAACGTTGCCACTATCGAATCGATCGATGACGAACGAAGAGCCGTCGTCGCAGCTACGCAGCGACCTATGCAAATCCCTCCTCTACAAAACAATGATCGGCTCTCTCCGTGTGCGTTTCAGCGCGGCCAATTGAACGACAGGCCCACGTTCCGCGTGCAAGACTACTCGTGGGACGACCACGGCTACTCGCTGGTGAACCGTCTCTACAACGACGTCGGGAACCTGCTCGACGACAAGTTCAAGACGGCGTACAACCTCACCTACGGCACGATGGGCCGCAGGTACATCAACGTGGACACGTCCCGCTTCAGACGCGCGATCTGGAACTACATCCAGTGCATGTTCGGGATCAGGCACGACGATTACGATTACAACGAGGTGAACCAGCTGCTCGAGCGTAGCCTGAAGACGTTCATAAAGAGCGCCGTTTGTTATCCGGAACGCGTTACCAAGAGGGACTACGACCGCGTCATGAGGGAGTTCCAGCACAGCGAGAAGGTTCGCACCCGTTTATTCATACTCATCGTCGTACGATCGGCTCTCTCTTTATTTCTGTATATATATTATATTATATATTATATATATATCTTATATATATCTTGGCTTCGTACCCTGTTTATTGGCTCGCGTGCATGTTTGTCGGATTTCAGCCGGCGTTCGCTTACGTCAGCTGATAATATGCATATCCCTTTATTTGCATACGATTTTCCTGGTTCTCGTAAACATTGCGGGTTCCACGTGTTACTGTCCCATGACACGAGATTGCGTCTTGTGAATTGCAAATTGTAGAACGTCGCATCAGCCGCGAGGTTGTTGGCGACTGGCTGAAACGGCATTACGGACAGCAGGCACGTTGAACTGTTTACGAACGTTTCGATCATCCTACGCGTTTACACGCGCGGTCGTCGCGTGTCGCCGTTCCCGCGGCTCGCCGCGTTCTTCCCCTCCTCGTCGCTGCTTTTTAATAAACGATCGACCATTTTTCTCGTTTCCAGGTCCACGTGAACCTGATGATACTGGAGGCACGGATGCAAGCGGAGCTGTTGTACGCGCTCCGCGCGGTGATGCGATACATGACCTAAGCGAGGCACCGCCGTCGCTCCTTCGCCTACTTGCTGTCTGTCAGTTTGTCGTCGGTTTATTTTATCGTGTAACTCGCGCCACAGATATTCGCGAGGCATCTCTGCGGATTCTGCACACGGCACGGAAAGGAACGGGCGAACGCGACACCTATCCTCACATGCTGTATATACGTATATATACATAGAAATAAAATAATGTATTCTCACACGGTGACACGTACAAACACACACACACGTACACATATACTCGCACACGTACACGTATACACACACGCTCGGGCATACACGTTAATATCTATACAAGTACACGCAGCTGAACGATAACACACAGTGAGTCCTTACACGGTAACACACGCAAACAGACAGACACACATGTGAAGAAAGCATATAAGACGCGCGTGTGAACGAAGAAAAACCGGGCCCCGGAGGTTCGAGCGTCCTCTGTGAGACGACGCTCGCAAGGTGTCCGTCGTTTGCTCGCCGCTCGTAATCTTCGAACGAGATCTCTTTCACGAGTCAGTGCCGAACCGAAACGAGAAACAATCAACGGGAAGGAGACCACCGTGAGGCGCGCTCGAGAGAAGTGAAGAAGCAGGGAAAAAGTTAAAACGGGAAGACTCCGATGCCCACGAACGTTGACGATCGGTCGAAGGGCAAAGACCAAAAGCTGATCCACGAGTCGGTTTCGGACCTCGAGGCCGCGGCGCTCGAGGCGACCATTTTGTACGTTGGCGCCCTGTGAACCTTCCGTCTGGTCGAGAATTGGTTTTTCTTTTGCTGAAACTTTTGGCTGCATCCTTTGTGGAAGAAGAGAGGACACGCGAGAGGAAGAACGAGAGAGAGAGGAGCCTTCTACATCGTGGAGAGAAAGAGGCGGAGACACAAGTAGAGGAGAGAAGAGAGAGAGAGAGAGTAAGAGAGAGAGAGAGAGAGAGGTTTATCGGTTGTTTTGTAAATAGACACACTCGTATTTTTCTATGTTCGAGAAGATATCGTGTAGTAGATTGTTATTTGCGCGTTTCGTTAGCGTTTCAGATCTGTTGAGGCTTCCCCCACCCCCTCTTTCCAAATCGCGTTCATAACGTTCTAGTAGTGTTGGAAATCTCTTTAGCCACTTATCGACGGTGCACGTATTTCCCGCTTTCAGTTTTACACACGATAGTGATTGCATATATATTGCACTTTGATCGCGATACTTGCTTTCCTTTTTTAGTCTCTTCGTCTTTTTTTGTATTTTTTATTAGCCACGATCGCGTTTGAAGGAGAATAGAGGAGTGTCAGTTCGGAGAGGGGGGCAGGAGAGGTGCAATCGCGGGTCCGTTTCTCTCTTTTTGTTTTTTCTTTTCCCGCGGAATCAATCAGCAACTTCTCGCGGTACTTTGTATGTCGGGACGATTAGCCGATGTGGCTCTGCAATTAATCTTAAGGATAAATTAAGAAGTCTATTCGTACGCTATTTCACGAGCGAGTTGTTGAGTGGAGCAGTCTCGTTTGTCCGTCTCGACGTTCTGCACGGCGCTCCACGGTCGCGTCTGTTCCCGATCGATCGCGATCGTAACGTCGATCGGGACCAGAAACGACGGCGTGAACCCAGCTCAACGCGACGAGAGGTGACGCGAGAAGGAAAAGGGAATGAAAAAGCAAAGAGTCGATTTGTCTTTCGCGCTATGGCCGCGATTCGTGCTGTACATATTATATACGTTTTAACTTCGTTTATTTCACTGACTATCGTATAACGAGAAAGCTATAATATAAAGAAAATGAAAAAAACAGAAAAAATGACAAAAAAGTGTACCTTCGTTTTCGTCGTATCCGTGTGTGTCGAGAATACAGATGATAAATGAAGTGTTTAGGGTAGGACGATCTGCGCGCGTGCGGCGGGCCAGCCGCGCGAACCATTTTCGAATGTTCGCTCGGCTATCGGTTTTGCGGCGTTCGCGCGCAGAGACAAGCAATGCCTGTCGGCTGTGTTTATTTACGATGGATCATGGCGCTACTGTCACCAACCCAGATATATATTGCGAATTATGTATTTAAATTTCGAGCGAAAATCGAACGAGGCAGGAGAGAGAGAGAGAGAGAGAGAGAGAGAGAGAGAGAGAGAGAGGGAGAGAAAGAGAGAAAGAAGAGAGAAAAAAAAACTGAGAACCAGGGGTGTCAGGCGCGCGCTGCACTCAACGCTCGAGAAATTCTTTCGTCCTCACTGTCAACGAAGACCAGTCGTCTTCGACGAGCTTAAATTGTGCAGCGATGCGCTTCTCGAAGCTGCGAGTTAATAATTTTTTGCTATCGAAAGGGTGCAGCGCTCGCGGACCTGGTTCAAATCGCCAGAGGGAGGATGAGACGAACGGCAAGGACCAAGCGAAGGGGCGAACGTGCGCGCGACGAAGTAGAAGAGAACGCGCGCGTATCATCAACGAATTTTCATGCCTTTCGCGTAGCGTTTTTGCACTTTAACGGACGCGGATCCGGAAAAAGAAGACAGCGAAAAAAAAAAGAGAAAGAAAGCAGCGATTGACGCGCGAGTAAACGAGTTTCGCCCCTTCTGACGACCAAAACGGTTGGCAACAGTAGAACGCACGCGCGGCGTAGGAGGACAGAGAGGCTGTTTAAACAAATCAAATCCATATTAAGTCGTTAAGGTACACGAAAGTGAACGTGTGGCACAAAAAAGAAATGATATAGGGGAACGAGGGAGCTGAGAAATCTAAGGAGACTCTATACACACGTGTCTGTGATCGTATATTATATATATATATATCTATTTTTCGTGTATATATATATAATAAATGTATAGCACATATACGCATTATCAAGATGTGAGGAAGAAATGAAAAATGGCTGATATATATTATATATATAAATATTATATATATATATTTGTATGTACGCGCGAGTACATACGAACGCGTCTATACGCGTGTCTGTAGCGTGTATCAACGATATTGCACAAGAGCGCAGAAGGTGGAGCGGGAAAAGCGGAAAAGTAAATGACAGGAACAGCGTCGGAGATACACGTGTAGCGTTTTTTGTAATTAACAGGTGTCTCTTTATTATTGTAACTGTGTATATGCGCGCTCTGGAATTATCGTATATTCGTGTATATGATTCGGAGCAATCGCGTTTCATGGAACCAGCCCGTCTGCTTCTTCGTCTCTCGATCGCGGATGGATCCAAGAAATGGCGAAACACCAGCCGCACGTCACTGTCCGATCGCGCGGACCTCGCGCGTTGATTCGTTTCGCGATCGAGGGATCGTAGCGGGCGCTATTGGGACACGATTCGATGGATCAGCAGATCGATTAATTTACAGACGAAGCAGTGAACAAGCAGACACACAGACACACTCTCACACACACACACGTACACTCGTCGCATGCACACAGAGACACGGATACATACACAGATACCTTTCGACCAACAGCGACGCGTTTGCATCGTCGAAACGACGTCCCCACATATCACTTCGAAGAGTTTATTCAGGGCGAGTCTCGCGATCGTCGATCGCTCTCGCGCGATCCTTGGCCGTAGGCGGGAAGGTAGATCGGCGCTTCGTTCGGCTCTACGAGTCGTCTCGAGGACTTTCAGCGCGGTACGCGTCCTCTCGAAGAACGTGTCCCACGCGAGACCGTCTTCGAAGGGTCGCGACTCGAGCTGGAAATTTCCGAATTCGAGAATCGTAGAGCATCGTGTCGGTAGCACGCGAGCAGAACGAAAACGCGAGGGATGTGACGAGTTGCGCGAACCACAGTATTCTATGTTTCTTTAACTTTCACTTTCTCTACAACTCTCTCTCTCTCTCTCTCTCTCTCTCTCTCTCTCTCTCTCTCTCTCTCTCTTCTCTTACTCTCACTTACTCTTTCTTCCCTAATTTCTTGTTCGTCTTGAAACGTCTCGACTTTCGTACTTCTCCACCCTCTTCAATTACTCTCCTCCCCTCGTATCTAACGACCGAACACGAGCACACAGATAGATGCACGTGCACACAGCGAGCAGTTCGCCTGTGGGCCGCTCTCAAAGTTCTCCTGAACGCGGAGCGGTTAACCGTTTACAGAGTCGGCAGAGTAATTTCGTACGCGATCGTTTCCTCGGTTCTTTCTCTTCCTCTCGGTTCCGCGAGCGTTTTCTGGGGCGGGAGATCTTCTACAGGCGTCCTCTTTGCGAAGTGTTTCGAGAGCGTCGCGATTCGTATTCATTCGAAGCCCGTTCGTCGGTCCGACAAGAGAAAACAGAAAAAAAGAGAAAAAAAAAACAAAAAAAAAAAAAAGATCACGATATTTAAATGTAGTTTGTAATATGAAATTATTTAACGCATATACGTATATTTAATGTTTCCGATCCGACGTGTCGACACGGCGTGTAAACGGTTAAAAGAAGAGAGAACAAAAACGAAAGAAAGGAGCGGACCTCTCCGACCAAAGAGACACTTCATTATTTGCTATCGAGGCTCAACTTCGAATCATCCATTTTTTATACTCCGGTCCCATCGTCGCGCGAAATCGTTTCTTATCGAGATCCACATCCGAAGGTTTGCCCTCTCGACGGTCTCAACCCTCTCTTCTATGCCTTCTCTCATTTTATTTTTCTATCCACACTTCTCTTTCTCTTCTTTCACTTTCTCTCTCTTTCTCTCTCTCTCTCTCTCTCTCTCTCTCTCTCTCTCTCTCTCTCTTTATTCGCCTCGTCTAATGACTGATCGCTTTAACAACGTATTTACACAAGCGTAGTTCCGAGATTAAGGAAGAGAAGGAAGCGAATTGGATCGTGAACGAGCGAGAGAACGTCGCGCGGAACGCTCGAGGGTTGCTAGGGGTGGGAAGTTGAAAAGATTGCGGTGTTCGCGGCACGAATTGGCGCGCGGACTGATCTCATAAAGTTAAATAAGCGTTGTAGTAGTCGGGTTGCAGGTGGGAGAGGGTGGAATTGGCGAGGAACGATCGCGACGCTTGGTAGATTTAGAGAGAAAGAGGAGGGCGGATGGGTCGCTCGAGAGGAAGAACCGAGCGCGGGAGGGTAGATTCGTCGTGGGTAGAACGATCTCCGTTGATAATCGTTCGTTTTCTCGTCCTGGCCGTTCGTGACCCGTTTCCCTGACGCGGAATTCGATCCAGCTGAAAAGCGCGGCGAATGTTTTCACCATTTCGTTGCCCTCGTATTTATTTCCTTTTCTTTTTTTTCGTTTTTCAAGCTCAAGAGGGATCCGTGTGTTCCAACGCGGTTCGCGTTTCAATTCTCGTGTTTATTTTTTACTCTTTGCACGCGTTTGTTTTAAACAAAACGAAACCCAGCGGATCGCGTCAGGACGCCTCGACGAGGAAACGCAGAAGCGAAGGAGGGTGAGAAGAAAAAATCGTGGAGGTGGACGAGAGAAAATAAGAAAAGAGAGAACGAACGAGGCGTTTGTTTCACGCATAGACACATACAACGTACACGCATAACACAACACGCGCACGTATACCGTATATTTCTTTGCCTTCTTATCAATATTATTACTTTATATTTCGTACCGTTGTTTCCTCTTCTTCTACTTTTTTTTTCTCTTTTTTTTTAACTTCGACGAGAGATCGACGGGCTCACACATATATAGATATATACATACACACATATATACATTACGTATGAACCGTGAGCGTTTATTTTCAACGAGAAATAACGTTCACCAACCGTGCGGACGTACGTGCGTGTTCGCGAGCTCGAGCCACCTCCGAAAATCGCAAAAAAAAAAAAAAAAAAAAAGAATCATATATTACGGCAGAAAGAAAGTGAAAACCGTAAGCAAACAAAAGAAAAAAATGAAAAAAGAAAAAAAAAGAAGTAATGGAACAAGAAAACATTTACACGCCACCGCATCGAGTATGATCGTGTGATAATTACAAGTGATTTGACTAGGCCCTTCCAAATGGATTCAGTCGATTATATATTATTATTATTATATCGTGTCAGGAGAAGTCGCGTAGGCACTCTGGTGTCAGCTCGAATTCACCTTCATCTGCCGCGTTTATTCCCCCTTTTTTCTCATTTTATACGTTTTCTACTCTTTCTTCGCGGTCCTTCTTTCTTTCCGTTCGACCCTTTTCTCTCTTCCGTTCGTTTTCCTTTTTCTTCTTTTTTTTTTTTTATTTTTTATTATAATCGCTCTGCAGTTTCGCGAACCAAACAGAGATTCTTTTCAATCCCCGTAACCGAAGGGAGTTCCGCGACCGAGCGTCTCCGCCAGTAACAACCACGGTCACGTTGATTCGATTAAGCAACGCGGTCGACGCCTAATCTTATCATGGACCGCGGCGCGAGACGCTGCCCAACGGGGCGGATTCCTCCCTTCGCAGGGGCACAAAGCGTGCTGTGATCATTTCTGCGACGTTACCTTTCGTCGTTCGTCTATCGTCGACCGACTCGAGGACGGGTCGATCGTGTATTTTAGATATTTTATGTAAACGATGAAGCCTTCGCGGGGAGGGATGCGAGGGAGGCGGATATCGAGCGCTGCGGCGCGATTCGAGCTGACACGAGCGTGGAAAAGCGTTACGTGGAGGGTCGTATGTGATGTGATTTCTTTTATATCATAACGAATGATGAACACTCTAAGAAATGTTATAGTTTCATATAAGTGATATGTTATTTGTCATTTATTTTATCCCTTAATAAATGATGTTATATAAAAAAAAAAAGACGAGTGCTCTGTTGATATTCACTTTCACGTCTCGAGATCCCCGCAGGAAACAGGAGAAGGTAAAAACGATGAAACAACAATCCCGTCCGTCGCATCGTTTTACGTTTATTCGCTGTCTACCAGCATATACACACACGTGAAATGACACCAAACGTCTACGTGGTTGTACCCCTTTTCCTTTTTTTTTTTTTATATCTTTTCTTTTTAAATACTAAACAAGTTACTCGCTTGTCTCTCGCGTTTCACCTTAAAATACTCGCAAATAGGATCGTCTACTTTCGCGCGTGCCGCCGCGGTATTTACGCGAACATCTGTGTCTGTGTCTTCGGTGTCCGAGCTGTTTAAACGCGTACGTAAACGGGCAGTAGCAACGACTTGGAGATCGTTTCACCGCCATTCCTGGCCGTTGCGATTTCTACGATCGAACGCTTGCCATTCCTCGCTCGAGCTTGAGGAATCTAGCCGCGGAAGCCGCGGTCGTCCCGCGTTCTTGCGCTCGTCGAAGACCCGACACAAAAACCACTGGAAAGTGGAAAGTGCCGTTTCCTTTCGAGCTCGAGCGTTCCTCGAAGAATCGAGAGAGCCAGTCGTACCACGTGAGAGAATTAAACGGTGCTAAACGATGCTCGAGAACCAGGCGTCTGAGGACGCGTTTCCACTCGAGGCAGGGTGAATCACGACGGTCGCGTCGCGGTTACGATTAACCCCTGGGAACGGTCGCCCCCGGTTCGTCGAGACGCGTGCTCCTCGAGCCTGGCCGTGTGACGAACGCCTCGATATTTCTACGCGATAGAAGTGAGAAATTGCGAGAGAGAAAATTGTTAATCCGACGTGGACGAGGATCCGTCCCGGTGCAGCTCCTACCGTGGAGGGTGAATTGAATCTGTGTCGTCGTAAAGAAATTGTGCAACGTTCGTTCCCGGTGAATCTCGACGTGCGTGACACTCGCGGCGGTATTCTACCTCGACTTCTAGTAAAAACGCGAACGAGGGGGTGTGGGAGGGGGAAAAAAATAGAGAAAAAACGAACTGGTCGGTCTGTTCGTCCGGTGCCACTTGATGCGTTTTGTACTTTCTTCGTCTCTGTCCTGTGTAATCGTCTTCCGCCTTCTGGTTCCCTCTCTCTCCTCTGATCCTCGCGTCTTCTCGCTCCTACACTTTCAACCCGTCCTCTCACCCAGTTCCTCTGTCGTTTCTTAGACTCTAAGGAGGTGATCACAATAGGTGCAAAGAGAGCCGTGAGCTAGGTCCCGTCGTAATCGTGCGCCGGCGGTGCTAACGGTGGTGCGTGGTGATGCATGTGGATGTGCGGCGGCAGTTCGACCGTCGGAACACCCAGGCTGCTTCTCTGTAACCAACAAACGAGAGGCGTCGACGATCGATTCGATCGTGGTCGAGCTGGTACTCGCCAAGATTCTATTCTACCTGCGACCTCATCCCGTTCAAGGGGGTGGCAGTGGGGTTGTCCGGCGTATAGCCGAGCACGTGGGTCGAGCACTTCTCGCAGGCGCGTCGCCGTCGCGAGGACGCGTTGCAGCGCAACGCGCGACACAGCTCGCGCGCCATTTCCGCGCAGAGAGACTCCTGCTGCTGTTGCTGGCCCTGTTGCTGTTGCGGCTGTGGCTGTTGCTGTTGCGACGGCTGCTGTTGCTGTTGTTGTTGTTGTTGCTGTTGCTGTTGTTGCTGCTGCACGGTTTGCGAGATCCCTTGCAGGGGATCCGAGCAGGTCGGCGTCGATACCGGAGCTCTCTGCGTTCGCAACGTTTCGAGTCAGAGGCGAGCAACGTGCTCGTCGAACTCTCTGGGGAACTTTCGCTGGTCGATACGCGCGCGATACGATCCGTCGTGAAGGGTGGAAAAAAAAGAAAGAAAAAAATTGAACGCGCTCGACGAGCGGGTAATTGAAGCGGAACGGGCGCGTTCGTTTCGCGCCTAGGCCGTCCACGAGCATCGAGAGCCCGACACAGAAAAAAAAGGGGGCAGCGAAAGGAAGAAAGAAAAAATAGGGGAGAAAAAAGACGAGAGAACGCGTACGGTGCGCGCAATTACGAGCAGACGGTGAAAAACGGGACGGACGTACTACTCTATGGGTCCCGGAATCGAATTAAACGCGGCGCAATGAGGTTTGAAAGAGAGAGAGAGAGAGAGAAAAAAATGGTGGAGAACTAGAGAGAAGGGACGGACCTTGGTTCACGAGTGAGCTTCGTGCGTTCGCAGTCGGCCGGCGTGCCTCAGTGAAGAATGAGCTCATGCTGCGTCGCGGAAAAATCCACGTGCGGGCCACAAAATGGAACACAAAAGTGACAAAAATTCATGCAATCCTAAGCTCATGCATGGGGCGGGTTTCTCGCCTGGAAAAAAATCTTTCTATTCCTTCCCCGTGATGTGCCTTCGTTGATCGTTCTCACAAAACAGCTCAACCGCAGCTCGCGATTGATCGTCGAGGAAAAACGTCTCGCGGTTCAGCGATAAGCAACCTATCGTCGCGCGCCTCGCAAAATTAACCCCGTTGGAGATGTACAACGTAAACGTGTCAAGCTCGCGTCGTTGCTCATCGCTGTTCCACGCGTGAATGCAGACGGGGATATGGCGCTCTCGCAATTTTTATTTTCTTTCCAAATGGAACCTAAAGTCGCCTGCCGTTGCAAATACTTACCCGTTCCGCCGCCGTGTTCCTTCTGGTACTGTAACAGAACTCGAAGATCGCGATCAACACGGCGAACGCCAGGCCGCACAGCAGAACAACGAACACTCCACCTAGAAGGCAGCAAAACAAGTTCAGTCTCCAGCAAAAATTCATCGGTCCTAGTCGCGGACAGGACGTTGCTCTTTCGAATATCTCGCGGATCGAAGAGGTTCGGCGCGATTCGAGCGAATGGAGCTGGAGGATCGAAACAGCGGAGCAACGAATCGAACCTCCTCTCGCTGGTCTATAAAAGTCGATCAAATTCAATTGATAAAAAGAGATTGGACGTGTCCGAGTTTCACCTATATTGTCCACTCCCAGAGAGTTCGCCTTGCTCTCCTTCCCCTTCTCGGTCCTCATGCAAGTGTCACCGGGACTCTTCCACCATTTATCGTACAGCATCTGGATCTCTCCCTTCTCCTGCAGCTCTAAAATCGCCAGAGAGATTTTGTCGCGCCAAGGCGAGCCTGGGGAGAAAGAGAAGAGGGAATAACCGCTCTCGACTTTGGTAGATCCATTCGTTAAACACGGATGAAGGTATGGCTTACCCATGGGCGTGGCGATCCCGTACCCCTTGCTATCCAGCAGGCCTCCGATCTGCGTCAGGTTGCAGTCCCTCTGCACGATGTAATCCAGCATGGTCGACTCCATTAGAAACGCGTAATCACCCTGGAGAACCCTTTGAATGCCTTCCTCGTAGGTGGGCACGAACACGGATGGCTTCTTGTTCTCCATGAATCGCCACATTTTCTTGTACGTCTCGATCATCGAGTCCTACGGGGTGCGTTTGCGAGACAATTAATTGGTCATCTACTCGGACTATGTTCTAGAACTTTTTCTATCGTTACTACGAGATTACCCTGAAGAAAGTCATGGTGCTACCGCTGTCCAATGTCCCGTACGCGATGTCCGTTTGACTGGCGAGGTCCTCCGCGTTCTCTATCGGAGTTATCATTCTCTCGACCGTGAGAAACGCAGCGAGGTTCGCGGTGTACGAGGATATGATGATCAGCGTGAAGAACCACCATATACCGCCTACGATCCTTGTGCTGGTTGCCTGATGAAACGCACAGAAGCGAACCCCTACCGTTATCCCCGATTTTTCGTTTAATTTCGCGTTTCTCGAAGTTAAATATTTTTTTTCCCCTTTTCGAGATCAAACAACCCCGCGTTCCGATCTCATTTTTCAAACATTCAATTAAATTTTCCGCCGTTCCACGTTTGATTGGAAAAAAAAAAAAAAATAGCAGCCACCGGGAGTATCGTAAAACGCTCTGTTATTTCAGTTTTCATGGCAACGGAGAGTAAACCCGCGTGTCATCCATCGCGGCGAAATTTTTGCATCCCTCGCGCCACGTACAGCGGACGTTCCACGGCAAGCCCATCAATAAACTCGCGTCACCGGAGCTTCCACGAGGATTCTATTATCTCTCTAACGCAATTCCGTTTCTCTAAGCTCCGCGACACACGTACACGTACACGGACGAAGGGCTGGATACAGTCCTGGTTCACTCTACTTAATGAAACGGGAGCCCGATCACCATCGTTCCACGTCACCGCTAATCGAACAACGCGACGGAGCTTCTTCGAGATCCCTCGAGCGGACAACTCCTCGAGATCCTACTCAGAAATTTCAATCCCCCGGTGGTTCCTCTCGCGTTAGACGATCGCTCGTCCGACGAACAGCTGACGAAACCGTCTCGAGGATCTTCGTTTTAATTCGCAACAAGTAACGCAACGAAAAAATGAATAAAGAAGAGATAAGGAGTTTTATTCACCGCGATCGCGAGCATCGATCGTGGCTACGCGTCCAACGCACCGTCTCTGTTTTCTATCCATCGGCTCGATATTTGTCGCTGGTTGATTTTGCGCGAGCTCACCCTCTCGTCCAAATAGACCAGCGATCCCATGGTATACCATTTCTCGATCCGTTCGCCCGTTCGCCCGATCGCCGCGTCGATTACCATTTTAATAATGACCAACTTAATTCCACTGTTGTTCCACCTCAAACAGAATTGGCAATTCCGAGCAGAGGCGTGCGACGGTTACCTTCGGGTTCAGATCGCTGCCCTGCTGCATCAGAGTGCCGATGGTGAACCAGAAGCTGTTTGCCAGCGAGAACTGGTTCTCCTCGAGCTCGGAGCCCGCGTGGCACGGATGGGGGTTGTTCCACTCGTACGGGCTGATCCTCGCGACCACGAACATCATCACTGAGACGAGGACGTACGCCGCCAGCACGTACAGCCAGATTTGAATGGCCAACGGGTTCATGAAGGAAAACAGCCGGGCTGGATGACTGGTCGGTACCTGTAATCCGATTTTCCACCTTCATTCCCATTCGATTCTCAATTTACCACCCTATAATATCGCGGATGTTCCAAGTTTCGTTCATGCGAGAGGGTTCGATCAAGTATTCCTTGATAATCGAGATAGATTGTACAAATAGCGATTTCTCTGTTCACTTTTCGAGGCTAATTGTCGTCGTACATTTGTCGAGGTCAACGTTGACCGTCACAGGGTATCGTCCCTGCGAGTTAACGTAAATTCAGGCTGACAGACGGGTTCATTATCGTACATACGCCATGTCCCCTCCTAAGGCAGAAATGGAACAGGCTGATACGTTTGTCGTTCGGGTTTAATCTCGAGCAGATTAGCGGCCGTTCTCGCGAGGGACGACAAAGCGCCGGCGAATAGAATTTTAACGGGCCAGAATCCCATCACCGGCTCGTTTGAACGATCAAGCTCGTGTAACGTAAACGGCTGCCATTTTTCAGCCCGTGTCCCGTTTTAATAGAAAATAAATGTAACGACTGGCGAGACGAGGAGAAAAATTGCTCGTCGAATTCGAATCCCCGTGTTGCAGCAGCCTGTGTCACGCGAGGCAATTTTGTAATTGCCTCGGAGGTAGAGAGGGATCGACACCCTCCTCTTCGAGTCTTTTCCAATGCCGTGGAAACAACGGCGGATCGTTTCCGCTTTGCTTTCCAAGACGATCGTGCCAACGTTCGATTTAACATCACGTCAATTCCGGTGACTTGTCGACAGCCACGGTGAATAGGGAACCAACGACGCCTTTTAAATTCGATGAAGACGCTGTCCCTCGACTCTTTGCGTTTCTCGTTCCTCTTTAGACACGAAGGAAAAGGAAGAAGACGAGGTGGATCGCGGGTAAACATCGAGGACAGCCGAGACAAATCTCTTGTCTCGGTTAAAAATTGAGCGCGGAGACGAGCCTCGACGGAGACAACAAGTGGCGAGGTGAAAAATGAACAAGCCGTGGATCGAAGTCACCGCTGCGCGCACTGCCGCTGACAAGCGATGGAAAGTTCGATGACGGTCTAGTTCGAATGGTTTTCCGAGCGAGCTGCGCATTATCGTGTCCGCCTCATTTGCGCTCGCTGTCGTAAATCGGGTGCTCGATACCGTCGCGAATCCCACGGGACCAGGCGATTTCTTCTGTTTACCGGCTGGAATTTACGAGCATCGATACATACTGATCGCGCTGCGCTCTGTTTCACCGTTTCGAAGGCACTTTCGAGCTTTGCTGCGATGCTCGAAGAGCAAGCGATTAGACAGTAATTGGAAAATTAATGAATAATCAGGAGTTTAGTGATTATCCAAGAGATAGAAAATCCGCTGACGCTCGATCGTCGAAGAGACGATTTAACGGCAACAAATAAATCGCATTAAAGTCGAACGATCAGTCTGATCGAAACGAGACGAGAGGGATTACCATCGAGGTTTCAACGAAATACCAATCCTCGCAGCATCGCGGGGCGTTATTAAGTTAATGATAAGCGTCGAACCAATAAAGAACTCGGTGCACAGTGGTCGTGGTGGACGTTTTTCATCGCGCGTAAAACGGCCAAGGAGTTGTGCAACCCGTGGCAACAACAGATTGCAGTATCGCGGCGAAACGCTTTGACCCGGGAATTCCAGTCCGTGGACGATCAATTACGATATCGAATAATTAAAGGACACCTTGGCCGGCGACGCTGATTGCAATTAAGCGGTCGCATTACACTAATTAAAGAGGTCTTCTTCGCTCCACGCTGATTGCGCCTCGATACCATCAAGATTTTCCCCTGGCCTCTTGTTCCCCTTTTTTCCTTTTACCCTTTCCCCCCTTCGACGGAAAGAAACGGATGGATCGATGGTTAAAAGTTTAAACGAGACTTATAGGCGACCCTCTTGTTCTTCGTTGTTGTCGAGGACATCCTTCGCGCAGTGGTTCTCGATCTTCTCGAGATGGAAACAGAGAAAATCTGTGGATTCTACCTCCGTTTAAATTATCATGGAGCATATAAAGCGTGTAAAAGAATGTTGGACCCTCGTACGGGATGATTTTAATTTCGTTGGATCAGCGAGGTAGGTGAAGAACCATGGAAAAATGCGAACATTGTACGATTACGATAAACAACGCAGAACTTTAATTATCGCGGAGGTGAGGGAACGCACGGTGAATTTGCAGTTTCCTGGAATGAAAACCCGAGCAGCTTGTTCGCGAGGATTCGCGCGGAAAGACTGGCCCACCCCCGTTCGTCCGACGCGTTCATTCGACGAGGAAACCAAGACGGCGGTGAAAATTAGCTGGCAATTAACGCGGTCGCGATATGAATTAGCAAGTGCAACAACAGCGTCGACGTGGCCGGCAACGGTTTTATCTGCGCGGCAGGCAACGTTCCTCGCGTAATTTTTAAACAACGAGCCTGTTCCCGCGGAAATAGAGAGCGAGTGTAAAGTAAAACCGCCGCGTCGCTTTTGCCCTCAGCCGCGAGGAAAAGCAGCGGCGAGATTCCAAGCGTGGCCTCGGCTGAAATAATAATTACTCGAACGAACGAGGGACGATTTCGCTGCGCGATCAACTGTTTATCGAAATTGCGCCTCCTCGATATTCTTTACTCGCGCTTTCACTCGTCCAGGAGGAAACGTGGCTCCCACTGCTCCCTGTTAACAAGTTTCCACGCTTTAAGATCGAATCGTGGATGATTGTCCGTTGTTTGCTCTTTCGATTTCGAAGGAGGCAGAGAAAGAGAGAGAGAGGAAATAAAAGTGGAATGATAGAAGGAGAATCGAGTCGAGCTGGCACGATCGTCCTGTAAATTTGGCCCAACGAATCGGCCCGATTGAGTTTTCCATCGATAGACGACAAATAGAGGGCGAAACGCGGAAACGAGGGTAAAATGGGACGCGGCACGATCGTCTGGGAAATTTTATTTAGAAGCTACGACGCTCGTTTGTCCGACCGTTTCAGACCGTCCTCGTTATTGCTCTCGTTATTGTCCACCCGCGAGACGACACGCATGTGACGACAGGGCTTCCAAACAACTCGAGAGGGTTCGCTACATTTATTTGCCAGGAATATAAAAGAGAGAAGTAGGAGTCTTTACAGATCCAATCAGCGATCGTCGAGAATCGTCGCGATACCAGCCACTGTTCCACGCGAAGAACCGTGCTGATCGAAGAGAAATCGAATTTCTCGCTCGGACGGATCGCTGGCTGATCGAATCATCCGCGCGCCATCGCCCATCGGTCGGTCTTAATTAGCAACGCGTGGGGTGGCGCGTGCCGCCATCGACGATTCCGCGTGGTCGTCGCGACGATCGTGGCGAAGTGTTTCGCGAGGAGCTCGATTCGAACCGCAGCGTCGAGCGTGTCAGCGATTCTTTTCAATGGTACGCGCATACGTTACACGCGATTGTACGCGTACGTGGGAGGGTACGCGGATCGATCTGGGACGGTGGCTCGAGCGGCGCGACGTATCGGCGGAAACGACGCTCGCTTCGTTTTGGTCGATCGCCGCGGTCTGTGTTCCGTGTCGCGAGCGAAATTGAAAACCGTGTTAAGGCTGCCGCAGCCTGTCCGGAATCGATCCGTCCTCGCGTTTCCGTTACGGATGTGCCACGATTATAGCCGTCCATCGTTTCAATTTTTCTTATCTTTCGCGATACAATTCATTAATTGCTTCCTTATGAAACGGTGCGACACGTCTCGCAGACGTATCGTAAATTAGGACGAGTACAGTCGGAGGACACAGACTCACTCTTTCAGATGATTGTTTTTGAGACACTGGAGAATGTATACAGAGATAGGGTGGTAAGTGAAAATTATTGCTGGATTATGTTAAGCGATCGCAGATGAATGTCAGAAAGATTACAGAATGGAATCTAACCGGCGAGTAACTCAGAATTTTCATCCGAGCAATCGCGAGGGTATTAAAGCTGCATCGAGCCTGGAAACCGGGAATCCCTCTTTACGATTCTCACTCGGGGATCCCGGTTTAAGTATTGACCCAACGCCCGGCTCCAAGAATCTCGCAACGCCCGTGACGGACCCGGGAGCAGAGGGCGGGCGGAGAAAAACGAGGAACGAAACGAGCGGGAATAGAATGTATCGTAATGTATGGACGTAACTTTCAGCCCGCACCGCAGCTCGGAGGGCAATAAAAGGTCCGCGCGAATTTACCTCTTATTTGTCCCGGTTTCTGCGTTCCGCTGGTTTATCGAGGAGAGGCGAGCCGACGCAACGACGTCGTCCATCCGGTTACACCGGCGTTCGACATCCCCCCCGCTCGCGAGTCAACGCAGGGTAAAAAGGTGCAACGCGAAACATTATCGCGGCGATCTCCGCCATATTGTTTCACCGGCGGGAAAAATGGGAGCCGCCAGCCGAAAAAATGGGTTATCGCGCGTTCAATTTAAACGAGCCGCGATACAGCCGGCGGGGAAAAAAGGGCGGATTAACTCTGCCGCGGTGGAATCGAAAATATGAATACTACGAACGGGAACGGATGCGGTATCGAGTCGATTCGATTCGAAGGATTTTTTTATTCGTTCCGTCGAGCCTCTCGACCGTGCAAGAGCTCTCGCTTCTTTTTCGCGAGCGGTTAATTGAGTTCCAGCGATTAAGCAAATATCCGCGTACGCGCGAATATCAACCATTTCTACCTCGCATTTCACTGAGACGATCTTACCTTGAAAAGAATCGAGATCCCAAGGTTCATGAACGGCTTCGTGAAGTCGATCACGCTCTCGCGGGCGTAATTGATGGTCATCGAGCCGACCGCCAGATCCGCTTTCTGTGAATAGAGACGGATGGGTGCGATTAATCGATGGCAACGAAGCTGTCGATGCGCGGTGGTAACGATGATGCTTGACGAAACTGAGAGGTGGAATGTTTCGTAAAGACACATTACGATTTGACACGTGGATCTACGTGGATCGACGAAAGGAAAAATTGTTACATCCGTTCAGGAACGCGGCAGAGGGTGATGGATGATCGCGAGATGCGTAGATCGACGTGTCTGAAGGTAATTCGTGAAGACATGATTGGCTTTGTGGGTGATGTTTCTGTGAGTGATCGCGTATGGTTTTGTTCGTTCTCCTACCTTTCTCTGACCATCTTTCGTGTATCTACCTGTGTACTTCAAATTCCTACGTCTAATTTGCATATCCGAAGCGATGACAGTGAGCAGTGTTATCGCGATACGACGTGCAGTTGCTGATTGAGAAAATTCCGTGAAAGCAAGGGGTGAAACTGTTGTGAATCTAATCTAACCCTTCAAGTGCACTCGTGATACTACTTCTACGTTAAAATCACCTCGTCTAAACGACTCGTCTAATCGAAGCTTCGTGTCTACGAGAATTATTCCATCTTCAAAGCGTGAAACGTCATACAGTTGGGAGGAATGAAAAAAATTCGTTGATCGTCGAGAGACGTCTTCAATCTTCGCCCCGTTCTGCGAATGCCAAGCGTCGCTCGAGGATTACCATCCCGCGCGATGGAAAAAGAGACTCGGGCAAGGAAACATTTTCAGGACGGCCAGGCAAAATGGAGCATGCATACGCGCGCAGGGGATACGTTATCTGACTGCTTTTTCAGCGTCTGGAAAAGCACTAGCCGTGCCATGGGACACGCCACCGGCCTAGGCAGATTTATTTCTGCTCGTCGCTGCCTGGAAACCGTATATGTGGCCACCGACGATAAGGGGTGGCTGGAAGAAACCGCTCAGCCCGCAGTTTTGCGTGTCTCCCTCGCGGATTTTTTTTCCTCTCTTCGTCGATCGTTGATCCGATCGTTTCGCGAATCATTTCTCTCGTCTCTCTCTAATAAGGAAATTCATTAATCAAGCCATTCGCGGGTAAAGTGGCATCGATGACAAACTCTCTGGCTCCAGGGAAAGTTACGGCCAGAGGTAGGTGGAGCGAAGTAAAATAAAGCGTACCGTTTCTTCCACTTATCTCGTTTCTGCATAAGTTCGCTTGTACCACCCCTTCTCGCGCAGTCCTCCCTAAATGATAATTCTTAAAATATTCCCACGTTCGTATCTCGTGGGATATTCAAGTTCCCTGAAAGGGGGATACGAGAAACGGGCAAGGGTATAAAAAGATAAACGAATGCAAAGAGAAAAAGGAAATATTTCCCCATGAATATCGCTGCGCGTTGAGAGGCGGCCCTCTCTGGCTTTTTTACGAGAACGCTGTAACGGGCAAACGATCGGCTGAATCAATTTGCTCGTCGATACAGCGAACCCGGAGAACGACGGGCCAAACTTGTCGGCTGTTATTCTTCGCGTGGAATCCTCGGTGATGGACCCAGAATTTTTTCATCCAATTGTCCAAGGGGTGGGACCAGACACGGTTGTGGTAATTTTGTTCGAACAAACGCCCGTTACTTCTCCCTTGATCGACAGAGAACGAGGAGGGGCAGAGAAGTATATTTCTCACGATGTCAGAGAAAATTCAACAGGGAACACGGTTTTAATTACTCGCTGTTCATCAGAGATTTCTGTCGAGCGTACACGCGCGACGTTCATTGTAATTTATTCGCCTACATCTGGCGCGAAAGACGCGTTCATTAATCATTAGAGAAACCCCCTTGGTAAATGTACGCCTATCTGTTACCATCGAAGAGGGAGAGAGGGAATCGTGAGTGGCCTTGGTTATTCGGTCAACGGGGTCCACTTGCTCTTTGTTACTTGCTCGGTGGAGAAAAGCGTTCCGTGCTAAGTCCCACTTTTCCGTGGCCTCGCCACCCTAGACGCTAAGAATAATTAACGATCATCCGACCAAAATTAATAACTGGGGTCCGCGGTGATATAGCGCCGGTAGTTTCGTACCAGCTGTCGAGCCATCTACGCGAGGGGGTGAAAAAAGGAAAAAAAATAGATTCTGGCCGCAGCAAAATTTCTCATCGCTTCCCCCGCTTCTTCGCGAACCATTTCCTAAACGCGTTTCGCTTTCTGATCGTCGATCGTTCTCGCACGAAATTAATATTCCAGGAATTAGTTCGCCGCGCGTTGTAAATCGTGACTTTTAAAGTTCGCGCCCTCTGGTTCACGGTGTTGTTTCGTAGCTCGTTTTTGCTTGCTCACGCCGCGGACGAGCGCGGATTGCATCGCCGCTGGTCCCACCCGAAATCAGGATATTAATTGCTCCACGGATGCAGATTCGTTAACACCGGATTAATCCATTATGCATCGTGCGCTGGAAAGTACACACTCGACTTCAGTTTCGCGGAATACGGAATATCCGTGGGGCGAATGTTCGGAAATTTATCGCCAAAGTAACCCCGGAGTTTCTCCCTCCGTTTCGAGTTAAACGTTTCAATTCAAAGCGAAAGTTTCTATTTCCTTTTTTCCACTGGTGTATTCCAGAAATGATCTGGTTCATTATAATACACACTCGTATCCTTTGAATCGAAATAATACATTTTTTTTCACCGCGTTTTCCCACAGTTTCTTTTCTCTTTCAGCGCAGAGAACAAGTTATCGTCTGATACTTGTTAGCAAGCCCAATTTGCGAGCAGCGCGGCTAAATGGTCGGATTCTGAGCGACCAAGGATCTGCGAGGTAAGCCACACTTAATCAATCGGCTGCGAGCGTATCAGCCGTTTACCTGGGACATGGTTGACTGGCGGAGCTGCCTCGTAGCAAGGTTTCGCGTATCCCATGGAACGGTGCACGCGTTTCCACGTTCCGGTGCATCGAATCGTGATTTGCATTGCAAACTGGGCCCGCACACCCTCCGAAATGTGTCCCGTTCTGCCCTCTATCTTCGTTATCGCTAGCCCCAGAACTTACACTTGCCGTTCGAGTTCGTAACTCGCGACCAAGGAGGGAAGAGAATCGCTATTTTCATTTCGTTGCTACTACACTCGCCCGGATAAGTTCCTCCTCTCAATAGATATTAATCTTAATTCAATTTCAGACACGGAGATAAACTTTATTTAATTAGAGAGCCGTCCAATGAGATATAGAACCGTGATTAAACGCTGAATTCAACTCGAGCTTCTCAGATCGCGAGTACTACCGCTGTTTATTCTCAGATTTCCTCTCTCCCTCCCTTCGTTACATTTATTATTCCATACACAGTTGTACGTCCACTTTCTAAAGTCTTTCGCGAATGATTCTTAACTCGTCTGCGTTCCCCAAAAATATTTCCTCACGCGCGTAACTTCACTACTCCCCAAAGCTTGACGAGTACAAACGTATCTCGAGCCTAGTCGACTCACCACCCACGCTTGCTCATCGTTGACCCTACCGCGTCCTCGTGAATGGGACACCCTCGCACCAACTACTCGTACTTACTGGCCACGCGCAGCAACGTGCTCGCTACCCACGTGGCAATCACGACGAGACGTTCGAGTTAATTTCCACCGTCGTGGACACGCACCACGGGAACAGCCATACTCACCTTGTCCATCAGCTGGCGGACTATTCCGTTCCACTGGCCGGTCCCGTAATCGTAAACGCCGTACTTGCCATCCGGCACGAGCTCGATCCTGTAGCCGAAGCCCACCATGTGAGCTATCTCCTTGAGTAGGTCGATGCAGAAGCCCTCGTAACGTGCGTTCCCGCTGAAATTCCCTCTGCTCTTCAGCATTACGTACGGCTGCTCCTACGGGGACCATAAAAAGGAGCTACTACCCTTCGTCCTCTTTCTTCCTTCTCTTCATCCCAACGCCCACTCCTTCTCACTCTACCATCGTCTACTCCCACGTTCCAGCCACGAGATTCCGTCCTTCCTTTCCGCCTCAACGCACCCCCTTTCCTTCTTCCCCCATCCACACTGTTATTAGTCACTTTTCTCGCTACGGATATAATCTCTGTTCCTCTTTCGTCTTTACAATTTCTCCGCCTTTATTCTACCTCCCCGTGGATCTATTCTCTGATGGATTACCTCTCGCTGGTGGCCCGTCTAGGTGTTCCTTTCATCGCCTTTCTACTGTCTTTGTCGTCTTTCCCGTTTCGCGAGAATCACTCCATCCCTTCGTCACTGAGGCACGCGTTTACGTAAACAGGAGACCGCGTGTCCTCGATTATTCTCGTGTATTAGTAATATATATTCTTGTAACCATTCTTAGCGCGAGCACAGAGACGGATTCGCAGATTGGCCCAATTGTTTTTCGCCAGGCGAAGGACGAGCGCCATCGTACCAAGGGAAAGTCCCCGTTGTTACACGTGTCGCGACCCACCCTGATCGATATCCACCGCGAATGCACGACGCGCCTCGCACTCGACGGCGCTCGATGCTGATTACCGGCTAAATGGATTACCACTCGATAGACTATTACCACGAGCGTTCCCGCGGGATAATGTAGCCGAGCCTACGCGAGAGCTCGGCTACGAGAGCGTGACGAGTAGAGGTAAACGGAGCCGTGAAAGGGTGAGAGTCTGCGATTACACCCCTCAGAGGGATCGTCGCGTCGCTGGCTTCCGCGAGGCGTCCATCGAGCTCGATTCGTTTTTATTAGAACGAGTGAGCGAGAAAAGGTTCCCAAAGAGGTTTGGCTAATCTCCAGCGCCTCTGTTCGCGGTCTGTAATCGAGTAATTGGAAAATCGAGTCGAATCAAGCTCAACCTCGGATTCAGCCTGGCGCGGTTTGTCTCGAAGCGGAACTCGAAGACGTGCCCGCGCATCGAGCCTTCCGGATTTCACCAGAGTGAAAATTAGCCGGTGTACACTGGCTGGTCTCGCGTGGAACGCGTTAAGTTATGCGAGCGAAAGGGGTGGCTCTCGAAAGAGGAACAGAGAGGGTCGTCGCGAAGTTTCCGCGAGGGTACGAAGGGATGGTTAATATCGTTGATCGACTTCCCGTCGTCTGTTTGTCTAAACGTTGCGCAAACGCGTAGCACCGTGGCGCGGCTGTTAATTAAATGCGTCCGGGTTAATAACGGCAAGTTCGCCGGCGTTTTTTCATCGGCGAACGTCAATTAGCAGGCTGCGTATCGCGGCCAATTTATGGGCTTTATTACGCGTCGCGCAGACACCCGCGAGTAATTAACGCGCAGCGTTGGTGATTTACCTTCGACTCTTCGGGCGGACGCGGCGACAAGTCGCGAGAGTCATCTATCACGATGATTTAGAGGGCGGGCCACCGGTCCAGGGGTGGGAGAATCGTCCAAGTACGAAACGCGTCTATCAGACGCGAAATTGTTCGCGAACGGGGGCGCGTGCGGTCTTCTATCGGTGTTCCTCCTAGCGAGAGGTGATTTTAATCGCGGCTGAGTACACTGCACTGCAGCCTTTCCACCCTAAACGTCGCGCAGTCTTCCGCTACGGGGAATAACAAGTGTTTCGCTCTTCAATTCCTGTCCCGTACGTAAACGCGCTCCACGTATCACCAAAGCGCTCCTCAGGGGCTATTAATCTCTCGACTAGCGTTTCATCTATCCTCTGTTCCACGACTATTCATCTAATCGACCTAGCTCTAAGTACCTAAGTGCATCGTACGCTAAGAACGCGCCAAAGTGTTCGAGTGTCTAATACAACGTGCTAAGATGCGTTCGCCTTTTACAGTTTCCTTTTTAAACCTGTGATTCCTAGAATATTAGCAAGAGTGTTCTACGAAGAAGGAAGATAGAAACAGTAATCGTACGGCTTGCTAGTGTGAGAGGTGTGATGTACAATGGTTGTCTAAAAGTGAGAGAAGGTCGCGAGGTGTGAGCGATCTGGTGGACGTGTATGCGTGGACCAAGTGTGTGATATGAGGGGAATTAAACAAACCAAATCGTACATGTCGCATGAGCTCTCTGACGATGCCGTTCCACTCCCCTGTTTCCGGGTCTTTCGCGCCGTACTTCCTGTCCGGTACCAGCTCCAACCGGTAAGAGAAGCCGACCTCCCTCGCCACCGCCTCCAGTAGGTCCACGCAAAAACCGTAAAACCGCGCGTTCCCCGTGTAGTTTTTTTCGTAGTGCATCATCACGTACGGGGTTTCCTGTGCCGCAACGCGGGCCCATGCAAACAACGGAACACGCTGTCAGATCTGGACCGATCGTTGATCGTTCTCGAGAGGTTTGTCGCGATGAGGGGGACCCGTGTCGATGGATCGATTCATGTTCGTGTTCTTACCTTTCGCACGGTTCACCGTTCGCACTGCCAACGACAAGTGGAACGAGCAGAGAAACGCGGAATCGATGCCATTTCGAAATGGTCCTTATTTCTAGCTCACACTGTGCAAGTAATTTCTTGCGACTCTTATAGACTTTACATGTGAAATTAATGAATAAGAATCGAGGAATGAATTTTCTCAGATGTCAATTTCACGTTTTTATGCTCGTTTTACTTGTAGCTAGTAATACGAACGACGATAAGTCGGACGTATCCAGAGATGCGTTCAGCAGCGAGGAGCGTTCGTTTGTGTAAAGTTTACGCCAAAGTTCTTTAGCCTACAATTTAGCCGTGCCTGTCTGGGTCATCGAGGAAGCTTCAAGTTCCAGATGATAGTAAACTCCTATCCACTAGTAGTGGATAAAGTTCGATGCAAGTTCGTATCCGTTCGATCGTAACCGATTTCACGATTGTTCGATGCAGCCGGTTTCGAGTCGTGAAACGACGAGACTTTATGCCCGCCTTAACCTGCATTCTCCGCGCGAAATGGCGCGATACGAACGCCGGACATAAAGTGCTCGGTTACGCGGACGATGCGATTGTTGTTCAGTACTTCGTCGCTCGAACCATCCGCGTGTGGAAGTCTTTCACCAAACAGAGCGTCTGAAACGTCTCGATTCGAACTGGTCGATTTATCGTAGCCAGTCGTGGTCCTCGATTTCTCGCGGGACGCGATTCTTCGACGGGTTTCCAAGGTTCTTTCGACACTCGCGACGCCTTGATTTGCTTCCAAACAAGGTTGCAAGAAACGTATCGAGTTTGCGTTCTCGCGATCGAAACGTTTCGAGAAACAAGAGGATCGATCGGGACACTCACCAGTATCGTGATGACGAGCAGAGTTACGTTCGCTGAGCTTGGTTCGAAGAAGGCCGCGGTGTCCGTCACGTTGACGCCGGCGCCTGGACGCCACTCGCCGACCTATTTCAATTCTCGCGTGATTCCGACCAAGTTTACAGAGAGAGAGAGATTTATGTAATCGAGGTTCGAACGGCGATAATACCTTGACCAGAGAATGTTGCTTCAGCTTCAGCAGGTCCAGCTTGAACTGGATTCTGCGACCTTCTTTAAACTCTATGGGCCCGGAAATGCCTTTCATCTCGACCTGGAATAAGGGAGAAACATTTATTAATTACACAGCACGCCGTTAAACGCCATTGTTACTACTGAAAAATCATTTTAACAAGCGTTAAACGCAGTATTTGAAAAGCTGCCGCGATCAAAGAGAAGCAAATTCTACGGGGAATATTCTCGCGTGAGTCGAAATAAAAAGTTCCACCGTCAGCCCTTCGAGGGCAAGTCCGAAAAAATCTTTCTCACCCGACGCTGAATCATAATTACGCATTTGCATCCCGGTCAGTAGCCGTCGCGGAGAAAAACGAACGAGCCAGCCCGACTGGGAACACGACGGAGGGATTAAAAAGTCCGTTCCGGGGGGAGGGTTGCGAGAGCAGGGGCGGCTCGTTTTCTAAAATTTATGCGGCTCGTGATCCCCGAGACAACGAGGCACGTGTACGAGAGAAAGAGACGAGAAGAAAAAGAGATAGAAAAATAGAGAGAGAGAGAGAGCATCGTCGTCCAGCACGTCCTCGAAATATTTTCGCGTGGACGGACAGAGGGCGAGTCGAGGGAGGAAGGAAGCGAGGATCAAGCGTCCCGGGCAGCTTCCGCTGGGCGCTTGTCGCCCTGCGAAACCTCAGCCTAACGACGTCCGCCGTCGAAGTGTACCTGTCGCGATAACGACTTTTTAAGCGAAGAAATTCTTAACTCGCGCGGAAGCTTCTCTGATCTTCGTGGTGGTCGCGCGAGACGAAGGCGAGCGAGGGCTCGTTGCCTGCGGCTGGACGATCGCGAGCATCGCGATGCGATTCAGTTTTGAAGGAACGCACCAGGTTCGAACTGGTGGAAATCAATTAAAACAATGCAGATTCCCGATGCGTTCTCAGTTGATTTATTGCCATCGAGGTGGAGAGTTAAACGAATGGATCCTGCTGCCGTCGGGCTTCGTTTACATATCACTGAAACGCTTTGAATACCGCGGGGCGTAAAGTATCACGAGCCTGCAGCAGCCCCCTGTGAAATTTACGAGGCAATAGCGATTGGTTTACACCCGCGATTCGCGCGGCGAACGCGGCGGGCACGCGCGCTCTTTTACTGAGCTGCGTGAAACGAGATAGAATCCATGGGTCCGGTAAACGAACCCAAAGAGTTTCGATCGGTGAAAGAGTCCAGGAACCTTGGAGCGTCTATCGCGCAGCGACGTAGTAGGATCGATTAAATAAGAGGAGCCTGGAAAAGCCACTTACTCGCGGGTGCGTCACGGGCGGTAACAATTCCACGGAATTTCTCGGGGATTACCGTCCCCTCCTCCCTTCCAGGGGATTTTTCTCTGTCCCATCCCCCTGTTACCTGGCGTTAGCGACGGGCGATATTAAATTTTGATTTTTATGAAGTCCGTCGCGCGACCAAGTGGCCAACAGGGTTGCAAGACTGGCAGGAAACGAGCCGAGAACGATACCATTGTATCGGACACGGTGAATTTACCGCGATATCGAATTTTTGTCTACCTCCAAAGGGGCGAAACGATTTTCTCCCGATACAGACGGTATCCTATTTTATCGAGGAACCGTAAGAACCAACGAGGAATCGTTGCTTTCCTATTTAGTTCCAGCTCGCGAAGTCTGGACGAAGAAATTTGAGTGGTTACTCGTCGCGAACGTGGGACATTGTAATCGTTCGCAGGAGGGGGTGTCGCGAAGGGGTGCGCGCGAAGTTCGGTTTTTAAATCGCGGATGCTTGCTCCTGACGTATCACAGAGGATCCATAAATGTCAACAGGATCGATGGAGAAGGCGCCTCGAGGATGATAACGATTCGACGGGAATTGGAAGTTTCACGGCTTCTGCATCTGACGTTTGTTCATCAGAGATATCTCTCCAGTCGCTGCGGGGGAACCGTGGGAAATGCGGGTTTAACATGAGAATATGTAGAAAAAGACAAATAAAAGGCCGACTATTCTGTCAAGTCGACTGGAAAAATACACGGTGAAGCTTTACTTTGATTAAATCTCTTTCTCCCTTTCTATTTTGCTTTCGCCTAATTGAAAAGAGCATTTTAACGTTCGTTCAGTTTGCAGAGGAAAGTGGACTTCAACAAAGTCTGACGGAAAAAATTAATGTAACGATACCAGGTGGGTTTCGACTAGATTTATAATCCGCTAACTCGAACCACTTTTGTTATCTGACACGGTTATACGTCTCTGGGGGGGACGCAAATGTTGTATGCATTTATTTCAACGTTTCAATTTCGAGACATCGGGAGATGATCATTAACGAACTCCCAGGCGAGTCATTTCTCGATTAATGATAATTTCGAGTGCGTCGAGCTGGCGCGTGTTCCACAATGCACCGCCGCTAATTAAGTAGAAACAAATTACGGGGACGCGAGCGTGCTGGAAATATTTATCCAATCGCGTTCGACAATTATTCACAGTTCGCGGTTTTCGATCATTTTCACGAGGCCAGTTCGAATATGGGAGGAACGACCATAACGGAGTAAGAGGAACTGCTAAAAACCGATCTGTCGCGAGCAAATAGGAACAGAGCGTTAGGCTTTCGTGGGCAGCGAAAAGTTTAGCCTTAATCGCGTAGCCCAGATGCGAGTTCGTGCCATGAAACAACGGCCAGGACAATACGCCGTGACTCTAAATTAATGGCCAGTCTCTGCTCCAGTTTAAAGCGTGCAAGTTGGGCCGAAAACTTGCCGCGTTTCGGCCAAGAATGCTCGTTAACTTTCGCGGGCATAAAAGCTGGATGAAGAAGGCGGCAAGTGAACCGGGGCGACTGGATTACCTCGAGCGCTCTTTTATGGTCGTTTAGTTACCCAAGCCTACTCGGTTGTTCCTACTGCGAAATCAGAAACGCTTCCCAGTCAACGAGAACTCTTCTGCATTACGAAACAATTAAAGTTTGCACTCAAATTTGCAATCGTACATTTCACAATTCCTTGAACCGAGACCAGTTTGGAAAATTCCTCACTGGAATAATAAAACGATTACGTCGTTGCAACGAACCGCAATGCTAAACAGAAAACTGCGAACGACTGGTGCGCGATCATAGAAGAAACGTCTTGGCACAATTTGATCCCTTTCTTTCGAGGCACTTTCATCTACCCAGAATTTCCACTGGTCGAGTCAATTTCACCGCGCGAGCTCTTTTCGCCACTCGACTCCACCCTTCTTACTTTTCGCCCGTCGTAGCCGTCCGCCACGCGCAACTTTCTCCCGTGCCACGTAATATAATCCGAACTGGTCGCGGAATTCCTGGTGGCCTCTGGAAAACTTTCGTGTCCGAGCTGTGTTACGTAACGAGTCGCGAGGAAAAAAAAAGGGACGCCGTCGGGCAAACGCGGCTGCAAACAGGAAAGTTAACGAACGTTTCTGCCGGCTGTCGGCCCCTGCGACGTCCGCCTTTTCGACGAGCCGTTTAACGGCCACGCGGCAATTTATCAAGCTTCGCCTTTCCTATTCGCGCGTCTATCAGCTCCAACCGTCCCGCGTAACGAGACGCGGTTAACAGCTCTCGTCAACGGGCAGCATAATTAATTAGCAGACACGATCAACTCCTGTCACCGTCTCAGTTACTCCCATAGTCGAACGGCTCGCGAGTGTCGCGATTCATCGCGTATCGCTGGTTCTCCATCCGCTGGCAAATTGGATCGAACGACGGGGACATTTCGCTGCATCTTTTATACTTCATTTTTCCTCGAGTTACGGCGCGGAGGTGGTTCATCGTCTGGTCTGTCTCGCTCGCAAATTGCGAATCGAGGGCGAGCGATAAAAATTGCGACCGCGGCTAAAATCATTTCAAACTGTCACCAGTGCGTAACGAGCGACGTGGAATGAGTAATTGGTAATTTGCATATGGGAACAGGAAGAGAGTTTATAGGGAAACGCTGCGGGCGGTAGACGCGCGAGTGATAACGCTCGCGAATAGTCAGACACGGTGGCTCCAAGTGAAACGTGTGCATAAACAGATTTCCAAGTGGAACGAGTCAACGAATTGTCAGACGAAAACAGGGATCGCTCGATACCTTAGCACTGTTTCGCATTCGAGATTGAACGGTGTCGAGTTAATCGCGGATACCTAAGTATTCAGCGGCTGGGGCGAACAATTAGAGTGAACGGGGTCGAGCAGTCGCGCGGTTCGCAGGCGGACACGTAATTAACGAGAATCGTCGAGGGCCCCTCGCCTCTCAATCGCATCCCGTTTCTGTAAACATCGCGTTGCTAACGAGTCGACAAAACACCGTGCACTGAAATACATCCCCGCGCGTTTTTCACCCCTGCTCGACGGGAAGTAAGTCTCGTTTACGCGCGCGTAACCGTGTTTCATGCTGACGGGGCCTCCCCTCGAAGCGAACGATCGCAATTAAGTCGTTAATTACGACTACCAGCCAGCAGCAACGTTATCCATTGTGACCAGAAGCGTTCCGCCGCTTATCCACGGCGTTCGAACGTTTATGCAGTTCCGTTTCCAAGTCCCGTTCGCTCTCCGGATACGAAGTTCGTCTGCTATAAACGGATCGACTTTCACGATCGACAAATTTTTATCACCAGCCCCCCCAGCACGGGTTCGTATGAGTTTCAGTAACTGTGCCTGGGGCCTGAATTACGGAAACAGATGTAATATCCGCGGCTACGGTGGTCGTCGGTTATTCGTGGCAATTACTTCTCGTTCGGTTCAATTAAGCGACGGTGGAAGGACCGTAATATCGCGGGCCAGGATTTAGGATCGCGTCGAAACGCCCCATTAGGGAGCTGAAACTAACTTAGTTACACCGTCGACAATCCGGAGACCTGGCTCTCTGCGTGCCACTTAAAGGAGCCTCGACGCTGCGCCGTGAGAATGCTTCATCAACGTGGAGTATCGTGCCTCCGCTGGGAATACGATCATTAAACCAACAAAGAATTCTGACGAACGGCTGCTCCGTCTGCGTCGAATCGAGTTAACGAAATTAAGAGAATCGAAATAGAAAGAGGGATAGAGAGAGTGAGCGAGAGAAGGAGAGATATGCGATGGTCAGTCGCGACACTGTCCCGTTGTTGGTCCATTGTTCGTCCCCGTAGCCGCGTTATTCACGGATCCATCGAGATGGGTTGCCGCGCTTTGCAATGCTAATGAGGTTGGGATGGCATTTAACCGGCATTTGGAAGTATGCCAAGGCGCACGGCCTATCGACGAGCGATATTCAATTCCGCTACAACGGCGACGAAAAGTCCGATGGCTGGGCTTAATACATGGTTGAACGGATCGCGTTCGATCAGAGCTATTATCGTTGGGTTCTTCCGTTCGTCAGAGAGAAAGAGGAGTAGAGAGAAAGAGAGAGAGATTCAAACGGTTCGAACAGACCGTCGATAGAGAGCCAGAGCGGATGCTTGGAATACCGAAGGGTCTTTTCAGAGGAAGTGACGAGAGGAGATAGAGCAGACCAAGCCTCGACAAAGTTCCCTCTGTATTGAGAGCGAAGCTTCGTAGAATACGTATCTCGATGGTCCGCGATTATACAGTCTTCGATGGTTTAAGTGCTGACGTTCCGCGAAGCCAAGAGCACGGATTGTCCAAATATTTGAAGGTTCGCGAAGCATCGATGCGCTATCCGTTACAAGGATCCTATCTTCGACTGCGGGAACGATGGAATCCTCTCGTGCACTCCGCGTTTCTTTATCTTCCATTAAAGCGTTATCTACTATTTTTCGCTGCGGGAATCTCGTTACGCCGTAACGTCTTCGACGGCGAGATTACGCGAGTAACCCGACGTTTCGTCGATCTGCTTGGCAATTGCGAAGAAAAGCACCGGGAAAATGAGGGAGGATCCGATTGGACTAAGGTCCTCGAGAGCCGCGGAATACCATAGACACTGCGAGAGTTAAGCGATGGCTCGGTTAACCGGATCTCTCGCCAGCAATTTTATTCGTTTTTTGCCGCGAGCCATTTCTAAGAAAATTCGCGTAGAAACGGGGCGCTGCGCCTCTATACAATTTTACGCATTGTACGGACGGAAAACTGGCTGGTACAAAGGAAGGGAGAGGAAAATTGCGAACGAAAAGTGGAACAGGAAGGATGGGGGCGGGAACAAAAGAACAACGGACATGGGCACCGGGGAAGAAGTACGCGGCGGTCGGGATACAAAAGGGTGTGTAACAGGCAGCAATTTTGGTAAGCGTTCATCCAAAACATTGCGACGCGATGAAGGTTCGGTGAAGATAACGGGAGGCGAGCGGAGGGAGATGAGGGATATATCGTCGCGTTCAATTTTAACGCTCGGTGGTCTTGTTACTTGCGCCAACGAGCCCTCGCCACTGCCGCCTTGAATCTCTCTTTTCTCTTATTCTCTTTCGTTTTTTTTTTTTTTTCGTTGATCAGAGTCAACTAGCAAGATTCGATAGTTTTTTACTCTCGCAGCACGCTCCTGCGCGGGCTGAGAAATGTGTTTTCGGTGTAAATGCAGGGACGAAAAGAGGAGCCGTTCGAGGCGAAAGCTACACGCGGACGGAGCCAGGAAACCGTGGCGGAGGCAATTTCGGTAAACGAACACTCGAAGCGACAAGAGGACAGGCTGGCGAGGGTCATAATAAAAGAGTGGCGACCGCGCGAACGTCCTCGTCGGTCGTACATTGGCTGCACGTGATCCTCCGGTGCACTCGCTTCGAGGTTTACGAGTCGCTCGTTTTCAGGGCAACCACGCAGAGACAGTCTCTTTACGGCAATCAAAAAATTTGTCTATTTTTTATTTTAAAGATAGAGACGCCTTTAAATGATCAGAAAAAGATTGTACGACGTTCACGCGGGTTGTTCGATTTGCCATCGTCGCGATTTATGGGGCGACAGTTGCCGAGCGACGCTTACGCCAATCGCCAGATATACACGCGTTGCCGCGTCCTCCCTTCGGGATAGCGATAATTGAGTCACGTCGCGAGAAAAAGGGGATCGAAGCTGGACGCGGACGCTGGTCAGCGCGCAACGGCGAACGCGGGACGGCTGGCGGAAGTGCGGCCGGAAATTAATGGCGCGCCTCGATACTCGGGACGATAAAACACAGGTGAAATATGGTCACGGTAACGTAAATCATCGATTGTACTTTCTAGGCGTGCATTATGAATCATCTGATCCTTTCGACGGAAGAATCGCCGACGAATTCACCGGTGCCATTTTTCAAACCCGCGGGCCACAATGTGACCACCCTCCCTCGCTCGTACGACGATTTATCGCATTTTAAACAAATCGCGCCCGTTACCTATACCCGCGCTATTAAATTCTAAACGTACGCTCGAGGAATGTATAGTCGATGTCTCCATCCTCGAGCGGGCTTCGACGAGCGTTGGTGAAATGTGATTTTCATAAACCCGTCGAACAGGGACACGTAGATCTCCGTTATAGCGAGCCCTGACGACCCACTCAGCGCGCGAATTCGTACGCGTCCCCTCTAAATCGAGGGAAGGAAAGCCAGCGTCGCGCGAACGGTGCCAACGGGGGACGACCGTGGCGCAGGGGGTGGCTTAGCGCGCGCGTGCCAAAAATTCGGCCCAAAAGATGCTCAGGGAGTGAGCGTACGGACAAACAACGCGGAATAGCTAATCCCGCGATAAACGCGTTTGGAACGGCGCCAAGTGGTTTTACGGCTCGAGCGTTATCGCGGTGCGCTTTTCAAACGGCGGTAAAAAACGCTCGTTTATGAACGCTCCAGCTCGTTACCACTGGTTAAAATCGTAAACACAGGCCGCGTTTAAAACCGTTACCGCATCCCTCGCGCGGTGTGTCTCGCGGACGTGAAACGGCGTTACGTCGTTCGGTGAACTGATTTCGTTAACAGGTTGGACGGCATCAAAGTACCGTTGCGACCGATTCCTGGGAATTTTTTCAGCCCCCGCGCTACCACGTGGCGAGGAAAGTGTGGTAGCACGCAGGAATTCCCTGGATATACGTGGTAAACGTCTGGAGACTATCAGCGAACCACCGATATTGGAATTTAGCTGTCCGCGCTATTAAATTAATGGTGGCCCACGAGTGTTCCTCGAGGGGATGCTCGCGAGCATCGTCGAATGCTGTTGGAAACCTCGAGTACGACTAGATTACAAAACGAGCTTGATTCCCTGACCGATAGAGTTGTCGAACGTTGCCGTAGATACGATCCCTTATTAATATCGATCGTCAGTTGCCACGATAATTCATCGTAACGGAGGTGAAGTCGATCTGACGAACGTATAACGTGGAAATATGATACGTGGTAAGCAGCGACGTGACGTTTCAGTTTCAATCGCGCGACATCAGCAGATAGTTGAGGACTTTAGTCCGCGGGGAACGCGAAGTTATGCGACACACGGGACAGAAGCTTGCAAGCATTTCACGCGTGGTAAATCATTCGTCGATAATATGGAATTTATTTCAATTCCGCGCGTCATAAAATTAATAGAGACACCGTTTGAAAGGCTGCAACGAGGACGGGGCGTTGTAAATTTGTCGAGATTAGCGGTGTCGATTTGTCGATACGCGCGGTATAATTCCTGTCGCGTGCGGGGCGAGTCGAAACAAAACTCGATTTTATGCGAGCGTTATTAACCGCGCGATCGTCGCGTTAATCGTTTATTCGATCGCGCGCGAAACAGTTACAATTAGGCGAGTAGCTATAATCGTAGTCGCTCGTGATTTAGTCAGCTCCGATATTGGCTGGCCCGCGGTTCGCTGTTCGAAATCACGCGGAACTTTGAAAAGTTTTATTAAACGCTCGAGTCGGAGTTTCATAAATTTCGCGTCTCGACGAGAGTTGCCCGCTCGAAAATTCACGCGGTTAGCCGGAGACGTTCAGCCGCAGATTTCCCGTCCGTTTCGTAAAACCGGCATTCGTCTCTCTCGCGAGAGGGCCAGTAATTATCCGCGGAATAGAGTTGTTCCTGGCTGCGAGCCAGTCCCTTTGCATCCGTAATTCATCGTTTCTTTGTACGCGTGGCGAGCGTCCGTGTGCACCCTGGGAAACGGGTTGCGAACCGAGGACGGGGACGAACGCTGGGAGGGCCCGCCACCCATTTCCCATACACCATTTTCATTTCGCGAAATACGCCCTCCAAGTATGTCCGCGTTTCTGTCAGCATACCATTCGACCAGACATTTCACGAATAATGCCGGCTGGCTAATGCGACGAAACATTAAATTCCATTTCGAGGTACGCCTCCTGCCCAAATACGTCCGATGACATACCTGTACACGTATTATAAGGAATAGCTCGCGTGCCGCGGTACGTTGATCTCTCTAACCATTCAGAGGAGGCGATTTAAACGAGGTATCCCCTCGTCCCTTCGCGTTCGCGTGTTTTTTACGCGTCTGCGATAAACGCGATGCGTGCCGCCGTTAATACTCCGGCTTTTGAATATTGCACGCAATTTTTTGCGCGCTACCGTTCGTTCCGCGCGAGCACGCTGTAATAGACCGCGATTCGTTCAGGAAATTAAAGCCCCGGTAAATGCGAGGATTAATTTTTAGGCGCATCGCAAAAAAGTTGGTTTGTTCGTTACATTTGGATCGCGGTAAACAGACTGGCGAGGGACAGGCAGGCGAAACGAGGGCGGCTTTCGAATTTCTATGCAAATTCCTCGTTTTTTCAAAGCTCGCGGGGGATGGGGGGGGGGATGGTTTCTCTGAGAGGGAAGCATGCTTACGCGGAAAAGTGGAACACTCACCGAATTGATGTAGTTAATGAGAGACAATCCTCCGTCCCAGGGCTGTTCCAGCTCGCAGGAGATGTTCGCGGGCCTGAGCGCGTGCGACTGTTCCAATGTCCTTAATCCCACGGCGAACACTTGCACGCTATCGTACATGAGCGCCGGCTCCGCCTGAAAAAGGCCACGGCTTTTCTCAGGGTCGGTCGTTCACGTCGCGACTTCCGTGCCGCGTTAAATATTTGCAGGAGCCACCGTCCCTTTCCGCTTTCCACCCCCATCTTTTTCTTTGTAGAACGGAGACCGTCCACGAGGATCGCGTGAATTATACAGACGACTAAAATCACTTCTTGCCGGGGGATGAAAGGGTTGCTCTTAGAAATGAACGAACGCCCGTCGCGCGCAAGGCGTCGTGGACGCGTTCTAACGAGCGTTCTCGTCCGAATCAATGAACTTTGCAATTTCTGTTTTTCATTCTCTGAAGAAAGCGGAGCAGCGGATCTCAGTCGACTCAGAGGGTGGAAAAAGAGGCTTGCAAACGCGGACGTATTGTTATGAGAATAATTCAGACTGTCGGAAGCGGCGTGACGCTAACGTCGCGACGCTGGCATGGAAACGCGTACCTCGTATCTTTCTCTTGCCTCTTGGTGAAATTAAAAAACCACTTGTCGTTCGATACAGCCAGGCAGACTCTTTTCGCTGCCATGCACGACGATGGAAATCGCGACACTAATTTACCAGCGACCAAATTCGAAGTATCGACCGTCAAAACGAACAACAAAGCCATTTCACTCGGGGATCTAATTATTGCGACCTGCCTGTTTTCCGCGCTGCGAAAGCTCATTAATCAGATTGCAGTTATCGACTGTGCGTGCGCGTTTTCCCATTTCAGTCGCAAATTTTTCGCTGATCTTCTTTGAGCCGAGTATAAGCGGGAAATACTGGATTACCGTCGCGTTTCGCGTACCACCCCTTAAACAGGAGCGTTTGTCGAGCAAGAAAGTCGCTCGATTCGAAGCGTTGCGAATGATTCGTTTCGAAACGAACCGACGCGTAGATTAATTCCCTGATCAGCTTATTTTCGGATCTTCCTGCACGAGAGACGACTGGGTTCCCTCTTCCGTTTGCCTGGCTCGCTTTAATTTTCCGTGTAAACGGGCGCACGCTACATGTTTGATTAAGGCAAACACGAGGGTGAACCTCCCGTCGAGATCCGTGCACGATCCCAGGTGAACCTGCGAAACTTTCAGGGGCCAAAGACAAGCTTCTATTTCTTCCTCGGATACCTCGCACATTTCCGAACCGTGTTTTAATACAGTCGAGAAAATTTCCTCGTAGTACGCGGCACATTTCCGCTTTCACGTTGATTAACGCGATGGGGTGAATTACAGGGGGTGAAATCGAGACTACGCTGGAGTGTCGGGTAGTATCGCGAGTAATTCCAACGGACGTCTTAAGTGACTCCATGGAAACGAATTTAGTTTCTTCTCCGTTCTTAATGCATTTCGTTCATTCCCTGCGGATGACCTACTGGCACATGCCACGTGTCTGACTAGACTCGTCGCGTTCCACTGTCGCGGTACCATTTCTACCATTCTACCAGGTCGTTGCTTCGGTCTCGACAAGTTTCAGACCCAAGTAACGAATGAAACATCGATTTCCTGATAACTCATAGCCTAACCCACTGAGTTCTTGGTTATAAGTCCAAGTTTCGACGAAAGGAACAACAAATGTGCGATAGTTTCTCCAATTACACGCGAAACGATACCATTCTCCACGGATGGAGGCAATGTTCGCGGTATATTTATTGGCTGATCCCAGGTCATCCGTTAATAAGCGAATCGACCGGTCGAGCAAACGAACCTGGACCGCTCGAACCATCAGCTGGCCATCGTTACGTCCATGTTCCATTGCGCGACGCAACGATACGGAACGGCGTGCGTTATCTGACAGGTGTCTACGGAACCATCGAGCGGAATTCAGTGGGAACGCGCAAAGGCCACGCGTTTCCAAGTTGTTATCGCGTGAAATAATCAACGCTAACGGCGTTCCCGTGCCGCTCGCGATGCATTAAGCTCGTGCACGGGTGTACACGACCGAAAATAATAGACGGCGATGGATGGCTGGCTTTCTCGTGACTTCGATAGCTTTCGGATTGATGGCGAGCTGTATCGCGCTGAAACAGCGAATCAAATTTTCGTACGGTCGGAATGATAATTGTACGTGTACGAGTGTTTTTAGAATTGCCTCCCGTTGATACGTTTCGTGAACAGCGCGAATTTTCGGCTACGCTCAGAGATGTAATTAGTTGCAATTAATATTCATATTGTCAGAACAGTGGCGTTATTTCTCGTCCCGTTTTCCTCTTTTCGTAGCTAGCTCGCGGCTATGGCTCTTGTTTCGTGAAATGGACACGGTAATTTGGTGGTGCAATTCAATCAAATATTAGGTGTTTCTCGAATATTAATGAAAAGGTACAAAAGGGCAAGGGTAATGATAGAGGCGTGTAAGGGTCCAGATAATGATAAAACCAACGAGTATAATAGGTCGCCAGAGACATTTAATAACGGTTCGATTTTCGACGTCTGCGGACCACCGACGAGGGACGATCGATTCGAGCAGGTACGAGAGCCGACGAAGAATTATTCGTAATTTCGTTAACGCAACAATTTTCTGCCACCCGCGGCTAGATTGGAAAACGAACGAGCGGAGGGAGATGTCACTATCAGAAATCTCGTCGTGCAAACAAACGTTATCCGAGTTTAATTGGAGCGTGCTTTTAATTAGTCCAAGTTCGAGAAGTAAGTTAAACTTGGGATACCCCTTCGCGTTGTACGTGCAATCAAATCGACGATTTTCATTAAACCCCGCGAATTATAGATCTTAGATTGATTCAGACATTTGAAGAGAAATTGCAAACGTTTAGGAATACTAAATCGGTCGAGGGTGAGTTTGTAGTCTTCTGGGTGCAATCTTCCAAGCGGATATAAGCTTCCTCTTTTTCCAGTTCCTATGCGGTGGAATTTAATAGCGGTACTTCCGGTAATTCTGAATTCTGAAGGCGTATCAAAGCGTTTATGCTTGTTTGGTTAGATAACTTGTACTACAATTGCGAGGAAATTCTATTCAGAATTTCGAAACCATCGAACTGTTTATTGCCCTCGTTACACTATACGCTCCGCAATTACTGCGTTTAATTAACGTAACCAAATTGCAATTCCATCGCTTTCTTAATCAACGTTCAAGCTATGCTCGCGTCCCATTCTCGATAAACATTTCCAAAGATTATCATAATTCAAATCCCCAAACATATTCCCTCAACATTTAGCGTCTATAATCACAATTATCTGCCACCTCGTCCCACAGGAATATCGCTCGATTTTTCTCACGATTCCACCCCACGAGTGGCGAACGTCGAGCGGTTGACGCAGTGGTTCGACGCTTAGTTTAACCGCAGGTAGATTAGACGGATTGTCGGTTAGTTAGCAGGCATTTGTCGCGCGCCGCAAATTTCACAAGTTCCGCGCGAGCATCGAAGTTACGGGTGGTGCCTTGGGACGGCTGAGAACTTCCGGCGGACGTCTTAATCCACGTCCGATCCGCCTTGCCGGAATAATCGTCGCCGGGAAATTAATTCGCGGGCTCTGTCATTTTTCTTGGCCACCGGCTGGCGAGAGCCTCGACGAAGCCCTCCGTGTCGACCGGTCTGTTTTCCACAGACCGGATCAGCTTGTTCATTAGCATTTAAAGCGAACCTCGAGTAATCGTCGCGCGAAACTTTCGCCCCTAACGAAAGGGGGAGCTGCCTCCTGCGCGCGAGAACGATGACATCCGCGCGTAATGCACGACGATTACACGAACGATCCATCCGCGAACATAATGTCGTCAATGACGCTTCGTTACTTCGCGCACGTTTTCGAGAATCGATTTTATTAACGCGGTAATAGCTCATCGCGCGCAGAATTGTACCGATCGTTCGCGCCCTCGCGGCAATATCGCGCTGGGATTGCGTCCCGCGCAATACAAATAAGTGGCCGGATCCTTTTAATTGGTAGCGCGCGCGCGCTGAAATATTGAAAAGGAGAAGGACAAATATGTTTGCATCAATCGCGGAACCCGGGCTCCAAGTAAACGAATTATTCCCGCTGCGTTCCTGTACATTAATCAACGATTCCGATTAATTGGAACGCATCGGGGCGGAAAATGCAAATAGGAAGCGGGCGCCGGGGAAAAACAGCATCGATCGACCCAAAAACGTAACAATACAAGCCCCGAATAGATCCGCGTGAAACGCGAGGGACTCCGCTGGTAGCTGCGCCTCGAGTCCGTCGAATATTTCACCGTGCGTGTGTCACGAGCAATCCGCTCGTCCGATATTTGCGCAGCCCTTCGCAGCGATGTCACCGCGTCTGGCCAAGAGAACGGAAGCATCGTGACGCGTATTTAGAGCCGCATGAAATTTAAAATCTAATAAGCAGCTTTCGCGGAACGCGAGTCGCGCTTTCGTTTCCTGGGATAGCAGCTGGATGGGAAAAGGGAAGCCACCCCTCCTCCGCCAACCCCCGGAGAACTCGTCGACGCAATCCTGTGTTACGACTGCTGTTGCTGGATGAAATAATAAAATCCTTCGTACGCGAGAGGGAGGGAGAGAGAGAGAGGGGGAGAGGGAGGCCTGATTTATGGCTGCGAAAGCGACGGTTACCCCTCTTCGAGGGGCGGATTCGATGATTCATTGGCCGCGTGGAATGTGCCGAGCGTGAGGAACGAAAAAATAACGATAAATCTGCCCGCTTTGAGAGAGTTATCGTGTTTTGAAAAGTATCATCGATCGAGGAGATATCCTCTTAATTAACCCTCCCTCCTGACGAATCCTCGCGTCGAATCCTGGCGTCGAATCTCGATTCAAGGCGCGAAGACACGTACACGGGAGAATAGAATCGTGTGCTGTCGATACTCGATTGAAAAGAAGAAGGTGCGAATCGAAAAAAGAGTAGGAGGTTCGCCAGCGGTGACAGATCCAAGAAATATAGCGGCGCACGCAACGCGTTAAAATTCAATTCGCTCGCCCGATACTTTCAATCGGCCACGAGCTCGACCTTCCACTCCCTTGATTACTGATACACCGTAGCGCGAAAGCAGCGAATCAGTATGCAAGTACCGTCCAGGGTGTAACAAGCTCTCCTGGCGAAAAAGAGAGCCGCGGATACCAACGTGCGCACACTTGCGCACACGTACACGCGTATACACACACCCAAGGGACGCGTTTACTTTTCCAGACGAGACTCATTCGCTGGTCCGCAACCTCATCCAGCGGAAGATCGGACTAACAGGTGTACGAGTCTTGTCCCAAGGCCAGCCTGCGGCCTCTGGCAAGATGGCTGGACTCAGGCTGCAGCCACTCCTCGAAAACTTCGCCTTTCTTTCATCTCACGCTTCCTCTGCTGCCCTTTACTTTCTCAGTGGCTTTGGCCAATGTTGATTGTTAACCAGGCTTCTTCTGGAACTTCGTTTCCGGCTAATTTGATCGTTTAATGACAAGGAAGACTCGAGGAGCGTGAATAAGGGGTAGAAGCAAGATTGACGGAAAGAATGCGAATCAAGGTGAAGCTACGAGGGCGGCCATTCTGGCGAACAGAGAATGGATTTTGTGGTTGCGACGGTTGGACCAGTTGGCCGTCTCGAGAGCGCTGTCCGAGGTAATTTCAGCCCTGACAACTCCACTTACCGGTTGGAAAGATCGCAAGCTGAACGGGATATCCGGTTGATGAACAAACGTAGACGACGATCGATTCTTTGAGGGACGAATGGCTCCCGTGAAAAGGAAACGGGTGCAGTTTCTTCTTTCGAATCAGTTTTACAAATTTTTGTATATCTCGATGAAAAATAGAGGCTCTTCGTCTTGAGAATGATAGGTAGTATAAACAAGGAGTAATTGGTAAAATGTTCTGCAATATTTCGCAAAATCGCGGCACCAATTGCGATGAACTCCGCCCAGCTTTCGAAACAATAAAGTTACCGAGAGCGAGAACGAGATACTCGCAATTAGACCGCTTTTCGCCGAGCAATGAGTTTCATCCGAGAAATATTACCGCACGGTGGCATTCCGCCCCATTCACGCCAACTCCTGTTCCTTCGTGCACTACCCAGGCGAATTCGACGAAACTGATAAAAAATCCTAAAGTATCTCCGCTCAAAGTCCAAGCACCGGTAACACGAACGATAATAACGATAACGAGGCTATTAATTAATGGGACAGTGCGACGATACGCGCGACCAGAAACAACGATGAATAATTTACGACGCGGTGTAACAATTATATACATAATCGTTACTCGTCCTATGAATAACACACGAGATCGAGCTGGTTAAATCGAATGATTAAAACTGATTAAAACTACCATTTTTTCCCGAGTACGTAAATCTGTTCCGCTCGCGATCGTGAACGGAATGGAGAAGCGGACCGCCGGGGCGGTTAATCGACGAGGTTAGCCGTGACTGGAGCTTTTAATCGGGAATTGATCGGGGGCTGAAACAGGCACACGGTCGAGCCTTGAGATACGATTTCTTCCTTCGTTCGATGTCTTTGTGCGAGGATAATCTCGCTGAAAAGCGAAAGGAAGCCGTACGAGGTTAATCACGTGACGGCTGACTGCTGCGCCCATTTCGCTAATTGGGTAAAACTAATAATAGCCGGGCGGTCTCCTGTCTCTTTGCCTCTTCTCTCGTATCGTCTGCGAACCCCCTTTCGCTGGCTCGCGACGCAAAAACGCCCCGCGTCGTCTAACGAACCACCCCTTTCGCTGTCCCCGATCGGAACTAACGAGCCGTCCACCGATTTGCCATTTCAATTCCGTAATCACGGTACGATCGAAAGAAACCGAGCGTACGATTGAATCGCAGCCGTAGAGGTGGAGGGACGATTAAAGATGCCCGCCAACGTCGCTCGACACGGGCTTTTTTCGAAACGCGACGACGAAACGTGGTTAGAGAAACAGCGTTCGATTTGGGTCGCGACCGTGATACGCGACAGTAGTGGAATCTTCTTTTTTTTTTTTTTTTTTTTTTTTTTCGTAACCTGGCAACGTTGGTACGGGGCGCTGTTTGGCGCGCTGTATCCACGCGTCGAAAATACGGGGCGATATTTTAGCCCAGCCTATCTCTGACACGTCCCGGAACTTTTGACAATGCGCAGATGCGTGTACCAGTCGAGGACTCGACTGTTACCTCGTTCCGTTTGATCGCGGGGGTTGATAACGCGCTCGAAGCAGGCGATCGCTTCTCCCGCTATCATCCCACTTGTTCCTCTTCCGGAACATTTTTTATCGGAAAGGAAACAAATGGGTAGACCGCGAGGTTTATCGCCGGATCGGTCACCGGAGGGAAATTTCACTTCGGGAGCAATAAACACCGACTCACCCCTGGGAGCAGAGTTCACGAGTCGCGCAGGGTGATGTAATTAGAAAACTCTTTTTTACCGTCGACGTGCCGGAGAACTGTAAATCTTCGCGCGGCTCGTTCGCTCGCGTTCTCCTCTCACTTTCCCTGGTCGAAGTTCCCACAACTTTTTTCTCCCTCCCCCAACCCTGAGGAAATAAAGCGCGAGGGAACGCGGTCGATGCATTGGTTGCACAAAACGCTAGAGGGTGGAGGGTGGCATAATCTCGTTCAGACCGGAACCACCGTCCGATTAAACCTGCTAATACACCCCTTTCCTTTATTTGCGCGAATTTACCGCCGACCCTGCGTTATTCCTTTGAGAAAACCTCGGCGTTAATTGGATTTTTCCTTTCGCGCTTCACTTTTTTTTTCACCCCCTCCACGCGGCTCCTTCACTTGTCACGTTTCCACCGGCGACACGGCGGTCGATTCAAACGAGCCATTCGAGAGCACTTCGAGCGAGCGACGGCTTTTAAAAGCTGACGAATTAAGTTCCTGCAGAAATACGGTTTCTTTTCGGACAGCTGTTCCTCTGGTTCTATCTCGGTTACCTGGTGTGTTTTATTGAGGCAGTCGCGGCAGTCTGGAGAGGCGCGAAAAATCTATTTCGCCGCGAGACGTAGCCGTCGTTCACGCGAAAATATGCCGGACTATCTCGCGAGTGTTTCTATCTACCGTTTTGTTACAGACGCGTTATAAATTTCGTTGGCAGTCTCCTTCGAATATGGATCAGTCGTGCGCGATCAACGGGTAGGTCGGCGTTCAAAAATGGCTCGGACTAATAGTCGAGTCCAAGGTTCGTATTCCCAGAAAGGAAACCCTCCAAGGAAACCCTGGAAATATTGAAATATCCGTAGTAACGGGAATAAAGCCAGCGGTGTTACAAATACTGTCTAAACCCATTTGCTAAAAGCAGCCGGCTGGTCCATGTTTAATATCTCTGGAATATCCGGTGGCAGTGAAAGAACGATTTTTTTTTACAAAAAAGTATTTCCATTGCGGGGTCCCGTTTTTTTGTCGATGAAACGTCTGTGTTCGTAGCTTCGCGCGAGAGAGAGAGAGAGAGAGAGAGAGGGAAGGAGAGAGAAAAACAGCGGCGTACCCCGTGGAATATCTTGGCGTTACTGTAGGGGCGGGTCCTCGTTTCTGTCAACACCCTCGCGGTTGTTATCATTTTTCGCGGGTCCGCGGTTCCAGTTTGCATCACAAACAGGGGCGGCGGAACAACGGGCACGAAAACGAGAAAGAAGATACGTATTTCCAGACCGTGGAATTTGGTTATCCTGACGAACCGCGTCGGATGGAATAATAAGAGAATGTGGAACCAGCTGGCCCCTCGTATATACACATCGCTGAGCTCCGCTCGGTAGTTTGCATTTTCAGCGTCGCGATATCGCGTTATTAAAGAGGGGTCGCGGACTCTGTGTGTGCGCGCAGACCGCCCGGGTAATCACGGGATGATTTTGGGATTTTACAAAGTTCCACGATTCCCGCCGGGGATGGTAACTTCGAGGCGGAGGTGAAGGTTGCCGTCTGGCCAGCCGGCAGGTTGGCTTTCGAATTAATTTTAAAGCTCCCGGGCTTTCGAGACGCTCGGACCATCCGCGAGCAACGAGTTCGAAGCCGTAATAAAGATCGGCGTGTTCGCGATGAAATTTAGTGGATTCTAAATTGGCTGAAAATCTGAGGGGAATTTCACAGGAGAGAAGACAGGGACGCGCGTGTCACGAAAGTCTGCGGCACGAGCCGACGCGAGAGGCCAGACACTTTAATCTGCATAGAAATCGAGAAAAAGCAGGTGGGTGCACGCGCGTCGCGAGCACAAAGGACGTCGTCCCGCGGCCTCCGCGGGAAAACAACCACCACCGACACGACGACGACGACGGGATTCCGTGGAGTTAATCTCGTCCACTCTCATAACTTTCCATCAGATACAACGAGCCCGTTTCCCGGCCATTAACTCGGTTGTCAGGATTCCATCGCGCGTTACCAGCGAATTACTTTCGCCACCGTGTGAAACGTCCGCGCGGCTTTGAATAGGCCGGCTCCCGGTTCGAGGCTTTTCACGAGCGCCGCGCGTCGTCGTCGTCGCATTGTTTTGCATCAACGGGCCGCGACGCGAGACACGTGCCACGCAGTTTCCACAATTGGCCTCGTTCTCGCGCGGCTGCCACGCGATCAATAAAGTATCGCGACGGTGGACAGAGCCAGGATATTCGGCTTTTATCGTCGAGGGGCTTTTCAATGACCGTCCGCGTTCCTCGCGCCGTTTAGCTTCGCGCTTCGCGCTCCAAAGCCGCTCGCATTTCTCGCGATACGTCGCAACCAACTAGATCGAGCGATCACTTCTACAATTCTTGGAAGAGTTTCGAATCCTCTCAAAATCGTGGCTATTGACTCTGTACAACTTAACCGAGCAAACGAACGCGTCGACTCGATAAAAATCGCGCTCTCGCGTTCCCACTGGGGTGAACATCGAGCGAGCGTGCAATAACGGATCGCGCAAACATCCTGAGGGCGTAAAAATTCGGGCGACGCTGGTCTGAGCTGGGCTCTTACCTGTATAACTTTCGATTTGTTGAGGATCGTATTCCCGGACAGTTGGTACCGCTCCATGTCCCTCAGGATGCCCCGCACACCGACGTCCTCCGCGTCGACCAGACGGAAGGCAGTGATATTGACGAAATTGTACTTGAAGTCCTCGAGGTCGAACGTCTCGATATCCTGGAAAACGGACAGAGGTGGAGGTCTCGCGTTTTCCTGGCTGTCGCCTAGCCCTGGGGCTGTCCGTGCCCTTCCACGTCTCGAGTGTACTTACGAAAGTCGTGAAGAGATAGTGGTACTTGTAGTCGTTCATTTGCAGCTGCAGGATCTGGAAGCAGACGCGTGCGCCAGATTCATTCTCGATGGTTTCCTATCCGACTGATACAATCATTTTCTCTACTATTTCTACGTAATAATTGTTACATTCAAAGTAGCGTTTCATTTCAACTAGAAAATCTCTGTTATGCTGCTGTTGCGATTTCACAGGAATCGCATCTGCCACGACGCGGAGACGCGTTTTGAAATAGTATTCGCGGCTGTTTGGGAAACGGCATCGACGAAATAAAAGGGGGTAGTCGCAGCGGAACCCGCGTCGGATGAAAGCTGGGACGCGGGAATAGCTGAGGGATATTTACATCGGAGACGGGCCGGGGATTATCGAAGCCACGGGGGGCGCTGGAAATCGATGCGCGCAAATATGTATGTAGTTACCATTCGCAGAAAATGATGCATATGCTCCGGCTTGGTATCCACGATCAGGTTCCGTATTTCCTTGCTTTTCATCTCGGATAGAACCTGCCTGTAGGAATCCGGGTCGGCCTGTCTGAGGTTAACCTCGATCTCTCGAGACTTGGGCGACCTGACGAGCGCTCGCAGCTTCACCAGCCCTGAAAGCACGCGATTAACTTGGCTGTCGCATCGATTAGAACCTTCGCTGTTCGATCCGCAACCATTTAGACCCGGGCAAATTTTCTTCACGCGTCGACGGTCATCAATTTTCTCAGCTCGGATGACCACGCGACGGAAAACAGCGTCGAGCGATCTCAGATTTCGTTGGAACTTTATCGCGACTCTTACGAACGATTACATAGAGGGATAATCTTTGGAGAGTAACGTTAGATGCTTTTTAATCGTGCCAGTTTGGAAGAAGAAGAACTCGTGGAAGGTAAATTCGAATGGATAGTCTCAGAGTTTCGTCGAAGGGACGAGCAGTTTCATTCTTAATCGCCTCGACGCTAACCACAATAGGATGGGCTAAAATAGTTTCTTCGCGGATCTTCTTAGATATTATTAGGCTGGCCGTTTAATGGGACGGAAACCCGTGAATCGCGTCGCCCGATGAAATCAATACTTCCCACCGCCTAAGTAATCAAGGTATCATCTCGACTTGCGGGTCTTCCGAGGTTCGAGTTCGTTCCCTTTCAAGTTTCCACTCGGAACTTGGACGCCCCTTGTCCCACGGAGCAACGTTTTGTCGATTCTCTCGGGTCGATCGGGTCCTTCGAGCCGCAAACACGAACGGACGTCTATGAATCCAATCATCGACGTCTGAATTAATCCTAACGCAACGTTGAATTATACAGCAACGCCACGGTGGTTGGTTAATCGATTCTCGTTCTACGTTCAGTCTTGTGCATAGTCTAAGATATCGACAAGTCAAGTTTGGAACTATGAACGACGCGATAAATACATTAGGAGACACCGCGATGATTAAACTGTCCCGTAAATAATCGAAAGGATTAAACCTGTGGGATTTCATAGATTCACTGCGAGGAAACGAGGAACAAATGAATAATTCGCGTGGATATGTCGTCCTACCCGATTAGACTTAGTCAGCGTTTCCGCTGCAGTCGTGTTAATTAATGGGGGCAAATCCATGGACAGGCTTTCCCTAATCCCCCCTAGTAAGAAACGGAATTTAATCGTTGCCAGTGTAGCGAGCGATCCACGTTCAGCGTTTAGCGACTAGGTAAACACCGACTTTCGTGTCTCCTCGACACGCGTCTGGTCGTTAAAGAAGATGCATGGTCGATCGTGAAAATAGTAAAAACGTACGTCCACGTCCGGACAATTGAACTGCATTATTGGAAACTCTACCCCGGCGGAATATTCGGCCAGCCCTTACCGTAATTAAATTGCTAACAAGCAAAGCGAACAATTAATCGTTCGAACCATTACCCATCGTCGTTACGAATTCAATAGAGTGAACAGCTGCTACCGACGCGCGTCAAAACTTCTCCATTGGATATTCACTGGAGAATCGCGTCGACAATAATAACAGGATAAATCGTCGAGCTTTTTCCGCGCGAACCAACCGCCCCGTGATCGTTAGAGGGTTATTTCGTCCCGGAAAAACGACTCGAAAAAGGGACCGTTTATACATAAATCTTCGCTCGATACAAAGTGGGTGGACCAGACGGCAAGCTGGTCCCACCAGCCCCTCGATTTGACCGCGTAAAAACGCGCGAGACGGGGGACCAAGGCGGCCCACGTTGGGGGATGATTCCTCCGGGGACGCTCGAAACCATTCGAGACCCGTCCCGCTTCGAAACAAATTATTATACAGGCATTTGCCTCTGCTCTAATGACAACCACTTACGATCGTGCCGCGAATGCCGATATCCGCCGCTCGATGAAATATTGCACCGCCACAGCGCTAGGAAGGAAGTCGTTCACTTTTTCCTCCCGCGATGGGGGACGCCTGATATCCGGCGGATTGAAACGTCGCCGTCTTTCGGCTTGTATATTTTATCGAGACGGCCGGATCGTGGACGATGATAAACTGTCGACGACAACGCGTCCATCGCGTTCTTTCGCGGTCGTCGAAAGATTAATATTCTTCGAAACACGACGCAGACGTCGATTAGATCCTCGCAATGCTACGTCGTCTTTAAACGTCGTTGCGTGAAACGTGTCGAGTGGTGTATCTCGCTATAAATCAGTGCGAACGGTGGTTGCGCGCGAACATTCGCAATGCTTTCGAGTATGTTGGAGTTTCAAGCGTGATTAAGAGGAACGTCTGGGCGAACGAAGAGTAGCTACACGGTAGTTTGGGCTCTGGAGGGTTCGAGGCGCGAAAGAAGATTGTCTGAGGTGTGAACCGAGGGGCCAGAGCCGCTCAAGGATTCCGAAGGACGTGACTGATCGAACTTTTGGACTGGCTGTAAAGCTTCCTTGAAACACAGGTGAATAATGGCAAGATAAAACGAGAATAATTCTCACTTACTTTTAGATCAGGCACACAGGATTATTGCCATCGAATAATTCCTGTTAACTGCACCTTCGCCTCTAAGCACACCAATAGAACGGTGTCCAGGCACTTGCCTCTTCCCTAAAAGGCATTTCATTGTCCTTTACGATAATGACAAAGCCTGGTACGTTTCCCTTTTCTTTTCTTCTTGGATCTTCTTCGTTATGTTGCGACAACGAGTGTCTCAGTCGCGTTGAGTCCTTAATCACGACGTCTGACACGAAACTGGCGTTAAACACCCGAAGTATCTCCCTTTCAACTGTAATTCGCAGGATCTTCTTCTCACGAGCCTTCTCATATTTCTTTCGTCCTTATCTTCCCTCGCTCGAACCTTCCCTACGACCATCCTTGTACTCCCTTCGCCTCTCTTTTCTTCCTTAATTTCTCACGCTCGAAACCTTCACGCACTCTCCACGGTCTCTTGTAAATTCCGCCCTCGCCATGCGGAATCGCGTGACACGCTTCCGCTACTTTGAACGTTAAGCTCGCAGCGACGCGACGCGGGGGTGGCAGAGACAACCGTCGGTTCACCCGTTGCGGTGATTTAGCTGTCGCGCGACGCGTACGTGGCGAACTGGATACATACTTCCGGCATGGTCGGATGTCGCGCCGCCCCAGGGGGAGCAGACGAGCCGTTACCAATATCGCGCGGATCTGCCCGTGACGCCTCCGTTTCCGTGACGCGAATACGCGCAAAGTGCTTCCAAGAATGTCTACGCGCCGCGAGGAGGTTGGATCCCGCGACGTAACGGAGTTGTCCGTCATGGGAAATGGGAATATCGCGAACAGCTGAGACGTTCCTCGATAAGCGGAGAAGTTTAACAATCGTCGCGCCATTCAAAGTGGTACCACGCGATTTGGGTCGAGGGAGGAGGAGGAGGAAGAGAAGGGTAAAGGATATTCCACGGATATCGCGTTCGCGGTTTAAAATGCTGCGTCGCGCCTCGCCATTGTCCGGCGTGTTCCACGAGAATCGCGAATGTAGACGGGAGAATAAGAAGGATCGGCGAAGGGCCAGCGTTCGAACGAGCGCTTCGAACTTCGACAATGGACGGTGATGGCTCGAGATCAGAGTTCATTGAGGATTCCCGGGACGTGAGAAAACGGAATCCAGCTGCCAAGATTAGGAACAGGGTCTGCATACCTCCACATACGTTCTTCGAGAAGCTTTACTGCCCCGCGGTATTTCCTATTTGAGAGCGCAATGGAATCGAAGTCGCGGGCAAGTGAAAAAGACGCTTGATTCGGAGGCGAAGAAATAAAAGACCTGACAGGGGTTATTCGTCCGATCGAGAATTGACCTCAGTCGTCCCTGTTGCCAGCGAATAAATTAGATCTAAGGAACTAAATGGAAACGCGGGGTCCCTTGAAAACAGGAATCCAGAGGCCCTCCACCCGTTGTCGCGTAACTTCGTTCGCGAACAGCTCCCTCAAGTTGAATTAGACGCGGATTCCCACGGAGAAACTTGCGCCGTCTCGAAGAATGCGCTCGGGATGCAAAGCAGCCACAAAAGCTTCTGAGTTTCCCGGCGAGGAGTCTCGCGAGGTGTTTTCCTCGAGCGGCTGTCCAGGATGGAAAACTTCCGACGCGCGTGGATTTTAACGCACCACGAACGATCGGTGGGCGCGAGATTAACACGCGTGTCGAGGCGACGCTGGTCCACGAGGACCAGGAATTCTCCGCAAGCCTCGTACACTCTCGCTTCCGGGGCTCGATGAAAGATGCCGCTCTGAATAACGAGGGTAAACGCTGACAGCTCGAAATAACGAAGGCTGGTGCCCGCGTTAAAGCGTTATTAGGGTTGCTGGGAATTTCGCTCGTGAATCTTGTCACAACGCGCCGTTTCGCAGGTCTGGCGCGTTTTGACACGGATCTTTTTCTTTCGCCCCTGAAATAACTGTCGTTAACCCCTTTACTGTTCCGTGAAACATGCGTGCCACGGCTACGCGTAGTTTTCTCGCAGAAAATTTCGTAACTCGACACAGTCTGAAATACTTTCTACAGTGTCGCGCGTCAAGTTTAACCCCGAGGGTTCGTGCGTTAAATCGTGCATGGTTTATCAGCAACGTTCACCAAGTTCAGGCTTTAGTTCGCGGAGACTGGACGGATTAAAGTTCGACAAGAGTTCGACGGGAAATCGTTGCGGACGGTTTGGCTCTCGACACGGCGAAGGGGATGAAGTTACGCGGCACGGAATCACCAGGTGGACGAGGGTTCGAATGCGATCGGTACGTGTTCCGTTTTGGCGAGCCAGGATTCGTTACCTTCGCGTGGCGAAATGGAAAGGAAAGTGGAAGGAAACACGGAAATTCCGGGGCAGTGGTAAATCTCTGGTCTGGAGATCGGTTTGGTCTCACCGCTGGTGACGCGCGATGGTAGAAGGGGCGTGTCGTTGGTTACGGGCGTTGTAATCGGCTTGTACGTGTAACTTTCGTGCACCTCCGCGAATAGATAAGCTCGTTGGTCGGGGCGGTTAAGCTCGAGGTGTTTTCATCGGTCCACGGTTAAGTTCCCGGGCAAATCCTATCGAGTCTTGGAAACTTCACGCGAGTTATGAAACTTGCCGCGTATCGGCGGACTCTCGCATTGCGAGGGTGCTTGTTGGTCCCGGCTGGATTGTCCGACGCGTCCGTTAAAACGCGAACGTCCGCTCTGTCCGCTAGGAAATTGACAAGATTTTCTGGACGAGATGCATTTTCGTCGCGTACCCAATTTGAAGCTCGAGGGTGACGCGAGGTGCGACTGTCCAACGACGAATGTGCTCACTTCACCATCGGTGACGTTCGAGTTCCTCGATCTCACCGGTGGAAGAGTCACGTTCGTTGCGCACGAAATGCGGTAGCGACGCACGTGCTGTAACAATCTGTCACCAGTCGAGCACGCAGCCCATGCTTACGACGGACGAATTCACCTGGCGCCAACTGCATCCCAGGTTGAACGCGAGGGCCATCGTTCGTTTCGTATAACAAATGCAACCTGACTGAGTACAAAGGTTTTGTAATCGTTTTACCATTATCAAAGCGTATGCTTCTTGATAATTCAGCGGACCAGTAGCGCGAACCAGCGATTGTTCCGACCGCAGCAACGTACGCCGGTGAAATCGATTGCCGATTCCATTGTATCGCGGTACTTCGCAACCAACGACTTACCCGCGAGCTTGGTTTACCGCGTAACAATGCGTGCACGGTTGCAGCGGAACGCGATCCCGTTCCTTTGTGTCTTCCAGCATCGACAGCAGTGAAACTTCGAGGGTGTTAATTAAAATTTTGCCGCGACGGAACGAGCCCTCGAAATGAACCGGACCACGGTGGTTGATAGCGAGCACGTGTACCTTTTACATAATTCCATTCGTTCTCTTCCATTATTCATCGTCGAAGATCGTAAGGGCCGAAGAATGGCGGCGAGCGCGGAACGACGCGATGGCGGAGGACGCGGAGGAGGGTGGAAAACCGGTTGAAAGCGCCGGAAGGAATCCCCGTGCAGTTTAAAACCGCCATTTCGCGAATTAATTAGACGGTATTCGCCCTCGCCGGAAGACGTTTCCTCCTCAACGGCGCGACGAACGCGGACGGCGTAGGTTTTCTCATTACGAATGAATTTCGTTATCTCGGTTTTTACGTCCCGGCTACGAGAGCGTTATTAATCGGCGTTATTCAATTACCGCGGCTCGTAATTATTGCTAATAGGACTGGTAATTGGGAGGAGCTTTCTTCCGCTGGCTGTTCAGCGAATTGATAACCCGACCGGGTAAACTCGTCGAGGATATCGGCGCAATTAACGGGCCGGCGTGTCGACGACCCCGTTCCCCAGTCGTCGTTTAAATCGAGATTCTTCTGCCATTTAGGGTACCACCACTCTCGCAGCCCTCCGATTCACCGACACGCTCGATCCGAATTAATAATCGAACAGATTATTACCGACGAACATTATTAACGAAGAGGAATCGGCCGCGGGAATTGCGCGGGGCGAGCTGTTTTCTTGCAACCGCGTGTTGCTCGATAAATTGTGTCGCGCGACTAGATTATGAATATGCATCGCTTTTAATGCCCCGTGACAAAAACACTTGGCACCAGTCTGTTCTTGTCCCCATTCTATCTTCCAAGAGTTTACATAAATTCGTGCGAATCTTTTGTTGCACGAAAGTTTACTGGAGGCATGCCAATTAACGAATGCTGAAATCGTTCGTGAAAACATTGAGAGGGAGAAAGTACGACACTGTTGTATCAGTGCCTCCATCTTCTACCAGAGTTGTTCTCTTTGTATCGACGAGAAAGAAAACTAATTAAACTCGCGGTACGGGGGACATTTTCTTGCCAAGAAAACTTCGTCCAGCTCGAAGAGCGTGGCAAGCGTAGGTGGTACGAACCGTCGTAGGTCGAACGCGTCTGAGGCTGTTTCTAACCACCGTCGCGGGGGGATGAACGGATCGAAAATCGCGTGGTGGACGGTCGCGCGACTCACCGTAGTCGTCCTCGTAGATAATGGCGACCTTGGTCCAGTTGAGAAACTCCATGATGTCCTGATAAGCGGCGTTGAGCAAATTTTGTGCGGGATAGAGGTTGATGCTGAACTCTTTCGCCTCCGTGTCCAGGTCCAGCCTGGCTTCCAGATGTGGAATGTCCAGTGCGTCGCAGATGCTGTGGATGTGTTGGCCCAGGATGGGATCCGACGGACCGAATACCGCCTGCACGCCGTGCTTGACCTGTTGACACGCTGCAACAGGGTACGAGGCACACGTTTATTCGATTGTGACGCGACACCCGAGGTCTATACCGGCTCGAATCGTTCGGAATATGGCCGCGCGTGTTTGTTAACGCGATCGCTTCGTTTGACGCTCGTTAGAGGAACGCGCGTAGACCAGGCTGGCCAGCTGCTGGCAATTTCCGCGCCCGTTCGTTCGATAAACCATTACGCGGGGAAATCAGGGGGAGCCGGAGAGGGCCGCCATTAAGATTGGACGCACGTAGATGAGCGGCGAGCATCGTTAATGCGGCATTAACGGCTGGCTAAGCAGTACGCGCGCTCGTCGGACTCGTTCGACGATGTAAGCCTCCCTTTTGGAAGCTATTGGAAATCGTTTCGCGTTTCAGCTGGATCGATCATCATTATCGAGGACCATTCCCTCGTATACACTTGTCACACGGATACTTCGCTGTGTAATTTATCGGAGAGAATATAATCAGTTCACAGTTCACCAGTGAAACGTCTTGGAAGTCAACCAGCTTAAGATCGCGTGAGCACGTGTAACGCGATACTCCTGTTTATGTCATCAAATTAACGCCCGACCGAACACGGCTCGAGATTCCACTGTTTGCGAGGATCGTCGTTCTCTATCCGCTCGAAGCGTAAGGCGGATGGGCACGCGTACGATGACCGAATGGAATGCTCTTGGCGTTATCTCGCCTCGGTTCCACGGAGTTGTTACGGTCCGCCTCGTGCCATTCAACCCTTGAGTTAACCAACTGCGATGGCTTTCAGCCCTGAGGCAACCGGTCCTTACGTCGGCAAGTTAATACATTGGCACAGGACGTACAACTCGCGTATTCAAATGTCCCGGTGGGAACAGCAGTTTGCACCGTGGCCCGTGCCGCGGCCAGAGTGTTTCGGATGGCGGGACACATGTTGGATAGACCGATTAAGGGTTGTTTGCGAGATTCAATTCCTACCGGCGATGTTGCGACCCTTGAATCGGTCTGCTCGAACGCCATCGAGAGAACTCGACCGCGAGGGTACACAAACGGAATTCTTTTTTAGACGAACAGAGGACGTAACATTGCGAGGTGGTGATGACACAAGGGATAGAAAAAGTCTATTCCAGTGGAGAGATTTCGAGAGCGAATATCTCTGGGAAATGAAAGACGTAATCCTCTTTATAAGTTCTTCGCTAATCTTCGACTAACTTCGACCAATTCTCCTCCTATTCGGTACGTCTGGCCATAAAGGACTTATCTACTTACGACATCGCCCCACTAGTGACTTCGAGTATGACTTCCTTGGGATAAGAAGATCGGCATCTATCATCGTTCCCCCGGCCTGACGACACTTCATTTTCCTCGTCGAGTATATCGTCGAGGGGTATGTTACGGGGTAAACTACGGCCGCGAGGTGAACCGTAAGAGTCAGTTACGTTGTGTAAATCATGCCAACGACGTTACGATTTATGAAGCTTCCTGCTCCTCGACGATCTCCCGATTATTCGAGGCCCCGGGGAAAGTTCGTTCCGGGTAGAACGAAAGCCGGCGTTGTAATGAATTCGCGGACGAGGTAATGAGATTTTGGTGGGTCGTTTTGGGGTTATATATGGTTCGTTATCGCGGTCGTTTATGCTCGACCCGCATTATTCACTATCCGTTTTTACCTCTAATTGAAATATGTTACATTCGAGTAAAATGCGGTAAGTAATTATCAGATCGCTTAATACACCCGCGTAATATCCTCCATTCGTCACTAATAATCTAATTTACATCGACAAAACAAATACCACGCACGCTCGTCCCCAAAAGAGCAACCCATTTTTATGAAGATATCGATTTAATCTTTGTAACAATTATTTTTCATATGCACGGACGTAAAATAAACGTGAAATATTTCGGGATAAATCACATCTGTTATGAAAACACGGGAATAAAACGTGAAAATAGAGGCGGGACCACACTGTGTTAAAATATTACACAGCCGTATAAATTCATCGGAACGTGCGTCAATTTAATCAAGCTTTTTTAAATGCTCGCATCGTGCTTTCGAAATAGGGCATTATTTATGAATTCTTTATTCATTCGCTGGGTGCAAAAGAACGTTTGTCAATATCTGAAAACGTTCGCGATGTTCTGCCGGAACTGTGCGACCATTTTATTCGCATTGCATTCTTGCGCGAACCGATCACACGTCGCGACTCCTGCGGACTGATGTAAATTCGATAATCTTGTTGGAAACGCGATCGCGACTTCTTTTGACCCTCGATCTCGGGATGTCTCCGCGGGCGATGCGAGAGCCGTTGAAAAAGTCCCTCAAAGAAACGGTAACTCGCTGCGAGACGAGTCAAAGGAACCGCGAACGAATCCCAATGCCGTCGGGTTAATTTACGTTTTAATCGAGTAATCGCCAGCGGAAGGTCTGCTGGTAAAAAG